>NC_090922.1:439196090-439821090 GCF_040938575.1 Ambystoma mexicanum | reverse complement strand
TAAAGCCTATGTGGACATACATTTTTGTAGTTCTGCACTCCCATGACTCTGAGCATGGGTGCCGGGGGATTGCGAAAGTTGGTTTATGGCACTCTCCTCACTAGTGGTGGGCACAATGGGAAGGCACTAGCACCAATTGATCAAACTAATATGGGCCCAGGTGGACAGAGTGCCTCCATTCTAAAGGGTAAGACTTTTAGTGGGGCAATTTACAATCAAGAGAGAGATGTGAGGTAGTAAGAAGAAACTGTTACCAATACAAATATTTTATACATATACTTTCAGACTAATACAAGCTATTCGGATGAAATATAACCGCCCAAGCTGATGTTGTACTCACAGATAGACATTCAACTTCAGGGGTAAGCACATTTTACTTTCACACGCTGCGAGTCGGGTGACTTACAGAATCTTCCTGGTTTTTCACACAGTGTCTGGCCAAAAATCAGGAAACTGGACTAATGAGGCCATACACAATAGACGCAAAGGGGAATATGGAGATGCTAAGCAGGATGCAAGGCAAGTAGCCAGCCAGATTTTAATGGCAATGCAGTTTGGTACTCTAGAATTTACTGTATATATTTATTTTTCGAAATGCAACAGAAAGAAGGAGTTGCGTATACACTTCTGGTTTATGTTGTTTTTCAGGGTCAGGTGACAATAACATGAGGTCCTGAAGAAGGCGGTTAACTTGCTACTCCCCCGAAACATCAGGCTAGCACAGAGGGGCCGTCAGGACTCTCCAGCAAGGCCTTTTCATTGCAGGAGAAATGTAACTTATATTTTCTGAGATGTAGACCCTGTTTTAAGAATGTTCATGTAGTGGATTTATTTGCATAGCAGCACTTGGGGGTTTAGAGGAATTATAAACACTTGGGGACAGAAGGAGAATGGTTGTTGGCCCCGTTGAGATGTGTTGCAGGTTAATTTGTATTATAATGATGTTTGTATTGTTTTCATAAAAATACATTGTAATGCTGTATATTTCTTGAAATAATCGAAATCCCATCTTAAATGTTGAAAAGTAAATAGGTTGTAGATAACTTGACACTAAATTCATGAAGAGTGTGAAACAAAAAAAAGAAAGAAAAACAAAATAAGATTATGCACCAATAAACATTGCAATTGGTTGTGATCACTGAGTTCCATGAACTTTGGTCTCTCATTAGTTGAAATTAGCCGTAAAAAAATAAAACAAAATTTAAAAAAAAAATGTAAGAGGGTTGGGTATATATTTTTGTAAAAATATTTATTCCAACCCATCATACCCAACACAAGGGTTTCCCTTGTGTGAAGGAAATGTGTGGCGGCTGGCATACCTCGCACACCCTATTCGGTTCTTTGTTGGGAGTATTGGCCTGACTTTAGGGAGTAAGTGAGCTTCTTATCTGAGCCCTGTTGGCATTTCAGTGGCAGGTAATGCCGTAGCATCGTGTTGGTTGGAATGCCAGCCTGGGCAAAGGAGAAGATGTTAGAGCCATAGTTTTGGGGGGTGAGCAGGAGTGTGGGGGCAGACAACCTATTCCACCACCTTGCCCAGAGTGCCTTGCTGTCACCAGGCCTGCTGTGTGGGTTTCCAGGCCGCATTCCGTATAGTTAGCGTAAGGAGTCTAGGAGAAAATGGGCAAAATGGAAATGAAAACCTCCATTTTATAATGCATATGGAAGCTCAGCAATGCGCCAGACGCCACGTATGGGCAACTGTATGCACCCTAGTAGTTATTTTGCCAATACTGTGTCTAAAGTTTGTAATAAACTAAGTGCACAATAAAAAATAAAAAAATAATGTTGGCAATACATGCCTATTATGTCACACCGTCGTAGAATATTTATTTGCTAACAGAGGTCCCCGCTACCCTCACATGTATGCAAAACGTGGTTTGAGACTGGATGCATTCTGGTGCAGTTGTTACCTAGGCTCTTTTTTGCTGATTTAGCAGATATTAAAACCGTGTGGGGCCTTGCCCTCCGCGAATGGGAGTATGGTTACACAATGCACCGTATGCAGACGATGTTGCGCTCATAGTGGATGATACTGCGGTGGGGCTGCAAGATCCATCTGGAAGATCATCCCTTTAAGACAATACACGTTCCATTCTATCTTAGACTAAAAGTGGGTGTCAGGCGTTGCGGTTGCGCCTGTGTGGGAGAATGAGGATTGTAATTGAGCTGCTAACTGCAGGGTGAGTAGCATACAACCAAAAGCTACAGATACTGGAGCGAGAGTGTGATAAGAATCACCCCTGTGCAGCTGCTACACACTCAAATCTGTATAAGTCAACAAGTTTATTAACATCATAAACTGCCACAGATGATTACTGTACATAAGCACTTGAAGCGTCTTTGGTGAAAATGTTAGTGACTGCCACCGAGCGGGAGCTGTGTGTAGCTGCAAGGCAAAGGAAACTCTTGCCTACTAGGTCAAGATATGGACCTCCTCTAACTACCACATACTTTTGCCCATGGGAACCAGCCCTTTTGAAGACTTGCCTTTACATTGTCAACATTGCACGCAATCAGCCTAATCCCAGTAGGACTTCTAAAATACATTGTGTTCACAGTTTTAAGACAGCATGATGCTTGCCTTGATAAAGCCCAGATGGGGGCGAAACTCGTGGCCATGCAGTTGGCGGTCTCCTTTTTGCTATTTGTGGCAGGTTGCATTGTGATTCATTTACAATAAGATCTGATGTTCAGTTACTAGAAAGCCACTTACTAACATTTTCACCAAAGAAGCTTCAAACAAGATTCATTCTATAGGGGCATTTAGATGACAGTGCAAATTGCACGGGTAAAACCGCATTTTGTTATTCATTTCTTATAATGCGCAGCACGCCCAAAGGCCTCAGTGCGCGCCAAATGAACATGGGGGTAGGGCGCAGTCATGTCAGAACAGGCTGGAAAAGATCAGGTCATAAAGCTGAATGGGGCAGGACATAAAACTAAACTAGCTAATCTTTAGAATTAAAAGGGAACATTTTGATAGCTTTCTTAAAATAGAGTTCACGTTTTCACTTCGGTGCACATAGGTCCCTTCTGTTGAATTTTCTTTGTTTGCACTACGAAGTGCAAACGTTGTTTGCTAAACCTGCTCTTGCAGTAATAACACCCTTTTTGTATACATCGCAGTGCAAAAAACTGTAAATGCCACCTGGGATGTCAGACAGCAATTAAAACGGACTCCTATGGAATCCGCCTAATTTCATTCCCTGGGAAACCACTTGTGTTCCTGCTGGTGAGAAACCATTTGCTTTTGGCAGGCCAAGCGGGAAAGTCGAAGCAGAAATGCATTTCGTTACATGCACCCACTCGTACTGTCTAAACCTAGAAAATCCCCAGAGTGGTAAAAAGGTGTAAATAATTTTAAACAGCTTTTAAACCGGGTTACACCACTTGTTGAACCACTCAGGTGGACTGCAAAATGACCTCTTTAATATGGAAAAAAGGTTGGCGGTTTGGGGTTTCAGGTTAAGTGGCAACTATGGTAGGATGAAGTGGTGTTACTTTGAGGATACTCGACTGGAAACTGCATCAGTTCTGTTGCCTCGGTTGGGAAGCGCACATTGATGGAGCTGCACACACACCTGAAAACCTGATGAAGGGTTTCCCTCTGTCTGGTCTCCATAGGCTCTGCATGACCTGAAGATGCCGCAGGTGATGTGGACAGGCTAACGAAATGGCGCTGCTAGAGCCGCATAAGGGGCAAATATCGTCAACACAGGCACGCCAGGCTTCAGTTTGGTCTACTCTGCAGGCGAATCCTAAGGATGAACCAAAATGCTACATTTTCATGAAAGAGGTTGAGAACCTCGTGGACTACTGTGCTTATTAATACACTGCACTGGATGAAATTATTCAGAAGAGCTTAGAAGTCTTTCGAGAAGGAGGCGAGTAGCCAGAGGTGTAGCCAGGATTGTCTAACAAGTGGAGTCTGAAGCTAATGTAGTTGGAGCCACCAGGGTGACATTAACGTCTGCAAATGCCCACACAGCATCTGTAGATGCCCACATCTACAGATTTTGTGTGGGCCTTGCCCGCTCAGGCCCGATCCTGCCTACGCCTTTGCGTGTAGCTCATTTAATTTTCCCAATCTTTCTGGGCTTTGCTTCCAAGCACAGTCGCATTGACAACATTGTTCGTTTTTCGAAGAAGTACAAAGCGTGTGGTGGAGTGGGAAGATGCATGCATGAATACTTGGCATGTTATGTTCCAGGGTCTTGCTGGAAGGTGGCTTTTTTCAGTTTGCACGGCACCTGGTGCTACTCTCACAGTACACAGACCGAGGCTTGGCAACCAGCGTGGGGGAGGAGGTCACAAAATCCCCTCTACACAGACCAGGCTCTGTGCTGTAAGACCACGATGGTGGTGATGTGTGCACGATATAACATACACATGACATAAGATCAGTAGTGGAAATGGACTTATTGGCTTCTTACTGGGGTGTCCCACCTAGGGAGTAAAAGGTTTTGGCAACCTGACCCTTGTACGCTGTCCTTTCAGCAATGTCCTTGTGTTCATGTGTGCTCTGATGCCTGCAGGCTTTGGTGCGTGACAAATAAATAAATAGCACGCAGGGGGGGGGGACGGGGACTGTGGGCCTGGCTGCCGGGGGGAGGAACTGTAGGTCGGGTATTTTAGTCACCCCCATAAACACGTGCCTAATAGCCCCTCAGAAGCTTAATCATGAACACCTGGAAAATAGCTCAATTTTTGTATAACATCACTAAATTTAAAATGTGCACATCTTTTAAACCCCAAAAAATACACATCAATATTTCATCTACAGTGCAATATTGACAATGGATTTTACAGAGCTCCTGCTCAGTCCTTGAATATGTCTTGTGGGGAAGTGTCTCACTTGTGAACATAGCGATCAGGGTTCAAAACCTGCCCCCCCCCCCACAATCCCCGCAGTAACCTAGCATTCTGAGATGAATCTGGAGTGCTTGTGGATTTCCCTGGATTGTAGAGCTGGATAAAATAACATAATAGTGTGAATATCAGAAAATAGTCTTGTTTAAGCTTTGGACGCACGTGTGGGGTGCTCAGGGGGGGATTCTGAATTACAGGGGCCAGGCAGGTATGTGTGTAGTAGCCAGGTTCTCACAATTGTAGGTTGAGCCCAAATCAAATCAAAATGAACATTTTTTTAAATCAACAACGTCGGCTGGTGGGGAGGAGGATCGTTTGGTTACTTTTTTTAGGCTTGCCATTAAGGGTTACTATATTTGTAAATGGTCACCATTGACATGTTCCAAATACTTTATAGGCGTAGCACGTGGTGATCAATTGCCATCTGGCAAGGGTGCAGAAGCCCTGGCTTTTTTAAATGTGATTAAATAAAATCATGCAGGTAATTCCATCTCAGAGAGGGTGATCTGCTAAATAGATCCCTCTTTCATGAGCTCTATGCCAAAAGCAGGTGTCCTGCTGCACCAGTCTCCTGATCTGCAGTGCCTGCTCTCCAGTGGCCCAGAGCAGATTCAGAGGGCACAGGTGCCATTTTAACAGGTGCTGTGACAGCCAAGTCACTTCAGCACTGATACTGCATTTGAGGTCAACGCCTCGGTTCCAAAAGTCACATAATTGTGAGGAATAACTATTCTGGTGGCCGTTTAATTTTTAAATGTAAACCCATACCTAGGTTTAGGGTATGGTAGATATTAATTCACACAACTATAACAAGCCATATCTGAACTTTAGCACTGTGAGCCCAGCTCAGCTGTGGAAGGATTGTGTGTATCGTTGGCCAGGCACCTTGGCCCTGCCTATGTGACTGTGCCTCTCCTTTGATCCTTTTTGAGGTCTGGCAACACTCTTCGATTGCAGGTAGCCTCCCAGTAGGAGCTACCCAGGGATGCAGGAATCCTTTCAGCACCAAGTAGTTTAGGTATGATGTAAGAAGGCAAAGACCACTTGTCACACGCCCAGTGATTAGCCCCTTAAAAGAAGCTTGCTTTTACCCAATCACCTGTAGACTTTTGCATATAAAAGATGGGGCGTCCCACTCCTTCTTGGATTTACTTTTGGACCATCCAGGCAGAAGGAAGAATTTGCATGGACCTCTTGTGGGAGTGTTGACTTTCCAAAGTCTTCCACCAGTGAGGTGAAGATTGGGCATCCAGGGCAGAGGCCAGTTCTGCTCTTTAACCATCCCCACAGCACAATGGGTGTGACCTGTTGCTGGAGCAAGACCTGTCTCTCTGCCAGCTACACTGGTACCCAGGACCTCACTGGAGATGGCTCCTACAGGTGTTTGCCGGCCTCCACTGTGTTTGGGAGAATGAGAATGAGGACCTCTCTTGTCCCTGAGGCCTTGGATTGGGACTCAGCAGCCTGAGAGCCAGAACAGCCAGGATCCATGCGCTTGCACTGTCGAACCGCTGTGAGCCATGTTTAGAACCCATTCTAAATAGTCAAACCAACAGGACCCTTGAGAGATTCCTTTGACACTTGCTTGATCTTCAAGCCACTGTGCCGCACATTTGAACAAGTTTTCCACTGCACTGCACCACCAGCTGAGCTTGTCGTTGCCCCACCTCAAACTAGCTCATTGCTACAATTGCCATCTTCAAACCACTTATTGAGCCACAAGCCCACTTCCGTGTCGATCCAAATAGACAGCCAAACTGACCCTGGTGGCCTCATTGAACCATGACCTTCGAACGCAGGATCGAACCGCTCGACTTAAACCGATGCATCTATTCACCAGCGTTTTTGCCATTGAACCGACTGTCGAACTGACCCTGGTGGCCCTCACAATCAGCACTTCTTATGAACACTGCTTCAAACAGCAGCGAAACTCAGCTAGCTCATCACCTGCGCCTCATCCGGGACAACGCGACTGCCACATTCAAGCCTGATTCAAACCGATCTCCACAGCACAAAGAAACCTGGTTCAACACTTTTGAACTCCCAAGAAAAGCAGAAAGGTGTTATTGATGGTTTATTGCCTCCATGGTCTATCTTTGGTCCCTAGAGACTTTTTATGTTACGTTTTAATCCGTTTTTCGCAAAAGAACATATCATTTTATAAGCATTGTGGTCTTTGATTGCCTTTCACCTCTATTGCGATACCCAGAGTGCTGCATCTTTCTGACTGTGCATATTCTGTGTTTTTTCCACAGGGTTGGGTTTTTGTGGTGTTTTTCTATTTTCTATTTAGGTATTATATATTGTGTTTAATTAAAGTGTGTGTGTGTGTGTTCATATGTGTGTGTATATATGTGAACAAGTGCCCGTTAGGGCACTAAAGGCCTTGCTGGCTGACTCCTAGCTGAAAAATGTTTTCAAATTAAAATGAATATATGACAGACTTTCTATGTCTGTCTGTTCTTCGCTGCTTATCCTGTGCGACCTTGATCCCGTTGGTATTTTTTGCTTTCTAATATATATATATATATATATATATATATATATATATATATACCTTGATTGGACATTGCTTTAATTTTGGACTGTTGTACTTTGCTCTTTAGGTTACTACTGGATGACATTCGTACTCCCCTTAAGAGTATATAGCCTGCCTTCGCCACATGTTACCACAAAAGGCAAAGGCGGGTTGTCTCTCGGCTGTGCCAGTTTCACCTTTATGATTGGGATCACTCTTGTTTTGTAGAAGTGTGAGGGTTGAATAGGCGGTTTTACCCACTACTTATGCGTGTCATCCTGCGGTGGTGAAGTCCTTTCGTCACACACGTACACGCTCACCTGTAATGTTTTCTCAAGATCACAACGTTGCACTTCAGTGCAAACCCTGCTCCCCTCATGGCTCATCGCTTTACTGCCTACCTGGGGCAGCTTCACAGACTTTATCTAGGGGTGTTTGGACAGTCAGAGGAAAGGTCAGCTGCAAGTGGGCCACTGCTTAAGAGCTTTCCCTCTGAAAGTACACCTCATACTCCCTTCTCGTGGCCTCCCGCTATGCCCCACATATGACAATATTGGTTTGGCTCAAGATCAAGGGGCCTGTGGGAAGTGGCACCCATGTCAGTAGAGAGAGGAGAGAGTACTGCCCTGTTCTTCATGAGCATGCCCCTGTGAAGAGAGGCCATTGGAGGGCCTGAGACAGTGGGCCTGTGGGAAGTGGCACTGATTCCAGGGGAGAGAGGACTGCTGTGTTCTTCATGCACATCCTCCTGTGAAGAGAGGTAATTGGAGGATCTGAGACTGTGGGAAGTGGCGCCTATTCCGTTAGAGAGAGGACTGCCATGTTCTTTGTATGCATGCCTCTGTGAAGAGAGGCCATTGGAGGGCCTGAGACTGTGTGAAGTGGCGCCCATTCTAGTAGAGAGAGGACTGCCACGTTCTTCGTGCGCATGCTCCTGTGACGAGAGGCCATTGGAGGGCCTGAGACTGTGTGAAGTGGCGCCCATTCTAGTAGAGAGAGGACTGCCACGTTCTTCGTGCGCATGCTCCTGTGAAGAGAGGCCATTGGAAGGCCTGAGACTGGGGGAAGTGGCGCCCATGCTAGTAGAGAGAGGACTGCCACGTTCTCCGTGCGCATGCTCCTGTGACGAGAGGCCATTGGAGGGCCTGAGACTGTGTGAAGTGGCGCCCATTCTAGTAGAGAGAGGAGTGCCACGTTCTTTGTGCGCATGCTCCTGTGAAGCGAGGCCATTGGAGGGCCTGAGACTGGGAGAAGTGGCGCCCATGCTAGTAGAGAGAGGACTCCCATGTTCTTCGTGCGCATGCTCCTGTGACGAGAGGCCATTGGAGGGCCTGAGACTGTGTGAAGTGGCGCCCATTCTAGTAGAGAGAGGACTGCCACGTTCTTCGTGCGTATGCTCCTGTGAAGAGAGGCCATTGGAGGGCCTGATACTATGGGAAGTGGCGCCCATGCTAGTAGAGCAAGGACTGCCATGTTCTTCGTGCGCATGCTCCTGTGACGAGAGGCCATTGGAGGGCCTGAGACTGTGTGAAGTGGCGCCCATTCTAGTAGAGAGAGGACTGCCACGTTCTTCGTGCGCATGCTCCTGTGACGAGAGACCATTGGAGGGCCTGAGACTGTGTGAAGTGGCGCCCATTCTAGTAGAGAGAGGACTGCCACATTCTTCGTGCGCATGCTCCTGTGAAGAGAGGCCATTGGAGGATCTGAGACTGTGAGCTTGTGGGAAGTGGCGCCCATTCTAGTAGAGAGAGGACTGCCATGTTCTTTGTGTGCATGCCTCTGTGAAGAGAGGCCATTGGAGGGCCTGAGACTGTGTGAAGTGGTGCCCATGCTAGTAGAGCAAGGACTGCCATGTTCTTCGTGCGCATGCTCCTGTGACGAGAGGCCATTGGAGGGCCTGAGACTGTGTGAAGTGGCGCCCATTCTAGTAGAGAGAGGACTGCCACGTTCTTCGTGCGCATGCTCCTGTGAAGAGAGGCCATTGGAGGGCCTGAGACTGGGGGAAGTGGCGCCCATGCTAGTAGAGAGAGGACTGCCACGTTCTTCGTGCGCATGCTCCTGTGACGAGAGGCCATTGGAGGGCCTGAGACTGTGTGAAGTGGCGCCCATTCTAGTAGAGAGAGGACTGCCACGTTCTTTGTGCGCATGCTCCTGTGACGAGAGGCCATTGGAGGATCTGAGACTGTGAGCCTGTGGGAAGTGGCGCCCATTCCGTTAGAGAGAGGACTGCCATGTTCTTCGTGCGCATGCTCCTGTGACGAGAGGCCATTGGAGGGCCTGAGACTGTGTGAAGTGGCGCCCATTCTAGTAGAGAGAGGACTGCCACGTTCTTTGTGCGCATGCTCCTGTGACGAGAGGCCATTGGAGGATCTGAGCCTGTGGGAAGTGGCGCCCATTCCGTTAGAGAGAGGACTGCCACGTTCTTCATGCGCATGCTCCTGTGAAGAGAGGCCATTGGAGGGCCTGATACTATGGGAAGTGGTGCCCATGCTAGTAGAGCAAGGACTGCCATGTTCTTCGTGCACATGCTCCTGTGACGAGAGGCCATTGGAGGGCCTGAGACTGTGTGAAGTGGCACCCATTCTAGTAGAGAGAGGACTGCCACGTTGTTCGTGCGCATGCTCCTGTGAAGAGAGGCCATTGGAGGGCCTGATACTATGGGAAGTGGTGCCCATGCTAGTAGAGCAAGGACTGCCATGTTCTTCGTGCGCATGCTCCTGTGACGAGAGGCCATTGGAGGGCCTGAGACTGTGTGAAGTGGCGCCCATTCTAGTAGAGAGAGGAGTGCCACGTTCTTTGTGCGCATGCTCCTGTGAAGCGAGGCCATTGGAGGGCCTGAGACTGGGAGAAGTGGCGCCCATGCTAGTAGAGAGAGGACTCCCATGTTCTTCGTGCGCATGCTCCTGTGACGAGAGGCCATTGGAGGGCCTGAGACTGTGTGAAGTGGCGCCCATTCTAGTAGAGAGAGGACTGCCACGTTCTTCGTGCGTATGCTCCTGTGAAGAGAGGCCATTGGAGGGCCTGATACTATGGGAAGTGGCGCCCATGCTAGTAGAGCAAGGACTGCCATGTTCTTCGTGCGCATGCTCCTGTGACGAGAGGCCATTGGAGGGCCTGAGACTGTGTGAAGTGGCGCCCATTCTAGTAGAGAGAGGACTGCCACGTTCTTCGTGCGCATGCTCCTGTGAAGCGAGGCCATTGGAGGGCCTGAGACTGTGTGAAGTGGCGCCCATTCTAGTAGAGAGAGGACTGCCACGTTCTTCGTGCGCATGCTCCTGTGACGAGAGGCCATTGGAGGGCCTGAGACTGTGTGAAGTGGCGCCCATTCTAGTAGAGAGAGGACTGCCACGTTCTTCGTGCGCATGCTCCTGTGAAGAGAGGCCATTGGAGGATCTGAGACTGTGAGCTTGTGGGAAGTGGCGCCCATTCTAGTAGAGAGAGGACTGCCATGTTCTTTGTGTGCATGCCTCTGTGAAGAGAGGCCATTGGAGGGCCTGAGACTGTGTGAAGTGGTGCCCATGCTAGTAGAGCAAGGACTGCCATGTTCTTCGTGCGCATGCTCCTGTGACGAGAGGCCATTGGAGGGCCTGAGACTGTGTGAATTGGCGCCCATTCTAGTAGAGAGAGGACTGCCACGTTCTTCGTGCGCATGCTCCTGTGAAGAGAGGCCATTGGAGGGCCTGAGACTGGGGGAAGTGGCGCCCATGCTAGTAGAGAGAGGACTGCCACGTTCTTCGTGCGCATGCTCCTGTGACGAGAGGCCATTGGAGGGCCTGAGACTGTGTGAAGTGGCGCCCATTCTAGTAGAGAGAGGACTGCCACGTTCTTTGTGCGCATGCTCCTGTGACGAGAGGCCATTGGAGGATCTGAGCCTGTGGGAAGTGGCGCCCATTCCGTTAGAGAGAGGACTGCCACGTTCTTCATGCGCATGCTCCTGTGAAGAGAGGCCATTGGAGGGCCTGATACTATGGGAAGTGGTGCCCATGCTAGTAGAGCAAGGACTGCCATGTTCTTCGTGCGCATGCTCCTGTGACGAGAGGCCATTGGAGGGCCTGAGACTGTGTGAAGTGGCACCCATTCTAGTAGAGAGAGGACTGCCACGTTGTTCGTGCGCATGCTCCTGTGAAGAGAGGCCATTGGAGGGCCTGATACTATGGGAAGTGGTGCCCATGCTAGTAGAGCAAGGACTGCCATGTTCTTCGTGCGCATGCTCCTGTGACGAGAGGCCATTGGAGGGCCTGAGACTGTGTGAAGTGGCGCCCATTCTAGTAGAGAGAGGACTGCCACGTTCTTCGTGCGCATGCTCCTGTGAAGAGAGGCCATTGGAGGGCCTGAGACTGTGTGAAGTGGCGCCCATTCTAGTAGAGAGAGGACTGCCACGTTCTTCGTGCGCATGCTCCTGTGAAGAGAGGCCATTGGAGGGCCTGATACTATGGGAAGTGGCGCCCATGCTAGTAGAGAGAGGACTCCCATGTTCTTCGTGCGCCTGCTCCTGTGAAGATATGTTGTTGGAGAGCCTGAGACTGCTTTGTGTGCGCTTCTTCTATGTGGGAAAGTTTGAGGTGGAAAGTATTTACTTTTTTATGAGTATTTACTTTTCACTTTGATTGAGAAAAATGAGTTCTGCTGAAGTTTAAGGAAATGTAATACAAAATAAGAAAGGTGGATGAACCTGTCATGCCTAACATTGTATTGCACTACAAATGTGTACACACTGGTGGGGGGTGTTCTTTAGCAGATTGTGTAGAGAGGACAAAATGATCAAAACAACTAAATATTGATAGACAAGTGAACTGTATCACCTTGAAATGTAT
The DNA here is from genome assembly GCF_040938575.1 of Ambystoma mexicanum. Taxonomy (NCBI): domain Eukaryota; kingdom Metazoa; phylum Chordata; class Amphibia; order Caudata; family Ambystomatidae; genus Ambystoma; species Ambystoma mexicanum. The sequence continues at coordinate 439,808,886 of NC_090922.1, read as the reverse complement.
TCATACACAACTAAAGGCCCTGAAAACATCTTAAAATAAGAGCAAAACTTTACAAAATGGGCACTAACCCTCCATAGCTCTCAGCCGTCTTACTCTCACTGGTGGGTGGAGTGAGGTGTGCTTGGTGGGTGGGGATCAGCTGCTCCCATTGAATTAAGTGGGAAGAGATGCAGTGTGGTGTTAAATGATGTCCAAGGCGGATGAAACTGCTGAGCTGAGAGGCGTGCCCCCCCCAGGCCCCAGGTAGAGCGCAGTGGTCCTGTTATGGACACACGGTCCCACCGGCTTCACGCACAGGCACCACCTGTGCACCTTTAGGTGTTCATGAGAAATGTATGCCCCCCCACCACCACCCCATTCCACTTGCACCATGTTCCTCTCCACACCGTGAGATCATTGTGACGGCTCCCAGTGGCTCAGGGTCCATTGGAACCGAGACGACCAAATGCATGATGGGTTGAAAGATGACCACGGAACCAGTTTCCAAAGGGTGTGCCGCTTGTATTGGGCGTTATTGCTAAACCCCCTGCTGTGGCATACCGGATATCAGCTGGTGAGGCCTTCCTCCGTGGAAGGCGCCTCCTGTACCGTAAGCAGACGCACGCCTCTTGCTGTTATATCGGTGCAAGGCCAGCGGGACCGCTGTTTCCTCCATTAATGGCGCCAATAACCATATTAAATGTATCTGTATGTTTTGTAAAGAGCCACCTCGTTTCGTTGGGTCTAATCTTTGCAGGGGGTATTGGCGAGTTGGACTCTTCTTGGGCTTGACACCTGATGCCCTCTCTCTCTCTCTCTCTCTGCAGATCAAATACACGGGCTTCAGGGACCGACCGCACGAGGAGAGGCAGGCGCGCTTCCAGAACGCCTGCAGGGACGGCCGCTCCGAGATCGTAAGTGTCCGCTGCTGCACGAGCCTCTCTTCTGCGCATGCGTGTGATTTTTAAATGGGTTTGTTCACGTTGGCTAGGTTCCAGAATGGAGTACATCGGAATAAGATGGCAACCTGCACAATGGGGCATAATGAGGTGGTATATCGATGTGTGCAGGATTACAGTTTCAAGTGGGGGAGCCGGGATTACAGTCCACTTATATGTGTTGGATCTTAAATGGTCACGTTGTCGAATGTGAGCAGCTCACACCCGGCCACTGTCTTTTCGTAAAGGTCTGCTACAGATGCGGCATTATCAATAAGTACAAGGAAAAGTGGGGGCGGTGTCTGGATGAGCTACTGACACCGGTATAGAGTCGGGTTTGCACACCTGTATCTCTGGATTTTCTCCTGCTTCTCTGTGTCCCTTTGTTCACCCTTTCTTCTTCTAAACCCTTAATCCCCTCACGTCGCTTGAAGCACCTGGGTATTTGGCGAGGCCGCCATTTCGCTTCTTTGTTAACCCACATCCGCGTGCTGCTTCCTGCCGTTTTCACAGTCAGTGTATTTTGGGGGCTTTGACTTGAACACAGTCTATACCCTGCACTCAGTCTGTGCTGGAGCTAAAGAACCAAAGCATCATGGGCAGAGTTGAACCAGGACGTTTGGCTTAGCTGGCTCCTAGTGCCAAAGCAAGCCTGGCAAAAGACCCATACATAGATTAGACACTGCCTCACAGTGGCACAACACCATTGAGCTCACCCTCTTCCAAATATTGGGCTATGTTGACTCGACCTGGCTGACCTACAGAGCCCATGTACAGAACAGGACGCGGATGTTAAACAGCCGGTCTTCCCTGTCGACAAAGGCCTGGCACATTTCACTGTTAGCCCCTGCATTCATATGCATACATTTTTAGGTTTCATAAATCGTCATGTGGGGTGAGTACTTGCATGCCAGGGGAGTGATTAGAAGGGTAGAGAGGGGACAGGGGACTGTTTATTAAGTTGGTGCTTTCAGACTTAAAGGAGTGAGTTCACTGCTTGTAACATTGAAGCTTCACTGGAATAGTGTTATTAGAATATGTAAAGAAGTTAGATGCCCCCCACACAAAAAGGCATACCCCTCCCCCAAGTTAGTACCTCTCCCAAGATTTGACGAGTTAGCCCCCCCCACCCTGAAATGTAGGTTACGCCGTGCCCATGCCTCAAGACACAACCTTGAACTGGATTATTGTATCCACCGCTGCCCACCAACAGCACAGAGCCCATAACTGCTCTCCCCGTTTTGGAAGCAACTGAGAAGTGAGATCAAGTTATTTGTCCAGGATCACACACTTTGGTTAAGAGCTGAAGCTGTGGTTGAGTTAGGCTACTTCCGACACTTGAGCACAGCATTACCTCATCAAAATATGTGTCAATGTATTACTTTAAAGGGCTAATAGAATGCTTTGTTTTATACAGACTACTTGAAAAGTACATACAAAACATTATACACCATACTGATAAACATATACATCCCTAAAATAAGCAAAAATAGTATGATTGTAGATTTATTTTTCCCATCCTTGATGGAAGATTAAAAGTATCAGAATGCAGCAAAAAAAATGAGTTTTGCCATTGTGTTTTAAAGACTAGAGTGTGACAAGGACACCAGCTTGTGGTCATTTTTAACACAGGCCTTCAGCATATTATGCATGGTGTGAAGAAAATGTGAAGTTCCACAAAAGGGTAATTTTTTTTTTCATTTTCAAATAAGACGTTATGGAAATAAACAACTAGAGCTGTGGGGGTACGGGGGTTGGTGGGGTCTTAGAGGTAAAAATGCACCCACCTTTCCAATTGGTATCACCTAATGTTAACAACTGGATGGCCTAATACAGACATTGCCATGATTCTGAATGGTACTCTCAATTACCCCAAATACTATTCCTTATCACTTGAGTCATTACTCAGGGAAGAATGTCCGAACCCTTCCACGGGCGAACCTCCTATCCCACATATGTTTTCCTCTTCTTTTTATCCTTGTTTAAGCATAAGTGGATCTCTGGACAGCACTGTGCAGAATCACAGTAGCAGCTCCTACCCCACTCTTCTCATCAATAATGGTAAGCAGCACATTCATTAACGCCTTAGAAAGGAAAAGACCATCTCCATTGCTCAGCGCATCACTGACATGCTTAAGGCTTTGAGTCGCAACGGGCAGGGTACATCTCTATCGGTAGATGACATGTATTTTAAAAAAAAAGATGCCCACGTGTTCCCAAACGTGCCCTCCCACGCTGTCAAGTTTGAGTTTCCATTGGTAAGGACTGCCACACTTGAGCATGCCACATCGGTCAGGTGACCACCGTTTCAGCTGATAGCAGGAGATGGGCCATCAAGCAGTCCTTTGGCGACGAGCTTTGAAAAAGTTGGTCATGGAAGGCACCTAGTTAGAGGGCATTGGGTTACATGGGTACCCACCCCTATCACCTGAACCTCACCCCAGCCCCCTGGCTAGAAAGGTTTGCATACTTTTCAAGCCATCTTTTTAAACATTTCTATGTTTATAAAAGATGGCTTGAAAAGTACACAATTCAATCCATCTTTTATAAAGATTTGACGATGGACAAAGCCAGAGGCGCCTTTGTCCATCGGCGACATTTTATATAAGATGGCTTGAATTGTGTACTTTACAAGCCATCTTTTATAACACAGAAATATGGCACAGAGTCCCCAGGTTCGCCAAGAGTCGAAGCCGCCTCAGTGTCCTGGGAGGAGGGAAAAAAAGGACAGTAACTTCCTTTGGTGACCCCTCATGACTGGCAGGCACTTCTGTCAGCTTGCGGCTGCGGCGGGATAATGTGTCCCGCCAATGTTGTGGTGGGACTGGGAGGCACCTGCAGGGCCCCCGACTCAGCCCCAAGTTTTGGAGACTGCCAGGGCCCAGCCTGTTAGGCAGAATCCTGTGCAGGGGACCACTGCACAGAGTTAAGACTACAAGTGGTAATACAAGTTCACCTTTGGTGCAAGCCTGTACTACACAGTTATAGTGGGAGCAGTAGCGGAGCAGCCAGGCTTATCTCAAGAGTAAATGAGCAGTAGCAGAGATTACACAAAGGGACCACAATTACTGTGACTCAAGCAAACACTGACTCAAGGTTTTTGGTTAAAAAGTAAAAGTACATTTATTTTTAAACCATCTGTTCACAAAACACTTCACTTCTATTAAATTAAAACCACACTTCAAATACATTACACATAACCAATCCCCCTTGTGCAGAACAACTCAAGGTAAGTACCTTAGCATTTGACAGACCAGTGTTATGAAACAAAAGACGTTACCGGGAATACATATGCGATCACTTTTTGACAGTAATGACAGTTCGGTCTTACTAAAGATACGCGTACCTGCGGGAAGAAATGTTACCGGAGTTAAAACACACTTAGCACCTGAATTAACACAAGAGGGTTGGGGATAAAAATCATAGGCAATAATTTTGTCAAGGCAGACAGAATCAGAGAACACTTTCTAACAAGAAGATAAAAGCCAATAGGCCTGCGCCAGTGTCAAGTGCAACAGGGTTCCTGTTGTCGAGGATTACACAGTCAGACAGTTCACGATTCAAGGTTGGCAGGAGTACTTGGATATTGGCAAAAGAGGAAGCAAAAGTTATAAGAGGGAAGGAAGAAAAGGACAAGCCTTTGGTGAGGAGCAAAGGGTTCACCCTAGTTCCTCGAAGTCGGACACAGTACCTTATTCTTTGAAGAAGCTGGTGCCACAGCAGTTGTTCCTGGTAGTTTCCTGCAGACCCACGGTTCCTGGAGCTTCAGTCATGGGGACAAGAAGGAGGACGTCTGGAGTGATCTGTAAGACCCAGCGATGAGGCCAGCAGCAGCGACGGTGAATAAAAGGTGTGCTCCTTTAAAACAGGAGAGGCTCTTCAGCTGGCTATCAGGCCCACTACAGCAGTGTGCAGCGATTTCGACCACAAAGAGGATCCTCTGGCTGTGGAAGATGAGCTGGTTGACCCCACCAGGCTCAAGGGAAGAAGACTCCAGACTGGATCCTCTCTGGTCGTTGAAGGGTAGATAGCTCAGGACTGCAGCAGGGGCTCTCACTGGGACTCTGGGTTGCAGCAGCCGTCTTCTTCTCCGCTTCTCTTCGGTTCCTTGCAGTTCCAGTGGTGACTCTGACTTCCAGCCTAAGAGAGTCCTGCCTTTTATGCGAAGATTCCCCATTCACACAGCCTGGCTGTGAATCACAAAGCATGGGGGTTGTCCAGCCCGGACAACCACCTCAGCCAATCAACACAAAGTGCGACTTGGGTCTCCATGGAGACCCTGTGCAGGGGGTGACTACACCCTTCCCCCACATTCAGCCCACCTAGACACCCAGGCGCCAAGAGGAGGGCTTCTCTGTAGAAGCCCGCCAAAAGACGGTGAACAAAGAAGGCAAACCTGATTTGCCGAAAACACAAGAAGGACTTTAACAAAAAGAAATGGTGACTAAACCCGAGCGGAGCCGAAATAGAAAGTATTTGGGCAAACGGGTTTAAGTCCGAGGCTACCACATTAGCCTGGAACAATACCACGTTTAATGTTATAATCGCGGTCGAAAAGTTAGGGTGGATACCACTGCCACCAGCCAAGTCTAAATGTTAAAAGAGCAAAACAAAGCTCAGAGAGACACAGACAAAAAGGGGTAGGAATTAACCCTTTCTGATACTCCATGTAAGATGGGGTGTACTGGGTCTGTAGTTTAAAAGTGATTACATAAAGTTAATGGCAACTTTACAAGTTTCTGGGGGACAGTAGTAAGCTCCAGAAAAATGGGGTCAGTGGGAAGTCTAAAAGACAACCCTGTGTCACTGCACGTGCTGTGTAACACACACAAAAAGTGGGGCTCATGGAGTGGTGTGCTCCAGAGCCCAAGATCACACAAACAGTAGAAATACACATGGCAAAACACATGTAAGAGTGGGAAAAAGGCTCACGCTCTTACCAGGTGGAAAAAATAAACCCCAGAAATCCAGCAAAGCTGCTGAGGGACTCACTAGATGAGGGAAATTAGCTATAAATGAGAATTCTCCCTTACACAGGGCCCAGTGCACTTGAAGAACTGTCCTCACCAATGGAAACAGTGTGAACCAAAACACGCACCTTCAGTTTGTGAGAGCTGTTCCTAATGTTCATGCCTAGCTGACTACATCATAGCCACCGAGTTGTGATGTCAATAAACACAGAGCGGAAGCACAGTTCTTGGGTGATTGCCAGATTGGTTTGCGCCCCAGAAACGCGGCATAGGCACTCACTCTTAGCTAGATAGACTTACTAAAAGTGAAAGATAGCCTTTCTAAAAAATACACTATTTTAAAAATGCTTTGCCACCCTTCAACTACTTTAAAACTGGAATATTCATTATCAAGGGGGTAATATGCAGAAAAGTGCAAAATAAAGCGACAGTAGAAGACAGATGGCTGCTGCATCTGCACAAAATAAAAGTATAACTCTGAGCAGAAGCTAATGCGCTGCTGTAGAGATGTGTGAGTGGCATATTCTCGCGTCCCAGCGGTGTCCGTGTCGGATTCAGCATCGCAGTTTGTGGATGAGCTGAGTTCCATTGGGTAGAAGGACACCCATATGTACGGCGCTGGACGACTGTCCCTGCTACGAGTCATTTGTAAGGCCTCTGGTTGGCCTTGTAGCACCAGGGTCTGTGTACAAGCATGCATATAGAAGCAGCAAGCAGATGTCATCTTATCTTTTTGGCGGCCATTTTGACTGCAGTGTCCATTTTACATTTTTAAAAGGGCGCTCGGCCATTTTAATGAAAGAATTGTGGTGGTCCTTGTTTTTTCTCCCCCGCCCTCTGCCTCTTGACATCTTCGTTTTATCGGAATGTGGTTCAATATTGTTTTAATTGGATGCTCTTAATTAGGATCTCTCACTCTCCCTGCACTGACCTGTGTTGACCTTAGATTTATGCTCTGTCAAGCACGCCGGCGTCAGTAGCCTGTTGATAAGTGAAAGTGCTCTCTCTCCATTTTTTCTCAATAATAGTAATCAATGTGCATAATAGTTGCTTCTCCTGAGGCAGAATTGTTTCAGTTGCAGACAGCTAATTGGAGTCACAAATAAGGCTAAAGCTGCAGCACCAAATGAGCAGCGTCCTTCGCGCAAAGTCACATTTATGCCAGACACATAATGTTTATATAAGAAGTGGCTCAATCTTAAAAAGCTCGACTCGAATGATGGCGTAAATCATTTACATAATAATTCAAATCAGTTAAAAACCTTCATATGCATAGTCTTGTAAGGGAATTGGAACCAAGCCTTTAAATGCTGGATTCACCTCGCTTATGCTTCAAATCGGTGTGAAGCAACTTTCAAACATAGCGTTCTAAAAACTTAGTTTGACTCAGGTTCACCCATTGAATTCTAAATAAAGGCTAATTAAAGAAGAAAGTCTGATACAAATACAGTAAGCCAAAAAAATATATATATATATAAAAAAAATAAAGGAAATGAAAAGAAATTATGCAAAAACAGAAAAAACGGCCACAAGTTCGAGCTGAAATCTTCGGGCTCAAATCTTTCAAACCATTTCGAATTTCTGCTCTAAATAGGTTAAGTCACTCCAGATGATTCGAACTCGCCTTCTTTGGTTCAAATCACATTCAAGGCAGCTCAGCCAACCCATCATTATATTATTCTGAGAATTTGCTTTTGGAGTGCACCTTATCACAAAACCAAAATGGTGATTGGAAGAAAATGATAAGATTGCATAAGATGCAACCTCCGGTAAGTGGCCAATGCTGGAATGAGCACAGGCTCCGAGCTCCCTATTAACTCGCTTGAGAAGGAATGTGCATGCTCCCGGGGTAGCATGGGGTCTACAGGGCCGTGGAGGATTTCAGCCCCCAGTGCTTAGAGTCAAGACCCTTTTCTATTAAGCACCAAAATCAGCACCCCCCAAAGATCCCCTAAAGGACAGTTTAAGGGATTGCTGTCAGGAGTGCTACAGGTTTCTCTCTAAATGAGCACTGCGTCCCGAGTCATCAGCAGATGCTGGGCAGCCATTATCCGTTTCTGTGTACAGGCGAGAGGTGCATGTACTAATGTCACCTTCACGGTGCAAATGATCTTCTCCCCACTAGCATGCCCTGGGAGCCCTGAATCTTCATCCCACCCATTGGAGGCTGGACTTACAAAGGACCATCATTTTTTAGGGCGCTTTGGCGCAGCGTCAAACGGAGATAAATTTGCACCCATCAGGGTGGGGGTCATCCACCGAACAATCCATGCCAAGAGCTTCCACCACTGCCTCCACGCTGTGCCTTGTCCTTCTCGCATCCCTGCCTCACCCAAACCCTCCACGGAAAGTCTTTTCCAGCCTCCCTCTCCAGGCCAGCACCCCTTTTCCCAATTCCTCAGGCGGCACACGATCAATGTACCTGCGCTGCGTGTTATGCAGCCCACCCGCCGTTCTCCTGCGATGAGGTCTTCTCTCTGTGGTGTTTCTTGACTGGCCTCTTTTGGGAATGGTCCAGGAAACGCAGTCCAAAGTTTATGGGTGGACTACTTGATTTTGGAATCCTGAAATGTATTCATCTTGTATACTGGTCAAAATCACAACCGTTGCGGTTTCAAAGCACCCAGGCTTGTTGGAAGTTGGAGTATTTTTGCCCCTGTCTGGGGTATCCAGACCGTAGTTCGCAGAGGAAATTAAAACAGAAGGGGCTAAGTGGTGGGGGAAAGTGGGTACTGAGAAGGCAAACCTGGTGGTTCAGGTTAAAGGTAGGATATTGTTTGCGATAACATGGCTGCACAAAGATCCAACTAAAGTAGATCCTAGGTCAGGATTGCAGCAGTTAACAGGTTAAATCATGAGGTGTCTGAAGGACAAAAGGATGTTTATCTGAGGACTGTTTCAGAGCGATAGATGGGTATTACTAAAAGTAGTGCGTGGCTGCGGGATGGGCTCGAGATATGCTCAAGCAGACCCTTGAAACATGTCAAGTTTAATTGCCTGGGGCTTGTTTCTTCATCACAAATCTCCAGAATTGTCATTATGGGAATTGCAGGTGTGGCAAAGTCAAGAACAGACTGTGTGATAGGCGAAGTAGGATGGAGACCGGCTGGGCAAGTAGCGAAGGATAGACCAGATACAATTGCGTACTTTTGTGTGTGAAATGTACCAGTGATCCAAGCTTAATTTTGGCTCAGTGGTGGTTAGGCTTTGAGGTCTTCCACAATGGCTGGCGGTCATTGCTAACATGGGTGTGTTATATAAAATGCACCCGGGACGACGGAGACCAAATGCCCTCTTCCCGAATCCCTCAGTCCCATACAGCCATAGGTGGGAAAGCTGCGCGTTGCCATGGGTGCGCTTAGCCGAGGGGAGTCTTGGAACTCTGGCTCCCCGGGGATCAATGCCCTGGACCGGGGTTCCTAGGAGTTCTCATCTTTGGCTCCTTTCTTCTGCATGCCCAGGGCAGTCCTGTTCGTATGGGTCATTTTCTTGCAGGATTATTTGACTGACCAAATGACTATTTTAATGGATGAACACTCCTTTTATTATAGTAAAACGTTCACTCTCTTTTTATAAATTCTAGTTACGATTTCATAGAACTTATGTCACACCTGTTTGATATTTGTGTGCTTATTTGAGCTAGGACGGACCTCAACAGGCACCTAAAATGTTGACTTGTAATCCAAGTTAGGTACAATTTGAATGCCCCAATGAAAAGATGAGCATCATTAATTAAACAAGCATACGCTATCCTTTGCATTGCAGTTCGCAATCAGAATCTAAGGTTGGCGGATGAAAAACCATCAGCAATTGACAATCAGATCACAAACCACTTTTACAAAATCGAATGGGTTTGACAGCACAACATCTGCGAGTGGCGAATAACGGTTTGGAGACAGTAGCTTCTACTAGGCTTTCTAGGTGTGACGAAATGACTATTGCTCCGCAGGAGTACAGGGAAGAGAAGTGGCTAACTAGCCTACTCAGCCCCACAGTACTATCAAACCAGCAGTGACCCTATCATAGAGGTGCTACAGGCACAGCTGAACAGGCACATCTCCTTTGCCTTTTGTGGCAGGGCACGCCGAGGGCAGGCAGGAGTCGTCAGGAAGGGTTGGAGCTGGTCACAGTAGCTACCCAAAAACCATAAGTGCAATTGTTGCAAAACAAAACCATTTCCAAACATAGAATTTTAATCATAGAATAAAATTCAATAAACTCACTCTAAACTTGAGCAAAAGCCACCCTAGCAAAGAAAGCACAGAGCTGTTGTAGACTGCCTCACTGGGTAGATGAGCAGGGGTGTTCAGGCACTTATTTGGCACAGTGTTCAAGAATGGCTCAGAAGAAAAAGGCAGTGAAGCGGGGGGAGGGGGCTGTAAAAGTCATTATGTTCCCAGAACCGGACTAGCGGGTCAGGGGCTCTTCACAGGACCTTCTTTTTCTCTTTAGGGCGCAAAAGCACCAAGACAGGTTTCGAGGAGCTTACCAAGGTGATGATTCAGCAGGAAGTTCGTGAGTTGGTGAACTGGGTCCACCACAAGGGGCCTGATGCATGGCAGTGTTTTATAATGGCGCAATCCCATAGGAAAACATTCCATGAATCAATGTGTGGTCCAAGCAGCAATGGAACGTGACTTGGGCAAGCATGGGACAGACAGGCAATGTCCAGGTCGGTGAAGCTCAAAAACAGTTACATTCAGGAATTAATGCCCAGAAATATTCCTGGACATGTGGGTTGCTGGAAGGCCCAATCTGGGAACAAAGCTGGTCCTTCTGTTACGCACTCCCACTCCAGGGAGGTTTGGCTGGCACCTACAGGGAACCCTTCACCTCCAGTGAATAGAGTCCTGGTTCCAGTGCAGCCAGCAGTGAGGCCTTGGTTCAACAATGGTCTTCCCCACTGTTCGCTGCCAATGGTTAGGGGACATAGCTCTCCTCTGCCTTGGATGCCTTCTTTCTTCACCTGTATTGCAGAGGACTTTGGAATGGACTGCATGCCCAACAGAGGTCCAAACAGGCATCCTCCTCCTTCTCTTGATATTCCAAAGATGAATCCGAGATGAGGGCCGAAGCAAGCCTGCTATAAAGGGACTAATCCCCATTGTTGGAACAGGTGCCCTTTGCCTCATGACATCACACCCGGAGTAACTTGCTTGCAGGAAATGGAGGGGTAAGAAAAGGAACTCCAACAGAAAGCGAGAGGGTGGAACCCTTTTCCAAGCCCACATTCCCTCTCTGGCTACTCAAACCCTGCTCCTTCCCATGCCTTCTGGCTTTAAAAGGATTCCAGTGATCGGTGCCCTGGTGTGAGGCAGGCTTTGTCAGTGCTACCTCTGAAGCATCTTTCTCAAGAGACATCCTGGGAGACGTTTCTATGCCCTGGGAGGAATTTGTAACCCTTCCTGCTGGAGAATCAAAGAGACATCATCCTGGCTTTTGTTCCACATGTCAGGCCTGGATACAGTCAGCCTTGATGCCAATATACATCATTTCTGCCCAAGCTATGCCCTGCTTAGTGAGCTGACACTGGTGTGATACTAAAGTAAGGTATGAGCCGAGCCGTAGTTTGAGATCCGCCAAACAAGGACTGATCAATCCCAGCCTCCCAGGTAAAGCCACTGGTCTCGGTCGAGCTTTTCCGAGCCTGGCGACTTCCCACTGGAACAAACTGCCTTGCAGCCTTAGACTGGAAAGCAACATCCAACTCTTTAGGAAGCAATTGAAGACATTTCTCTTCAAATAATTAGGCAACTACTACACCACATCATGTTGCCATCTTTCTGCTTCTCCTCTCTCTACTCTCTTTTTGTGTCGTCCCGTTAATCTTCGTCCTTGTGCCTTCTTTCGCGCCCTGATGCTTGCGAGCTTCGGCGCGTTACAAATAAATAAATAAATAAATAAAATAAATGTGGCTTTATAATTGTGTGATTCCAGCAGTCATCAAGCCAAACCAAATATGGCTTACGTTTACAGATTTACCCGCCACCAGACTTTCTAGATTCCACAATCATTTTCATTTAAGTGAGAGGTTCAGACAGTTAAAATGGCACCTCTGCCTACAGGGACTTTTTATCCCAACAACTTCCAGGGATGTACATGTGACCTCTGAACCTGCGGTATGACACTGCAGAGCTGGTGCTGCAGATGTCCATAGACTGGATACAGCGAGGCACATGTGCGCTATGATTTTGTCATGGAGCTTTTATGAAAGAGTGACCCGATTAGCAGGCCTCCCTTTTATAAACAGAATTGCCTGCATCGTTTGATTTAATACAAATCAAAAAAGCCAGGGCTTAAACAATTTTGCAGATGGCAATCCGTCAAACTAGTTCCTTCAGCTTGGCAAATGTTTGGAACTTTCATATGGGCCAGAAAAGGATTGAAAGCTGTAAACCGCTGTACATTGGCAGAGGAGAGGCGCCAGTTCCTCCGTGGGAGTCGTGAACTACCTCCATGTGGCTGACCTCATCCTCTGTTTCACAAAGCTGACCACTGAGCTTGAGACTTGCGGGTAAGCCAGGGATGTAGGAGAATATGTTGTCTGGCGATGTGAAAATGTGTGCTTCCTTAACTCCCAGAATGGATAGTTCATTACACTTTTCTGAATCTATAGCTTAAGTGTCTGGGCCGATATACTAGAATTGTTTTATGCAGTGTTATATTTGTGCATTTGTATGACAATGGGCCTCATTACGAGGCGGGCGGCTGCGGAATGAACGGTGCCGGTAAGATACCAGCACCGTTCATTCCGGGCCACCACATTACGAGTTTGCTCGCGAGTGGCGGTAGGCACGTCTGGGCCAGACCAGAAGTCCATACCGCCGCCCATGAGCAGACCAGCATGCTAACAACGAACCTGTCATTAACGGGTCCGTTGTTAGCATCCTCCCCATTCCCGTTGAGCCCTATGGGGGCTCGAATGGGAATGGGGATGTACTGGGTCCGGGTCCTGAGAAAAGGGAATTACCGGGCCTGCAAAAGACGGAATGGCCCAGTAATTCCCTTTTTTCGGGACCCGGACACGAGTTTGGAGGCAGCCATGCTGCTAAGAACAGCATGGCTACCTCCAAACTCGTAATGAGGCCCAATGTTTTGTCCGAGAAACAACTTATAAAAAAGCAGATGCTTGGAAGCACTAGTCACTGTGTATGCACTAGAGACAGAAATTATGCATTCATTTCAAAATAAAGAACTAAAATGGTGGATTGTACTCCTTGGAGATCATCTAAACGAAGAGACTGTGGGGTCTGCCGCGTACCTGGGCACATAGACGTGGGCATCCCACGATGCACCTGGCAGTGATTATCAGCAATCAACTGCAACTTTCTTTGAGTCCCAGTTCCTTTGATTTATAAAAAGTTCTTCCTCTCTTCTCCATTCCTTTCAAGCTCCCAATGTTTGGGAACGTATTGCTATGACCTTCTCCACACCTGGAAGTACTTCTCGTTGGGGGGTAGGTCTGGCATGGGCAGAATTATGGCAACACTGCTCAAAGACAGGCTGGCAATCGATGCCCAAGCCAGTAAGTGCAGCCAATATCCTAGACACAGGGTGATTTGGTCAAGCGCCCACAATACAGACCCAGAAGAGGCTGGTGCCATCCAAGGAACTGATTTTAAGGCGGCGCTCAACTCTGCAGTCCACTTAATTGCTTTTCGCTATCCACATGTGCATTTATAGCGCCGTGGCTGCCTTGCTTTCTTCATAATTAGGGATGACAGCCCCATAACGCTTTTTTTGTATATTCACCTGAGTATTTGTCCTTGATACCACTGGGGAGACGGCTCACTGGGTATTATGTCTACTGGGGAAATCTATGCGTCAACTGTGGGTCACGTGGTCGAAACCTTTTGAGGTCGATAAAATGATGGCCATTGACTTTGCTAAGAGTAGCGCTTGTTGCGGATTGGGTGAATATATCCACAGTGTGTAAACACCCTCGTTAGTATTGTTGTATTACCTGTTTAATGCACGCAGGCTTGACCATCAATAGCTAAGGTCTGGTACAATGCTGCATTTGGAATGTACAACGTATAGTTTGGTAAAATAGTCGTGTACTTCTAGGACCATGAAGAACGGTGAGAATGTACTATCAAGACGGATTATTCAATGTGCTCTTCATTCATTTTAATCACTGAGGACACTATTCAAAGATCATCCCTAATTTTGGGGAAGGATCTTAATAGAGGTGGCATAAATATGCTCATTTATAAAATATAAATCCAAAGACATTGGCAGTCAGATAGGGACCAGCACAGTAATTTAGTTTGCCCGGTTCTCTGCTTGGGTAGCACTGCAACCCGCTGTCTGAATGGTGCCATGTCTCCTGGCACCATATTCTGGATGGGTGGCATTCAGCGGGCACATTATTTAGAGGGCGCAGCATTGTCCGCTGCAGCATGGTTGATGGCAGCGGTTTGCCAAGCAGCATTCTGTGCTTGGTTCCGCTGCCCGTGCACAGCGTTTTTGAAGGGAGTCATTTCGCCTGGCATTGTACACATGACCGGATTTTATGGTGCACACAACTTTCCGTCATGCATCCAGTGCCTTGCTTAACTCTTGCCAAAAATATCATAACTGTCTCCAAAAGCTATTTTCAGCGAATATTCATGGAAACTTGTTATTCAATTGCTTCATTTGGCTTCAATGAAATATATCCTCTTGCTGTGTGTGTGGCCCTGAGCCACCCCACCCTTCAATAGGGAAATGGGCACGAACCCTAGAGTTTTGGAGAAAGAATGGACTGGGCAGCATGCACACACATGGAGTCTATTTTATTTTTTATTTTATTTTTTACAAAATCGGCTGCAGATATTCACACAAAATCACAAATTTACAGAATTCAATAAGATCTTTGGCCATGCAGATGGTTTGGACAAGTCCCATCAGTCCTAGCCACCATAGTCACTGGTGAAGGACAGTGAGAATTGAAGTCCAAAACATCTGGGTGCTACAGGTTGCAGACTCCTGTGGCCTAACCCTATAAGAGTAAGTAACAAGAGTAACTCGCCATCCCAGTGTCCAGAGGTTGGTGCTCACAATGGGTCCCGAAAATTCTTGTCAGGAAAACCCAATCAACCTTGTGAGTTCAATCAAGTCTTCTTTTCAGGTGTGGTTTACAAGATCTGTACAGCCAGGGACTTGAAAGAAGAACAACCACCCTTCCTAGTGGTGGGGCCCTCAAGTCAAAATCTAAAGCAGCAGCGAGGACGACTACATAGAGGCAAGAGAGCCCGGCAAAGCAGGTTCCATCGTTTCGATGAACGAAGAAAGGCAGATCTCCCAAAGATGAAGGTACCACGAAAAACGACTATGGTTTGGGCGAATCGGGAGAGTCCCGAGGAGAGGAGCAGATGAGGAAGCGTATTGTAGTCTCAATCCCTTTTCAGGCGGCGGCAGCTTCCAACACCAAGGTCCGACGACAGGGGTGGTAAAACGTGATGTCAGTGATTAAATGGCCCAGAGGCTATCTCAGCAAGGAAGACAGAGAGAGTCCAGCAGGAGGATGGAGGAGGCCCATGACAGACAGCAGAAGCCTAAAATCCAACCCGGAGACACAGGTCAACTAGTATGGCCAGATCTGGTCCTTAAATTGCAGCAATGGCCCACAAATGGGGGATCCCTTTAGCACATAAGTAACACATTCACACACACAAGCAAAGGGGCTGGCCCAGACCAGCTCACCAATCACACTGAGGGATTAGAAATAAAGGGTTAAACGGCCAGCCAATCTGGTTGGCCTCTAAAATTGCCAATCATCCTAAATGAATCCCACACAGCCAGCCCAGGGCCATGAACTGGTCTACACAGTTCAAACTACTTCAGAGGGTGCGTGGCTGGGCTCATAGAGAGCCCACATAAGCAGAAAGACCATGTTATGCCTGCCTCATACTTTCCTCGAAAAAGGAAGCCCCTAATACAAAATGGTTGCAAGCAGTACCTAAAAAAGTTATATTGGTACCTTAATTGCAACCAAAAGGTACAATGGGCTATTGTGCAGCAAATGGACTTGCACAATTGGTGAAGCCAAAACTGAATTACAGTTGCCAGCAGCCTACTGCCTAAAACAGCATTGCTGTTCTCTATTGTCTCGGTTGCTGCAGGCACGCCATTGTGGCTGTAGCGTTCCCTCCATGCCAGTTGCAGCTTCCGGTTCATGTACGGTGCAGGCACGCCATTGTGGCTGTAACGTACCCTCCATGACAGTTGTAGATTCCGGTTCATGTACGGTGCAGGCACGCCATTGGGGCTGTAACGTTCCCTCCATGCCAGTTGCAGCTTCCGGTTCATGCACGGTGCAGGCCGCCATTGTGGCTGTAACATACCCTCCATTCCAGTTGCAGCTTCCGGTTCATGTACGGTGCAGGCACACCATTGTGGCTGTAACGTTCCCTCCATGCCAGTTGCAGCTTCCGGTTCATGCACGGTGCAGGCACGCCATTGGGGCTGTAACGTTCCCTCCATGATAGTTGCAGCTTCCGGTTCATGTACGGGGCAGGCACACCATTGTGGCTGTGTTTCCTCCATGCCAGTTGCAGCTTCCGGTTCATGTACAGTGCAGGCACGCCATTGGGGCTGTAACGTTCCCTCCATGCCAGTTGCAGCTTCTGGTTCATGTACGGTGCAGGCACGCCATTGTGGCTGTAACGTACCCTCCATGACAGTTGCAGATTCCGGTTCATGTACGGTGCAGGCACGCCATTGGGGCTGTAACGTTCCCTCCATGCCAGTTGCAGCTTCCGGTTCATGCACGGTGCAGGCCGCCATTGTGGCTGTAACATACCCTCCATTCCAGTTGCAGCTTCCGGTTCATGTTCTCGAGTGTGTTCATTTCTAGTGGTTAACACCTGGAGGACTTTTTTATGTTCAAAAGATGGAAGTGTTTCAGAGGCACCCGCTTTCCTCAGTGTTTAGGATCCAGTTCCTTATCGGTTGTATTTAGGATCAATGAGGTCTCATGAGGCTGGGCCTGGTTGTGTGCTCACCACTGCTCTTTAGATCTCCTTGGTTGAGGGCCTTCCGTTCTCTCTTGCTAAAGGGCGTTTCTTTAATGTGAGTTAGGATGTTGTATGTTGGTCTGAGGATGAGGAAGAGGGTGGTGAGGTGAGGTGGCAGTCGGAAAAGTGAGGCTACGTTTGTGAGGCCCTCCTGCAGAAGATTCTGTGCAATGCGTGGCGTGCTGAGTGTGCTTCTCTTTTTCGCCGTTTACATTAAGGTGTAGCCTGTTAAACAGAAGCCATGGAGTTTTTCAGAAAAACAAATCATGTCCAAAATTCTATCGTTTGATAATGGCCTATTTTTTAGATCACTATGTATATCGGTGAAGTGGGTCTTTGAGGGAGATGTTTTGCTACGGATCACAAAATGGCTACCCTACATCAGACCCAGGGTAACAATGAATGGATCCGCTTCAGACCGAGAAAAGGTATCCATGTTGGGTACCGCCTGGGCTGTTTCTGAGACAGGCGTTTTATCCTAAATATAAATGGATCCATTGCTTTGTTATAAAATGTGCTGAAGACACAATTGGCGGACACTGCAAACCCTGCACAAGGAAGCCAAGAGCCACCTAAATATCTGCAGTGCCTGGACAGCCATACAGGTGAAAATGGCCTGGGTTTAATGTGGTATGAATCTATGTGTTTATTTCGATATTTTGCACAGTTCCAACCTGCCTGATTCGGTCAGAATTGTTCCAGTGGATGGTACTGCTTTGCACGTGACAGTGGTTGACATGCGTGGTGTCCATGGTTGAAAATGACCCCCCGCGTGTTTTTATATGGTGGAGTGATCCAAATGAAAGTGAGTGGTGGTCCCTAGTAGCTTTCAATGTGCCTTGGCTTCGACGCGAGGAGGCACCCAGTATGATTAGTTCGTTTAGGGAATGCCCTCACCTGGCGGTACAGTTCAATAGGTGGGGCATATCACAACAAGAACTATTGAGTGGAAGGTCGCAGGCTGGATTGGAGGAACTCTAATGAAATGCGCTACACCACAATAAGGTTAGGGACACTCTTGAGGGGCAAAAGGATGCACATGCCTAGCGTGTACTGACTCGCGGGTGTTGCGAGTAGCGGCATTCTAACCGCACTTGACAGGCAGAGAGACGTGGGGCAGCCCCAGCTACGATACTATCAAAAAGTTTGGCCTCAGGATAGTAAAAATAGCAGGGGCTACAATAGATCAATATTTTTGCCTGGTGCAGAATGATTGGTTGCTGGCAATTCTAGTATTCTATTCATTACCCCCAATGCATCTATATTTGGTCACTCTTATTTTAGGGCAGATTACGTTTTGGGACCCCAGCAGTTTCCTTTTTGCACAATAGAATAAAGCCCATTGGATCCTCTGCTTGCAAAGTGAAAGGACAGGACGCACTCGCTGTGACGCAGGTTCACTTTGCCAAATTCAACCGGGGCAATCGTAGCCACAAATAAAAAAATAGAAGAACAAATATTCCAAAACAATGTGCACACTCAAACTAGCTCGAATCTCTTTCCGTTTCCTCTAAAGCTAGTATTTATGTCCAAAACCGAGCCTGTGCAAAAAAACATAGCTTCACTTTAAGACTAGTCCTGCAAATTACTGGCAATCAAACATTTTGTATCAGCCAGTAGTGTTTAGGACTTTCTCCTTTAAGAGATGGCATATTTTATTATTCAGCTGGATAGCCGCTCAGTTATTCACCCACCAGTGAGTATAGTTGTGATGGCTGTGTGTTACACGACAAGTAATTCGTTCTGAGTTACACGTTTGTCATGGAGGCTGAGTACAGCAGTGTGTTGGCCTGACCAGCATGAGGGGCTGGCGCTGTCCCCTTTATGCTCATTGTTATTCATGAAACTGCATATTTGGCACAGCAGTGCTGGAGTGCCCCGAACTCTTGTTGCTTGTTGTGTGACTAAGACTGATTGACAGTTAAAAAAAAAATAGCAAATAAGTGTGGGTGCTCAGAAATACGCACTGGGGCTCAGCCGTAGCAAAGTCCCCCAAAGACCTGCTTATTGGTATCAAGTTCATATCTCTCACCTTCAAGGGTGCCTTTTAGTTGCCCTCCAGTGTCCTCAGCCTTTGTACTTCCGGGGTACATTACTCTGGATATCTCGTCTTCCCAGGTTACATATATCTCATCCACATGGAATCAAATCAACTAATGGACCAATCCCAGCTAGGTTTCAGACCAATGAGAATATCAGAATCACACTACTTTCCATATGAGACGACCTAACGACGAATGCTGACAACAACATACCATCAGTTCTTATGCCACTGGACATAGCAGCTTTCAACAGCATCAGCCACACAACCTGAATCAAGAGATTACAAGAATCCGGCATCCAAAACTCTGCACTGCAATGGTCAAAATCTTCCCTCGGACCAAACCGAAACAACTTATTTACCCTCTTGCACCTCGGTAACCAGAACCACCAATGGAGGCATCCCACAAGGACCAAGCCTCTCAGCACACATGGCCCCTCTCATGAAACTACTAAAGAAAATGGGCTAGCATGTTACAGCTACACAGAAAACACTCAATACATGTTCAAGATGACTACTAGCACTTACACAATCAACTCCCTGAATAAGGACCTCAACAAAATGATCTTCTGGATGACCATGAGCAACCTAAAACTAAACTCAAACACAACATAAATACTTATCAACCCACCCAATGACAATCAACCACAAACTTCACTCTATCGGCCTCCAGAAATGGGAATAATACTGGAAACCGCAATACAAAATCTGGGAGTACTCATGGACACTGGATTTACACTAGAACCACAGGTCAACACACTAGTACGAAAATGCTTCTACCAACTACGCTCAATCAAATGCATCTTTCCATACCTGAGCTTCCCATACTGCATCCTCGCCATGACGTCACGTATAATGTCAAGAATAAATTACCCAAACAGCCTATACCTAGGAATGCCTGACTACCTCACCAAGACACTACAGTGCATCCAAAACACGATGACAAGAGTTCTAGTAAGAATGAATAGGAGGGAACATATCACCTCAGCCTTGAGAAGCCTACACTGGTTTTCCAGTTCTAAGCATTGTGCATTGCTCACAGAGCACTGCATGGACAGGGAGTGGAATTCCTCCAATTCAAAATCCCCACCTAAGAAGGACATTGAGATTACGCAGTGACATACGAATAGAATCAAGGTAAAGCGAGAACAACAAGTACAGAGAAAGTGCCTTCTCTATCCTCCTAGCAAAACTATGGAATGGAGTCCAAAAAGAAATCTGGACAACAGAAGACCATCTGAAATATTGCAGGAACTGTTAAAAACCTGGCTATTCCATGCAGCAGTATCGAGATCCGACCACAACCCTAGGATAGGAAACCGAGTACACCAGGCCCCCACAACAATGCCACCACTGCACAACCTGACACATTTTTAAGAAATGACCCATCAAAATTAATACAATGACCAAAACCTGTTTAAGGAACAACATAACACGACACAACCTGACAACTTCCTCAGCAAATGAAACATCAAAAGCAACACAATTTCCAAAATAAATTTTAAGGAACAACACAACAAATCTTTAAAACAAAGTAAGATCACCAAACAGGGCTAACCTTTAACACCCATCCCCCACCTGCCATAGAACGCAGGACTCATACCTGGAACAAAGATAAAACCAGAAACACACTTTCAAGGCAACATAAAACATGCCCGCAAAACCCAGTCCAGCAAAGCTGTCCAAAGAATAAAACAGACTAACAATCTCCCTTTTCAAACACCTTACTCCCGACACACAATTATGACTAAAACAGATGCTTTGGTTCATCACAACTTCGTCACAACTGTAAACCTCTCGGAACCAATTGCTGAAGCCCACCCACTATGCACAGATCCCCACCCCCCGCGTCTACCATCTTGAAACATAGACCACCTGCGAAACCCTACAACCACGTATGAAACTCCCCTGCACATAGTGCAGTTGCTACTGACTTTATTGGCACCAACAGTGGAGCACAACACCTTGTTTTTTCCCGCAAGGCCCATAACCTCACCCATCTTCTCTTTCTGGTCCACGAGAGCACCTGGAGGGCATGACCATGTCATCAGCGCACGGTTCAGATCCCAGTGACATAGCATACATCATGCCTGCCTGCAGTCGTTGGATTTCTTCGATCCTGTGGAATCCCGTAACCCTAATTCTTCCCCTTGATCTCCTAGCGAATGTTCACAGCCTCCACATCTAGCCCTCAGAGGGTTGCCATTTTACACTCCTTGGGGACTATCTTCCCTTGTTCTTAATTTGCCTCATTCTGCTCTGTCAGCAGTCGGGGCTTCTTCTAGACCGTGTGCAACATCGAGTTACCTTGGGATTTATATATTTCCAGCCTATGCGGGGAGTAAACGAGCAGAATAATTGCCCTGTTAATGCATCAGGCCTAGATGCCCCATTAGCAGTACTGTTGGGGGCGGGGAGAGGGGCACGTGCAAATGGTGGTCAGTTAAGAGCCCACCACACCCAAAGGGCTTCAGCAGAAAGAAACTAACCAGCGTACGGTGGGAAACGTGGAACAAATGGCGCTTTGCGGGAATTGTCCTTGAAGAGACAGAAGCTCAGAAAGGCCAGTGTAGTGGCTCAGTATTCTGGGCCTATGGGGGCCACTTTAGCTACAGTTTGTTGTGCAAGTCGCCATTTGTAATTAGTGCGCGCCTCTTTGTTTAGCGCCCAGATCCTTTCATATGCCAATTCGAGCCTGCTGAGCAACACACTGTGCTATGATTTCTGGACTTCACCGCCACCGCTGCCCCCTCTTGGGCAGCAGCAGCGCAGGCGCAGTGCAGCGCCCTGAGGGCCCTGCATCCCCTGTAATGCCAGGCCACCGGAACATGGCCATAATTGGTGGTTATCGTGGCTCGAGCACTCCCTGGGTTGATTTTACAAAAACATCAACATCCTTTCTAAATCGCTTAAAAGCTGCTCGGTCCATTGCTTTATTGTGTGCTTTCATCTTCAAGAGAAAAATACCGTTTTTATGTTTTAAATTGCCGTTTTTAGGGACCTCCAGCGGACAATACTTTGTTGCCGTCTGATCTCACACACTGGATACGCATTTAAACACCTCGATGGAGAGGGAGGGAGCAAGTGAAGAGCGTTCACAGTTGCTAACTGGCCCCTTGTTGTACATAACACGTTATCCTGTTGTGTCTCGTTGCATGCTGGGGCTTGTAGTTCCGTTTGTTGCCAGTATGGACCTACAAGCCGTGGTGTAGCCAGGACGTTATGCTGCGGAGAGCTGCACCTGGAGGCACATAGGCCTAGGGCAGAAGTCTCTCTGTGCTATGCTGTGGTCTGTCAGAGAGGCAAGTTGGGCCCTGGAGAAATGAGGGGAGCCACGCACAGCCTGTCTGCACCATTGCCTGCAAGTCACAACATGCACAGTACTGCTAGCCAATATGGGGTTCCTGGTGGTTTGAGGGCACGTGCCAACCCCGAGGGTTTATATCTGCTTTCTTGGTGCTGACCTACCTCAGCTGCAACCTTTGCACTCCTGCACATTTAGTCCAGTCTGCCTTACTGCACAACAGTAATGTAGAACAAAGAACTCGTTTTCTTAAAGTGCTAGAAGGTTCAGTGAAAACGTGAGTGCTGCGAGTTCTTACAAGCTCCGATCAACCTTTCATCTTTCAGAAGTAAAATGAGGAGCAATTGAAAATAATTAATAAGAGGTGAAACTGAATGAACCTATTTAAAGTGCTTTGGCAAGGAAGTCCTGCCTGAATCAGATCAGTAATATTACACACTACTAATGATCCAGTTCTAGTTGCACCTGGCGTATCCATCGCCAATCTAGCACACTTTCTCCCTCTGGCTCTGTCTCGCTCTCTGCACTCTTCCTCTCTCTTTCCCTCCTCTCTCGCTGCCTCTGTCTCTTTCTATGTGGGTAAGAGTCACATTTTTTTTATTTTTTTTATCTACTTGATTCAATTTTACAAAATACATTTTTTACAAGTTAACGAAAAACGAACATTTCGCATCCTTTCCAGTTTTGTTATGTCCATTCCAACTTTAGGAAAGAAAAAGATGAGGATGAAAAGCAGAGGTAAGAAAAAGGAATGATGCTCAGCACTGAGCTAATTGTAGACTTGGGAAATGTCTCCTTTCCCGTCTGGCGGAAAAATAAGGACTCTCGATCTGGCCTCGTTCGGGATCTTCAAGTTTCAAGTTCACAAAGAACTGCAAAACTGCAATCACATAAGAGGTGTTGTCTCCCTCTATTGATCTATTCCACCAGTCCTCTTCTCCACATCTAGTCGACTCTTTGAATATGTGTGCTAGATGTCTGCTTCTCAGATTCGTCAAGTTTGTGCATGTCAGTAGCAAATGTCGCAATGTCTCAATTTGATCCTTCTTTTTGCAAAAACATTGAGAGTCACATTGTCAGGTGTGTGTTTGCTAAAGCCACCCCAGCCGTTGCTGACAGGAATGCGACCAGAGGTGAAAACATGTCTTGAAGGGTGACTGTGATTGTTTTTTTTCAAAGCAGATATTAAAAAACAAATCTTTAATGTTAATTTCTAATGGATCACTTCCAGTAGATAAATAGTATTAACGGGAAGCTTACACCTGTCTTACTCAGCAAAGCACATTACCAACGCCCAGAATAACCATATGCATTATTTTCTGATAAAAGGTTATCATTCCAAGATAGACAGACTGGTACATTCCTATTATATACTCTTTCAAAGTGCTTCTATGGCAAAGCTGAAGGGGTCAGATAACATGCGTGAAGGTTCCAGCTGCTTTGCATAACATGAAAGAGCATTTTTGGAGCATAAGAATGTCCAGAGATCTTTCAGTAAGAGTTGCATTCTTGCATCCCTAAGCACATAATGGCTCGGTGCTCATTTCATGTTTCCTTACACTGACCCATATTTACGGATTCGGGGCGTCACAAGGATTTGGATGCAAGGATAGAGTGGCTGTGACATCAGTTGCTCAGTGTGGCCCAAGGGCCATTTCATTGTCCACAGAGATTTCCATCCAGGTCTTTGGACAAGGGCTGTGCACATGCTAAGTTCCCACTGTGCAGACATCCTAAGAGTACTATATAGAGAGGATATACAAGAGGTCAAGTAATGCCTCCTGGTTCATAAAACCATTTGTGTAATCATTGTGTGAGCATTCAAATATCAATCTCTCACGCTGAATTTCCGCATGGTGCCAGCTGGTTGATCTGGCGCCAGTGCACAACAGATATGAATCTTCCCAGATGTTTCGATTCTGGAGAGTTGCGCGTTCCGATAAACACTGCTATCTAATTGGTGTTGGTGGTGGAGGGATCTTTCAAAGATGACTCCATTCAGCATGATTCTTTCGTAAGTGCCTCTGTGCATCGAAAAGGAAGAGGTGCCGGGGACCCCGCAACAAGCCCCTTTAGCACCCACTGTATTATGCCAGGCTAGAAGACACCGGCCTGTAGCTTCATCAGCAGAGGGCCTTCACTCCCTCCGTTCCTTTAGCACTCATTCCTCTCCCACTCACACACAAATGCAAAATGCAAAATATGCACATGCTGTAAATGCTGATA
Source organism: Ambystoma mexicanum (assembly GCF_040938575.1). Lineage (NCBI taxonomy): Eukaryota > Metazoa > Chordata > Amphibia > Caudata > Ambystomatidae > Ambystoma > Ambystoma mexicanum. Next base: position 439,784,428 of record NC_090922.1, on the reverse strand, counting down.
TCAACGAAGGAACGTTTGCCAGTAGTGCCGGGCTGCAATGGAGGCGACACAGGAGTAGAGGTTCCTCCCCACAATGTATCTTTTTTTTAAATGGGAGTCGCTGTGCATCATCGTGCACCACAGCAGTGAGTGGCAGTTTGGGCAGTTCAGGTTAGGGGGAGCAGTCCCTGACACCAGCTTACAACTGGAAGCCGCCTGGAACCTTGGTATCTATCCGCGCAAGCTTGTCGTGAGAGACCCTACGCAGTTTGGCACTTGTAACCGCAGCAAAGGTGTTTAAGGCATTTAAGCTCCAGTAGGACGGCTTGCTAGTTCTAGCATGCCCGTGCATGTGGGTCTATGAGGCTTGAAGCCCATCTGCTCCACCACGGAACCAAGACGTGTGATTATTACCACTTTTCCACTTCCTATTTTTACTTCTGCGGTGCACCGGGGGTGGGGGGTAGTGTGGACGGGGGGGGCTAGGGGGAACCAAGGCCGGCAGTCTCGCTGCTCCCATTCGGAATTGGCAACTGTGGGATTGCTATCATTTCTCCACTTCCAGGACCTTGAAAAGTACCTCTTCCTGGACATTGCACATGGATTCCCATGACCATGGAGACCAAAGAGCCCAAGGTCCTGGAGACATGCATGGTCCTATAGACATTGCTCCTGGATTCCCATGACCATGGAGACCAAAGAGCCCAAGGTCCTGGAGACATGCATGGTCCTATAGACATTGCACCTGGATTCCCATGACCATGGAGACCAAAGAGCCCAAGGTTCCGGAGACATGCATGGTCCTATAGTCATTGCACCTGGATTTCCATGACCATGGAGACCAAAGAGCCCAAGGTCCCGGAGACATGCATGGTCCTATAGACATTGCACCTGGATTCCCATGACCATGGAGACCAAAGAGCCCAAGGTCCCGGAGACAAGCATGGTCCTATAGACATTGCACCTGGATTCCCATGACCATGGAGACCAAAGAGCCCAAGGTCCTGGAGACATGCATGGTCCTATAGACATTGCACCTGGATTCCCATGACCATGGAGACCAAAGAGCCCAAGGTCCTGGAGACATGCATGGTCCTATACACATTGCACCTGGATTCTCATGACCATGGAGACCAAAGAGCCCAAGGTCCTGGAGACATGCATGGTCCTATAGACATTGCTCCTCGATTCCCATGACCATGGAGACCAAAGAGCCCAAGGTCCTGGAGACATGCATGGTCCTATAGACATTGCACCTGGATTCCCATGAACATGGAGACCAAAGACCCCAAGGTTCCGGAGACATGCATGGTCCTATAGACATTGCACCTGGATTTCCATGACCATGGAGACCAAAGAGCCCAAGGTCCCGGAGACATGCATGGTCCTATAGACATTGCACCTGGATTCCCATGACCATGGAGACCAAAGAGCCCAAGGTCCCGGAGACATGCATGGTCCTATAGACATTGCACCTGGATTCCCATGACCATGGAGACCAAAGAGCCCAAGGTCCCGGAGACATGCACGGTCCTATAGACATTGCACCTGGATTTCCATGACCATGGAGACCAAAGAGCCCAAGGTCCTGGAGACATGCATGGTCCTATTGATCCAGTGGATCTGTTTGATGTGTTCAAGGAGGCAAGTTACTTGACCGTGGGGATTAGGGGCGCGGAAGCTTGCTCTGTGGTGGTGTAAGAGGACAGGGGAGCCTGCCGCTGAGAAACATCCCAGGTAGCGCTTACCCCACTGGCAGCGAATCAATCAATACCATTGGAGGTTCTGTGCATTCTGCACTTTTTTCATTGGCTGTTGTATTGCGGTGAAAGGGGAGACAGAAGCCCGCTGCAGAGAGAACTCTTGGGTGCCCTTTACTGCCTGGGGGGCAGAACAAACTGATATCATTGCACATTCTCTGCACTCTCTTGCATGAATTGTTGGTGAACGGGGCAATTTGGAGGACTGGAAGCACGTTAGTCACACTTTACTCCAGTCCACCTGCTCAGTTGTATAATCTAAGCACCCAGTGGTTCAAAAGCAAGTAATTCTTTAATTAATTTGTCCAATTATCTGCTGAGTCTGATGACCCTTCCCCTTTCTCCTTATGTATCTGACACTTGCGCATGATGTGGTGGTGATGAAGACCGCAGATTCGGGTGCCTGGCAACGGAAATCATTTTTGAGCTTTCCCTGTTGCTGGCACATCCTGTCCACTTGATCACTCTTCTTTGCTTAATTCAGCTACTTCACCAACTTTTAGTGCACAATATTATGGTTGCTCCCTTGGCTCAATGGTGTCTTAGATGTTTCCTGCACATCCTCCTTCTTGGTTTATTCCCACCCATGGGCCTTCTTGATTTATTCCCACCAATGGGCCTTCTTGATTTATTCCCACCCATGCACCTTCTTTGTTTTTTCCCACCCATGCACCTTTTTGGTTTATTCCCACCATGTACCTTCTTGGTTTATTCCCACCCATGCACCTTCTTGGTTTATTCCCACCATGCACCTTCTTGGTTTATTCCCACCCATGCCCCTTCTTGGTTTATTCCCACCCATGCACCTTCTTGGTTTATTCCCACCCACGGGCCTTTTTGGTTTATTCCCACCCATGGGCCTTCTTGGTTTATTCCCACACATGCACCTTCTTTGTTTATTCCCACCCATGCACCTTCATGGTTTATTCCCACCCATGCACCTTCTTGGTTTATTCCCACACAAGCACCTTCTTGGTTTATTCCCACCAATGGGCCTTCTTGATTTATTCCCATCCTTGCGCCTTCTTGGTTTATTACCACCCATGCACCGGTTTATTCCCACCCAGGCAACTTCTTGGTTAATTCCCACCCATGGGGCTTCTTGGCTTATTCCCACCCATGGGCCTTCATGGTTTATTGCCACCCATGCACCTTCTTGGTTTATTCCCACCCATGGGCCTTCATGGTTTATTCCCACCCATGCACCTTCTTGGTTTATTCTCACACATGCACCTTCTTGGTTTATTCCCATCAATGGGCCTTCTTGATTTATTCCTACCCATGCACCTTCTTGGTTAATTCCCGCCCATGGGCCTTCTTGGTTTATTCCCACCCAAGGGCCTTCGTGGTTTATTCCCACCCATGCGCCCTCTTAGTTTAGTCCCACCCATGCACCTTCTTGGTTTATTCCCAATCATGCACCTTCTTGATTTATTTACATTCATGCACCTTCTTGATTTATTCCCACCCATGCAGCTTCTTGATTTATTCCCACACACAGGCCTTCTTGGATTATTCCCACCCATGCACATTCTTACCTTTTTCCTGCATATGCAACTTTGCGTATTACTGCGCAGGCGCCCTCATTGGTTTAGTCTCACCCATGGACCTTCTTGGCTTATTCCCACCCATGGACCTTCTTGTCTTATTCCCACTGTGAGGGTCTAGGAGTAAGAGACGGACACAAGGGTGGCATGTTGATTGGCAAAGACATTTATTAACAAAACAAATGAGGGGGATTTGGAGGACATCCTAACTAGTCCTATCTGTAAGCGGGGTTTCCCTGCCTCAACACAACTAGCTAATGAAACTGTATGTGTCAGAATGTCAACATTAAAGTTAACTGTCCTTTGTCCAAATCCTAACCTATCCCTCACAAGCTAAACTTAATATAATGTGACACAGGAAATGTCTTTTGGCTGCCGTCCTGCAGCCCTGCTTTGCAGTTCATAACAAAAGTTACAAAAGGTGTAGAAAAGCAACCAAAAGTTCCACAAGACTCAAGGGGTGATTCCCTTTGCCCAGAGTCTTTCCAGCTTTATCCAACAGTATTTCTGTCTCATCAATGTTCAGGATATGTCTTCCTCTATGTTTGGCAGACCTGTCTCTTCCAGGACCTTTTTGAGCAGACCCAGCTTCCAGGGTACTGCGACGAGGAAGAATGGCATGGTTCTCTTTCCCAGACTGTGCCGAGGGTCCCTGACCCTGGTTTCTCGGTGTTGGGGCATTCCACGAGTTTGGTTTCACCGTCCTTCCCTCTGGTTCAACTTCCACCCACAGCCTTGATTTACTCTCATGCCAAGGTCTCCAAGTGTCACTTGTACACAAAGGTTTTGTATTTCTCTGTATCACTGATCTGTGTGCACCTCCCCAGCACGGGTCCCAGGCATCCTTTACTTGGTTAATCTCACTGTTCTCTTTATCTGACACGCCTTGCTGCCACAGACTTGGTTTACTCACCTGCCAAGGTCTGTTAGCCCCCTTTTCTTGGTTAGTCTAACTGTTTTCATTATCTGATGCTTCTGGATGCCACAGATTTGGGGTACTCCCCTGCCAAGGCCCGTGAGAGTGAATTGTGACTGTAAATTTTGTATTTCCTCTCAATACTCTTTGGGACATATTTTTACAAGTGGATCCCAGGCCCTGTGATCTTGGTATCTCGGTTTCTGAGGAAAGGGTTTCCATACAGAACTCTCCCCCAACTGCTCACTTACCATGCCTCAAAGTCACTGGTGACTTTGGTGCTCTCTGGGGACCCCACCCTCAGACTTAGCCACCCTGGTACCTGTGGGGACTTGGCTTTCATCCTCTGGTCGGTCGCAGGCCTCCCCGGGCTTCCTGGGATCAGGCCAGCTCAGTGGAGCCCTTGCTGCTTCCTCCGGCATCTGTTTGCGACTCTGCAGCTTATGTTCAGACCTGCCTGGCCCTTCACCACCCAACCACTTGTCTCTGACACTCGTGGTGCTGCTAACATCCTCACCAGCCAGCCTCCAGCCTTCCCCTCCTCCGACGTATCCTGCCAACACCGTCCTTCGCCAGCTGTGTCCTGCAGCAAGCATTTGCTGTACTCCCAGTCCGTACCGAGAGATGGAAGACTGCATCACTCCGTTCCCTCGCCTACTTTGAATGACAGCCAGCTAATCACCAGATGCGATAGACTACACTGCATGTCTTGGTTCTTGGTATCAATCCATATTGCTCTTGGCCTCTTCCTCATCCTTGTACTACCATGGGGAACCTAATGGGATTTTTCCTTCCTAGTTGTTTCCACCTGTGGTGTAGAGCAACAGTACATTGGGGCATCATGTGGGGGTGTAAGAGAAGGGTTTTGGGGAACTGTAGTAGGGTCAAAGGGGATACTGCATTTTCCCAAAGTGGTCACTACTCTCAATGGCCTCCACCCTCCCCATGAGATCCTCCAGCTGAGTACCATCTCCAGGGGGACTATCGGGTAGCGGCCTCCCATCCCTGGCCCCATGGGATTGGTCGCCCTCCCGGGAGAAGCGACGACTTTGAGGGATTCGTCACACCACTCATGCACCTTCTTGGCTTATTGCCACCCATGCACCGGCTTGGCTTATTCCTGCATATGTATCTTCTTTGCTTATACCTGCATATGCGCCTTGTTGGCTTATTCTTGCACCTTCTTGGCTTATTTCCACCCATGCACCATCTTGGCTTATTCCCACCCATGCGCCTTCATGGTTTATTCCCACGGATGTCACTTCTTGGCTTATTCCTGCACCTTCTTTGCTTATTCCCATGCATGTGCTTTCTTGGCCTATTCCTGCATATGTATCTTCTCTGCTTATACCTGCATATGTGCCTTTTTGGATTATTCCTGCACCTTCTTTGCTTATTCCCACCCATGCGCCTTTGTGGCATGTTCCCACCCATGTGCCTTCTTGGCTTATTCCTGCATATGGTCCTTTTTGGGTTATTGCTTCACCTTCTTTGCTTCTTCCCACCCATGCGCCTTTTTTGGCATGTTCCCACCCATGTGCCTTCTTGGCTTATTCCTGCATATGCATCTTCTTTGTTTATACCTCATATGCTCATTTTTGGGTTATTCCTGCACCTTCTTTGCTTATTGCCACCAAGGCACCTTCTTAGCTTATTCGTTGTGGACTCCAGCCTGTAGGATTTCTTTTAATGTTTAAAATGTGTCTCTGTCTCTGAATTTAGCTAGCTTTCCGATTACATTTCGTTACGGTTCCCTACACATACCTCAAGCTCATGGCCCTTCCAACATACTGGAAACCCCAAAGGGAGACGCACGTGATGATTTCAGCATGTCCTTTCTTGGAACCTCCAAGTATTATTGTGAAATGAATTTGTTTTCCATTTTCTTTGTGCCTTTTGCTCTTTTTCTGACTTCTGGCCGGGAACCCACCTACATGAACCCTTGGGCATGCCGCGACCCCACCCTTCCCTATCCCCTTTCCTTCCGGGACGCCTGTGGGAAGTAAAGCATGCAGTTTGTATATACATGCAACGATATTAGTGAGGGATTGTGTATCTGGTTTGATTACGCTGTTAATTTGTAACAGACTTCCTCTTGGCAAATTAAAAATTCCTTTGATGTTAAATTGTTTTGGAAGTGCTCCCTTGACTGCTGATCGTATCTTTGGTGATGAGGCAGTTTGGAACCGGTTCCATTGAGGTCTGCTCCAGGTTACTCGCTTCTATAATAGACTTTTTTGACATTCTTCAACGATGTACATGGCCTTGTGCAACCTTAGGTACTCGATTTACTTTCCATCAGGATAACGATTCTCCGATAGCAAGGATCGGGGATGTCGTTTTTCCGTCCTTGTTTTGTTGCCGGATATTGGTCTTGGCGGTGTGGTGTACTGTACCAGAGGTGTGGTCTAGCTGAGGTGTGCTCTCCTGCAGATTCAGTCTGGTGGTGTTCTCTGTGGTCTAAGGAGATGTGGCGCAGTGGCCTAAGGGGTCTGGTCCTGTGAATAGGATGTGGTCTGAAGTGGTGTTAGGCTGCAGTGTAGTGGAGGAGTGGTGATCTAAGGGTTGTTAGCATGTGTGGAACAAGGGAACCATGTTCTTCACTGGTTTATCATCTGTGGACCTGGACTTCTCACTGGTGTCTCAGAAAAGCTGTGCTGGGCTGATCACTTTAGCAGCCAGTACACTTACTATAGGTGTTCCAAAGCAGAACGGGCATATCACTGTTTAAGATGCTTGGACCACGTTTTGCTACTGCAGCTGAGCGTAAAATGCAATCAGATTTTCGGAATGACCAGCAAACATGCACAAACTCTCCAAAGTGCACATTTCTCTCATACATGTGCATTGTGAGTATCCTAAATACAGGACTGGGTTTCACTGGGCAGTGGGCCCAAACCAAAGTGTAATGGCTTAGTGGTGTTTTGCAGCTGGGCTCAAATTCCACCATTGCAATTTAGCCAACACGTCTGAACCTGTCCACTTCATGTAATCTTATAGTACCTATCCTGTCAACATTGACAGTCCTTCAATATGTAAAAATTGTCCGTTCATAAGAGTGATTTAGTTTCCAGGGTACAGAAGTCTCACTCGTGGTTTAACTGACTATAGACTTGCTTCATGTATAATAACAGCAACCTTTCCTATATTGCATACCCTTCCTGTGTTGCATACCCTTCTTATGTTGGATACCCTTCCTGTGTTGCATACCCTTCCTATGTTGGATACCCTTCCTGTGTTGCATACCCTTCCTATGTTGGATACCCTTCCTGTGTTGCATACCCTTCCTGTGTTGGATACCCTTCCTGTGTTGGATACCCTTCCTGTGTTGCATACCCTTCCTATGTTGGATACCCTTCCTGTGTTGAATACCCTTCCTGTGTTGGATACCCTTCCTGTGTTGGATACCCTTCCTATGTTGGATACCCTTCCTGTGTTGGATACCCTTCCTGTGTTGGATACCCTTCCTGTGTTGGATACCCTTCCTGTGTTGCATACCCTTCCTATGTTGGATACCCTTCCTGTGTTGGATACCCTTCCTGTGTTGCATACCCTTCCTATGTTGGATACCCTTCCTGTGTTGGATACCCTTCCTGTGTTGGATACCCTTCCTGTGTTGCATACCCTTCCTATGTTGGATACCCTTCCTGTATTGGATACCCTTCCTGTGTTGGATACCCTTCCTGTGTTGGATACCCTTCCTGTGTTGCATACCCTTCCTATGTTGGATACCCTTCCTATGTTGCATACCTCCAAGTCATTTGTTTCTTAGCTCGCCAATTACAACATACCTTGAAAGCCAAGCCATTCTTCTAATCTCATTAGATGTTTGGAGACATGCATCTTTCTGGGCATTTCTAATCTGTAACCTTTGCCTATGCTAGGTGTGTGCATCTTCCACATGGCCAGTCTACCACCTGTGTCTATGCTTCAGGAGTTGCACAGCCTGCAAGACTTCTAATCTGCTTCTCGCATCCATGAAAGGTCTATGGTACCTTCCGCATTGCTTCTCATACTTGTACTGAATTTCTGCTAGACCGTGCTGCCAATCTGCTGCTGTTGGTAAAACGTGTACCTATCCTAGAACACAAATACCCTCTTCGTTGACTGCTAAGGATATCCTTGAGATGCCACTTGTTTGTTCCGATTGCTGCGTGCATGGAGGGATTCGGGGATTCGGGGATGCCGGAAGGAGTGCCTGTGCTTATTTCGATCGCTGCAGCATGTTATTGGGATGGTAGGTGGGCAGAAGGCAGCTGCCAAACCCAGATGATTGGATCCCTTAATTTCTTTTGTTAATGCCTGTGTCCCAGACCCCAGAAACCCCGAATCTGGACTCGTCTGTATTGATGCATGAATGAACGGTCATTGCTATAGGTTGCCTTCCCGGAAACCAGTGTTGCTCTGTTAGACTTGCAGCTTAAGTTGATGTTATAGAGAAGAGAGGGCTCACACTCTGCTCCACCATGCATTTTCCAAGGAATGTAGTTAAAGGTGTCAAGAATTTAAAAATGCACCAGCCACACGTGTTCACTCATGAAAACAGGACATTTTTAAGCTCATTTTATTTTGTATCTCAAAACGAATTAAAATGTGTAATTGGTTGGATGTTTCTTTACGGAAGTGTGATTTTAGGACTTGATTGGATAACACTCAAAGCAGTGGCACACGTGTGTACACAAGTAGAAAGAATCCCTGCAGTGTCCCTTTTGCAGGCAATAGTAGCTCTCCATTTGTTTCAAAATGGAAGCCACTCGATATATAGAGGTGCCACAGCTAAAGCAAGCTTACACATAAGACAAGGGGAACTGATTAAATAAAAAGTTTGTAATTAAGTTAATGATCAACTTTGCAAAGAAAATTGATGGGTCTCAATCCTGCCCATGTCTTTGCTTCTGCATAAGCTTTACCCACGCGCATCTGTGCAGCATTCAGTAAGACCCAATAATGGACGGCTTCCACTCAGCGGCATCTGTTTTAGAACATCCTCATCAGTCCTCCTGCTTGCTCCTCACTTGTCCTGGACACTCCTCGCTCAGACTCCTCCTCCTAACCCTCCTCACGCGCTGCAGCGCATCCTCACACGTCTTCCTCACATATCCTTATACGTTAGTCCTCCTACCGTTCCTCACTCATCCTGCTTAATTATCCGTAATCCTCTGGAAAAGCAGAATGCGCAGAAGCGGGGATAATGTGCGGACCACCAGCGGTCATGCTTCCCCTATGCACTGAGTTTTTGCAGCTCACAGGCTTTACTTTGATGTCAAGCGCGGTTTCCTTCGTTACAGGTTCTTACTCGAGGGAACCACTTCCAAACAGGGCTGCATTGCCCTAACTACTGCTGCCTGCTGACTAGTGGGGTCACTTCAAATCAAAAGTTTAGTTTCGATCATTCACCTCCATAAAACCAATCACAATAAAACATTCCATAAAATCACAAGTAAAAAATATAGTTTGTGCATAATACCAAAATACAAAACAGACTAGATCACATCATCCTCATACACGAGGGCCCTTTGTTACTTCTGTAGTCGTCCTAAGCATGACTCGCCTTCCGCACGCTGTCTGCAAAAAACACCCAACACCGAAAAGGACCACAGGCTTATCCGAGGAGAGCAAAAACAAAAGGGTGGCCTGGCAAGACCTAATGCCACTCTCTCGTAGAAATGTGACTCCGAATTTTGTCCAAAGGTCTTTGAATAATGGGCAAACTAGAATAAGACAGGATAAGGTCTCGCTCCCGCCGTACACACAATTGCAGTTTGGGTCCCCCCTCCAAATGAATTCCAGAACTGAGTCACGGCTCCCACCGGCAAATGGTTCAACCTGAATTTAGTCGCGAATGCTCTGTGCAAAGGCATGGTTACCAGACGCAGATGTACGGCCGATTATTGTGAGGGGCTAATGGTAAATTGGCCCTCACCTGAGTTTTTGATAACATTTAGTCTTCCCTTAAAGATGACAAAAAGGCCAGAGCTCCATCTTTAACCTATAGCTTTGGGAGACCGCTCGGCTGTCCCAGGTCGCTATAGTAGTAGGTTTCCAGTGAGAGCTTACCTAACAAAGATTTTATATGTGCTAACCAACCTTGCTACAACCGCTTTGAGTAATTATGTTCATAGTTAGATCCTTATTGCGGGACTGTGAGTGCCTGTCCATGATAAAGCCCACAATGCAATGGGCCTTATAAAAAGAGTATCTGCGAGGTAGGCCGTGCCAGTTATCAAATGCATGGAATATACTGGTGTTGAAGGGAGGACCATAAGCAGCCTTCGCAGGAATGCATTTTCCAGTTTTTGTAAACAGGCGGCCCTCGTATACCCCAATATTTCACACCCAAAGGTGCCGGTGACATTGGCCTTCCCAGTGTATACTTTGATCATATGTCCCACTGAGGAATGTCCAAGATTCTTAGCTAGTCTGAATATTCCCCCTGCGGTTTGGCCCATCCTGATGCTTAATTTAGAGATAGGATTAAGCATCAGGATAGGATTTCAGTCGGTTATTGAACCTCAGCCTTAAATAACCAAAACAAGAGCAACGTTCCACTTTCTTTCCCTTCAAAAACATCTGCCGCTCCCGTTTAGGTTTCCTGGACACAGACACAGTATAGCATTTACTGCTGTTAACACGCAGCCCCCGTTCCCTCTTATATTTGTTGCCTGCAATGACGATTTTTGGCTATGAGAGCAGCGTCATCAGCATAGCTGAGCACTGGCACCTGGCACCACAGCGGGGCACATCAAAACCAGCAAAAGGCTCTAGGTGGGAAGCAAGACTATTTACGTACAAATTAAAAAGGATTGGGCAAGACCATAGCGTTGGTGAACCCCCTTGTTTACAGCTAAACAATCTGAGAGTTCACCATTCTGATCATACCTTGCACATACCCGTGTATTCTCATAATATGACTCTTATCAGCCGTGCTAGGGGGCCAGGTGCACCCATGTCTCGTTAAGACTTCCACAATAATCCTCTATCTCGATGGTCGAACACTGAACTAAGGTCCATGAAAGCCACATGGACAGAGGAATCGAAAACCCAACCGTGCTTTGCCAAAATAAAATACAGATTAAGACTCTGATGTATCGTACCAGTGCCTGGGAGAAAAGCTGATTGGGTGTCTGGCAAAATGCAATGGTCAGCTGGCCAGTCCTCCAGCCGCTGCCAAATAATGCCAGAGAACAACCTGGATGTCCCGCCTAGGAGGGTAGCAGGTCTGTAGGAGGAAGGAAGGCTTTTATTACCCTTGTTAAATATCGGAACAATAATTCCAAGGTTCCAGCTCCGCAATTTGATCTGCCGTAGTAATCGCCTTCAATACCTGTGTGAAGAAGGGGGCCCATAGGTTCAGCAAAGAACAAAATAAGTCATTCGGGACACCATCCGGACCAGGGTCCTTGAGTGATTTTTGTCTTGAAAGGACAGAGATAACTTTCTTCAATGTCACCGGATCAACACACCCCTCTGTCACATCCCCCATAATATTGCCACTTGCGATGGTGTGCACACTATCCTTGCTACCAAACAACTAAATACCGTGATTTAGCCAAGTGTCTCCTGCTATAAATGCCTAAGGCATAAATGAACCCCCCGTACCCAGACTGCTAGTATTCGTGGATGCGATGTTCCAGAAAGCCTTGAGTCTGAGCTTTCTGAGGCCGGGCAATTGGAAAGGGCAATGTCCTTCCTCCTGTCTAAAAGCATAGATGTATGTTCCCTGCGCCTTAACCGAATTTCAGTAGGATCCCCAGTTGACCTTTATAATGCACCAAGGAGCAGTCTTTTCTTGATCTTACGGTTATCAGGCAGCCGTGTAGGTGATAAACGATGGCCTCTCTTCGCTCTGGAAATGCCCTTGCAGACCTTGATGTGATGGGTTTGTGTAAAATGAAATGCATTCAGTGTTCTCACACAGTGTCACGTGATGTGCCTGTGGTAACTGAGATGAATGGTGGAAGATCTGCGGTGACACAATCCTAGACCTAGAAACGTTACCTTTGATAGATGTGCTATAGAAAATAAGGTTTGCAAACGAAACCTGCGCACCGTTTTTGGAGTTTGGTTTTCTTATGTGTGGGCTCATTTTGGTGAGGTCATAAAAAGGGACAGAGGCAAGAAAAGGCACGGGGAACAGTTCTCCACGTAGTTTACCACCTCTGTGCTATTTTGGACATGACTCCCTGCAAGGCCGCTCTGCATTTCCCGCTCCATGCAGGGAATCTGCATGCATCTCTGCCTGCCTCATCATTCTTAGGTGGGCGTAGAGGCATGCAAACCTGTGAATTATGCTCATCCCTTTCTAGCTAAAAAGAGCCTCCCTCCCAACATCGTCTAGCTCTACCTTACTGTTGGGGAGAATCCCCAGCTATGCCAGGTCGATACTGGAAGTTCACGGACTTGGAGGGCCCAACACTCTCCCCCAGAATACATGGAGGGCTCAGTCAACAGCAAGTTCAAACTGCGGTTTATTACAGCCAAAACCAACAGGGATCGATGCAAGAACTCCGAAAAATTCCAGCATGTCACACAGTAAATGGCACGCAGGCCTCTTTTGTCTTGGAAAAACGTCACTGCTCCGTCATTACTCTCTCCAGAAACCTATCATGGCATGGGATTGGCCGTCAGGAGCACATTTACCTATATGTGTACCTATACATGTTATTCCACTGGCTCTTCCATGTCAGCTGGCAGGCCTGTTCCATCCCCAATTTACTAACTATTACATTGTTGCAGTGTTGTGGACTTACCATTGGTTCATGCACGTTACTACCCACCCCATGGGTACTAAACTGTGATTGGCTAGAGCTGACGTCCCCTGGCCTGAGACCCGGAGCGGTTCTCAGCTCACTGTGCACCTTTTCAAGGTGATGAAACCGATTATGTGTCTGTATTTTAGCTTGTGTGCACCACCTTTGCCTTATGGGAATATTCTCCTGCTCGGGCCAACACTTGTTGCAGTCCATGTCCGGCTGCCTGGCATCAGCTCTCCTTTCTCACCACTGATCACTGTCCATTGTCTGCTTCAGCTTCGTCACGTGTTTGGAAACCACGAAAGTGAGCTCTGCAGCTCCGAATTGTGAGGATTTATTACCTTTTTCTGCAGCCGGTCGCTTTGTCATCTGGGTATTGGAATGTCTTCTGTATCTCTTGACCTTGGCTGCGGGTCCTGTCTCATACGTCTTGCTCTCCATCCAGCCTGAATCAGCTCAGCTCGTCCCTTGCTCATTTGTCTGAGGCCTTCTGTAATTTTCCAAAACCGTATAATGCAGTTTACATTGTCCACGCTATGCTATATTCTACATAGGTTAGTCACACTTGGCTCTGTCAGGTCCCATAGGTGCTCTTGCAGTTCCATAGGGTTATTTTGTTTTAAGCATCTGCAAGCTTTGCTCAGGATCTCTTGTGCCTTGCAGTTTCGGCGTTACTGCAATTGACTAATGGCAAAAATAATATAAGCAATGACAGTCAGCCTCATTCTAAGTCGGCCGGTCTGGTAAAAAGTGCTAGTATTCGTGCATACCAGCACTTTACCGGACCGGCCAACTATGAGTTAGCCGGTGGGGCACCTGCCTTGCCTCCAGCTAAAAGCTGGCAAAAAAAGCCCTCATTAACGGTATCGGAAAGGTGCCACTAATGACGGCAAATCCCCTCATTGTGTCCATGAATGGAGATTTACACTGTCACTCTGGCACTCAGAAACTGGCATCAATGCCGCCGGACTGAGTGCTGGAAACAGTATCTACATTTGCTGGTATCCCGACAGCTCTACCGCCAGGATACCGACAAAGTCAGAATGAGGCTCAGTATGTATATGTATCTGTCCTCTAACTATATAACTGTACGCTCATGTTCTTCATGTATTCGAGTGTGTGTTTGTGTCACAAAGTGCAGATGGCACGTTTGCTTCATGTCTAGCGCTGCTACATTGTGGTGTCTCTAACGACATCAGCAACATGGCTTCTTGGTGCTTAGTCCAGGCTGTCCATATAGGTGTCTCTGACCAGGGCCTGCTGCTCTTCATTCACACATGGATAGATTTGTACCGCACCTGGTCTGTATGGCTGGCTGACGTGCTACCGCTCAACATATTTGTTGATAATTGGTGCACTTGGGACTCGTCTAAAATAGAATGGCTGATTGCTGTGTTTTCTGGCCTTCCTCCTTGTCAAGAACTGGATGGGTGGGGTGGTGTCAGGATCCCAACTTCGTCTTCATTACGTTTAGTGGTCCCTATTCTACAGCAGGCATGGAAATCAGATTGGTGTTCCCTAAGGAGTATCTTTGGGGAAAAGAAAAAGGAAAGCTAGTCTGCCGAACACCCATGAAACAGTGAAAAAGGGATTTGCTTGGCGACTGTTTGGTAAATAATGTCACTAGGAATCGACAGAAATGGTGGCTGCCATGTTTATTCATGGCATCTGTCATTACCAATTATAGGCAGAGAGCTGATGCAGGCACAAAACCCCGGTATCACCCAGGGACCACCGGTTCCTGCATAGAATTGAACTAGTACAGGCTACTGTTGCCATCTCCTCTTAGAGCACAAGTCTGTAAACCTGGAGCTACCAATAAAATCAATCAAATCATTGTTTTTTTTTTAAATGCAAAATCGAGGTGCATGCGTCATGCTGAGAGTTTGAAAATATATGATCATCATGTGTCAGCAATCAAACAGCATCTGAATCCGCCAGCCTTGCTGCATGTCACCGAAGGAAGTATAATGCAAATAGGCCACTGAATGCCAAATCCTGTTTCCTGCATAAGGAATGTGCCCGTGCTGTAAGTCGGCCAATGGAAATCTTCAAGGATGTAAGACACTGTAGAAATCCTACACTGCAGAAACTTCATATGCCCCAAAGGATCAAGTCAATGAATACAGTGTGTATTTTATGGAGAAAATCCAAACTATCCAAAATAGAATCACCTCCAAGCGTCCAAATGAATCTGTTTAAGCGCCTTTCTGCATCTTCTGGCCACTGTGAAGGCCATTACTCTCCCTGCTGTTTTTGTCTGGAAAATGCCTTTTGGCTGCCACTCCCTAATGCTTCTTTTCAGGAGTGCATTTGTCCTGGGTCATCAGAAGCGGTCCATGTGCTACTGATTATTCTATATTTGTACACCGATTTCTTGACCCCTTGGATTACTCCATTTGCCAAACAATCAGCAATCATGACTTATTTGCTGTTTTTGGGGGCCATTCCTTGGGAGGTGTCTAGCAGATCACTTTCCCTTTTCAGACTTCTTGCACAGGATTTGTATTGTCTGCATGGAGCCTCTGGGAGACCCGGTGGGCAGAGCGCGTCCAAGATGCACAACTCCATCTATGGAGGGCCATCCATGGTGGATCTCCATCGCCCAAGAGACGGGCTTGGTGCTGTTCAAGATTAGAAGCCTTACTTTCTCGACAACTTGACCCCGCAACCACAAGCTTTCTTTTGGCTTCTTCTTATTTTATTCTATTGTGCATTTGTAAGGTGCTTATACATCAAGTACATTGTGTTTGAAAGTGCACACAGGGCAACAGGGAGGGAACAAGAGAAAGGGCCTCATTACAACCCTGGCGTAGGAACATGGTGCTATTAGCACCATGGTCCATGCCAGATTCCGCCATGGTGGATGGCGGATTTACCGCCCCATTCCAAGGTTGGCGGGGCGGTAAATCCCCACTCACCATTGCCCATTCCCATTTTTGCCCCATAGGGCTCAATGGGGATGGGGAAGGCGCTAATTAAGGCACCATAAATTACGGTGCCGTAATTAGCACCAAGGTCGCTTAGCGCCTTGGGGCCTCATTACGACCCTGGCGCTAATGGTTTAACGGTGCCGTAAAGAGCGTTGGCGCCGTTAAACCATTAGCGGCTGATTACAAGGTCCCTTAGCGGGTTGGAGGCTTTAACGCCTGCTTTTTGCAGGCGTTAAAATCCAACCCGCTAAGGGACCTTGGAGCTAATTACGGGAACCATAATTTACGGTGCCGTAATTAGCGCCTTCCCCATCCCCATTATGCCCTATGGGGCAAAATGGGAATGGGGAAGGGCAAATGGTGAATGGGGAATTACCGCCCCCGCCAACCTTGTGATGGGGGCGGTAATTCCGCCATCCACCATGCCTGAGACCGGCATGGACCATGGTGCTAATAGCACCATGGTCCAGCGCCTGGGTCGTAATGAGGCCCCTGGACTTTAACGCCTGCAAAAAGTAGGCGTTAAAGTGTGAATCTGGCGTTAAGGGTTTACCGGCGCCGCAGCCTTTTACGGCGCCGTTAACCCCTTAACGCCAGGGTTGTAATGAGGCCCAAAAAAAGTAAATATAACAATGTAAGATAGAGGTGGACCTGCTGGGCCTTGTGAGCATTCAGAGCGTGCACGTGCAGTGCAGTGCAGGCTATTGCTCAGCATTGCTCACCTAGTCACAATGTGTCTCTTTATTATCTTGGCATCACTCCTGTCCTAGTCTCCTCTATAAAATCGCTGGGTTTTAGTCTCCAGTCCAATATTAATGTTAAGGGCCAGATTGCCCCTCTGATAAGATCCTGTTTTTTTCCACTGATCCCGTCTCAAAAGATGAAACCTTTTATTTCTTCCTCCGATGTGCGCAGTGCTGTTCCAGTGTGCTATCTCAGCTTGTCAGGGGTATCACCGTGTGGGCAGACCTTCCCACTGCCCCCTTGGCACAGTCAAAGACTGGACTCCACTCTGTGACTTGCTTGATTATTGCCATGCACGCCATTTGAGCACTTCACCTCCCCTACATCCCCCCCCCCCCGCCCCTACTTTGATCCCTCTATCTTGGTTACCCGTTCATATGACCACTTCTTTCAAGATTTGCTGCAGTAAATGCAGAGTAGAAGTGTGACGCCTCCTGGCTTCACTGGCAACCAAGTTAGATATATCTGGTGCTCTTTGACTTGTCAACAGTGCTGATATTCTGTGACGAAATAGATCAGATTCTGCCGCTCGCATTTCTTTCTGTTTATTGACATTGTAATGGTGCCTTTTTTCTTTCTGCCTGTAAAGTACATTACGGGTGTGGCGGTAACCGTGCCGGTGATCCCGGAGGGTTGCTGCCAGACCTGAATAAAATTACTGGCACCTGACTTCCCGGTAACACCGGGGTTATTGCAACCCCGGCAGCTGGGAAACCAGGCGCCGGTAATTCTGTTAATCCCCATTCCCATAGGACTCTATGGGAGTGAGGACCACAGAAGCCCTGGCACTGTTGTTAACGGTGCCAGTGCTTCCGTTACGGTCTGCCTACCATGGCCATTGTGCCCCGTAGGGTTAGACCTGCCAGGCACACCTACTCCGGCAAGCAGACCCATAGTGTGCCGGTCAGGTACCAACGGTGCCGGTAGGCTTACCAGCACCTCTGTTGCCGCACCGGCACACCTGTAATGAGGCCCAATGTGTTCTGTTTACATTGTAAAGGGTGTTTTATATATTACTTTTACTACGCACTTTTGGAATGCTCATACGCTGACCCATACATTTAAGCTTTGGGTGTCTTGGGTGTGTCAAAATGTAGCAAACATGTAGCTGTGCAGAGCTGAATGCTAGGGTCTAGGTCATTTCCCCTCCTTTATGGGAACTTTCCTGGCACTCAAATGTCTACACCAGCTTTGCCCAGCACTTTGACTCTGCAGTTATCCTAACCCACCTACAATGCTAGCCCATGCTTAAAGAACACTGTATCATATTCATTGGTAATGATGTTTTTCAACATGAGAATGAAGGTAGCCATGCCAGCGATTGGTTACTTGCTCTCTAGTGTACGTCAAATGTCTAATGTAATGTTATGCCTTGCTGGGGTCCCTCTTGCTCCACCTTCTTCCTTCTTGCTCCTCTCCCACCCCCTCTTCCGGCAGAATATGGAATGCTGCAACTGTTCTTAGTCATGAGCTACCCTAATGCCCTCCTCTTTGCTGTCCCAAACCTCACCACTCAGAATCTGGAATGCAGCCTGCAGGCTTAGCTATGAAGGACCCATACCCTCCTCTCTAATCCCTCGACCCTCCCTTGCTGTCACTTACCTCTCCATCTGGGAGGTGCGCTACAGCTTGCAGGCTTAGCTATGAAGGACCCAGACCCTCCTCTCTAACCCCTCGACCCTCCCTTGCTGTCACTTAGCTCTCCATTTAAAAGGTGGAATGCAGCCTGATCTATCAAGGACCTATACCCTCCTCTCCAATCCACTCGACCCTCCCTTGTCACTTACCTCTCCATTTGGGGGTGGGATGTAGCCTGCAGGCTTATCTATGAAGGGCCCATACCCTCCTCTCTAACCCACTCAACCCTCCCTTGTTGTCACTTACCTCTCCATTTGGGGGGTGGGATGTAGCCTGCAGGCTTATCTATGAAGGGCCCATACCCTCCTCTCTAACCCACTCAACCCTCCCTTGTTGTCACTTACCTCCATTTGGGAGGTGGGATATAGCCTGCAGGCTTAGCTATGAAGGACCCATACTCTCCTCTCCAATCCACTCGACCCTCCCTTGTTGTCACTTACCTCCATCGTTGTCACTTACCTCCATTTGGGAGGTGGGATGTAGCCTGCAGGCTTAGCTATGAAGGACCCATACTCTCCTGTCCAATCCACTCGACCCTCCCTTGTTGTCACTTACCTCCATCGTTGTCACTTACCTCCATTTGGGAGGTGGGATGTAGCCTGCAGGCTTAGCTATGAAGGACCCATACTCTCCTGTCCAATCCACTCGACCCTCCCTTGTTGTCACTTACCTCCATCGTTGTCACTTACCTCCATTTGGGAGGTGGGATGTAGCCTGCAGGCTTAGCTATGAAGAGCCCCGGCCCTCCGCTCTATTCCCTCTTTGTCCTCTTTGCTGTCCCATACCTCTGCCATTAGGCCATACAGTGCTTAATTTGTAAAAAAAAAAATAATAATAATAATAAGTGCGGGTGATCAAATATTTCCTGACACGCAACATGACATGTCAGGATGAGCAGCTCCCCACCCATTGTTGCCACCACTCACAGCTGCTGCTCATGCTCTCAACATATATGGGATTAAAGCTACAACTCCCACTGGCTTCTTGTGGTTGATGGATGTACTCACTACAGGAGATGCGCGATTTATAAACACCAATCAACATACAAATAAAATAACATCCTCGTCGTGTCTTGTCATGAGATAAATGTTTAAGCGTGTCTTTAAACACAATCATCATTTAAATGTTGCTCTGATTCCATAGGTGTGTATTATGTGACTTGCAGTTACAATAATAAAGAGTTGCCAAAACACTGCATCATAATCAAACGGTGTCTGAGACAATAAGTGCCGGGGCTGAGGCCTGGCAAACACCGCCACAAATAAGCACTGGCCATAGGATGCGACTGTGGGCTTGGCTGTGATTGGCGGCGACCCTCCCCTCTGGCCCTCTCTGCTGCTGCTGCTTCCCTCTCTCATCACGGTTTGCGCTGTGGCCTCTCTGCTTGGCTTGCAATGGCCATCGCTTTCTGTCCCATCCCTTTCCCATCAGGTTTAAAAGCAGCCTCGCAGCTTGGCCACGAATTCGCCTTGACTCCCTGATGGTAATACCGCTCGCTCCTATACTTCGGGTGCAGTCTAAAGCCAAATAAAACTCCAAAAATAAATAACGGCACACACAGGCGCCCATTATATTAAACTTGCAGCGGTGCACGTGGAAAGCAAAAGCCTGCACTAAACAGAAAATGTCAAAGGAAAGTACAGACACGTCAATAGCGAATTGAGCTGGTCCGATAGCACAGTGAGTAGGGCGCTCGCTTTGACATCTGTGCAGAACCAGCTGACACAGACTCGAATCCCAGCAGTGCCAAGCTCAGCCTTTCATCCTTCCGAGGTCGATAAATGAGCGCCACTCACCGTGGAAATAATAAGCAGCGCTCAGATGCATGAGGGTTCGGAGTGCTGAATTAGTATTATTAAATGGTGGAAAATATAAATTCCTTCTTTTTACCTTATTCATTTTACTTCCCTCTCCCGGACCCGAAAACCTGCAAACCTGTTTGAAAAACCAACATATATATATTTTTTTAACCATAACCAATTAACACCCTTTTCTGATACCAGTAATTTCTGCAAAATCCCCAATCAATTAAAAATGGAGGCTGTTTTCACATGAATGTTTTGCACACTGCTGAATAGACATTACACCGTTTCAGAAATGGCTCCCTTACACTCTGTGTCGCCGTGTCACCGTGTCAGGGAGAGCTCTCCATTACACTGTGCTGGGACATGCCTGCTCTCCAGATTTACCAATGCCAAGGGGGGCGGGGAGGGAGGGGTCACTGAGACATGCATGCTTTTCCGAAGACCAGGGGGGCTGTGTTGCTGCCAATTACGACCCGAAATGCCATCATCCTCCACCTTGAAACAATGCAAAATGAAGCTGGGGCTGCACGCGCCAAGCAGCTCATGGGGGATAATGCGGTCTCAGGGAGGACGGCGGCATTCGATGTTCTCCCTGCTTATATGGCCTGTCTATTGGTATATGTTATTGCTCTATTGGACTGTTTCAGTGTTGCTTATGGTTTCCAGCAGAGCCAGGGGAGGGGTTCCATGTGTTTTTACAGAAAAGTTGTCTCTGCGGCATTTTTATTTTTTGTGTGCAAGTCTTTAACCTTTTATAATTATTAATTTATTTATTGCTTAAAAATGCGGCGGGAGACCCCTCTCGGGCCTCTCCATCACACACACTCCCAGCCCCATGCATTTTGCAGCACACTATCTCAGTGAAGCGTGCTCCCTCCATTACGCTGCCCTGGGCAGAGGGGAGCCGTGTGAGCTGCTCCTATGGAGTGGCATCAGGGAGCGGCCTAGTCTTGGGTATATCTCTACTGGCACTGGGCAAAACATGATGTTTGGGATGAGCAGAGATCCTGGCGTGGGGGCCTGTGGAAGCCAAAGGAAAGCTCCAGTGATAGTTGGTGGGAGCCTGCGGGCAGACTGCCCCCTCAGTACCCGTCTGCTGACCTACTTACGGTACACTTACCCAGGAAGGGTCCAAGTGGGGGATCCAGTTGGAGTCTTCCAAATACTGGGAGCCCAGCTGGGCCTGCAGGGGCAGTCTTCAGATGCCATGTGGTGCCTGGCTTGGGTGTGCTGCGTTCAACCCTGGGAAAGAACTTGAGTAGGACCCGGGCCTTGGAAGGGTTTCTTCAGATGCCATTTGGCGCCTGGCATGGGTGTGCTGCGTTCAACCCTGGGAAAGAACTTCAGTAGGTCCCGGGCCTTGGAAGGGTTTCTTCAGATGCCATGTGGCGCCTGGCATGGGTGTGCTAGGTTTAACCCTGGGGAAGAACTTGTGCAGGACCCGGGCCTTGGAAGGGTTTCTTCAGATGCCATGTGGCGCATGGCATGGGTGTCCTGCGTTCAACCCTGGGAAAGAACTTCCCAGTAGGACCCGGGCCTTGGAAGGGTTTCTTCAGATGCCATGTGGCGCCTGGCATGGGTGTGCTAGGTTTAACCCTGGGGAAGAACTTGTGCAGGACCCGGGCCTTGGAAGGGTGCAATGTGGTCGTGGCGACTGATGGATTAGAGCCTGATGGCAGACATGGCCGAATGCAGGGCCCTGCCACGAGTTTAATTGGCATTCTCCTCCACCACATGGGGCTTGAAGATGCAAATGAGCCAACACCAGCTAACATCTAATGCATATATATGTATATATATATATATCTCCCAGTCATGTTTTCTATTTTTTTAATACATTATGCTTCATTGATTTTACGGAAATACAGAAAATGACACACATGTGACGTGAGAGACACGGTACCAAGCAGAAATAAGGTGGCAATTATGGCCCATCAAGGTAACAAGAACGTGCATATCTTCCAATGGTGCTTTAGCGGTAGGCGGGGATTGTGTGATATCACAAAGTAACTAATCCAATTACAAGGAATCCAAAATAACTAATTTCAAAATAACGAATTTGGGAAAAACCTAAAAATGGGTCTGCGAGTGGGAATAGTGGTTTTAGGGGTGAGGAGGTAAAGTATTCGGAACAAACAAAAAAGGAGGGGATTTTGGAGGGGGAACCACTCCAAAAAAAGGAAAGGAAATTTGTTATTTTGAAATTGGCTATTTTGGTATCAGTTGTAATTGGATTAGTTATTTTGTGATTCTGCATAATCGCATGTAACCGCTTTAACTTCATTCCACTTTAACGTGGTTAAGTTAAAAAAGAAACAAAAAAGATAGGCAGGGGCGAACAAAAAAAAGATAAGCGGGGCAGAGCTCTCTTGAGTTCGGAATGTCTCTGAACACTGGAGACAGCTGACTACAGTGGCTGATGGATCAGTGTGCTATGGTGGCTCGGGCTTTTGATTTCCCTAGTTCCGAACCCGCGGAGGCCATTTTGGTCGGACTCCGAATCCTAGGAAAGCTGGGTCAATTCCAAGGCATGTGATAGAAGCATGGGCCAGGGAAGCAGTGATCAATGGGAGGGATCCCAAATTCGACGGCTACACACTTGAGTGTGTTTTATGTGTGCAAAGGGGAACATTCCCTCAGCATTAGGATTTCTGCTAATCTCGCATTCTGCATGATGGTTGGCACTCTAATATTGGCGCACTCGCTGCTCAGAGGGCACCAGCACGCAAGCAAAGTGTCACAGATGATTCCTTGACCGCACTCGGGACCACTTGGCGGAAGGTGGTGGCACCACGCACTCCACTTAACTTCGCCCCGTTCTTATTGGAAAGGGAATGCGTTAAATGTGTGGCAGTCCGGCGACCTCTAAATAAGCCTGCGCGCGGTCAAGGAATCCTCCATGAACACCCCGTGTGTGTGGAAGCACTCTGAGGGCCGCCGCGCCAATATCTAAAACCCACCCCCAAACCACAAAAGGGGGAGACTTGAGGAGAAGTCTGCTAAGACGCAGAGATCTAACCAACCACCGTGCCTGCATTAACTCTAGGGCCGCCTCCGGCTGGGAAGAAAGACGGAGGGGAAAAAATGATAATCGTGTGGCATAAATAACCATATTTTATTTGGCAACTGAAACCCCCTACGCTTCACTGTGAGGCCCAGACCTCGGCTGGAACTTGAAACACCAAACCCTAACGTCAGCAAAAAGAAATAGAATTGACTCAATGCTATAATTTCTCTCTGAAGCACCGATGGCAAATGACGTTAAAATGGAATCAGATGTTTGTAACTCGATGCGGGGAGAAATGATGAGTGTGTGCTTTCCTGACTTTTAAGAAGTATTGTCTTTGCTGCCGGGCTGGAGACATAAAGTGATGTAAAAATAAATGGCTGCTTGCATAATTTATAAAATGGCCGGCTCCCTGATCCTGTTTGTATTGATTTCTCTAAAAGGCTTTCGTGGCCACGGGAACCAATCTGTCTCTGCAGTTTTTTCCGGCCAGCTGGCAGGCGGAGCAGCGGCAAGCGCCCACCCGGGAATACGTGGACTTGGAGAGAGAAACGGGCAAGGTAAGCGGTGAACACCCTCAAAAGAGACTGTGCATTGACACCATGGCTTCCCCTTGGGCAAGGAGTGGGCGCCCTCGTGCATGCAGTGCCCCGTGGCTTCCCGTTGGGCAAAGAGTGTGCACGTCCTTGTGCTTTTATAACATGGCTTCTGGTTGGTTAAGGAGTGTGCTCCCCCCGCCCCCCGCAGACATGTCATTTTGTAACATGGTTTATGGGTTGGTTTCAGGGACGTAATTTCTCCAAAATGCTAGGGGTAGAGGAAGTGACATCACACGACCCTTGACCTCTGGTGTCATTTGACATCACGGGAAGAGATGGAACAGAACCTTTCACCCCTTGGCAAAACGGAAGTGGCATCATATAGCATTGTTCCTAAGTACACTATGAAAAATATGGTTATGATATCACTATAATGTGATATGCTTTTCATACAAGAATGGCTCACCATATATATCGTTAATATCAGTGTGTATAGGCCCATATAACCAAATTACTGTGAATGCAAGATGGCGTCCAAGGCCAAATGATAATGATGCGTTATTATATAGCACTTGCGCTTAAGCGCTTTTTATAGAACAAATATACATACAATATCACCCAACCTGTGTGGTACTCATATCGACCTCAGAAGGATGAAAGGCTGAATTGAGTTGTTTAAGAATAGACTAAATCAGTGACTCGCCCCCTGAAGTGTGTCTGAAATAAACCTTTAATGAATCTAGCAATTATTGTATAGAATTCCAGAAAGAGAAATTATTTGTTATTCTTTCTTATTTAGGGTCACTGCTCAAAGTGTTACACTTGCGGAACCCCCAGTTTTTTTTAAAGAGGCCGGAACAAGAAAGCCGGCTACTCCAGAAACAAGGAGCCACATGGTCCTGGCCACCAGCCAGGATCTTACATTTTAAAAAAAAGTTCAAAAACGTTTTAATTTCCTTTTTTTTAGGGGTAGCAAGGGAGACCACAGGGGTAGCAAGGTAGACCTCGGGGGTCAACATTGCAACCCCTAAGTGACATCCCTGGTTGGTTTAGAGTGTGAGTCCTCATACGTGTCCTTGTGCTGTAACTACATGTCTACAAGCTGGGCAAGGAGAGTACATCCTCCTGCATGTCATTGTGCTGTAGCAGCATGGCTTCTGATTGGGGAAGGGTTGTGTGCCCTCCCACGTGTCATCGTATATTAATATCATGACTTCTGGTTGGATAAGGAGCAAGCACCAGCATGTAAATTAGGCTGTAACAACAAGGCTTGTAGTTGGGCAAGGATTAGGTACCCTCCCACATGCCACTGTACAGTAATACCGTGTCTTATAGTTAGGTAAGGATAGTATGCTCCCACACATGTTATTGTGCAGTGGCAAGACTTCTCATGTGCCCTCATACATGTCATTGTTCAGTAACATGGCTACTTTTTGGAAAGGTAGCCTGTGCCTTCATACATGTCATTAAAGGGAAACCTTGCTTCCTTTAGGGTAAGGAATGTGCGCCATCACGCATGAAGCTGCGCAGTAACATCGTAGCTTCCAGCTAGGTAAGGGGCGTGGCCTCTCCATTGTACAGTAATAAAAAGGTTTATGTTTGGACTAGGCCAATGCATGTGCCCTCTTGTATCATTGTGCTGTAACAATATTGCTTCGGGTAAGACATGTGCGTCGTAAGCGGTGTGCGTCTTCATACATCTTGGGGTTTAGTGAAGCTCCTTGTGCCACTTTTCGGCCACCTCAGACCGCTGAGGAGGGAGGCTAGCAAGAAGGACAAGGCAGGAAAAAGACAACTAATCATGGGAAAACTGTAGTACAGGGGAGTGTCGTGGATGCCTTCCCTTCCCAGTGGGTGTGTCTCAGCCCTGTGGCCGTGATGTCATGAGTGAATGATGGAATGCATGCAGATTATGGGAGGTTTGCCTGTAACCTATGTGACTACGACTTGAATAAAACAAACCTGCTTCTACACATCCGACCCGCTGGACTTTGTATTACTACATGCATAAGTCTGCCTTTAGGACAAGCACAGTCATGCATGGGCAGGTAAGTGAGTCAGGTGATGAGTTCCCATTAGGAGATAGGATGTGGAGGAGCAATAGGATCCCGGAGACCAAGTCTCAATCAACCTGAGGACACGCGGACAAGATGGGGTTCAAGGCTCTGCAGAACTTCAGGAAGTCCTTTTTTAGCCTTTTGTTAAGCTGGGAGGGAGCCCCATTCTGAATATCTTTCCGCTGTCCCCGAAAGCCTTACGTGTGGTCTTTTGCATGTTGGGAGGCTCATCAGACGTTGTCACGATCATGTAACGCTAGTCAGGGGTTGCATCCAGCACAGCGTTCAGCAACACCATGGCTTCCAGTTGGGTATAGAATGTGCGTCGTAAGCGGTGTGCGTCTTCATACATCTTGGGGTTTAGTGAAGCTCCTTGTGCCACTTTTCGGCCACCTCAGACCGCTGAGGAGGGAGGCTAGCAAGAAGGACAAGGCAGGAAAAAGACAACTAATCATGGGAAAACTGTAGTACAGGGGAGTGTCGTGGATGCCTTCCCTTCCCAGTGGGTGTGTCTCAGCCCTGTGGCCGTGATGTCATGAGTGAATGATGGAATGCATGCAGATTATGGGAGGTTTGCCTGTAACCTATGTGACTACGACTTGAATAAAACAAACCTGCTTCTACACATCCGACCCGCTGGACTTTGTATTACTACATGCATAAGTCTGCCTTTAGGACAAGCACAGTCATGCATGGGCAGGTAAGTGAGTCAGGTGATGAGTTCCCATTAGGAGATAGGATGTGGAGGAGCAATAGGATCCCGGAGACCAAGTCTCAATCAACCTGAGGACACGCGGACAAGATGGGGTTCAAGGCTCTGCAGAACTTCAGGAAGTCCTTTTTTAGCCTTTTGTTAAGCTGGGAGGGAGCCCCATTCTGAATATCTTTCCGCTGTCCCCGAAAGCCTTACGTGTGGTCTTTTGCATGTTGGGAGGCTCATCAGACGTTGTCACGATCATGTAACGCTAGTCAGGGGTTGCATCCAGCACAGCGTTCAGCAACACCATGGCTTCCAGTTGGGTATAGAATGTGCAGCCTCATACATGGCCTTGTGCGCTAAGACCATGACATAGATTGGGGTATGGATCGTGCACCCCCACACATGGCCTGGAGCAGTGCCATGAAGGCTTTCCTTTAGAGGTAGCTTTTGGCCTGCTTTGGCTCACTGCAGAGGGATGCGAGTCCCAATTGAGACCCCAATTGAGACCTCACCAAAGACCGCCCCACAGTTTGGTAGAAAATTCTGCTCCCCTTTTCGCGAAGGACAGGCATCCCACCTTCCTTGGGGCATCTTTTTTCGAATCTGATTGGGCTGAACTCCTTCCGCTGTTCAAGACCTTTCTAGTATAGTGCAGGGATTCCCACTTCTGAGAATGTATTGCAGTGCAGAGGTTCTCCTACCTTTCATAAATAGCCTAGAATCAAACTAGAATTAGAATGAGTCCTGCACTCATCTGTGTAATTGTTCCCATTTCAGGGAGATTTTCAGTAAATCTGTGGTCTTGTTTAGTGATATTATAGATAATCATGCTCCCTTCAGGGAGATTATTGGCCTATTTCCGGGTCAGGGAGACTGCAGAACAGTCCAGTAGATTAGTGAGACTTAGAGTGTGTAACATCTCGACGCTAGGGCCTATCCTGGGAAAATTCTAAAAGTAACCAAAGCATGAGTACACCATAATCACCTTTAGCATGGCTTCAGAAAAGGAGCATGTGAAGTATCAACTATGAATAAAAGTGCATATCTGAATGGGGGTGTCCAAAAGAACCAAAAGGGATACCTTTACTCAAGAAATAGGATGTTTGCCTTCAATGGCTTTTGAAGTTCTGCTATTACTTTGAGAACACTGCTGAATTTCCTGTTTATGAATGGTTGTGCCACACTCTTTAATTCAATAGCATGTTTCTATAATTAACTTTTAATAGCAATATTTTTCATGATTTGTTATCCATTCATCCGATTCTATGTTCTTTAATCAACAGCTATTTTTCCGCTGGGTTTTTTAATGAACATTTTTCAATAAAAAAGCCCATCGAAAAATGTATTTTTTGGGGGTTACACGAAAGACAATCGGGTTTTCGCCGCTTTCATGGTACAGAAAGCGCCTTGGTGGACCTCCAAACTCATATGTTATCCTTAGTAGAAAGGAGTAGATCATGACTGCTAATACTTCTAGATCTTAGCGCTGCCTTTGATCTTTTGGACCATAATGTCCTACTAAATAGGTTGTCGGATACGGGTGGCTTGGCCCCCGAGACTATAAGTTGGGTTAGGTCCTTCCTAGAGGGCAGAAGATCGGGGGTACACTGGGGAGACGCATCCTCTGAGGTAGAAACTATCTTGTGTGTTGTCCCCCAGGGAGCATGCTTGTCGCCCCTGATTTTTAATATGTACATTGTTCCCCTCTGTAGAGAATTGGAAAAGCTAGGCTTTTTCTTTACTAACTATGCCGACGACTTCCAGCTATCTATGGAGCTGTCAGGAGATTACCTGGAGGATCAGCATAGATTAAACGAAGTCTACAGAGTGATAAAGAACTGGATGACATCAAACTGGTTATGTTTGAACGCAGGCAAAACGGAACTAATGATTTATGGACCCAAAAAATCGAGAGAGGCACTAGCTCCTACCTTTGCGATTTTTATGGTAGAGGACAGCCTTGTCAAAGTGGTCGACAAGGTAAAAACCTTGGGTGCACACCTAGAGGCCTCCTTGGATGCAGGGGCCCAGGTAGAGGCTATTGAAAAAAACACCCGATATCATCTCCGAGTACTGAGACAAGTTGCCCCCCTAATTTCCAAAGAAAATCGAGTTAAGCTAGTAAGAGCAGTTATCTTGCCGCATCTAGACTACTGCAACGCTTTACTAGGGGGTGCCAGCAGAGAAGACATCCTCAGATTGCAGAAAATTCAGAACACTTCTGTGCGAATAATCCATGGTATGAAAACGCATGAACCTACCTCTATGGCTAGAAGGGAACTGCACTGGCTGCCAATACAGACTAGAATCACTTTTAAAGTATTGACTATGTGCCATAAATGTATCTATGGGACGGCCCTGACTTACCTAAGAAATAGGATTACCATATACCAGCCTACAAAAAATCTTCGCTCTACCTCCACCTGCCTTCTACAGGTGGAAAGGACCAAGAGAGCTCGTGGAAATGGACGCTCCTTTCCAGTGACTGCATCTAAGGCATGGAATAATCTACCGCCTGGCCTTAGAGAGGAAAGTAACCTCCTATCGTTTTGAAAACGTTTGAAAACAACACTCTTCGTCTAACTCTCGGCTCAAACTCACTGAACCTTTTCTGCTTGTGTAGGAGCGCTTAGATGCCTGAGGGCTTTGGCGCTTTATAAACGACTTAACATAACATAACAAAACCCCCACTTGTATTTTTTTTTTACTATTCCCAACGCCGCAACCCTTTATATGCCCTTCCCCCCAACCCCCCTATATTTTTTTTGATGTTTTTTTCAGCAAAACATTTTGGTTAAAAAGCCCATTAAAAAAAATAGCCATCGATGAAAGAACGGTATGCGCACTCCGCCACCTCGCATTGCCAATGCACAGCCGTCGATTTGTCGAAACCGTGTTGAGGATCATTACACATAATATGGGTGAAAGCAATGTGAAAAGAGGTTCGAAATCCATTGGAGACCTGTCCTCTCAAACGAGGGCCCATTTCAAAGTCTGGCCACAGGTGACTGTGAGCACGTTTTATTTGTACCTATTTGTTTTTCCTTTGGTTTCAGACACAGGTGAGTTCTTTCTTTGTGGTCTTCTGAGGTCAACAAATTGAGCATTCATGACGTCTATTATTACAGCGCTTAGAGACGGGAGAAAACTGCCAGGAAGCACCCAGTAGAAATCTTATATATCTAGTCCAAATATTCCTGCTGGTTAAAAATAGACATCCTTTACAAAAGAGAATTCCTAAATCAGAGGGGAAGTAATAATACAGGCGCAATGTTCTGCAATTGAACCTGTAGGGGACCTTAAAAGGAAAGGACCCGCTTCCAGGATCTCAGCGGCTTCTGCTTGCAAAACACGCACACACTTGAGAAAAGCCCTGGAGCTCCATCTGCAATGACACTTCAGACTACTCCTAATCAGGGAAACGGGTAAAATGTGCTAATGAGGGACCTACCTTCTGCAAACGTGGCCCTGGTTGCAGAATCAAGAGATTCATAGGCTAGCGGTGGCCAGTTGGGTTTCCAGGAGGGTTTTGC
The DNA here is from genome assembly GCF_040938575.1 of Ambystoma mexicanum. Lineage (NCBI taxonomy): Eukaryota > Metazoa > Chordata > Amphibia > Caudata > Ambystomatidae > Ambystoma > Ambystoma mexicanum. The sequence goes on along the minus strand of NC_090922.1, from coordinate 439,754,517 downwards.
CCAGGATCCATTGATGTGTGAGGACAGCTGCGTAGATGGGTTGTTCTCAGATTATCCTGACCCGCACTAGACTACCTATTCCAAAGATGGGCTGGTAGCCTATAACAGGCGATCCAGAAGCCAAAGGAATCCTAGAAAGTTCTGCTTCATGCCATTGTATGGCTAGCAATGGAATCCCCAGTAATAACAAGGATTCGGCAACCTTGCGCGACAGGTATAAACCAGCAGTGCATGAAAGGATGTGAACCTTCTATCAATACCCACATATTGGAACCTTCAAAGGCCAGCTGGGGACAATGCAGCGTCGAAAGATGTGAAAGCAGCACAGCCACATGGGCACCACTTTTGCGCTAACACAAACTCTCCCAATCTCTTTTCTTGTAGGGTTTATCAACTTCGCATTAGAGCCCGCGGTCCTAAGTTATGTAACCATTTTAAAAAACGATCATATCAAAGACCGATATAGAAAGGCTGCTCTGTGCTCGCACAGAGAAGTCTTTCTAAATCAAACTGGCACGCCCCTGCCGTGCATGAATACGTGCAAGGGCTGACGGGATGACCAGGACCCGGAAGCAACGTCTTGGGAGAACGGGTAAGTGCATGTGTGCGTGTCTGTGTGTGTTTTGTTTTGGGGGAGTCTTCTGTGGGGAGGCAGTGGCGGGAGATCAGGGAGTGAATTTCAGGGGTGAAACCCCCAATTTCGCATACATCCGGCAAGCTAGGGTGGGGGTTGGGGGGATGCAACGTAGTATTTTCACTTTTAGTAGGCCGCCTAAAATCGCCAAAAGAATTGGTCTTTTTGTTAGGCGACCTACAAAAAGCAAAAATAAGACATGGGAGCGGCACTCACACCAATAAGGTGCCCGGAAGCCAGCCTTAATGGTCGTTGCTTTAGTTGGAACTATCATAGAGTGCTTAGAGCATCTCATCAACGCAAATACCACCACCGAACCTGCTAAGTGTATTAGCACCCATTGTTTGGGAGGCGGGTGACTGTTAAATTGGGGAAAATGAAGAATAAATTGAGAAAATGCTAGGCTTTGCCATTTTGCCATGGTGACGCAGCGCTGTGCACTGTGGGAGGCTTGAAGTTGGGGAGCCGTCACCATCACTCTAGAGGAGAAGAACGAGATCTGCTCCGGCCATGGTGGAACCACAGTGGATGGCCCCAGGAGACAGACCAGGACGGGAGCAGAAAATCAAGGGGCAGGGGCGGAGGGACCCTGCAGCAGCCAGGAATACTCTGTGTGAGGTGAATAAAGATTTCAAGTGAATACCAGGCATGCGTGCCTGCAGTTCACTGAAAGTCCTTGTTCCTGATTGGCTGGGCCAAACGAACTGTAGAAATAGGGTACTAAATGGTGGTTAGCCGGGCTAGGGTTTCCTAGGTAGTTTCTTTCTGAATTTGTCTTGGATACTTTACTATTTTCCAATTCATTTTTCAGTAAAGGAGTGTTTCTTTGGTATTGGTCTCTAAGCTAAATGGTTCACTGGAGTCTCCCTAAACCTTTACATAAGAATGTCACTGACATTCAGGGACAGAGCTGATTTGGGACACTGAATTTATTGAGAGAGTGTGACTCCCCCCCCATGCTTACCGTCAAACAGATCCATTTGTTTGTGATTTGTACAATGTTAAACAGTTGCAAATGTAGCACATAAAAATGGTTATATTTGGATGGGATGACATCATCACCTAGGTTGCTTAAGGGATGTCCTCATGACCAAAGCACAATCAAAGGACTCTCTACCACGTCCTTACTGGACAGTGGACCTGTCCTTACATGACAATGGGCCTGTAAGCTAAGTTAAAGGGCCTGAGCCCAGGTTACTCCTGCATAGTGTTGGGCAACATTTGCTCTTCCATCTTTCTATTCTCCCTGCCGGTGGCTTAGGGTATGTTTACACCCACTATGCATAGAGCGCCCTTCGGAGGTCGAAATTGCCAAGAGCTGGGAGCTATTTAACTTCTGGTTAAAGCCAAGGGGAGTCTGGTTAACTTGAAACCAGCAGCTACCCGGAGCTACTTTTGACTCCCCAGGAAAGTTGTGCTATACAAACATAGGTATGTGATATTAACAGTGAGGGTTAAGGAATGTGTGTACAAAAAATAAAGGACCCACCAAAGGGACAATTTAAAGCATATTCCATAATATATAATGGGAAAAAAGGAAGTTTCCATCTTGTTCACAAGTTCAATTTGCTGCACACACTGTACTAGCTCCTGGGTCCCCAGAGGTAGCTCCTGCCTAAAGGGTGATGCCGATAACTAGGAGCTGCTATTTTCTCCTGGTCAAGAAATCCTAATTTTGACTCCCGCCTGTAGCCATGATATGAACAGGGATGGACGTGACAATGCTATGTCTATTGTCATTTCACTCTGTACTCCACATCAGGACGTGTTTCATTAAAAGAAATATTAAGCACAAACACAGCCGCCAAAGTATCTGCACTTAGAAATAGGAGCGTAATTCCAGGGGCCCTGCCCTTTAACTACTAGGGAGTTTTATTCCAAGGAACACATCTCCCCCTATTGGTTTTAAGATTGATGAAACAATACAATTGTGACAACAGAGAAATAAGAACTATGGATCCACTCTTGTGTGCATTAGAAAGGACTGATACCCCACCATCATCATCTATGCGCCATGCACCCCCATAACCTTTATCATATTGTTTAACCCCTAATTCAATGCACAAGTGGAAGCTGGGAGTTTGTCAATCGTCATGGTATATTCCGACCTGACACTCATAACAATGTCTAAACCTGAAGGCAGCACCACTGTTAACATCTCAATGGCAGCCAGATGGACAATTCGCAAAGCTATTCTACGGTCTGTGAAGGCATCATGAAGGAGACACAGACAACCGATTCAAATTCGGTCTCAAATGTTTTATTTAACTTAAAATGCAGGATGGAGTAAGGCCTCACTTGCCGTAAGAAAACGAAGGATGGTCTGCGTCAGGATGTCTAAATCAAATGATTCTCTGTGTCTAAAACCTATACTTGCCTTCACAACAAATTGGATACAATGTGTAGAGAAGTCAGCCTCAAAATGAATAGTGTTCAAAAGAAAGTGTAGAGTTTCTCCCGGCTCTTGGCTTATGATCAGCTTCCCCTTCCGCAAGTTCAAGACAGTCCACAAAAGATTAGGGTTCCCTTCCCCAAGAGTTCAAGTCTTCCAGCTTTTCAAAACAATGCAGTTCTTTGGGACACATCCCAGCTCTCTTGTCATTATTACTCTTCACATGTTCATAAAGACAAGCCTGTTTCTTGACTTTAAAATGATGTAAGCAGCTGTTGCACAACACATGCTTCTGTATGAATACTTCCATTGGCTTCCTCCATAAAGGGCACTCTGTCTAGGTGCTGTTATCAAACAACACGGTCCACCCATTACAGGTTACGCAACCAATACCCCTTCTTAGCTGCTTTCCATCAACAATTGTCCACTGCTTTCCTTGAACAGTTAGACTTGTTCCTTTCATCAATGTTACACTCTTCCAATGCTTTACCGTGGCCTGGTTTGCCACCATGCACTTGGTTATACCTTTTGTATTATTCTGGCTCTTGCCAATTCAGGTTTTCGCTTAACCTACAGTTGCTTGAACTGTGTTAACTTTGTTCAACACTTGGCTTTGCTTCTCATACCCTTCTTGGTAGACTTTGCCAACACTTGTTTCTCAAACAGCTGTGTATTCTTCTGGCTCTTGCCAATTCAGGTTTTCTCTTAACCGGCAGTTCCTTGAATTATATTTAATTTGCTTTTTCTCTCATATCCTTTTTGATAGGCGTTGCAAACACTTGTGTCTCAAACAATTCACTCTGCGGTATCTCTTACTTGCACCACCTTGTTTCCATTCCATTCACAAGTACTTATAACTTGCTTTTGCTTTACACAGCCTTCAAGTGTTTTCACAATGTCTTTCAATTTGTTCGGTATTCAAAATACTTATTTCGGCATTCAAAATTGCTTGCTGCAACTTTCAGTTTGTTCAACTTTCCAACTTTTGTATAACTTTCAGTTCATTCGGTAGTTAAGAGTGCGTATTTCAAGCTACCGGAGTGCGCCGGTATGAGTGTTTCCCTTTTATCACTCACCGGTTCCACACGGCAGCTCCGATCAGATTCTCTCCTGCTCTCTGCACTGCTGTCCAGCTTCCTGTGTCTCCGCTCTTCCTCCGCGCACAACAGAGAAAGCACCGCTCACTCTGCTGGCATGCTGTGGCCACTGGAGTGCCTCGGCGCACGCCCAGCTCCTTCTGCATGCACCCAACAAGGAGGGTTTGCAGGCCTTCTAGACTCTCCCTTGGCAGGCCTCTGTCACGGCATTTCGTCTCTCCTGCCCGACATGGCTCTCAACTCCTGTGCCTCCTGCTCCTCGTGTTCTCCAGCTCGTGTTTGCAACCCGCTTCCGGGTTCCTTTCTGTGCCTCTCTACTTACTGTAGAGCCAGGCTTCTTATATCTATTGGAATGGTTAACGGCCCACAGGTGTGGATCATTTAGTTCAATTGCCTGACCTTCATGAAACCTATTAGCTGGACATGCCAGGTTAGTCCAGTGGTGCACTTCCATAGCCCTCTTCTTCATCTCACTACCAAAGTGGTGTTTGGGGAGGTTTGAAAAGGAAGTGTAAATTACTCTGTGCTGTCTCCTACTCATCTTGGTACTTGACTGATGTGTGTCTGCATCAACAACATAAGGTGAACATGTGTTTATCTCACCTAAATGAGGGTCTGTCCTCCTAGTTGGTCTCTTCCTCGTCCCAGTGTTGAGGTGATCATTTTGGGGAACATTTCAGAGAGAAGAAAAGGGAAAGGGATGACAGTAACATACAAAGTCTTGAGGGATAGAAGGTTCATTTTGGAAAGGGAATGGGGGATAGCTCAGGGGCAACATGCTCGCCTTGGAGACAAGACTACACCGAGCAACACAGGTTCGATCCCCAGGTCCGCGCTTAGAATCCTCTGGGTATTAAGCGCGATATAAATGACCTATCATATCATACCATGTCTCACCTAAGGATGTCTTCTCCCCACTCCCCAAGTCCCTTCCAACCGGGTGATCCTCCCTCTCATATCCACTCCCAGGGTCAGGATCCAAAAGCGATGGCCTTTTTCAGGCCACCTGAGAGGATGATTTAAGGGGAGAAGAAGTGAGGATGCCCTCCGGTTCCTCACAGGTCACCGACGTGTTTTGTCGACTTGGAGGATTCGCCAGTGTGAGGCAGTTATTCATTTGATTTTTGTTGCAGTTTTTGTAGCCACAAACCTAAGCCAAAAGCATATCAGTGCACCCATCGAACAACACAACAAAACTCCCCTAAAATGGGATACATTAGACCTATATCACAATGTGGAAAATGCCTAAATAATGTAAACGGCCATAAAATGATTATCCTAGATTAAACCTATTCATAAGATAAAACCCGAGTATGTTCTCCAGAAACTGCCATAAGATATGTGATAGCAAGATGGCCTGTGCCGTTACAGAATAGGGAAGTGTTCCGTGTTTTCCTGAAAGATGGAAGGGATGGACAAAAGTGGAGTGCTACGGACAAGGAGTTCCGTAGAATAGGAGCATATTAGGAGAAACCTTGTTTACAAGTTTTTGCCTTTTTTGAACCCCAAGTCTTAGAACATGTGGCCCACGTGCTGCCAGAGATTTAAAGCTTGTTCAGCTAAATGCAGAGGTTTTCCCAGCCTGATAGCTTTATAAATAATACGAGTTGTCTTGAAGAAAATGTGTCATTCCAATGGAAGCCAATGCAGCGAACCTAAAATAGGGGGGTCGTGATCGAATTTCCTGTTTCCTACCGCCAGCTTTACTGCAGCATTAAATACAGTCCTCCGAAGTAGCAGTACAGATTTCTGAGCCCCCCCTCAGAACAGCATCCCCCCCCAACGATGTGAGCAACAACCAATGCACGCACATCTGCTTGACATGAAACTGCTGGCAAAGCAGGTTGTATAATCTTCAGGACAGAGCTGAGAGTCTGAGCCTTTTTCTCCGCATTTGGCATGCTTCCAGAGTGTTGAGTCTTAAAGGGTAGTTTATCCAAAGCAATAGCGATGGCACTGTCAGTGGGAGTGGGTAGAATATGTCTGCTTTGTAGGAGCTATCAGAAAGCAGCTGGCTTCTTCCCGCCACGCCCCCTTTCCTGGGATGGTCCATAGTTTCTTATGTGCTCTGGCAATTAGATTTCTCAAAACATTTCAGTGGGTGGCAGAGGATGAAATGCAAAATGTTTGGCCTGTCAAATTGGCCATAAGGTCTTGTGATGATTAAGCGAGTCAAGGAGAGATGCGGGATAAACATGAAAGGCATTGTTTCTCCAGGTGCCTCCACCTTAGGGGAGCACCTTCTTCCCATTCCTAAATAACAGTAAACAAACTATGAAACAGACACTGCTCTGTGCAGCAGGAAAAAAACACTACCCCAGCAACGATACAGGAAAGTGAATACAAACCAGGGTCCATTGTTCGGTATACAGTTCTTTTGCCGCGGAATTTTTCATTGCGGGACTATTCATCGCCGTTTTATTATCGAAAAAAGAATCGTATCTTTTTTTGGGGGGGGTGGGGTTAAAAATGAAATAAATATCTGTGGGAGAAAGGGAATAATTTAAAAAATAAAAATAAAGGGTGGTTTGAAAAAAAAAACGATGTCTTTTTCGATCAAAAAACGGCGATTGAAAAGTCCCGCGACGAAAAATCCTGCGGCAAAATAACGTAGAACCCATTGTTCATGCCGAGGAAAGTGAGTACATTTGGATTTTTCAGAATAGCCACATGGTGGCTCCCACTTGAGTACTATTGAAGATAGTTATTGTCACAAGATAGTTCCCTACATACTAAATCTACTTAACAGCGATTGGAGGGGCGGGCTGTACAGAGTATCAGTCTGCTGCCGGGATGGCCCCCAGCAAAGCAGCAGGTAGTTAAACACCTGGTCCTGTCTGCTAGTCGAATCATTATTGCCATTAGCAGCCCCGCAAACATATCCAGTGGTAATGGGTTTTGATTTTTGCAAGATAAAAACCCTGCACAAAGCTTCGTTCCAATCAAAATAAAGTATAAACAAGATGGCCACCATGGAAATGGCAAAAGGCACTATAATCAGAGCTCGTTTTCCATTTCCATTGACAAAGCTGCTGCAGCAAGTAATTCCAGTTTTTAAAATGTCATTTAATTTGGGGTCGGTGGCTGGAGGCAAAGGGCTATCCAAAGTACCAACTATCTTGTTCAGAACACAAGCTTATATCATTGGATTAAGCCTGCGATCTGTGCAACCCGATTGGCTGCTACAGCCAGAGGGTGGGAATTAGGTGTGTAGTCGCAAGGAGCATGGCATGTGCGATGCGTTGTCATAGTCAGCCTCCGCACAGCTGGAAATTCCAAATTCCAAGAGCAATCTAGGAAAACTCAGTTTCCCACAACCATCAGTAAAGGTTATCAAAGGCAATTAACAGATTAAATGGTATGTTACCAGGTTATATACTGCACACCATCACCAATTGCAAAGTCTCTGGGCGTTCTGTTGAATCTGAAAGAGATGGGGGTGGGATAGGTTAGTTCTGGGGGGGGGGTGCAAAATAGCTTTGCTGCTGTGTTGATGCGTTCAGTTTGGAAGCACCCTAGCTACCCTGCGTGGGTCTTTTTCTGGGTGGTCTGTGTCGAGGGCATGTACCCATTTCTGTCCCTATGGGAGCATTTAGTGCATGTGGAGCCGGGTGCATTGGCAGGGGCGGGGGTATGTAAGTTGCTTGTAGAGGTGTACGGTTCTGGAGATGAGTTTTTTTTGCTGCAGCATAGTTTTGGGCTTCTTCGTTGAAAGACGAAGGCAGGCAAGAAAGGGGGTGTCTTGGTGGAAACTGCACTATTCGCATGTGCTGCTTAGTTGTAGGTCTAATCTGAGAAGGAGCCAGGTTATTTAGTTATTCAGGGGTTTCAAAGAGCTACATTGCAGCCCCTTGCTTGATGTATATGCTGCAATCGTGGAGGAAATGTATTTTCTATTATCCCCCAATAATAAAAAAGAAAACAATGGCGTTATGGGTTAACATTGACTGTGTACACTGCAAATGTCATCACTTGATAATATATTTGGGAAGTGCTGCACAGGTGCAGTGTCCTCCCTTAAAATGGCTGCTTTTCGGGCCACTGGGCATGTGTACCTCACACCAGTCTATCCTACCTAACTGAGCCAGACTAAGGGGAACAAAGAAGTGTTCTGTTTTCAGTTAATTGCATTGAAAGAAATGGTCATTTAAAAGTTAGGTGGGGTAAGCAGTCATGGGGGTCTGTGAAATAAACTGAATATGAAGTCGAAAGAAGGCAGCGGGGGGGGTTGGGGGCATTGGTGTGGCTTCAATACTAAGGGGGGGATCCCCCAGGGTGTTTCTTTTCTTCGCTCAGCCTGCAGATGGCAACCTCCAAAACCAGCTGCTATTTGAGCACAGCTGAAAGCCTTTACTTTACTTCTCCATTTCGAATCTTAGTTTTATTTAGTGATGGCCGAACCATAACATGCTTGACTCAAATCATGTTCTGAGTGAGAAAATGTTTGTCTGAATCAGAACCGCTATAGGATGGACCCATGTGAACTAAGCTGTCAAACAGACAAGGGACCTTGTTTGTGATTCAAATCATTTCAAGTCAATTTCAACCAAAGACTTGAATTACATTCAAATTGATGGCAAATAAATTGAGGCCTGCTTTCAAAATGTTGACACATGAAATAGAATGAAAACAAAAAGAAAGTCAAAAGAAATTAAACGAAACCTGATTAATGTGAGAAAGGTTCGAGTTGGTTGAACAAACAAGTGCTCTTTTCTGTGAGAGTCTTTTGAATCTTGGTTATATCTTTTCATGTTTGCGCTGGATGAACCGCATTACTGAAAATTCATGGCACCGCAAACGGCATCGGCTCGAGTGTAAATGCAGTGCAGATTCATTTGCAACAGTGCTGTTTCAGCTGTGCCTGTGCAAACATATATGGATGTGCAAAATGCATTTGTGCTACCAGGATTTTTTGGGAAACTTGCCCCAGATAGCTCAAATCATTAAAAACTCCATTGTTTTAATAGGTTCTGTTCAAATTCGCCAAAGCTATTTCAAATGTCCTTCAATGCTGGAAAGTGATGGACGCTTTTAAATGAAAGTGCCCCATAGCACACATACCATTCTTTGATCCTTATTCTTGTGAAGAGGCTTCATCAGTCAATAAATGCAAATTGCCCAGCTGTGCTAACTGGCCCCCTACCACAAGGAGCTCCCTTACCCACGATTGGGCTTGCAGCCAGAAGCAATATACATGCCTAGACTGGCAGCGCCCTTACTTCTAAAGGAAACAGTCCCAGCATGCAAAGTGTTCTTGATTAATACACCCCGATAACGGGGCTCTTGATGACCTGACGCGAGGGCCTAATCCTGATTTCCCCAAATTCTTGCAGTCACTGTTTTGGCGCATGCCCAGAGCCTAGCACTGCCTTCTCAACCCCATTTTTGTCCCAGTGCAGAAACTTTATATTTTGTTGCCAATTAGCTACAGAATGTCTTTCCAGGAGTTTAAGAACTGTTCCGACTTTTCTCTGGAGGTTTAAGGAGCCATCCCAAAGTAGATTTTCCCAAAAGGAAATTTTGATCAGTATCGCCGTTGATTTTTATTGAGTGTTAGTTTTTGTTTTTTATAATTGTTTTTGAAAAATCAATCAATGTTTTAAAGAATCCATTGATTTCATGAACAAATCAATTGTTTTGTAAAAAAAAAATCACTTTGTTATTAGCGAACGTTTTTCTTCTGTAACAAATGGTTGTTTGCCTTTTTCTCGAGGGAATAATACCTGAGGTGAAATGGGTGGGAATGAAAATCCGACAGCAGAGTTCAGAACAGAAAATGCACAATGTATTCTTATGCAAATAATTCACGCCATTTGTGAGTGAAAATGCATAGAAGGTTGTGGTTTGATTATTAGGTTTTGCTTTTGGCTGCTTATGCTTGAGGCACATTTCTGAGCCGAAGCCCTTGCTGCTCTACCCAGGATTCATTGCAGTTGGTGAGCGGTTATGGAAATCGAACTGTTTGCGCCGAGTAAACAGAACCAGCCCTGTTATTTAAGACGTTCAAATATTGAGAAGCTGACAGAAGCATAATCGTTTAAAAAGAACAGGTAATTCTGGTTTGGTTTGATAAAGTATGAGACTGGAGTTGTGTCTTGCATTGATCCAGTGCTCGTGTTTAGTCGCAACTTCACCTGCACCGAGCCCTTACCTGAAATTCAGGCCCTTTGGCCGGCCGGTCGGCAGGGAGCAGACCCATTCAATTTTTCACAGTGGAGTCATTTTCAATGCATCGAACTGTGTGCTATGGCAGAGGGTAGCCAGGTTCGGACTGCGCTAAAGGTCAATAGGCCAATGCCCAAAACATCTGGCAAACAGGCTAGTGTGAGCCTCTTTTGTGGGTCAACGTGTGGCAGTTTAATGAGTTGATGCCCAGTTCAGTTGGTAGTTTGAATAATATAATTCTGCCAATGTGCTTGAAAATGCACTATCTGGCACCCATTGTACCATCTGCCTAAATCGGTCATTGTGAAAAGCACCGAATTGCGATTTGCCGATGTGTGCAACTTTTAAAAAACATTTTCATTCCTGGGCTGATTCTGTGCAGGTTGTGGACAGGCCCACACAGTCGCACAAAGCAGGATATGGGGTGACTGATAAAAGAATGAAGCCACATTCGAATTCCTATCTCTGAGCGCCACAGGAGTTCCAAGATGCGGCTGGATCCAGGATCCTCCTTTGCTGGGGAGGAGTGTCATGAAAACTCACACCTGCGTCTTCATCACAGGCAAGGCCCCATCCCATGCCTTGGGGAGGAGAGCAGGCAGAGTGGGGTTAACCCCCATCCATACCTGCCTACATTTCCTAAAGAAAAACCCAGAGGATGACGCCATCGGACGCCCCGCCCCCTTTTACCCGGGACCCCGCCCACATTTTATTTTTTAAACACAAATCAACGCTCTCGGTATTAAACCGAGCGTGAAAGGAATAGATTCCTGGTTAAGCCATAAGTGCTAAAAACATGTAAGATGGTGACTTGAATTATGCTTTATTATGGGGTGGGGGGCTGGCTCTTATTACACACAATCAGGTCTGTATTCTAACGGAGGGTTGTATGGTGCACAAATGGACGCGCTTGCTCTGTCTTACTTCACAAAATGCCCGCACTGTGAACGCCTGCACGTCTATACCGGTGTCTTAATCACCAGTCAACTTGTTTGTGGAGTTCCCCGCTGAGGGTGCAAACGGGCAATGGGTAAATCCTGGAGACCCAGAAAAAGAGTGTAAAAACCTGCAGTCTCCGGTATAAACCCAGAGATTAGGCAAGTGTCCCTCCATCAGGTTCGCATAAACCCATTAATCTGTTTTCCCTGTTAGGACTCTAGGGTAAGCAGACTTCCGACATAGAGACCGACACAGGTCCAGAAAAGCCATCTGGGCCTGTACTGAAACATCCATTCACTTCACCCATCACCTGTTTACAGTTTCTAGATTTTGTGTATTTTGTTTCCTCGTCATTGTTCTGTTTTCCAGAGTATTGTGTAAAAGTATTGTGTTAAAATCTGTTCTTGGACCTTTCCTTTTCTCTCTTTGCACCTCTCTCATTACCCCTTTCATCTCCTCGTTTGGCATTTCCCATCACTTCTATGCTGACGATACTCAACTCTTTCTTTCTTTCTCCTCCTTCTCACCTGACCTCCACCTTAAGCTCTCCTCCTGCCTCACCGCTATCAAGAACTGGATGTCCTCCCGCTTTCTCTCTCTTAACACCGATAAAAATGAAGTCCTTTTCTTCCCCTCTAATTCTCTTCCCCCTCCCTCCCCTCCTCCTTTCATTCACTTTCCTCCCTCTAATCTCTCGATCTCCCCCCAAGCTCGCAATCTAGGTGTTCTTTTTGATTCCTCTCTTACCTTCTCACAACACATTTCACTCACCTCCCGCACCTGCCGATACCACCTCCACAATATACGCAAAATCCGTTCCTCATCACATTCCACGCCACCAAACTCCTAATTTCCTCTCTCATCTTCTCCCGCCTTTTCTACTGCTCTTCTCTGCTCTTCGAAATTCCAGCATCACAACTTGCCCCTCTTAAATCCATATACCACTTTGCTGTCCGTACCCTCTGTCTCATTACCTCCCGTGACTCCATCTCTTCCTCGCTCTCATACCTTGGTTGGCTACCTTTCCACTCACAGCTTAAATGCTACTTTCTTTGCCTTGTCTTCAAATCCCTCCATGATCTTGCTCCTCCTTATCTCTCCTCCCTTCTCTCCTTCTACTCCCCATCCCGCTCCCTCCGCTCCACTGACATTTCCTCCTCACTGTTCCCCCTTCCCCCTGCGCTTCCTCCCGTTTCCGCTCATTCCAGCTCCTTGCACCTTTGCACTGGAACTCACTCCCTCTCACAATCCGCTCTTGCACGACCTTCGCCTCATTTCGCACTTCCCTTAAATCCCTCCTCCTCCATTCTCCTCCTTGAAAACTTCCCCTCTCACCCTATTCCTCTGTCCCCCCTCCTACTCCTCTCTCTTCCTCTTCCATTTCCCTTGCACTGTCCTACTCCCCCCCCACCTCCTCCCTCTCCCCTTTTCCACCCCCCCTCAGTTAATTGCTCTTTACACTGTTTTGTTGAATGATTCAGGATGTAAATTTGCTCCCATTGTTAAATGTTATTGGTTCTTTGTATTTTGTTGTTCCATTGTGCAGTGCCTTGGTGTAAAGCGCTCTATAAATAAATAAATCAAATCAAAATCAAATCAAAGGTACATAACATTACAGTAAGTTGCTGGTTTACAAAAAGACGGAAATACCCCCATGATCCTGATGTGCGAAGAGGCCAAGCTGCAATGGCAAGCAAGAAAAGATGGAAAGGAAGGACGGACAGCACCAAGAGCGAAGAGCCAATGGTGGATGCTCTGATTACTTAATGGTAATCTTCATTACTCCTAGTCCTACTCTTCCTCATCACAGTACTTACCTCATGAGGCCCTGCCTCCGACACAGGACCTTCTTTTATTTTTACTATGCCCTATAACTTCTCTTCTCCAATGACGTCATCAAGTTTAAGTAACATTTTTCCTGCCTCTGGTAGGTTGGACTTTTTTTTTTCCGGTACGGGTCGCCGGGGAACAACGATTGCTGGCCCCCTAGTGGGGCTGTGTGGTGGGGCCTTCGGCTCCAGCAGGTGCGGCAGTGCTCCTGGGCTCCCTGAGGGGCTTGGGGCCCGGTTGAGCTGGATTGCCTTGTCCGGTTTTCTGCGGGGCTGTAGGCTGGCACTGGGCATCACGGCCTGGGTCCAACGGGCCCAGGATAAGGTAAGGTGCTAGGGACATGGGGGGTTCCCAATGCTTGAACGGGGTGGAGCATGGGCCCACCAAGGACAGCATATTTTAATGCATTGTCTGTTTTTCAGCCGGTGAGGCCATGCATCCCTGCCAGGTTCAGAATGTTTGTACTATTCACCTGATGTGCACCGGAGGCGGGTGGGGTCCGCCTCCGGTGGTGAGGAGAGCGTTTCCTGCAAAGCTGTTTCCGATTGGTTATGACTTTCTGGCCTCGTTTAAATGGCGGCTGGCGGTTTCTGTTGTTTGTCTATAATCCCACGGACTTTGGCGGTGTACCAGGATTACTTTGGTCTCCGTAAAACAGATTTCGAGCATTGGGTAAACATTCTGCAAAACGCAGGCCTCTTGTCGTGTCCTCTTCTTCGTCTTCCTCTTCATCTGAGTTGTACAGTAGTAGAAAGAAGAAGACAAAACGTTTTTCCCTGTCCAGAAAGGAGTTAAAAAAGCTGCTCAGGCATCATAGAGGGGTCACAGCTGTGCACATGGACATAAGCCCCAGCTTCTGTCTTCCTCTTCATCCTCTTCTTCTGGCGCTGAGTCCTCGGCCTCTTCCTGTTCCTCAACGGCTGATGCAGAGGGGAAATATCTGGGCAGGGAAGGTGTAGAGGAGGTGTTTGCTCAAGTTTCAGGGCTGCGTGGCGTTTTTAGAGCCCCTGGTACTGGTGGAGGGGGCTGACCCTTCTATTCGCCAGTATAGGCATACCCATAGGAGGGGGCTGCCATTGGTACCTGATATCCGGAAAGCTATCCTTCGGGAATGACGAGACCCTGTGAAGATTGCGATACCCGCTTTATGTCCAAACTTTACCCATTGAAAGGAGGTGAGACGTTGCTGTCTGATCCAGTTGAGGTTGGCGATATCCTTCCCAGCCTGGTGGGTCGCTCCTCTTTGTCAGCTGAGGAGGCGGCTGTCCGGGACGTGGAGGTAATGAAGGGATCGATATCTCGGATTGAAAGCGTCCGAGTGGGTTGGGAGACACAAAAGAAAGGTGAAGGTATATAGAGAAATACAAGAGGAAAGGTGAGGAGGAGCAAGTGCTGAATGCATGCGCCATTGAAAGACGAAGATGGCGCCTACAGAAGAAGAAGCCTGTTCAGATTTGCGGAACTAGTGGCAATGTGGGATGCGTGAGGAAGCTCAAAATGGAGGCGCGTTGCACACTTGCTGATGCTTTCTGAGGGAAGATCGAGTCCAGAAGAGCACACGAGATCGAATTCAAAGGAGTGCAGAAAAGAAAGGATTACGGACTGAATGCGTATTTTATTAGGTAGTAAAGCGATTAATTTTATCACGATGACGGATCAGATAGTGACAGGCGGGTAATGGAGAGAGGCGTGGTTAGTGTGAACAGAGACATAGAGATCCCGTGCGCATTTGGATGCGGTGGTGGCTCATCGTGGAAAGACGAGAGAACGTGCCCAGGGGGAGTGGCTTGTGGATGGTGCTGGAAAGAAAGGACTCTCAGTTTTGGTAGGTTGAAGAGGAAGAGAGATAATAAAAAAAGAAAGCATTGATGTGTTGACGGAAGATGCAATGCATCAGGCACAACAAGCGCCTCATTATGCCTCGTGTTTGTCTCCAGCTGATGATGAATGCATGAGCTCACTGTTTACCCTCCCACGCAGGGTAAATTAAGCACTTCTCACTATTGAGTGGGTGGATCTAAAGGCAACCGGCCGGGGCACACAAAATGAAGAGGCATGCAGCGGAAGTATTGAATAATACGCCCATTTAGAAATAGCAAAGAGAGGGGTCCCTTATCAAACTGTTGCAGGGCGTCTTTTCCTATTATAACCTTTGGAATGTTGATAAAGCGTTTTTATTGGACAAACTCAGGCTGTACAAGCCGGCATAGACCTCGGATTGTTCAGAATGCCACATTGAAAGCAGCGCTGGGACGACCTGCAGCCAATTCCCTGTAACCGCCTGTGTAGATGTTTGCACTGTGAACAGGCCCATGCATAGGTACCCACAGCCAATTCCCCAGGACTGCCCAGGCGGACTTCAAGTACCCACAGCCAATTCCCCAGGACTGCCCAGGCGAACTTCAGGTACCCACAGCCAATTCCCCAGGACTGCCCAGGCGAACTTCAGGTACCCACAGCCAATTCCCCAGGACTGCCCAGGCGGACTTCAATATTATCAACACGTCCCTGCCTACCCCTGTTAATGTAAACACCTAAAGTGGTGTGGACATTATCCCGTGGAAATAGAGACCACTAACCCACCTGTTATAAAGACGTACATATATTGTTTTTCTTCCATGATTTATGCCCCGTTCCTTCGTTTTTCTTTTCTCTTTCTCATGAAAGAGTAACTCAGGATATAATCGCTTTCTAGGCCCCGTCTGAAGACTGTGTAAGGCCTTATGGGCCCATAGATCTTGTTAAACGCCTTTACTGTGCTCAGGCCTTTAACTCAGTCCTCGTGGCCCTTAACGCAGCGTACGGCCCTAAGACAGGGTCTATGACGCTTAATTAGAACACTGGAATGTCGGCATTCCCATGTGAACAATGTGGAAGAGAGCAGTAATGGCTTGTACACGCCTTCCATCCTAACATTTCAATGTTCCTCCTTTGTTTTAAACAGAATATTCTACCCTCTTTTCTTGGAATGCTCTAATACCAGGCATGTACCCATCCTCAGATCATTGCTAGGTGCCAAGGTAACATCACTTGGGCCAAAGGCTCTTACCACTCGCTATTGCCCTCAGCTTGCGATCTTATTGCTTAATTACATTGTTATAGTCAAAGAATTCGTCCATGGATCTTTCTCGAAACCAAAACTTTGCTGTCCTTTCTTTTGACTAAGATTGGCAGAGTTTTATTTTTCTAGATCACTATTTAGAGAGTTTCCAAAATGTGGTCATTTAAAAGTGCAGCCTATGTTCCTTCTGTTAGTTTATTGTTTTCTGTGTCTGATGGTCAGACGCTTCTCCAGGCAGAGAGTGGGAGGTAGATCTCTTTCCTCTGGAGGTGCCTCCCTCTGGAACAGCCTCCCTGGCCCTCTCAAACGTGAGCCGGACCACCTGAAGTTCCGGAAGCAGCTCAAGACCTTCCTTTTCACTTCTGCTTTCTCTCCCTTGCTGACCTCCCTGTCTGCTGCGCTGACTGGCTGCCTGGCTCCCTTTGGATCCCAATGGGCACCAGGCTCCTCCACGACCTGTAAGCACCCGCACTGCCTCTGACCCCCTGCGCACTTAGAGATTGTATCTGTAGCCCTGCCACCTCCTTGCACTACCACGGCTGCACTTACTCAGAGCAATGCTGCCCTGATGGCACTTCCCCCCCCCCCCCCCGGCACGTCTCCTATACGTCTGCCCCCTGCACTTGCACAATCTGAATGGCACAAGGTCCACCTTCATGTCTCCCTTGAAGAACATTACCAATTAAACCTAACAACACTGCGATGAAGTGCATAAAGAACCTACGGGCAGCCAGTCTAATCTGCTGAGCGAATATTAGAAGCCTCGCCAAGCAGTGATCGCTCCATCACCAGTTGGGCATCCAACAGCAATGGGTCCCCACTTACACCACTAACGATAATCATACCCATACATAACTTTCACCTACATTATCGCCCCGGCTGTGAATCAGTGTCAGTGCCGTGAGCCCTGTGTGACGTTTCATGTAGAACACTTACAGTCTGCAGCATAAGAGCAAACACTGTGATGGAAGTTGCTGACCAAAGGGTATAGGGGCTGGGCAAGGTCAGGTAGCATGGGTTTCTAGATTGCTTTAAGGGAGGTAGGATGAGCCAGAATGATCTTAGTTTGGCTGGCAGGTGAGAGGATGTATGCCTTTATCCAGGATGACCTACAGCCCAGAGCTAGTTGGTGAGAGCATGCAGTCACACTCTACGGGGAGGGATACATCTTTTTCTATTGACGGATCAATCTTTATTTATTGATATTTTGGCTTCAAGCAAATGGAGGCTTCACAGGTCCAAGTTCTTATAGGGATTGGGATTAGGTATTTGTAAAGATAAGTCTGCTATGAGCTGAGGCAGGGCCTTGCAAAGTGTGTGGAATGATGTAAAGAACTTGCCAGAATTAGCACATCATTTCTTAACAGCACCCGAATAAACACATACATGAACAGGGTTCGATCATTGCTTCCATTTCCCGCTGTTCTGTTTGATGGATCACTGTTGGACTGTGGTAACGGACAGGACGTTTGTGAGAACCATATGTTTATTTATTTGTTTTTAAATGCAAGGTCGTTTTATGCTGTGACCACGAAGCAGGTGCTTTCTCCAAGAGTATAGCTATGTGCATTGGTTTGTCACACGCTTGTGCAGTGATTTGCACAGCAACGTGTGTGTGTGTGTGTGTGTGTGCGCGCGCACGCTGTGTGAGTGTTGTGTGATGGAAGTTTCAAAGAAATGCTCCCCAAGAGACAACTTTCAGGCGGGTCTCCATGAGGTTCCTGTAGGCCAATGTGAGAAACGTCAACGGGCTAAAGGGGCACAGAACGCTGGATGCCAAGAACATCAAGTGGGCAAGCGAGCAACTGGCAAATTGAAAGGCCTTGGTTAGGCGGGTCTGGTGTCCAGGCGAGAATGGTGAGGAGATGGTCGCCTAGGCCTTGAGTGTGGTAGGGAAGGGTGAGATACTAGAGAGTTTGTACAGCTTTGCCCCTGCTCTAGGTTCTTCAGGGAGACCTGGCATGCTGGAGCGGGGGACAGAGATTTAGTTGTTAGTTGCTAACATTGGCCAAAGTCAACAGAGTTTCCCCACAAAATATGTCTCCCTACTGGGGATCCAGAGTGGCTTAGGTCCAGTGCCTCCTTAATTAACCCATCAGCAGAATCCATGGTGTAGTCCGGTTCATGCCATGAACTGCTTTGGGTGGCGTGCTTCTCATATCATAGCCTATGGGAAGAGGGGACGGGAACCAGAACCTCACGCTGTTAGTCAGCATGCTCCTAAAGATTGATAGGCGTGCACCTCACACCATAGCCAGTGGGAGTAGTGCATGGCCTGTTGTGACAAGAGGGGAGTGCACCAATATGATAGCGCCCTGATGTGTGGATCGGAGAAAGTGTCATTCTGGTGCAACCTGTTGTCTATACTTCCATGGCTTGTAGATATGTCTGTTTATGCCCTGGTCTGGAACAGCACTCTCTTCTGTGGTGTTGGTTTGTGGTGGTGGCACACATTCTCTGGTGTTTGGGTAAATACATGAGTGGGTGCTCCCCACTGAATTTGGTCCCTTGATTGATCCTTGAGGCTGCTGTTGCCCACATATCTAGCCACGGTGGTGTCATCGGAGGCACAAAGGGGAAAGTGAAGAACTGTGCTCTGAACTGGGTCCCCATATTGTATGAAATCTCAATGGATCCATCAAGTGATGGGGATATCAGTTGGGCGACTCCTGTAAGGGGCAACGTGCTATTTGAAGAAAATAAAGCAAGCTTGATGGATTAGACAGCATAGCACCTAGAAGGTGCTAGGGCTATGAGGAGCATGAACTGGTAACAAAGTGTTACTGTGACAATTTGGAGAACTGATTGTGTCCACTGAGTAGGGTACAGTACCTGCCACTCAGTCCTGCATGCTGTTCACTAGCCAGCTACACCCACACAGTTCATGTTCACACGCAGGTCAGATGAGCAGGGAGTTAAGCACTTACTACAGAGATTAGTGTTCACCTGGTGGGCTCACAGGTTTCGTCCTCAGCATAATGAGTTATTAAATAACTAGTGTACAGGTCCATGTACACAGGCCAAAGGGCAGGTTTTCATTGGCACGGTAGGACCACTAGCTCCCTCTAGCGGTGACAACAGGCAAAGCTCTGCAAATCGGACCGCTTTATATCCTTAGGCAACAGCTCCCTCTGGCAAAACATACTGTGCATTTGGGCAGCCTCTACTGCGCATGACATCTTCAGCCAAACATACATCTGGCCTTTTATTATATAATAAGAGGTAACACCAATTATTCACAGAGTAATGTAAATGCCAAAACTGCAAGATTAAAAAAAAGCCTCCCCTGGGACGGTGTAGGTTTAGTATGGCCCATGTAGAGACCCACATTTCCTCACTGTTTAATAGTGTGAGTACATCTAATAATAATAATAATAATCATGAAATTCACACTTTCTCGCAGTTGGCTGAAAGTCAGCAAAGGCAACTGGGACCAAAAATTCCTTTAGTGTTGGCTTTCAGATGCTTGTAAGGATGCAGCGTGCTTAGCTTTGCTGTTTCCTCTCTGTAGATCATTCATCCAATGAAGCTGTTGCCTGAGCCTTACAAAGGCAGCGTCAGGCACACCCTGGTTGGATGAATGCTCCTGTCACTCCATTACCTCTCGTCCCTCTTTACCCTTCCAGCCTCATGCTTGGAAGAAGGTGCACATTGATCCTAAGCAATCAGGGTTGCAGGTGGGTCTGTTTGGTGCGGTTTCTGGTGCTTTTGGGTTACAGTGAACGGTGGCAAACACTGGGTTGGTGCAGTTAGGAGCGATTCGGTGGTAAGGGGTGGAATAGGCAGATTGGCCATTAAACACAGCAGCCTGGTATCAAAACGCCCAGGGCTGTTTCCGGTTGAGTTAGGGCTGTCTTGCTGCAATGGGTAATTCCTCCATTAACTCCCAACAGAGCCATTGTAGTAACGGGGAGAAGCTGTCTTCTTTCTGTACAGTGCTTCTGAGTGGAGAGAGAAGTGTTTATTTGTAAGTTAATATACTGATCAAGCTGAAATGTGCTGTTTTGAAAATGCAAACACAGCTCGCCATACCTGCTTATTTAAAGAGATAATTTTGCATCTGCAAAGTTCTAGAATTGTCCTGTGTCAGAGGGATTAGCTCATTAATTCCTGGCCTTTTGCTTTGCTTTAAGTGTTATATATTTAATTACACAAGGATTCAAATGGAAAAGCAAGAAAGGATGTGCCTTCCTACCGGATGTGTGCCTACTTAAGGGCTATGCACCTTTCATTGCTATGCGATTGCTTTACAAGTACACCGGAGCTACATTTCATTTCTAAAATAAATATAATGCATATCTAATTTCGCTTCTCAGAAAAGACTTACTAAGTGTTACTGTTCCTGTACTTTTATTCTAAAACGAAACTGTTCCGGAATGGTTTCATTTTAAAATAAAAGTGTAGGAAGGAGTTGAAACTTGCACTTCAGTGCACTGCACTGGGCGTTCCCTTAAACAGCAGGTGCATGTGTTTGGGGGTTTGTATTGTGCGTGGGAGGGGGTGTGGTGATGGGGTTTGCAGGGAGCACTGGTTCCTCCCCTGGTTACTTGCAGATCCATTTCTCACGATTGACCACCCTACCCTTTTGTTAGATGCCCACTCTCTTGTTTCTCTGCTCCCTAACCTTCTTCTTCCCCCCATGATTGTAAGGAGCCCCATTGCTTCCGGAAGCTCGGCCCGCTCTCAGCAATTACCCTGATAATAATAATAATGCCTCATACATTGAAATATGGGTAGTTGTGCTATCTATGTCCTATACATAGAACAAAGCGTCATGCCCGCAACATTGGTGCTGATTGGTCGATTTTTATGTCCACCTAAATTATAATAATAATTGTTCATTTATAAAATGCTTAATACCAGAGACCCGAACTGGGATTCACCCCTGTGTTGCTATGCGTTCTCTTGTTTCCAAGACAAACGTGTTGGTCCCTGAGCTATCCTCCTCGGGCCTTCTGAATGAGTTTTCATTTCTGACAACCGTTACAGTAACCAGGTGTACAGTTAAGAAGGCAGTGATGGCAGGTAAAAAAAATGAATTTTAACATCCTTGTTATACACCTGCAATAAATACACAGACACTGAGGTTTTGTGGGACAACCGTCTTTATTTTTTCGCATGTGTAATGTATAATGCCTAGCGTTTTCTTGGCTGACTGTGGCAGTTCCTGTTTCCCCCTACCACTTACCTAATCCTTGCCCGGTCACATAACAATGAGGATACAGTGGTGTAACCAGGAGGAGGAGCGGAACGACTGCCTCCCTCTAGCTCCTCCTTCAAATCCCAGCACACCCTCACTGCCTTCCCTGCCTTCAGCTTCCAAGCCTGGTTCCAAATATGTCACCATATAGACCGCACTTAGTCCGCACTTACTGCAGCTTACTGGTTGCTAGGCAACCAATTTCAGATCCACACCGGGCCCACACGTGTGTGATTACTTCTGCTGCCAGGCTTCCAGGCTTCCAGAATCCTCCTACCCCCAACAGGGGTGTACATTCCAAACATACATGACGTACAATAACACATTTACAGGTGCAGTATGAATTCCTCGGAAGGACACCTGTACAGTAGCACAAAGACGAGAACAAGTGTTGAGTCAGTGTATGAGGGTGAGAACAAAGTGGTACATATACCAGGGACAAAACAAAACAAACCTACACAAAAATAAGAAACAGGTGACTTAACAAAGGTGACATTAACCTAGGGGAGCAGGTTCTTCAAACGAAAGAGGAGAACTGTACAAATACACAAAATTACACTATTGCAGAGTGGTGGGATCAGATAGGAAGGATGGGGGAGCTCCCCTTTGGCAAGTAAGTAAAGTGTTAGCCGCATTTTGAAGATAGCCATAGTCAGGCTGGCTTTGATTGTGATGGACAACATGTTCCAATGGACAGTGAGGTTGAGTGCAGAAAAGGGAGCAGCTGTGCATGGAGAGCCAACCTGCATGTGTACGTAGGTAGAAGTGGGGAGGATGTAGGTAGGTCATAGAGAGTGCAGTTAGTGAAGATGAGGACTTTGTCTGGGGATGGAAGGAATAGCGGGGAAAGCTAGGCATGGTCAGTAGTCCAGTTTGTTAAACAAGAAAAGGGCGGGGGCTAGAGATTTGCAAGGTGGTGCCCAAGACATTGACACATTTTCTGAATGTTGAGAAGGGTCATTTGATCAGCAGATGCAGAGATAGTGATGAATTGTTGCAGTCAGAGATCACTATCAAAGAGAACTCAAATGTTCCGATTTCTAGGGGAGGGAGCAAAGTCGGACAGAAGGAGATAGGAGAGGGGAGAGCAGGATGGCGTTTGAAGCAAAAAGAAAGATGGCTTCTGTTTTTGAAGTGTTCAGCATGAGGCAGCAGAGAGCCATCCTGTGACAGATTGCAATGAGACGTTTGGTAATTGAATGAGAGATGCCTGGTTTGAAGAAGGGAAAGGAGAAAAAGATTTGAGTTTTGTCTGCAAAGGGGTGGTAGTGACAGCCAAAGGATGAGCTAAGTCTTCCTAGGGTTGAGGTTTAGAGGGTGAAGAGCAGAGGTCCTGATCCTGCGGGAATTCCGAGACTGAGAGGGTTTGGGGGAGAGGACTGTGAGTTCCAGGAGATTATAAAGGAGCAGCATTCGAAGATAGGAGGCAATCCAGGCAAGAGACGCTTTGTGAAAATGAAGGTCCTGGAGAGTGAAGAGGCGGAGATAGGAGTGGTTGGCGGCGTTGAAAGTGGCGGGAGGTTCTGAAGGGTGAGTATAGAAGAGAGTTTGGAGTGGTGAGCGTCAGAGGGAAAAGTAGAAGAAATGCATGTGCTCATCCTCGGTGGCGTGTTTACTATGGGAGCCAGATTGAAGTGGACCCTAAGGCCAGGATCCTCAATGTACTTAGTCATCTGGTTGAAGACCACCGGCTCAAGGACCTTTGAATAATGGGGAAGGAAGGAAACTGGGCGATACTTTGCTGGTATGTTCGTGTCATCAAAGGGCTTTTTCAAAAGGGGTCTCACATGGAGAGAGAGATGATAAAGAGCACAGAGAGATAAGGATATGTTATGAACACTAATTAAGTCTTTAATCGTTTAAAGGAGCAAACCGGTTCGTAAGAGCAAATGGGGTTGCTAGGAAAACAAGGTGGGTTTTGGTTGCAAAGGATGGGTGCTAATTCTGTAGGAGGGGTAAGGGAGTAGTTGTTGATAGTACAGGGGCGGGGCATGTGCAAGTTTCAAATTTTAGAAAGAGAATTTTACAGTGGCAACGCTGGCAAATGTGGGCAGAGGCATCATGAAAATATTTTAAAAGGTTCTTTTATACTGTTGGTGGTCCAAAATCTATTCGATTTTAAATGTGTTACCCTCCTGAAATAATTGTCAATTGCCTGGCATGTTACCCTTTTTTTCTCGACAACTGCGCCATATAATGGATCATTTTAACCCATTTGCTTTAAGAAAATTCTTGGGGGGCATCCCAAACCCCCTTAGGTTACTTGCGGTTCCACTGCTATGCTGGGTCGCACTCCTTCTGGGGTAATGCATTGCCCCTCCAGCGGAACACTTCACCAGCCTCCACTGCCTCGAACCGTTCAGAATGCTGGTGCCACCTCAGGAGCCACCCACCCTCAATGGCACCAAAAGCTGCCCCCGTCACGTTGCGGATAAGACACAACAGTGCCAACGTCATGCAATCTAGGGCAGGGCTGCAGGTACAATGAACAGCAGCAGCAGCCCACCCGTCCCTCTCCCCACACATGTACACTGTGGAAACTGGGACGGCCGGCTGCTGCCGATGGACCTTCATGCAGGCTGCAGCACAGAGGCACTGCTAGGTGGTGGGGGGGCTATAGCCCCAGGTCTTTTGGTTGTAGCCCCGGATAGAAGCTCAGCGGTTACAACCAAAAAGCTAGCTAGCCCCGAGTCCTGACAGCCCAGACATTAGCCTAGCCCCGGATCTTTTCCAGACCTAGCAACACCCCTGGTGCAGCATTTCAGGCTTTTGTTAAGTTAGTGCATGTGCTGTCACTCTTGTACCCTTGCATGTAGATGCACACGCTTAACGTTTCTGGATGCTGTACAGTAAATGGTTGGTTCACATGGCAAGCCCTAGCTGTGGGCTTCACACGGATATCCTCACACTAACCATCCTCCCATTGTGATTGATGTGCCCACCCTCAAACCCTTGTGTCCATTTCTAAATGCTTTTTGTACTATCCATTCATCCCCATGTCACGAATACCTTTATCCATCCATAAATCCTCACTCTAACATGTGCCCTTTAACTTGCATTCACCCCTCTTCAGAACACTTTATTCTTCCCTCCAGAACCATACACTTGCACAGTCAACTATCCTCTTAATCATTCATTAACCCAACCTCGCGTTCATTCATTCATAAATCTGCATATTCGTACTCATTCATTCAACCTTACTCCACCCTCAGTTTGTCTGTGTGCATGAACTAAAATAAATAAATACAATACAACAGACCAAACTATTGGCTTTGGCAATGCTTGCTTTATCTTTCTGTGCAGTACATCGGAGCACGGTGGCATGTGTAGTGCATGGGTGAAGAGAAATACGCTACACATTTCTCAACAGCTATAGACCCATGTTACCTGCACTGCTGGGGGCATCCCAGACCGTCTGCCCATAAGGTAGCACAGAGGTTTGAGCGCTAGCTGCTGTGATTTGTGTGTGATCTGTAGGTCGCAAGTTCTAAACCCGGACAGGCCAACTCAGCCGTTCATCCTTCCAAGGTCAATAAATGAGTACCAACTTGGTTTGGGTGATATTGTATGCAAGTATCTTCTCTGTAAAGCGCTTTGGTGAAAGTGCTATATACACAACACATCATTACCTGCCCCACCTAACTGCACCCGACCCAACCTAAAGGCAGCCCCAGCGTTCATGCTTTCAATGAATGTCTTGATTAAATAAATGAATGCCTTTATGTTACGCCGGTTGACCGTGGGGTCAGGCGTGATCATGTTTTCTCCATATGTGGTTCTCGTAGGCCGATGAAAGCATCCAAGGGCCAGTTGGCACCTTATTGATGGTGTGGGGTCCCTTGCTGGCCTGTTGCCCTTTTACACTGGCGACAGTCCCTCGTAAAGAGGTGGGCATTTGCGTTTATAACACAGCGACTGTCATGCGTGGAGAGGTCCGAACCAGGCACTGCACTCTTAGCTAGATCAAACATTCTGCGTTGGCATGCACGAGAAACAGTGCTGGCAGCAGGGGTCGGGGGTACTCGCACTGGCGTAACGGGGGGCCCCGCAACCTCATGTTCTGGAAGGGGGCCCCACTTGGAGTAAAAAAAAAAATTTTTTTTTAATTTTTTTTTTACATTTTCTTTTTGAATTCACTCTGCATTTCTAAAGAAATGATTTCTGTAACAGAAATCATTTCTTTATGAAGGCAGAGTGAATACAAAAAGTGCGGCGGTGGCTACCCCCACCCCATGACATGAAGACCCTAGGCTGGAGCCCTATGACTTCAAAAATAAATAGTTTATTTTTGAAGTCACTCTGCCTTCATAAAGAAATTATTTCCGTTATGGTTCAGTCCTTAACGGAAATAATTTCTTTATGAAGTCAGAGTGACTTCAAAAAGAAACAATGGGCCTCATTACGAGCATGGCGGTAGCTGTGCCTGTATGGCAGGCACGGCTACCGCCATGCTCGCTACCGGCCCGCCTCCCGCGATTGGGCAATAACCGGCCCATTACAAGATGAATGGGCCGGTAATTGCCCATTCGCTGGTGGCGGAATTGCCGGGCTCCCGATCCCCATTCTGCCCACTAGGACAGAATGGGGGTGGGGAGCATGGTTGCGCCGGCACCGTTGATAAAGGTGCTGCCGCAATTACAAGTTATGCTCGCAGGTGCTGCACAGCCCGCCCGGTAAGACCTGGCGGGCTGTCAGGAACCCGAGAACAGAACTCGTAATGCAGCGGGACGGTATTAACGGTGCCAGTGCCTTACCGGCACCGTTCATACCGTCACCGCCAGTGTCTTAATGAGGCCCAATGTATTTTTGAAGTATTATGGCTCCCCTCAACCCATGACGTGTGCGTTTGTGAGTGTATGGTGAAAGGATGCACACTGAAATGTATGGGTGGCTGCCTGGGTGTGCCTGTATGGTGAAAGTGTCCACACTTAAATGTATAGGTGACTGTGTGAGGCTATGGTGAAAGGGTGCACACTTAAATGTATAGATGACAGCCTGTGTGAGTGTATGGTGAAAGGTGCACACAAATGTATGGGTGGCTGGGTGTGCATGTACGGTGAAAGGATGCACACTTCAATGTATGGGTGGCTGCCTGGCTGTGTGTGCCTGTATAGTGAAAGGGTGCACACTTAAATATATGGATGGCTGTGTGTGCGTGTGTATATATGGTGAATGGTGTGTGTGCTTGTGTTCAGGGGCGCAACAAAACCTACATTTCAGGGGGGCTAACTTTTCAAATGTTGGGAGAGGTGCTAACTTCACGTGTGGTGGGGAGGAGCAAACTTATTTGTGTGGGGTCATCTAACTTCTTTACGCATTTTAATGAGACCATTCTAGTGCAGCTTCAATGTTACAAGCAGTTAACTCTCTCATTTAGGTCTGAAAGCACCCACTTATGGGCTGCTGTGAGAATGACTGGTCTCCTGTTTCCGCTCTACCCTTCCAATCACTCCCCTGGCATGCAAGTACTAAACCCACATCACAATTTCAATTGCTTAAAAAATTTGGCATTTGAATGCAGGTACTAACAGTAAAATGACGTACATTAGTAGTTGCTGGGCCGGGCCCTTGTTAATGGCAAAACCCAGGTGCCGTTTAACATCTGTGTCCTTTTCTGTCCGGCAACTGCTCTGAAGGTCAGCCAGGTCAAGTCAACATAGCCCACAATTTCAGTGTGGGGGGGGGTGGAGTGCTGAAGCCCAGTCAGCTCAATGGTGTTGCACCACTACTTGTGTTTAATGCCTTTATGAATTATTGATAATCTTCTTTACACCTAGCCCTATTCATCCTCATCCCAGTACTTGTGTATGAGGCAGTACTTGTGTTTGAGGCACTATGCCTCATACACAAGTACTGGGATAAGGTAGAGGTACATGAAGGTAATGCCTGACTTAGCTACCTGTAATCTTCATTACTCCTAGTCCCACTCTTCCTCCAGTACTTACCAGTGAGGCAAGGAGCCTCATACGTAAGCACTGGGACAAGGAAGAGAGACGTGGAGGTAATTCTGGGCCAATGAGCTGATTTTGGAGGTTGGGGTAGGGGATGGGAGGGAGAAGGGATGTGTGTGGGGGGGGGGTGTGCAATAAATCATAATGGTCATCCATGTCCATGCTAAGCAGGCATGATATGTGGTATTAGTGGCTAGAGAGGCATTTTGGTGCAGCCAGTCTAGTCATTCCTCAGTTTGGTATGACTTTTTTTAACTGGGCATTTCTGATAAAACAGTCCTGCTACGTGTAATTACCTGGCTAGACTGGCATTTGGATTCTGCCAGTCTAGCCGTTTTTTTACTGCGGCACTGTATATTTTTCTGGCCATCTGTGATAAAATGATATGTTATGATATGATAGGTCATATATAACGCACCTGTACACAAGTGTTTTTAGGCACAACAAGACAAGAGAAGGAAAACTGAGGGAGGACAAGACAAATCATCTTACTAAGCCTTGTGTCATTCAGATCGTGCAAGTGCGAGAACGAGAAGGGGAAAGGGAGGGGGGAAGTGCAAGGGAGAGTGGAGGGGAAACAGGGCAGCAATACTCTGAGTAAGTGCCGCCAGGCCAGCGCGGCTCTGGGTAGTGCAAGGAGAACAAGGGATTGTAGGGTTACAGCTACAGCCACTAACTGCATGATAGGCCTGGAGGCAGTGCAAGGGTGACTGATCAAGAAAGAGCCTGGACTCAGTGAGACAGAGGGTAGCCAAGCAACCAGTTGGTACAGCGGACAGGTAGGTCAGCAGGGGAGGGATAAAGAGAAAGCAGAGAAGAGGAACGTTTTGAGCTGCTTCCGGAACTTCAGGTGGACCGGCTCAAGTTTGGGAGGGTCAGGGAGGCCATTTCAGAGGGAGGCGCATGCAGGGGAGAAGGATCTACCCCCCCACTCTCTGCCTGGAGAAGTATCTAACCCTTAGGGCTCGAGAAGGAAGGTATTTTGGTAGATAGCATTGGATGTAGTGAAGATACCCGCCCCAGAAAGCCTTGTGGACAATGAAAAGGGTCTTGAACTTGATCCTTGCAGCCACCGAGAGCCAGTGGAGAGATTTCATGGCTGGAGAGATAGTCCCTAGGCTTGAGGCCAAGGATAAGTCTTGCAGTCCTATTCTGGATTAGTTGCAGAGGGTGGAGAGTAGAGGAAGGCAGATTGAGAAAGTGGCTGTTGCAGTAGTCCAGCCTAGAGAGAACCAGAGCTCTGGAGACAGTGAGCTTCTGGGTGAAAGTGAGAAATGGAAGAGTCCCCTTAAGGAGGTGCAGCTGGTAGTGGGATTTCTTGGCGACGTCTGAGATGTGAGGAGAGAAAGAGAGAGTGGAGTTGAAGTTGACACCAGGAATGAGCGATAGAGGAGAGTAGGCTGAGGGGAGCCTGAATGAAAGCTGAGTGTCATCCACATAACACTGTAAATTAGAGGAGAAAGTAGAGATCAGGTAGGTCAAAGGGGCCAAGTAGAGGTTGAAAAACCTGGGTGAGAGGATAGAGCCCTGGAGAACAACACATGTAGAGAGAGGTGGCGGAGTGAAAGGGACAAAGTTAGACCTGGGAGGGGCGGTCCAAGAGGAAGGAGGTCAGCCACTCCAGGGCCTGATCCTGATGCCCAGGTTCTCACAGAGTCAATTGATCAGGATGGCGTGGTTGACAGTGTCGAAACAGAGGAAAGTTCCAGGATGATGAGGACAGAAGGAATGCTGGAATCAAGGTTAGAGATCAGATCTTCACAGGTGTTCAGCAGAGCAGTCGCCATGCCTCTGGCAGCTCTTAAGCCAGACTGATGGCCATGGAGACAACCAGCAGATTCAGTGTGGAGTGTAAGCTGGCAGTTGGCCAGCTTTTCCAAGAATTTGGGAGAGGGGAAAGTTCCAGTGGCAAAAGAATTATTACAGAAATTGGCCAAGGCTGGATCGTGTCAATGTGGTCCTTGACGGTTCTGGAGGAGCAGACGAGCACCTTTTTCAATGACACTTCCATAGATGGGACTTGTCTAGAAACCTTGTCACGTGTTAGAGAGAAAGAGGAGAAAGGAGGAGGAGAGGGAGAGATGGCCAAAGGGGGGCGAACGAGGAAGAGGGAGAGGAAGAGGAGATAGTGGACAGGATGACCTGAGTTTTAGCAGAGAAGCGAGAGGCCAAAGCCGTACAGAGGGCCTGTTGAGGGAACAGGAGAGGTAGAAACCGCAACAGGATTGGCCAGTTCCTTGCAGATTTTAAAGAGTTTGGCTGCGTTGTTAGAGGCGTAGAGACGTAGGCTTGAATGTGTGCTCTCTTCTTGATGAGTCTTATTGCTTCGACTGGCATTTTGGTGCAACCAGTCTCGATAAGTCTTAATGTTACTGTAATGTTATTATGTGTCTACACTGGTCTACATTGTGCAGCCAGTTGGACATGTTTTCATTGTGGCATGACATTTTTAATGGCAAAGCATTAATGTTCATGTGCACTGTTGGTGACTTGCATGTTTTGGATTGCTGTTACCCTACACAACAATAGCAAACACTGTGGCTTTTTAGTAAATCTTTCTCAGAAAGTGTGCTGTATATTTCATTAAAGCACATATTTATATCTTTCTCCTAATGCAGTGTGCGTCATACCCCTTCAGCAACACGTTTGAACGTATTGCGCAATCGTGGTAATCTAGGGTGGCCCAAAGTGTGGCCCTCAGCATGGCTTGCAGGGGGGCCCCCAGAGCTTGTGTTACACCACTGGCTACTCGGAGTGTAGCGGCTGGGCCGGGGGCACAGCCATCTGCATAGCTAGCTGAGTAGGGCAGAGCAGGCGAATGTAGCACTCAGTCCTCACTGCTCGTGCTGTATGTAGCGCGAGATGGAAGCCCAGCAGTCATGGTCACTCCCATGCCACGAAGGCAGTGCAGAACTGGCGGCCCTTCAGGACCAAGGCCGGGCGGCCCCTCAGACAATGAGTGGCACCACAGTGACACCTGGGCTGAAAGGAACCCCCCACCACAGGGATCCTAGAGGGCGGGCGCTGGGGCAGATCGAAGGTTTTATTATGTAGCTGTCCTCCTCCGAGAGCACATAAACGGCACCTTTAATCCGGCGCTGCCTCTTTTACTATAAAGGTGTTAGTTGCAAAATAAATAAGTTTGTTCATCATATATAAAAAATTCATAGTGCCTGCAAAAATTCAAATGTATACTTAGTAATACCAATAAATGGACTATGATGTTATCATGTACCTTTAGGGTAGAAATGCCCAATATTTGGGGGGGATTAAGCAACTTTAGTCTGTCTTCTTGTTCCTATGACTGCAAAGTGGTAGCACGCATGCATGTATGTATGTGTGTAACATGCATCTATGTTACTATTGGGTTTTATATTGTGCATCCCTGGCTGGGAAGCACAGCGTACTGTACAACATATGGGACCCAATAACACGGGCACAATTGGGGAGATAGAACAGCCTGGGCAGAGTTCTGTGCTGCAGGCCGGGGATACAGGCTGTGTGTGTGCCTGTGCTGTTCTATAGTTAAATATGTGAACTGTTTGCAACTGGTTTGTGAAGTATGTGTGGCATTTGTGTTTGCATGAGATTTTGCAGTAGCAAAACTCTTGTAGAAAGGCTCGCATACAAGGGCTATAATCTAGACACATCAAGAAGAATTTTTCCTCGTGGTGGCCACTAAGGGCATTGGCCATTGAGTTTGTGTGCACTATTTACATGCTAAATATTACGATTATCTCCAAATAGCACGGACCCTCAAGCGTTACCCCTCCAGTGGAATCCATCTTTCTGTCCGCAATCCTGTGCACAGTCCCCCTCAAGGGTGCTGAGGTGGGCGTACATTCAGGGGACGAGGGTGTTTGGCCACCCCAACTTTTGTGACACACCATTTTGTCCCACTCATTTGGCAGGGGTCCCTTTCATTCTGTCCCACCTACCCCCCACTCTCCCCAACCTTTTCTGCAAAGTTACTCCACTGCGCTGAAGGACATGTAAAGGTTTTTCACCCTCGAGCGAAGAAAGGGAGGCGGCCGCCCAATGTCTGCATTGGGGGTGGGAGGTTGGGTGGGGGTGGGGGTTGTGAAGCGTGTTTATGCAAAGCCCTGTAGTGCTGTGTCTAAAATTAGGAACGCCTGAGTAAATAAGGCCCAGGCGGGTCTGGGGGAGGAGGACGGGCACGGATAAATACCTGCTAGGTAAACCAAGCGCTTGGCAGGCCGGCCATGTCTGCTGCGCATAGTTGTTCGGTCGCCAAACAGGTTGGCAGATGAGCCCAGCAAGACACAGAGTCGTCATTGTGCGGACCAACAGTTTCCTCAAACATTTCCCATGGCGGATGGACCCAGCGGCAGCAGCCGCCATGTGTATGTTGGCCAACAGCGCCCGTGTCAGACACAGCGTGTATTCTGTACACTTCACCTGACTGAAGGCTCTGGAAGGACTCCAATGTGCCTCGCCAACATGTTGCGGAGACGAAAATCGGTGCTTTGGGGCCCATATCCTTTCGTTGCATCTTGAATTGAGAGACCGTGTTCAAGACATCTTGTTCAAGATGTTATATCTAGTTAATTGTGGCCCTAACTTTTCAATAATCACCAATGAGACGAAATCTCCAACAATGCGATTGTTTTTGATTCATGGCTGAGGTTTGGTTTACCTGTTATTCACACCCTCTCCGGAGGATAGCCCCTACCTGTCCTGGGAGGATAGTTCAGGGGCAACGTGCTCGCCTTGGAAGCAAGATGACACAGAGCAACACAGGTTCGAGCCCCGGGTCCACGCTTAGAAACCTCTGGGTATTAAGCACGTTATAAATAACCTATCATATCATACCCAGGCTGCCCAGCAAAATATATATCTGTTGGCAGTCTTCAATCTTTCCACCTTATGGTTGTGGCCCTCACTTGTGTTTACTCTTCACAGGGAAATATTCTGTGGCGCAGGTTGCACAATCATTGGATGCTTGACAGCTGCTTACTTTAGCTAATAGCCAGGAGATGAATGCACCCAAGTGCCAAGACACAAGCCTGCTAAATCTGGTCGAAATCAAATGCTAAGGCTAACATCTGGCAGTGTTATAAGGGGTCGTCGGGGAGGAGGCTTTCTGGCTTTCCAACTACGGATCTGTCGCTCATCTGAAAGAGTGCACATGAATTTAAATGTCAAATATTGGGTACGTACTGCACACAAATCCCCTGCGCTTCAGAGTCACTCAGATGCCTTCAGCTCCGTTACCAGATCCAGCAAAACTCTGCAAGAGTGAGCAATGGCAAGGCCATCTCTATTCCCAATTACTATTGAGGGTTCATTTTGACTCAAAGGCCGGAGATTGAGAGGCAGTCTATCAGGCGTCCTGCAGCTTCCGCTGAGCAAGGAGCACGTGCTCAACCTCATCCTTGATCACTCATCTTCTCTTGACTGCATCATCCTCCCGGCATCTGAACTGAGAAAAGGGGCATCGAGTGAGTTGGTAAAACGGGTGGTTCCGATCTTTTCAAAGAGTCCCTGTTCCTGCCATCTTTGCATACTTACGAGACGCTGCAGCATGTCATCCACGCGCACTAGGACGTATTCCAAATGCATACCCACAAAGTTCACACTCAGAAAGCCTATTATCTACTAGCACTAAGGTTTTTCTGGATTCTGCCAGTCCTCTATCTCTTTCTACTTGACCAGAAGTTGACTCAGCGGATGTGATGATGAGACTGGGGTAATCCTCATTGGACAGAAAGACTGGTCAACCACGTAAATCCATTTGACAAACTTCCCACCTTTTGCAAGAAAATTCCAAGTACAACAAATATTTCTGGGAACCTGCGACTGTTCCAATATAATGCACAGTCTAAAAAAAAACAGGAGGAAGTCAAATTAAACGTCTGTCAACGTCAAAACATTTTTCAAAACTAACAGTAGCTGAGATAATTGTTAAAATTGACTGATCCCCTACAAACTACAATGTAGCAGTGCTTTTTACTTGGGATTTTTTTCCACCCCAATGGACAGATTGCAGTTCTCTGGGAGCTAGCCAGCCACTTCTTCATGAGCTGTGTGAGGAACCAGGAATGAGAAATGGCCTCAGACTTATGGTTTTGTCCATAAACTTTTCTTGACAAAGGAACAAGGTTTGGAAAATGCTCCTCTGTCCCTGCACTAAGAGGTGCTTTCCCTGCCTCAAATACAACTAAGCGTCTGTCGGATGTCAGAACGTCCAAAGTAAAACATCCCATGTCCAAAGTACTATTCTGGTCCTCACATTCTAACAAAATTAACTGTAAGGTGAAAAGGGTAATGTATATGGCCTTGAGTGATTTATAAATGTTCTAAAAGAAAAATGCTTAGCTCCAACACAAAAATTGCAGAAGGACACTGTTCCTTAGTCCAGAGGGCGGTTCCCTTCCCCGGGATTTCTCTTCCCTTTGTTGTATGTTCAAAGATATCAGTTCCTCGAATTTCTCTTACTCACAATGCAACGGTTCCACATAAACAACTTGGTTCTTTATCTTGTTAGGATACCTGGTGTACTCTCCTGCCAGGTTTCACACCTTGTTTCCTTGGTTTCACACAGCCTTTGGCTAGTCCTGTTATAGCCTTCTAAGGACACTTTTAGCTGATGTATTTCCTATACACTGTTCAGTTTATCCTTGCCGCTTGTGTTTTTCTCTTAATCTACAATACAACTGTGCCACAAAAAAAAACAATTTGACTATTTGTCTTTATCTTGTTAGGATACCTGGTGTATTCTCCTGACAGGTTTTTACTCCTTGTCTTCTTGGCTTCAAACAGCCTTTGGCTAGTCCTGATAGATCCTTCTCATGACCATTTTAGCTGATGTATTTATTTGAACTCATCTGCACTTGCCTGGTATGTTCTCCATCCAGGACTTTCTTAAACACACTTGCAATTTCCTTGTATACTATCCTATAAGGGCTTTCTTTAAACACACTTGCAATCACCTGGCATACTATCTTGACAAAGCTTTATTTTAAACACTCTCGTAATTGCCTGGTATACTCTCCTGCAAGAGCTTTCTTTAAACACTCTTGTAATTGCCTGGTATATTCTCCTGCCAAGGCTTTCTTTAAATGTGCACACTTTGCAGCTTTACTTTGGGGGGGGTAAACTCACTTCAGGGCTTTTCTCACATGTGCTCTGCACACACTTTTAAACGTAATAGTTTCTTGAGTCTGCTTTATTTAACACAGTACCTGCCTGGTACACTATCCAGCCAGGGCTTTTCTTCAATGAGTATTGTATACACTCACAGAACTTAAAGCCTCTTACGTTTCGTTTGATTTCACTTTTTACTTAAAATTCAGTATTTTCTTCTCTTTCATGTATTTCATTTGTATCCTTTAAATTTATGCGCCTTCGGCATGTCTGCCCATATGCCCTGGTGTCCCTGCTTCCCTTTCGGGCACTCACCAGCTCTCGCTGGAGTTCTTTACTCTTCCCACGGTCAGCTGGTGGTGGTTGTTCAACTTCTCTTTCCATTTTACTGCCTTCGTTCCTCTGCCAAAACGCTCCTCATGGTTCTTGTTGGGCTCGTATGTTTTCCATTTGGCTTTTCGCAAGGGAAACGCTGCTGCTCCGCATCTGGAAACGTCCAAGAGCTCTGTATTGGCTTCTGAGGTTCTTGCAACTTGTCTCCTCTTGTGGTCAGCTTTCCACTTCTGTTTTCTTGAGCCGGGTGGCTCAACGACAATATATGCAGCCCCACAGTCGCTCGGTCCATCCCAAGAGAAGCAGCTTTCTCCCTCCAGAGTGCGCTCCCCAGTCAGCTGTTGCTGCAATTTGAATCTCCCGCCTGCTCACAACAACTAGAGTGCAGCCTGTATTCTTGGTCTTTTCCATTCTGCATTACTTGGCACATCTTTCTCGTCCCAGCATTCACCATCACATCCATCACAGCTGACATAATTGAATGAGTGCATTACTTATTTATACTGCATGTGTCCTGAACCAAATTGCCTCTATGTCCTTGAGGCCCAGTGCAATGACAGTTCCCTTCTATGTAAAATACATGATGTTTTTGTATTTTCATACATAAGCTCCATACAGGAAACGTTTTTTATATTGATTTCTGTCACCTGCTTCCCTAAATCTGAAAGATTCAAAAGTGCGCTAGAAGACCCATCTATTAGCTCAGCTGGAGGAAGGTGTTCTCTGAACTTATTATACAAGTACCAATACAATTGCAATTATATCTGGACTAGCTATGTTTTTTATCCATCCAGGGGCTAGTGGAATTATTTTGTTTAGTCTGCAGTTTAAGCATTGGCATTTAGGAAGGCCAAGATAGATTATGTTGGAACAGTGAAGCCCAAAACCCATAACATCTACAATACAACTGTATTGGCTTTGTGACGAATCAGATGTGATCATCCCAAGGACCCTGGCCAGGAACCCTTCTCATGTGACCAGGGAAAGGAAGACGCTTCCTGATCCTGACACTGAGGGTGGTGTTGTGCGCGAGGATCACATGGGAGGGGACTCGGGTCAGGAGGATTGAGAGAACCCTCTAACCAATTTCATTAATGATCCCACAATCTTAATGGCTGCCTGATAAATTGATGCCTTTGGTGTTAAAAGGAATGCTCTTAGTACTGGGACGAGGAAGATAGATTCAGAGTCACAGAAGTATGGTGTACGGTCTAGTGGGTATAATGACACACACCTGAGCAGGACTTTCAAACATTTAAAAAACCCTCAGTTGTGGGCCATTAGGGAAAAGCAGCAGGAGAAGCAGTGGCAGAAGCAGTGGGAGCAACTGAGGCAGGTGGAGCAAAACAGAGCTGTCGCTGTAGTAGAAGCGGGATGCTGTGTTGTGGAGGTAACAAAGGTCGGAAGCCCAGTGGAATGCAGAGGACGCGCAGTGGGAATCGGTACGAAGACTCGCTGTCCTGAGGGAGGGAGGATCTCTCCTGGTCCTGCGTATGACTCCGGTGTGTGGCGTTCACTGGAGTGCAAGCAGAGCATCAAAAGCTCCAACTTTAGGAGGTGCGAGTGAGGAAAACATTACCGGAGCTGTCAGAGACCTGTTGCGAGCCCAACAAAGGAAAATGGAGCAGCAGGTCCATTGGATGCGCATAGAAAGACCAGTGAGTCGGCCTGTGTCAGGTAACCATGGGGCATTCCAAAGCAGATCGCTGCCTACCGATAAAGATTTTGAATACCAAACTATTGAATGGGAGTCAATTAAGCACAACTTGTATAGTCAGAGATATTGGGTTGAGGATCATTGTATCCAGCATTGTCAATGGGTGTGCAACTCATATATTAAGAGAGATTGAGTTGGAAACATTGTCAAAGCCAAAAGGGGATAACATTTAATCAGAGTGTAAAAGAATATTGCAACCACCTTTCCAAAGCCAAAAGGGAAACATATTTAAACAATGTTAATGTAATTTAAAGAGAAAAGCACGTGTACAAGAAAACTGTAACAAATATTACCAAAGCCAAAGAAGGTCAATTAAGGAAAACCAATGTTGCCAAAGCCAAAGAAGGGAAAGTAAGGAAAACCAGTGCTGCCAAAGCTGAAAATAAAGACTGTTAAGAAAATAAAAGATGGCGGAATAGAAGCCCTCCTTGTAACAATTAGCAAGAGCGAGAGGAATATGGTCTACATTGTGTGGAGCAAATGTAACAGAATTAAAAATATTGGCAATGTGTTGTGAGCTATTTCTTGGGTTTTACTTTTCTATATTAGGGATTGAAGTGTGGAATGCTTGAAGCAGCCTCACCACAAAATAATTGCAGTGTTAGGGGTTTTATCCTGGCAAGCGAGTATACCAAGAAAGGGACTATTAGGGGTTAGTCCTGGCAGGTTAGTGGACCAGGAAGAAGATTTGAAGTACTGCAATGTGGTAGACGGTTGTGGTGGCAAGAAAGTGGCAAGACCATTTAATGCGCTGTGATGAACTGTGGTAAAACCATCCTGACAGAACTTTGTTCTTTATGATGAAGAGATGTGGGAGTAGTTATGCTTTTCAAAGAAGAGAAATTATTTTGAAAGCTGACTTGACAAAGTCTTTTTGTTTATCGAGCAAGAACTGTGGAACTTTGACAAGTATTTTGAGAAGTGACAAATTCTGGATCACCATAAGATTGTTCAAGTGGCAAGTGAAAGACGTGTGGAGTGAAAGGACTTTGTGCTGCGCTTGAAGCAGAACTTGGCTATTGAAAGCAACTTTCTCAATTTGAATTTTGGCTTGGGAAATCCTGAATTAATCCTGGGCAAGGGATCCGACCCGGGTTACAAGGAGGCATGTTTGCAAAGTTTATGTTTGAATCTAACTATTATTTTTGGCCGTATGATACCTGCATGATTTACTGTATGTATAAGTGTGAGGGACAGATACCTTTTTAAGAGTGTTTTCCTTTAGTCTTTGTTGGACATGTAGGGAAATCCCAATTAGGTTAAGGAAAGCAAGGTGTTTCTTCCACCCTTATTATGTAATAAAATGGCTACTTGTGAAAAACCCCTATCTATTTGTCTGTCTCGCATTTCTGACTCCTCACAGTCCACAGGCCAATACAAGAAATTAACTACTGTAGTGATTTGTCATGGGCAGCTTGGTTTATACATATTTACATGTGAAACTACAGGAAAAGATCTGACTCAACAGAGTACTCTGCAGCACACACAAAGCATCTGAGAAATTGAGCTACGTGCTCTGAAGGCAAACATCAGTGGAGAGGGAACTAGGGTTGGTATGGACAATATGAAAAACTTTCTAAATACTCTCCATCATGACAACGGGCCTCATTATGAGGTTGCCGGTCCGGTAACAACAGTACTGGTATGCTTGCCGGTACCATTGTTATCGGACCGGCAAACTCCGAGTTGTGCCGCGGGTGCCTTTCATTCCGCCAGGTATGCCCTGGCGGAATGAAAGGCACCCTCGAGCACAGCATGACTGTACGACCGGCACCATTATGAATGGTGCCGGTGCTACAGGCATCCCCATTCCCATTGAGCCCTATGGGGCTGAAATGGCAATGGGGATCTACCGGCACCCGCGAAAGGGCAATTACCGGCTCCAGCGGGGTCGGAATACCCCAGTAATTGGCCATTTCGCGGATGCTGGACTTTCATGCCGGTATGGAGGTAGCTATGCCGCTCTTACCGGCAAGGCTACCTCCAACCTCGTAATGAGGCCCAATGTGTTTGATTGCATTATGAATACTAAACAATACTGGTCCTATCCGCAAAAGTACCCACACTTTCTGGTGCAAAAATACTCAATTCAGACAATGTAATCTACCTCAAATCTCTGACTTTCAGAAGAAGGGGTTTTGTGGCTCTCTGTGGAGTCAGTCCTGTGCCTGTCTTCTGTAAACTGTTAGTTCCTCTTTCATTGGTGTTTCCTTCAGTACTTGTCCCATCAGGCAGAGCATGACCCGAAGAAAATGTACAGAGAGACCAACACTGTACGTTCAGACCCCTGCATTATGGGCCAGCTTTGTCTCGTTTTGGACATATGTGCAATTGAAGATTAGGTAGTGGGAATTCTGGGGAGTAGCTGTGCTGTGGGATCGGCATCATGAAACCATCCTCAGCACCTAGGCTTCTGAGACGAGTGGGATTGATATCCTGTGGAAGCAGAATCCTGGCGACATTGAAGGGAATGTTCCATGCTCGGCCCCAGTGGCTGCTACCCGACACAATTTGAAGGATCATCACGAGCGCCTGGACTACTTAACATAACTGCCTGATGCATGATCCAAGTGGCATACTTTTCCTGCCATTCCACTGCTGACCATCGTCTAGAACGCTGACATGCCCTTTCCTTCCTCGTCCTATAAGATTCACCAGTGAAATAATCCCATTAAACTAATTCCTTCTTTGCCACTCATTTTTGCCTTATGCGATTCACTCTAATTTACATTGAAAGTAGCCACCTGATGAGTAGTTACGACCCTGGCACCTTCTGTAAGATTTGACTTTCTATTTACTTCCCTATATCTGTTTCCCTTTTTCCAGCCACCCGGTAACCTGGAGGCATATTACACGGATGTACGTTAAAAAATCGAGTTCCAAAAGATCGAATTACAAAATTGTGAACACCACTTGCTCGCATTTTGTAACTCAATCTTTTGTTTTTTGGTCCCCCGCCACGCATGCAATGTATGCGGGGGACACCCCTGGGACGCCCCTGCAACCTCCCGCTCCCCTTGTTCGGTATTTTGGGATTCTGTCTTTTCAACCAGGCCGAATCCACACCAATTGTGCATTCAGTCTTTTTTTCGGTCTTTTTGTGCAAACCCATACTACACGTCTAGCTGTCAATTTCCTTGCCATAATATAGGTCTGGGTTTTGGGTCAGCGAACTGAATTGATTGTGTATGTTCTTCGTTACCTGTTGTCTTAAAGTACATTGACACTTAATGCTTTAGTAACCGGTTGCTGCCATTAAGCTTTTTCTTTAGATTCACATTAGATGGGCAAGTCCTACAGTTCCAGTTCTGTGTTTAGCCACTTCTTGTTTAGGCTCTTCTAATTGCAGAGCGACACGGCTTTAGTTTTGCAAAGTTTGACTGATCGTGTTATAAACCACTGTCCGGCGTCCTTTCGCCGATGTCTTTTCTTGTCGGGTCAGGATCCATCCAGTGGCTGCCACTATGGAATTGATCGTTCCCGCTGTCAGGACACTTCAGTTCCGCAAGCATGGCTGCCTCCGTTACTTCTGTTTCCATCATTTGGTGAGGTTGTCTGAAAGTCTGACAATGCAGACCTCTTAATTTCTTGTCGTCTTTCCTTCCCCCGTCCCCCATGTCATCTGCTTTTTGTCCCCCTATATGTAGTAGTGGATTCCACGACCTGTGGTGCTCCTTGCAGCTCTCCCGACAGAACCATTATACGCTGCCTTCAATAGGGATGGTGCACTCCAAGAAGTTAGCGGTGAAGACCTCAGGATGCTGGTGGCAGGTGATCAGTGCCTTTAAGGTCACTCTGGGATTGGTGGAAGGCAGGGCAAATGTCCCCAAACGTGTCCCATGAGGATATGTGGGTTAACGAACCAAACATTTGGAGACCAGTGAATATTTGCAGCTCACTTT
This sequence comes from Ambystoma mexicanum, assembly GCF_040938575.1. Lineage (NCBI taxonomy): Eukaryota > Metazoa > Chordata > Amphibia > Caudata > Ambystomatidae > Ambystoma > Ambystoma mexicanum. Next base: position 439,714,189 of record NC_090922.1, on the reverse strand, counting down.
TAAGGGTGCGATCGAGCCACTCCGCAACCTCCTCAATGTACTGGAATTCCCCCGCTACTACTCACGACCTCCCTCTTCTTCCCCTCAACAGCACAAGAATAGTCTAAATAAAGGCCTGACTATCGTGAGAGGGCCTGCCATTTTCTGGAATGGATGTGTCACGTGTTATAGAGCTTTTGGGGGTGGGGAAGGAATGTCACCATCCTCTCAGAGCACTCATTTTGTACCAATGGGTGACCATGTACTTTTCCAGGCAAATCTCCATAAAAGTTCAAAACTTTAGCAAGCCTTGAACCAACCGAAAATCAGGCAGTACGGTTTATCCCCGACAGGTTCGCCCAGTACTACATAGGAGTCATAATCCTACTGATTATTTTTAATGAGTGTATGTGCTTCATCTGTTCTACTCATGAAATCAAGAAAGCGAAACGTATCCAGGTGGATGTGGGACTGGGCAGGACAGCTGCAAAGGAAATCCCAACCTACATCACACACCATAATAAAAAACTCTGGCAGGATAAGAACTACCCCCTAAGACATTTGAACAGCCAACAAACATTTGTATGCAGTCCCATTGTGATGCTGGAAATGCATTGGAGGGACAGGGCCTCCCTGTCCTTGTCCTGTAGTCCTTTTTCATATGTGTTCTGTATTGTTTTCTGCCCAGGAGTCCATGAGGGACTCCTGGCAGTGCAGCTCTTCCTGTTTTTGGTTTGGTGTACAGACCCATGGGATACCCTTATGGCACCCATGGGTGGGGGTACAACCCTGTGCCCCTAGTGTATGTTTTTGGGCACCTGTGGGTGGGCCGCAGAGCAGGGTATGGGCTGGTGGCAGCTCCATACTGAATTTGACAGGTGCTCTGAGTATCCTCCATTTTGGGATACCCAGGCCCTGCCATTGGAATCAGTTGATTCCTGATGGAAAACAAGATGGCCCCTGTGGCCTCTTGCTTTCTATTGCCTGTTAACTTGTTTTCCCAAAGTCCTGAGAAGCCCTGACTCTGTCCCTTCCCCCGACTAGCTGTTGGGTGGAAGTTCCATATATGGCGTTGTTGTGAAGTCCAGCCCAGACTGGCTGGAGCCTTCCCAGTGACTGTATGTTGTGGGTACACCCTGTGGGTGGTACCTGGGTGAATGGAGGGTGTGACCAATATGCACTTCTTGTTGTGGCTGTCTGGTTTCTGGTATGAGAGACAAAGACTGAGACAGCCCTGCCCGAAACTGGCCTGAATGCAGTGTGTAGTGTTGAATGGCTGGGTACTTGTCCCAATCCACATTCCTTGTTGTGAGTGTCTGAGAGGGAGGCGGATGGCCTGAATGCACTGTTTGCCTGATTGGCTGACTGACTGCATGAATGCCCTTCTGTATGATTGGCTGCTGAGTGTGAGCCAGCAGTTTGGATGAGAGACAGGATAGTATATCTGGGGACCTCTCACCACTGGAAATTGATCAGAAGCTGTGTCTACACTTGAAGAGTAACTGGAACTGCTGATCCTCGACGCCCAGCTGGAAGAAGAAGACCTGCTGTTGCATTTGCTTCGACCTGATCTGAAAGCTGCCGAAATCGTCGAAGACTGATCCGAGAGAGGACCTGGTAAGGCGCCCTCTTCCCGTGCTTCGGGGGACCATCGAGCACCGCTGACCTTCGCCGAAGCTCCCTGGGAGTCAGACCCTCGAAAGGCTGCCGAACAGAGACAGGACCGCCGAGGAGATCGAAATGAAGCACCCGGACTTTGCCGCTTTCGAAGTCCATTGCGGTCAACCGGGGTTTGCAGGTTTGTTTAACCGCTGGAGGCCCGTCGAAGTTGTGTTGCCCCAGAAGAGGGGATCACTTGACGCCGTGCCACTGACGACCGGAGCCGCCCGCTCCTTTGCCTAAGAAAATTTGAATAGAAGGACTCCCTTGACCGCACCGACAACCACTTTATCCTGCCGGAGAGTGTCAAGGCCGCCAACGCGCCGAGGAGAATCCGCCGGTGGGTTTCCCACCACCTGAAGGCCACAAAGACTTTGACGACACGACGCCCTTGCTGGGACACAGTTCTTCTGAAACTCTTTGCTGTCCAGAACTATCAAACGCCAAGCTGCCCCGCACACCTCATCCTCGCAGGACGTCGCCGACGAGCACTGCCTGGATCGACGCTGTGGTCTCGGCACCCTCGAACTTCTCATCGACGCCGTCGACGCCAAGTTCACTTTCTTTGATGCCTCCCGACAATCTGTGGCTCCTGCTTGAAAGGGGGTCACTCAAGAAGGATCCATCGACGCTTCTTCGAAGAACTCTGCTACACAAGGTACATTGGGGGGGTAAAAACATTATAGGAGGAAATAAGACTATTGAGCAATATATGGACTGGGCTTGTGCTATATATCTTTATTTTACAGGTTGCCCAGGTGGGGTGATCTCCACACAGAACTGTGTCTAGGTAGCTGGCCAGTAGTCTGCCAATTGTTTCAACCATCTTGCTTTCCTTCCCATCTCTATTGCTGGTTTCCTTATTATTGATCTGTGTGACATTCTAACAGTATAGTTGATGCACTTTAATGAGATCTGATAATATTGGTGATACCACTTTAAAATTGTATATATTTACCATTGTTGATTTCTGAGTACAAAGTGCGTTATTGTGATAGTGTACATACCTTTGAATATTAATTATATAAAGACTGTGTTTTCAGTAATACAGTGTGTGGATATTCCTTTGTGGGGGCTTGGGGACTACACTGTACTTAAGAACCAGCCTGCATCACCTCCTGAGAAGCTAGGTCTTGATTGCTCGACAACGTTACCAATAATAGAGAATCTCGGCTGGGGTCCTCTGTGCCTCTCCTCTGCCATATAGAGAGCAGAACTACAGACACCCCCCTCCAGTATTTTAGACCCATAAAACTAAAAAAGGTATAAACATATCTTCAGACCTGTTAGTTTGAATCCCATGCACCAATCTCTTGGGGTGTTTGGGGCTGCACTATTATTTACGGCGTAGCTCCCATAGCCCGGTCAGATTTTGGGGGATTGTGGTGTCTGTTTAAATCTGAGCAATAGCTAAGACTCTTCCACTTTACGCCGTGGCCTGCCAATGGCCACATGCCGAGGAACGGATCCTCGTCAGCTGCAAGCCTGGGAAGGGATTTGATGGTGGGCCATCTGCCATTTCATAGACCTGGGTGGGGTCCGCAGTCATCCTCCTCTCTGCTCCTCCATCTTGCTGGGTGGGTGCTGGGGGACCTGTGGTGCAGCACTTTAGCTCTGTCGAGATGATAATGTGCAGCCCGCTGCACTGGGAGCCTGGCCGCGGCCCTACCCACTTTCCCATTGCAAACCTGAAAGCAGGGAAGATTGTGCTGGCAGCCCCAGGTGTAAGCAGCGGCTTGATTTACTCCCCTGCAGATTAGCCCCCCTATCTTTTTTTGAAGGTGCCCCATAGCACATATATCTGTGGCAGATGAAAGTCATCCTAATTAGCAAAAGAAGCCCTTGCATGTTTAATGGGTGGCCGGTGATCTGGATTTTCATTGGCCCTTAAGGTGTAATGTTAGCCCACCTCTTCTTGACCTTCTGCCTTGCTCACCTTTTTCTTATTGATGGCACCTACTTGCCCACTGGACTGTTGGCAATAGATGGGTAGGTCAATGCCACATTACTCCCCTACCCTCGTTTCTTCCTTTTTTCCCCCATTCCCCGCTAATTTATTACAATCTGCTCCATCTACATGTTCTTTCCACCTTGTGCTCCTTCCCATTTACCCTTTCTCACCTTTTCCAGCCTGTTCTTCTCATCCTCCCCCTTTCTTCCTTTCCACTTATTGACTACCTCCCCTCTTACCCGTGTGCCACTGCAACCTCCCCTCTTCCGTTTCTCTGTTTCGCATGCACCTTTCTATCCCTCTTCATTCCCCTGCACGTCTTTCTGTTCTGTCACCTTTTGTACCCTCCTTTTTTGTCATCTCCCTCACCTTTCACTCCTCTCGTCCTAGTGCCCCCTGTTTCATTCCTGCCTTGCATTCCTCCTTTCCTAACGCACCCTTGCTCTTGTCCCTACCCGTACCAATTATTTCCCCTCATTTTTCTCACATATGCCCCCTTACAATTCACATTCTCTGCCTTCAGTTTGTTCTCATTTCCCTTTCTTTCCTTGTCTGTCTTCTCCCGTGATTATACTTAATGTCCCTCTTCCTCCCACCATCTGTGCTCCCCTTCCTTATGCATCCTCCTGTCCGTTGTTTTCTGTAGCCATATGCTTTCTTGCCTCCTCACCTGATCCCTACACATGCTCTACTTCCTTTCCAATCATGGGACTCCCTAGTCTCACCAGGCCTCCTTTACAATTATCTCATTGTTTTCTTCTCTGCTGCGCATGGTGTGTCACGTGTGAAATAAGACTGCTACTTCTGAAAGTCTCGGGGCATACCATTTCACAATGCAGCCAGGCACACAGTCAACTCACTTCCTCAATGCTCCACATGCACACAGCACACCATTTCTTACTTGCCAAGAGTAAATTCTCACTTGCCATTGGGGGGTGCCGAGTGCAAATGTTGGCCCTGTTTTAGGCCCTACTGTTTACATGCCTGTTGTTCCAGAAGGAACAACACACGTATTTGAACCACCTGGTGGTCAATTCGGGTTCAGGTATTTCATCAGCCAAAATTCTCCACACACATTTTGCTTTCATAAGATCAAGAAAAAAAATGTAATTGGCTTCTTATAGCATGCTTAATGCCGGAGTCCAGCCTCTAAGCACAGGACCGGCTTTTGAACCTTGGGTATCGAGCAACGCCCTATAGGCAGGAGCTACCTCTGGGGTGCCAGTAGTACATAGCACGCCGCAAATGTAACTTGCAACTTTCTCATGACAGACCAAAGTACTTTTTGTGCCCATTGTTCATGAACTATTGTGTTTGAAATCTGTTCTAGATAGTGCCCAAAGCTTTATAAATGTTCCCATATACTCAAAGTTAATGTTACATAGGTATGTCTGTATGTCACCTGTTAGCTAGGGGAGCGAAAGGTAGTTGCTGGTTGCTGTTGGCAAAAAGGTTGCTAGGCTCTCCTAGGCTCCAAGCAGGCGGTAAATAGCTCCTAGCTCCCAGCAATTTCGACCCCGGAAATAAGCCTGTCCTATAATTCACCCTAACAATATTTTCAGTGGAATTATAAACACAGCACCTCCCTGCCACTCACGCTCCATGACGCATGTTGTAAGAAGCACTGTGAGTGGCTCATGAATCATCCAGTGGGTTAAAAGGGACCCTAGTCAGCTGATTGCGCAGTATTTGGTGAAATATCTCCTCCCTCCAGAGCCCATGCCTAGTGTCACTGTGTGCATGCCCTTCACAGAGGCCTACTTTTTTTCTTTTAAGAATGTCTACCCTCCCAAGGTTTCGTTTAGAGCTGCCCGTTTTGCAGCCATTTTTCACTTTTTTACCGGTACAGGTAGGCATGTTTCTACTTCACCTGCATCCTTCCAATCCCCTTCGCTTGCTAGCTTTCGGGTTAGCTATATACACACTATAATGGTTGCAAGCAACCCTTTTGCCATTATGCGGCAGCACAGGTGAAAGCATAGTGTGGTTGGAACTATGAGAGAATGAGGAAATGGCCCAAAATGTCGACCTCACAATTGTGACAGCCAAAATGGCCGATTTTTTTTTTTAAACACCCCCTTTACACCACATATTTATGTGGGGGTGTATGGGATATTATAATAATATGGCGGGACTGCGGGGGGGTCTCCCCCGCATATCTATGTGTGGAAAGGGGGTTTAATTAAAAAAAGAAAAGTTGCCATTTTTGGCCGTCGCAATTATGTGTGGTCGCAGTGATCACATAGATCCAAGAATGATGGAGAATGGCATTGGTTGAACGGCTCTCAAGGGATGATGCAAGCAGCCAGAGGGTATTAATACACGCCGGACTGAGCTGGAAGGACACCGCAGGATGACGGAGTCCATGTTGGATGTGGGACGACAGAGGGCGGCAGAGACACACAGCATGGAATCTGCTACATTGGCGTGTGTTATGCCACAGAAAATGGCACGTATTTTTAACTTCAAACATTGTATTCAATCATTTTTGTGACACTGTGTTGTCATTATTATGAATCCCCATTCACAAGTAACAGGTTCGATTTGCAGAGCTTAAAGAAGCTATTGTGTGTGTGTGGATTGACCGACTTTCAGAACAAGTTCTGGTTGGTGTGGAGTGACCAGACGTCCCGGTTTTTGGTGCTCTGTCCCCCTTTCTCAAGATTATGTTTTCATTGGAAACCGCAGTGGTCCCGGTTTTTGGTAGTTGGTCTTCTTAGCTGGCAGGCAGGAATGCACAATCTGACACAGAAGAAATGCTGCATTTTACAATTTAAGATAGTGTCAGTTTGTGATACATTAATTATGATGTATGTATTTGAACAGCAACACTTAAACCCCCTTCTCCTCCAACCTGTACTGAAGTGCAGTGCCTTGACAGCCACTTTCAAGAGTTAGTCCTACTTTTATTTTAGTTGCCCTGTCCCAGTGTTTTAATTTTAAAGTCTGGTCACCCTAGGTTGGCAGAGACCAACAATTGTTTCCGGTCTTCTTATGCACAGCAAAGGAATAAAGAAGGTTCCTGATAACACTCTATGGGCCTCATTACGACCCAGGCGGTAAGTTACCGCCTGGGCCGTGACTTTACCACCATGGCGTAAACTACGTTTACGCCATGGTGGTTGGCGGATTTACCGCCCCATTCCGACCTAGGCGGGGCGGTAAGTCCCCAATCCCCATTTACCCTTCCCCATTCCCATTTTTGCCCCATAGGGCATAATGGGAGTGGGGAAGGCGTTAATTACGCCACCGTAAATAACGGTGGCGTAATTAACTCCATGGTCCCTTAGCGCCATGGATTTTAACACCTGCTAAAAGCAGGTGTTAAAAGCACCATGGCGCTAGGGGACCTCGTAATCAGGCGGTAAGGGGCGGCGCTGTTAACGCTGCCGTTAACCCCTTACCGCCTGAGTCGTAATGAGGCCCTATGCGTTATTTCGCGATGTGATTTTTTGTTTCATAAAGGTGATGGGCGGAACTGGTTTGTTTGCTGTGCAGTCTGATAATTTGTAAGCCATATGCCGGCTTTTAATAGTTGTCTGCCAATAGTCCTCCATTTGTCCCGGATTCCTCCACTTATGTGCGCTGTACTGCTATTTCCAAATGTAATGATCGCCAACTCATGGCCTGTGGAAAAATAAACTACACGTTTAACGCGGCCAAGTGTTGAAGGTGTCTTAATGCAGGCCGTGCACACATTTCTGCAGTGAGTGCTTAACATGCTGAGCTATATCACAAGGATGTGTGAGAGATACTGCTTTTCAATTCAGAGCACGAGTCCTGAATGCTTTCTCTGGGCAAGGATGCAGTCACTTCTGGTTGGTCTCTGCTGACATGGAAGACGTGACACGTGCTAACAAAACCTTTACGGAAACTGTTGAAAATGAGACTTACCCCAGACACTAAACTCTCCCGATTTCTGTTTGGAACTTAATTGAATTGCAGAGTAAAAATGTGTTTTCTCCATAGCGCCCTCATATCAACATAGATTCGAGTATGGCGTTGTTGTGTAGTGTACATCTTAAGAAGCTTGCACGCGCCTTTTTTTCACAAAGAGGCCCCTTCTTGGAGCAGACAAGTCACTACATTGCGTAAGTAACGGGAAGTGCTTTGCTGTTGCGGGGCGACTGCTGTTTTCGCAGTTGGGAGGCTGCTTGAGCAGTTGGTCCGGCCGTCGCCTGCAGCCTTAACTCTCTAGCGAGCCCTTGTCTTCTGAGGGATGATTCAGGGTCAGGTGGGGTGTCTGTGCTCGTCCAGCACGCATGCATCTGACTCCCGCGTGAATGGGCCTGGGGCGGTGAGTCAGGGATGAATGGCCTCCCAAGGAATGCCCCCCGTGCTGCTGCCTGCTGCTGGGAATAGGCTGCGGAGGCTGAGTGAGCGCGCGCGGCTCACTTCCTGGGGGCGGCCCGGGCCCTGCCGAGGCGGTTGAATCATTGGCCCGTGGGCGGCGCGCGCTGCGCCTCCACTGTCTGAGAGAGCGGAAGTGGCCTAGCTGCCTGGGAGGCAGGAAACCGTGTAAGCACTTCTTTTCAATACCAGATGTAGGGCACCGATAACCCCTTTTCAAGGATGCTGCTCATTACCCCGACCCGTTTAGTGACTCATAGCCCTGGTCTCTTTTAAGGTTTAATAGTAAATCTTACTTTTACGTTAGTGACTGATCACACAGACCAGGCAGACCATCATTGGAGGCACTCAGCATACGCCACAGCAGCTACCTTTGCGGGCTTGCCCACGGGCACACAGGCCAGCCCAGGAGTGCTGGGGGCACCCAACACACTCCGATCATTGCAAGGATGACCCTGTGACCTCAGCTGCCAGGGGCTCCCAGACAAGTAGCTGCTCTGGTATCACCCAGAGGGACAGTGGCCTGGGGGCATCCAGGTTATGCATGCTGGTCTGGAGGCACCCAGATCATCAGGACAGCTGGACCATGATCACACGGTGTGGGCCTGCAGGCCCTAAGAAATGATACACAGGGAAACAGTATCATTACATGGAGCCTGCCGCCGTTCTGGGGCACGCCGTTCTATGCTGGCAGGGGCTCCTTTTATTTACAGTCAGTCATGATGTTGTCATGACACATCATTAAAGGGACAATACATGTTCCATATATTCTGTGACCAAAAATCTGTAGGAATCATAAAGTTTCAAAAATAGTCAGGCGAGGAGGTAATGATAGGAAAAGGGCACATCAGCAGCCCATTGTCATTGAATGAGCCCGCCGCCGCGGGTGCATTCAATGACAATTAGGCGCCTGCCGCGCCTTCTGCTACCACGCCAGCTCGGGCGAGCCCTTGAAAGACTCCCCCGAGCTGGCGTGGTGGGGGGGCTAACGGTGCCCTTTGTCAAAGGCACCCGCGGCAGAGGGGCACAGTTAGCCCGCCGCCGTGGGCGCCTTTTACATCAAAACCCTGCATGCCGCGCCTTCTCCTGCTATGCCAGCTCGGGGAGCCCTTGAAAGACTCCCCAGAGCTGGCGTGGCCAGAATTTTTTTTTACAAAAACATTTTTTTTAAAAACGCTTAAATCGGTAGGGTTGGCAAGTATGCATGTTCTTTAAAGGGAAATGCCACAGTGACTTCCAACGAACCAAAAAAATAATGGGGCTCTATTATTGAAGTCCTGCAGAGATGTCTATGTAACATGTGGATAACATGTTTGAATCCAAGAGAAATGGCGCAGTGGGTTAACTAATACCCATAGGGAGATATCTGTGTGAGCTACCTTTATGCAGGTTCAAATACCACCAGTTGACTAGATCATTAAAGTTATAGATTATCTTTTAAAATCTGATATACATCAGAATCCCTGTAACTCCCAAGATCATACAATGGGTTAATTTGGGTTGCAACCTTTGCTGGGAAAAATATTGCTTGTGGAATTTAAGCACAGGGCTTTAAGTGGGCCGGGGCCAGGTGGGGCCAAGTCCCGGCAGGCTCCGAAATCTTGTTTTGAGACGGGGCCCTGCCGCGGCTCAGTAATCTCCCCAGGCAGCCCCGGCCACTACATGACAAGGTTTTTTTTTCTAAAGCCAGAAGCTCGCACTCGCGTGCAAGAGCTTCAGACTTCAGAAAAAAATGCCTTTCATCCATAATGGTGGCGCCGCACCTGGAAGGCATCCCTTCAAGCAAGAGATGCCTGTGGGCCGGCGCCACCATTATGGAGGGAAAACTGAGGCAGCCGGAAGCGTAGGCCTTGTTTTCTAAATCCTTAAGCTCCCGCGCATTCGCGGGAGTTTCAGTCTTTAGGAAAAAGGCCCTAGCTGGCAAGAGGCAGCACCACCATTAAGGCTGAATAGGCGAGGCACTGGCCCCTGCCAGGCAAGTTTATAGAAAATTAAATGCATTGATCAGCACCCTATGCACCACTAGGGAGAGGGTGCTGATCTCTACAAAAGGCTGTTTGGCAGGGAGGCCTGTAGCCCATTGAGCCGGGGCCATCAGGGGGCGTGGTCTAATGAGCCAGGAGGTGACCCCGCCGGTAGGCCACGCCCCCTTGATGAGCCCTGGCTCATTTTGCAGTGCCACTTAAGGCTCTGCTTAAACGTTTTCCTCGAATTGGTGCAAGCAAGTGATCAAAGGGAGGCGAGTCCAAGATGTCCCTTTGTTGTTCCCCCTCTGAGAACAATTTTTAAATAATAGGTAAAAAGGGTGCATTGGGTAAAAATCTGAATTACTGGCAACGGCCACAAATATTAAATTACTGTCTGTTAGCAACGCTGGATGGTGGTACTGCTGTGAGTGTGGACAGGGGGAAGGGGTTTCTGTAATCCAGAGAGAGTATTTGTAGGGCTCGGTAAGGTGTATTGGTGCTGTGTGGGCAGGGATTGTGGTGGCTGCTATTGCTGCAAACAACGAGAGCAAAACTTGAGTTATCTATCAGATGTCAGTGGGAACCCTCAGCTGGAACATACCCCTATTGGTGACAGCCAGACATATATCATTTCAATGTAATCCGCTAGTTATGACATCACAACTAGCTGATTATGTTATCGGCTAGTTTGGGCATTATCATATTGTACAGGACCCATCTGACATCTCTGCTCATAGGCCCCTACATCCTGAAGGCTCAGCCCGCTCAGAGGCTGTTCCTTGGTATGAGGCCCATCCCCACGACAAAACTCATTCACACTCTGAGGCCCATCACCACAGCAAGGCCCATCCATGCATGTCAGTAGGCTCAAACTAGGAAACAGTGCTTTAAAACATTTTCGAGAACATGTATTCTCAATGCCTTGCTGTTTAGGATAGTTAAAAGTGAACATGTGTAATCATCAGCTAACTTTGGTTTTGTATTCTAAGAATTACAAATCTGCAAAATTCCCAAATTAAGGATATTTTAAATCACCTCTGAGTTCTAAGCCTGTATGGGGTGCTCAGCCTTTCAGCCTTTTGCTTCATACGGCACAGACATCCCCATTTGATGTTTATTAGCATATAAAACATAGCCCGAAATTGGATGTCCATGAAAATACTGAATGGAAAAATGGCTGCATCTTTTTTTTTTTTTTATGCAGGAGAGACGCCTGCCCGCCCTTCCGCCCACCTTAAGTATTACCCTTGCCCCACCCCACACCTATATTTTTTTTAAAAATCCCAAAAATTCACAAAAAAGGTGCAGTCATTTTTCTATTCAGCATTTTTCTAGCAAGCATTTCTACGGATACCCCCACAATTCAATAACATATTTGCATTATTTACAATCGCAGCAAATTACTCATTGGGAATCATCAGCTGGTAAATTGTGGAAGGCTCTGAAGCACAAGTAGAAATAGAGAAACAAAGAAGCCCAGCCTTTGGCTTTCCAACTGTAATGGGTGCGATTTATAGTAAACTCCACAGAAAAGACAAAAAAAGGCTAAACATCTTCATTTGCCTGCTATTATAGATTTGTCATTGGAGAGAAGAGAATTTCCAAATTAATCGAACAAATTAAAACCAGTATAACAGTGAAAGCAGTAATAATCAATTTATATTACTACTGTGCATTAATCTCTGATAGTCTACGTACTCTGAATTATGTACCAGCAAGATCGGTCAAGAAAGCTAAAATAACATTTGTACTTTTGGAACAGATTCATACGATTAATGTTACACAAAAGAAATTTGCTCTAGCTATAGCTATTTTCAAAAGTGGCATTAGTTGTGACAGCATGGCTGGTGTCATGGTTTACCACAGCTGTAGACTGTCAGGAAGCCAGGACCAAAGAGCATCAGGATCAGCAAGCACTTCTGAACGCTGTCTATCGTGCTGCAAGACTCATGCATCTCTCCAGCCAGCCCCTTTTTAATTGATATTTTTTTATTTTGTTTGGTAATGCATGATTATGTCTTTCACGCCCTGGCAGTAGGACGGACATGACCAGTAATGGCCCGCCAGCCCGAGCCATGGCTGGCCCGACCAAAGCGAGTGACTCGAAAGTCGGGGCACGAAAGCCATTTGCACCCCAGGGTTTTTTCGGGGTACGGATGGTTTCTTTTTCCCCTCTGGAGATTTGCGATGCTTGCACAGCCAATCCCCTGAGGCCTGAGGGGGAAAAGGAAAAAAGGAAAAAAAAAATGGCCGTCCCTAAGTCCCTTTAGCTTTTCTATGGCAGCGGCCAGGATTGGAAAGAGCACGCAGACCGGAGCTTAAGCTCCGGTCTCGCAGGTAAGATGGAGGGGGTAAGGCGACAAGGAAGGGGTTTGTTGGTTTTGGGGGTGGGAGAGGTTTGGAGGCAACAGGCATAGGCTCCCTTGCTAGTTATAGGACATTTATTTGTATTTGAGAGTAATTTAAAAAAAAATTGACAACATTTTATAATAGTGTGACAATAGTTTAATTTGATTTCCATGAATGTATATGATTTATTATATCTGGAGGATGACTTTTACTAGGCAAGTGACACCACATTCGAAGTAGAAGTCTTCGTTCGAGGGACGAGACGTGCCGCGTATCAGCATCTCGTAGCCTGTGGGGATAACTACATTTCCCAGGTCCCCAGGGTTCACACGCCAGGTCTGACGCGTTTGATAGGCGTCGCAGCCTATAACTGGCCCGCGTCAGTGCAAAGCGCTGACGGAAAGCCTGTTAGAGGCCTGTTAGCAGGCGAATTACGGCAGGAAGCTCTGCCCGTTGCTTTTTGGGACAGACTCCTTATCGGAACGCAGGTGAGGTACACGGGGAACTATATGTTGAGCTAGAACCCTGAAAAGATACTTCGAATGATAGCATACACAAATGCAGAATTAACGGAGTTGGGGGTGAGGGGAGAGTCTCTTTCCCTGCATACACTGGACAAAGTTAGGAACCTGGGCATTGAGAGGAGGATGAATACTGGGACTTTTCCCACAAAACATATTAAAAATGGAAAATTGTTTAAAGCAGCCCTTCTGAATGTCAGATCAGCAGTCAAGCATGCCATAGAGATTCATGGCTTTATCCTATCACAAGATTTAGACTGCATCTTTTTGACGGAAACTTGGTTCAATGGCACCTCTCGGGCCATGTATCATGTTCTGGTTCCTGAAGGCTACGTTATACAAACTATAGATAGAATTGGAAAAAGAGGTGATATTGATATTGATATTTTATTTCTATCACGCTCGTGCACAAGTGTTTCAGAGAGCGACAAGGCAAGGGAGGGGAAGAGGGGATAACAAAACAGCCATCTTACTAGGCCCAGTGACATTGAGAATGCGCAAGTGCATGGGAGAGGGGAAGGGGAAAAGTGCATGGAAGGGGGAGAAGTGGAAAGTGCGAAGCAGATGAGAAACAGATAAATAATAATGAATAAATAAATAAATAATAAAGGCAACAGACAGTGGTAGTGCAGCCAGCAATTTGCAAGTGCTAGGTTTAAGGCAGCAGACAGGGTAGGTCTGATAAGTGCAGGAAGAAAAAGGGGGGCCTGTTTGGGTGCAGATACAGACTCTAGTCGCAAGGGGTGGCCCGAAGGCAGTGGGGGAGGGTGGCAGGGTGAGCAGGTACCTGGACCCGGAGGACAGAGGGTGGCTAGGTGCACAGTGCCAAGAGAGAACAAATCAGCAGGGGAGAGGGAGAGCGAAGGCAGAAGAAAAGAGGATGGTCTTGAGGTGTTTCCGGAACCTGGAGATGGTTCTCCTCAAGTTTTAGAGTGGCAGGGAGGCTATTCCAGAGGGAGGCCCCAGCCGAAGACAGAGATCTACCCCCACCTCGTTTCTTTGAAAAACGACTGACCTTGAGGGAGTTAGGGGTAGAGGAGCGAAGAGCTCGAGACAGGAGGTATTTGCAGAGGGATAGCTGAAGTTATTTTGGACCCGGGCCCCAGAAAGCCTTGTGGACAATGCAGGGGGGTTTTAATTTAATCCTTGCTTCCACTGGGAGCCAATGGAGGTGGTGGAATATTGGTTATTATAAGAGAAACACTAAAGTTATCCCATCTGCAATCTTTAGAATGGGATGATTCTACCCAGATAGGACATGCATGTATTCATTGCACTCCTACTAGAACTATAAAAGTCCTGTTTGGGTATCGTTCACCAGCTCCTGCGAGAGCATTCCTCGATAATTTAGATTTCTTTCTGGCAGAGACGGGTAGCGAGCATAAGGAATTGCTATGCCTTGGTGATTTTAATATTTGGGCAGAGTATATGACCTCCATAGATACTAAGGAACTATTAGGGATTTTGAATGCCCATTGAATGAAAATGTTGGTCACCTCACCCTCACATTACCATGGTCACTGCCTTGATGTATTACTGTATAGAGGGGATATTGTAAAGTTGTTGGATACTGTCCCAGTATCATGGACAGATCACTAAGCCAGATTGTTTAAACTGGCTTTGCCAGAGAAAACCTCAGAGATGGATGATAAGGGTGTGAGTGGTCAGTTCCGTAAGGCTAAAGACTTATTAAAGATTTCTGGGGAGGATTTGTAGCAAGCTTTTGCTCATATTGATAGCTCTTTGCCCTGTGAGGAGTTTTTAACATAGGTACAGAGCTCATGGACAGGCTGTGCAAAGAATTGGCCCAATTTCAACAAAGTAGACACAGGAAAGTGACCAAATCGTGGTTTTCGCACAATCTTGCTAAACAAAAGATAGATTTGAGATCTCTGGAGAATAACTGGAGGAAAAAGCGCACAGGTGAGAATTTAGGGCTGATTAAGATCACCCAAAGAGAGTATATAAAGGCCATGTTTGAGGGCAAATCAAAATTCACGGTACAGAAGATCGAGAAAGCTGTCAACAGACCCCGTGAATTATACTCGGTGATCTCCCATTTTGTGGACCCAAATGTGCGTCATCCAAGCTAGAAACTTCACAGACACAGGTAGATGCTTTTAATAACCACTTCATGGAAAAAATAGACGATTCGAGAAAAGATTGCTCAAGCCACACTGATCGATCCCCAAGAACAAGTGGAGGTGGGTGAAACCATTAGTCCAGATAAAGTGACGGTGCAGAAACCATTTGAATTTATGGAAGTCTCAGAGGATAAGATATGCTCCTTACTTTCTACCTTGAAGCCCACTAATTATGTTTTGTTTGCAATCCCATCGTCAGTGGCTAAACGCGTAGCCACGGACATTGCTCCATTCATCAGAGAGTTTGTGAACAAATCTTTAATGACAGGCATAGTCCCAGCAAATCTGAAGAAAGCAGTGGTTACCCTGTTGTTGACAAAAAGCCTACTTAGACCCTAAGAATCTTCTGAATTATAGACCTGTGGCAGGACTACCTTGGCCGGCAAAAATTCTGGAGAAAGTTGTTACGTCACAGTTGCAGGAATACGTGGAACAGGAAAGCATGTTGGATCCTCTGCAGTCAGGATTTCGTCCAGGATTTGGAACAGAGACTGCCTTATTGACAGTCTGGGACGATCTCCTGGAAACGGCAGATCAGGGGGACATGTCTCTGTTGATTATGTTGGACTGATCTGCCGCATTTGACACAGTAGATCACAAGATCCTGCTGAAGCAATTAAGGGAGGTAGGAATGATCTCCGGACAAGCCCTTCAGTGGTTTAAGTCATTTTTAACCGGGAGGGAACAAAGGATCAGGCTGGGAGATTTCCTGTCAGAATCCTTCCTACAAAGGTGTGGGGTCCCACAGGGGTCCTCACTTTCTCCTCTGCTCTTTAACCTGTATGTTAAACCCCTCATGAACATTTTGAGGAAACATTGCATCAAATTTCATTCGTATGCGGATGACACTCAAGTATATTTAAAAATTGAGAGATCGGAGGAGACCTTTGAATTGGTGGAACAGTGCCTTAAAGAGGTACAGATGTGGATGTCTGCCAATCAGCTGTTGCTGAATGCTAGCAAGGCAGAGGTTGTGGTATTTGCCTCAAAACATCATTGTAACATACCAAGCAGGCGCTGTTACCCTGCCTTTTGGGCGTACAGTTGGACTTTGCCCAAAAAATAAAATATATGGGCTGTATATGGGAAGATAACATGGGATGTGGAGGGCAGGTTAGCGTAAAGGTGCAGTCAATGTTTTATACTTTATGACTGCTTAGACAAATTCTGCCGTTCATAGCGAACGAGGATAGATTAACAATTGTGGGAACTCTTGTTAATTCGAGACTGGATTATGGTAATGCATTGTTGTCAGGTATATCAGCATTCCAGTTGCGAAGACTGCAAGTAGCCCAAAATGCTGCAGTCAGACCAGTGTTTAGGGTGGGAAAATCTTCTCCCATCTCAGATCTCAGAAGATCAACACACTGGCTGGCGTTGAGGGAGCGCGTCGATTTCAACATTCTCTGCTTTGTTTTCAAATGTGTGAACAAAATTGCCCCAAGGTATCTATCGGACAAAATAATGACCTATATTCTGAGTCGTCAACTTCGTTCATGTGATAAGAACCTGTCGCATGTCCCGCGCTCTAAATGTGTGAGCAAAGTGGATCGAAGATTTGGGGTATATGGACCAAGACTCTGGAATAAGCTCCCAGGAACCATTCGAGAGTTGAAAACCCTCAAGTCTTTCTGGAAGGCTGTGAAGACCCATCTGTTTTGCTAGGGAATATGTATCACTAGCTTGTGCCCTGTGCAACTTATCATTTGATCGGATACTATTGTGACAATTGCAGACTGACTGTTATCTATGTCATCAGCGCCAAGACACGATTAAGTTTGTTAGGTGCGTGTTTATAAATGTGAGTTTATAAATGTGAAATTACATTGCAGTGCAGCACAATGATGGAAAACGCATGTACCACAAACAGCATGGAAACAACAGACACTCTTGAAAGCAACATTCAACAAATCTCTCCAGAATTTAGACAGTAGCCCTTGCTGCTACAAAATGGATGATCCTATAACAAAGCATTTGCCGTGATGCACTCGTCAGATGAGCTGCACATTTGTCTGGGAGATTGTATGCTTCTCCTACGTGTTGCAGTTCTCCGTCTTTAACTTAAGTAGATGGGAGAGGAATGTTGCCTCATTTTTGTGGCCCAAAAATACTTGCCAATGTTTACCCATGCATCATGGAGCATCCTCCTCCCTTTTCAAAACAATCATTGTAAAAGACAACAGTTTTGGCGTTTGACTAGACGTGAGATTTTCTTTTTTCAGGTACTGCCATAATGGTACCACCTTGCCAAAAGATGGAAAAAGCTGGCAAATGGTGCATGTTACTGGGCATATTATGGTGGGGACTGGCAAATGTCTAGCTAATGCCTGTACAAGAGCCAACAGTGTTGGCTTTGTCAATGCTTGTTTTTAACAGAAAGTCAGTGCAAGGAACAGATGCAAGGGCCCACATACTGATTATGAAAGCACACTTTAAGCCAATTTTACAACACCAGGAGCTGCTTTAGTTTATTTATAGGTGCAATTAAGCCACTACCTTTCGAAAGGCTGCCAAGAAAGCACATAGCTATATTCAAAGAGACCTCAGGAGAATGTTTTGGGTGGGGAGGGGCAGGTACCCGCCAGCAGACTTTGACGGAAGCACTGGGACTGTTGCACACGGTGCCGGTCTTCCGTCCTCCCCATTCTCATTTGAGTCCTCTAGGACTCAAATGGGAATGGGGAGTAACAATTGCCGCCGCCTGACTTACCGGACCACCAGGCTGTAATGCTCCAGTTATTCTGGCAAGTCAGGCGGCGGCAGTAATTCATCACGAGTCCGGTGACAGCCTGCCGGTTTTACCGGCACAGCTACTGTCAGACTCGTAATGAGGCCCATTGAATCAGACAAGGGCGGCAACAAGGAGAGGCACCCGCTTATCTGCTACTCTCTGATTTTTTTGTGGTTGAGTTACACAGACTGTAGAGCAGCTTATCTGGAGGCCTGGTCCTTATGAAAAAAAGAAAAACTATACAACATTGTTTCCAAACACGTTTTAGTAGCCTGTGCGGAAGGTCCGCAATGAGGGTGGAACACGCGTGCAGTCCTTGCATCCGTCAGACCTGTTAATCTTGGCTAATAAAGCAGAGTATAAAATAGCACTGCCCTATAAGACAATTTACCTCAAATGGATGAAAAGTGCAAGCTTTTTATTCAATGGCTGTGCAACCTGTGGCTTTGAGCTGTAGTCGAGCTTTCAGGGATGGCTGCTAGTTGTTGCCGGTGCCTGTTGTGTGACTTGTTTTAGCTGCGCTAAAGGGTGATGGGTTCAGACGTTGCCTTTGTAAAACTTGTTGCCTTCCTCTACACATATAGGCTGTGTATTGCAGCTGCTGAAGCAAGTCCCAGTTACATTCAGAAATGCTGGAGAGGAAATGTCAGTGGTGGGGCTGAGGTGGGTTGCACTTCAGTTAACATTAATCTGAAAAGTGTGTGGTTGCTCTGGTCAAGCAGCGCGGGCAGGCAATTTCCCTCCTTCGAGCGGGAGATTAATGGAGAGGAAATAACGTGAATGTGTTTAATTGACCTTTGTGAGGGGATCAGTGGCTGGGTGGGCGTCGGCAGTGTTCTGAATTCAGGACACAGGAGGGTCCCCGCTCTATAATTCTTTGACGGCTTCTGTGTTTACCAGACAAACTCCCAGGCACTTGCTCAGTCTTTTTTTTTCTACAGGAAGCTGCAAAGACCTCTACTTGAGACAGCTCACGTCTGGCTGGTATCCAGGAAGTGAAGCGTTCTGTCTGAATGGACCAACGCAAGGGGAGAGAGGGCGGGACTTCTGCTGTTTCTCAAAGAAACACGAATCCTCCCTCCTATTTGAAGGAGAACAGCAAACCCAGAGCACTATTTCAAGTTTTTAAAGAATCAAATGATTAGATTCCCTTGAGGAGGAAGCGCTGTTGCGCATTTGCCTTTGATTCATAAAAACGTGGGCCGCAGCAGACTCTGAATGGTTGAGTGCACGCCAAGAAATAAGGCCTTAATCCAATTCTTGGCACCAATGACGATCTCCCGCACATACTCCAGGGGTCGTTTCCTTGTGCTTTACAGCATCTGCCTGGATCCTATACGTGTTGGGCCACACCCCTTATAGAATTTCAGCATTATGTAGTCACTGAGAGCTTTGGTTGCAGAAATGTTTATCTTGCAAGGAGCTTTCAGGCTGGAACTCTGTTAGCCCTCAAAGGGGCTCGATTTTTGCTCTATTTGTTGATGCTGTTACCGACCCACTTGGAGGCATTGAATGACATATATATTATGCTGTTAGGCCGAATCCTGTGCAGTGCCTTTAGGGACCACTAGACACAATTAAGACTACAAGTGGTAGTACAATTTCACCTTTGGTACAAGCCTGTACTATACAGAAAAAGCGGTAGCAATGGCTGAGCAGCCAGACCTAGCTCAGCAAATGAGCAGTAGTAGAGATTACACAAAGGACTACAATTACTGTGACTCAAGCAAACACTGACTCAAGGTTTCTGGATAAAAAATATAAGTACATTTATTTTTAAACCATCTGTTCACAAAACATTTCACATCTATTCAAATAAAGCCACACTTCAAATACACTAGACACAACCAATTCCCCTTGTGTAGATAAATTCAAGGTAAGTACATTGGGATTTGACAGATGGGTGTTGTGAAACAAAGACGTTACCGGAGTACATATGTGATCACTTTTTGATAGTAATGACAGTTCGGTCTTACTAAAGATAAACGTACTCGCGGGAAGAATTGTAACCGTAATCAAACAAACTTAGCACATGAATTCACACAAGAAAATTGGGGATAAAAATCATAGGCAATAATTTGTCAAGGCAGATAGAATCAGAGGGCACTTTCTAACCAGTAGAAAAAAAAGTGAATAGGCCTGCGCCAGTGTCAAGTGTGACAGCGGGACTGTTGCTGAGGATCACACGGTTAGCACAGTTCACAATTCGAGATTGCCAGGAGTACTTAGATAGTGTCACGAAAGGGAGGCAAAAGTTATAAGAGGGAAGGAAGAAAAAGGACAAGCCTTTGGTGAGGAAGAGGGGTTCACCCCAATTCCTCGAAGTCGGACACAGTACCTTATTCGTTGAAGAAAGCTGGTGCAACAGCAGTTGTTCCTGGTAGTTCCTGCAAACTCACGGTTCCTGCAGCTTCAGTCGTGGAGACAAGAAGGAGGACGTCTGGAGCGATCTGCACTACCCGGGGAAGAGACCAGAAGCAGCGAAACAACAGTGAATAAAAGCTGCGCTCCTTTAAAACAGGAGAGGCTCTTCACATGGCTATCCAGACCACTACAGCAGTGTGCAGCGATTTCGACCACGAAGAGGATCCTCTGGCTGTGGAAGATGAGCTGGTTGATCCCACCAGGCTTAAGGGAAGAAGACTCCGGACTGGATCTTCTCTTGTCATTGAAGGGTAGATAGCTCAGGACTGCAGCAGGGCTTCACCGGGACTCGGGAGTCGCAGCAGCCGTCTTCTTCTCCGCTTCTCTTCGGTTCTTTGCAGTTCCAGTGGCGACTCTGACTTCCAGCCCAAGAGTCCTGCCTTTTATGCCAAACTCCCCCATTCACACAGCCTGGCTCTCAATCACTCAGCAGGGGAGTTGTCCGGCCCGGATAACCACCTCAGCCAATCCACACATAGTGTGACTTGGGTCTCCAAGGAGACCCTGTGCAGGGGGTGACTAAACCCCTCCCTCACATTCAGCCCACCTAGACACCCAGATGCCAAAGGAGGGATTCTGGACAGAAGCCCGCCAAAGGTTGGCGAACAAAGAAGGGAAACCTGGTTTGGCGCGAAAAGTAAAACACAAGAAGGACTTTAAAAAAGAAATGGCGACTGAACCCGACCCGAGCCAAACTAAAAAGTATTTGGTCAAGCGGGTTTAAGTTCGAGGCTAATATAATATCCTAAAACAGCACCACGTTTATATAGGATAATCGCGGTAGAAAAGTTAGGGTAGATACCACTGCCACCAGCCAAGTCTTAATGTTAAGAGAGCAAAACAAAGCTCAGAGAGGCACAGACAAAAAGGGGTAGGAATTAACCCTTTCCAATACTCCATGTAAGATGGGGTGCACTGGGTCTGTAGTTTAAAGTGACTATATAAAATTAATGGCAACTTTATCTGTTTCTGGGGGACAGTAGTCAGCCCCAGAAAAATGGAGTCAAGGGAAGTCTCAAAGACAACCCTGTGTCACTGCACTGAAGATGCTGTGTAACACACACAAAAGTGGGGCTCAAGGAGTGGTGTGGCTCCAGAGCCCAAGATCACACAAAAAGTAGAAATACACATGGCAAAACACATGTAAGAGTGGGAAAAAAAGGCTCACACTCTTACCAGGTGGAAAATAAACCCCAGAAATCCAGCAAAGCTGCTGAGGGACTCACTAGGTGAGGGAAAGTAGCCATAAATGAGAATTCCCCCTAACATATGTAAAACAAAGAGATCCCCAGTAAACCAAGCCCACAATGTACACAGAGGCTCTGCGAGTGTAGCCAGGTGATCCAAGGCATTGTCTGTTTTTTTGGGAGTAATCAGACTGGTCATGCGGGGCTTTTTCGGTGGTATCCATTCTCTCTTCTAGCTTCCCAATTTCCGCTTTCAGTTCCCAGGTGGATTGCTTGATCTCTTCTTTCAGTGCTGTGAATTGGTCCTGCAAGGAGGAAGTTATTATGTCCTGGAACTCTTCCAGGCACTGGAACAGTTCTTCTTTGCTAGCCGCCATGGCGTCCACGCCCCACTTAGGTAATGGCGATTCAGGTGGGTGTTACTTCCTTTTCTCCCCTGCTCCCACCGTCTTCTCCCGCCAACACTGTTGAATACCCCCTTCGTGAGCCTTGGGGGCATGGGGCTGCTGAGGCGAGGTGATCAACCTCCCCGGGGTTCCCTTTGTCTTTGAACGTGGCATCGTCCAGGCCCCCACCAGATACGCACCCCCTTGAAGTTTCCAACTTGCCTGTGGGGAGCCCTCCTCCTTCTCTGGCCCTGAGCTCGCCTCTATTGGACCAACTCAGCACTCCACATGACCAGATCCTATTTTGCCTATATTATGTGCATTCTTTGATGGTTTTCCACCTGCCGCCTGTCCAAGGACATGGTATACGGTAGCCTTTCTCACACCAGGCTATCCGCTGAGGCCCCCACTCTCTCCCAAGGCCCCAATGGTTACTTCTAAGCACCTGGTGTGGGCCCCATTGACCAACAGAGGGCCCATTCCCCACTTGACAGGCAGAGCTTTTAAAGTCTGTGATCTGGAGTTTCCAGACCTCCGCACCAGCATGTTAGGCCAGGTATCCACAGGGACCAGGCTATCGCTCTGGGCCTGCTCCACTCAGCAGGAGGGGGGTTCCATGCCTCCCCTTCTTTCTCCTCTTCCAGGGCCCCGTGGCCTTCGAGACTCTCACCATTAACGTGGGGATGGGGGCGAGCATACCGCCGGTTTCACTGTGAGGGGGGAGTCCACGTAGCCCCACCTCCCATTAATGCACAGACTCCATAGCCCACTCTTCTAAGCTCTCTGTGGTGATGGGTCCGGCCTCTGCTGTCGGCTCTAGCTCCCTCTGTCCGAGCTCCTCGTGTCCAGCACTGCATCTCATGTGCAGGTCAACCCGCTTCAGGTTCTCCACTGAACTGCCGACACTCGCTATGAGTACCCGCGCACTAGCAAGTCTCCCACATTGTCGGTACCGGATCCTTTGATCTAACATAGACGGACCAGGTTGTCACTGTGGAGCTCCTGAGGTTTCCAGAGCTCTGCCGGGTCCACACCCGGTTCCTACTGCATCACTTCTCTGTTTCTCTGCTGCCCCGCAGGGCCTCACTATGCCGCTTTCATACTCTGCTCTCACAGGGGAACCCAGCAGTCACCCTGGAGGGGTCTGCTGTGTGTTGAAACTGGATTGTCGTGCTATTATGAGAAGGCTCGGAGGGAGAGCACAGTTTCTACGTCCTCTAGCATCCGGCAGCCATCTTGAGTCACCCAACCGCACTGTTTGATACTTCAAAAAAGCCTCACTCCTGATATTGCCACATAGGTAAATATTGACCGTGCCAATTCATATACTATACTTCACAGTTTGTCTCCTGCTTTACTCATGGCATTGTTTTTTTAATCTAACTTCCCATGTTACCTTTGAGTATCAAAGACTCATTCTATGATCTCATTTTCTGTAATATCACTGATGACACTATTTATTCAAATAAGGGGGACTCACACATCTTTTGCTGTCCAATGCCCCGTAAATCCTAGGGGGTATAGGGGCTCCCACCTGGGCAGGAATAAGCAACCAGATGCTGTATGCAGATGCCATTCTTTTTACTCTATATCCCCAGAGTCCGATCACCTGAAAAACAATGCCAGAGGCAGAATACAGCAGCATATCATGGTTCACGGGTAATTGAAATAAATCTAAACAGTGGTGCAACCAGGGAAGCCTGTCGCCCACTTGGGAACCTGATTCATGCTCTGTCTGTATTCCCACCTCCCGGTCAGGTGTGGCTAAGTCGTTGACCAAAAAAAAGAGAAAAAATGCACAAAGGAGTGAGCCACGTATTGAGCCCACAGGCTGCTAGGCAACTTACATGAGAACCCACCCATCCAACATACTTGTTCCTTCCAGAGTAATGCCTGTGCCCCACCTGAATGGAGAGATGGCCAAAGCAGCAGCGTGTAAAGGTATGTTTTTTAAAACAAATTTGTATGCTTGCATTTTTTGATGTGGTGTGTGAGTATGCACGTGAGTGCAAGTATGGTTGTGTGTATGTGTGTGTGTAAGTGGTTGAGGGAGTGTGCCCACAAGTGAGTGCATGTATTTGTGTGTTTTTATGTGTAAGTGTTTGAGTGAGGGTGCGTATGTGTGAGTGCGTCTGTGTATCTTTGTGTGTGTAAGTATTTGCATGTGTGTGCGAATCAGTGAGTGAGGTGGGGTCAGTGGCCTTCATCTGGAACAGTTATTTACAGTGGCAATGCCAGCATGTATTGTGTGTGCAATTTCAAAGTGAGTTTTAGTGGTTATTGTGGCATATAGTGTGTGGGCAGCATCATAAAAGTGATTTATAATGGCAAGACCGGCATATACTGTAGGTGCAACATCACGAACGTGAAATACTATGGCAATGCTGGCATGTATTGTGAGCGCAGCTTGATGTTGTGAGTTGCACTGATAATACATTAAATTGATTTACTGTATGAATGCTGGCATATATTGTGGGTGAAGCATCATGAAAGAGATATACAGTGGACATGCTGGCATGCATTATGGGCTCAGCATCATGAATGTCATATAAACACAAGATTGGCATGGATTGTGGGTGAAGCTTCAACAAAGTGTTTTGCAGTGGCAATATTGGCATGTGTTGTGGATGCAACATCAAAGTGATTTACAGTATGCATGCTAGCATATACTGTGAGTGAAGCATCATGAACCCAGATATACAGTGGCAATGCTGGCATATGTTGTGGCCACAGCTTGTTGGAAGTGATTATGTGGCAGTGCAGCTTCTTGAAAGGTATTTGAAGTATGAATCCTGGTATGTATTGTGTGCATGGCATCAAAGTGATTTACAGTGAGAATTTTGGCCTACATTGAGGATACAATTTCATGAAAGGGATTTACAACGGCTGTGCTGGCATATAGTTTGCACAAAGGCATCATGAAAAATGTTAAATGGTTCGGTGAACAGTTATGGCCTAGCCTTTATTGGATTTCTATGTTTTACTCTAAAGAGCCAATTATAAGTTGTACAGATTTTTACCACAATTCTCTCACAAATGGTGCTGTAAAAGTACCATTAAAGCCCATCATTAAAAAAGAAATCTATATGGACAATCCTGCCAAACTGGGGCTTAGGGCTCCCTCACTTGCATGGTCACTCATGTTAATGTGAGGGGGGTGTTAATGCCCATCAATGTACACATTTACCAGCCACCAATGAACTTGAAGAATTATTTACAATACTGGTGTCCCTTCAAGAACCACATACCCCATCTTGCACCAAACGCTTCCTCTGCCACTGAAATCAAACATATGGTACTGAAGAAAAGCAGAAGTGAAAAGTTGTACCGTTTTGCCGATGACTATGATTGACTGGAGGGAACTCATCAGCACATACGCACTAACACTGGCATTTTACTCAATTCAATTATTGTTTTTCCCCTAAAATGACCTCCCTTCCTTTGGGTCTTCATCAATTGAGACATAGGGTTCTTATCTGTACTTTATAACTTGCAGTCCCCCAAGTCTCCTCGCCACAGTCACTGCAACGAAATATATTGAAACTACGCATGTGTGAACTTTATCAATGGTTCTTTTGAAGGCTACCATGAACGGTGTACTGTAGCGTGACAAGCAGCAACAGTGGGCATTGTTATCAAGAAACCCTTATGGTTGTAGTGTACGTCAATGTGTATTTTTGGATTTGCAGTTGTGCAAATGACCCATGCTTGTTTTTGGGGTGTCTGCATGCCTGTGAGGGAATGCTATGTATTTCCTGAAAAGCATTGCTTGTAATTTGTAGTTGCCTCCCGTATGTAGTGACAGTCTTGTGTTGGCCAGCTCTGGGACACCTAACTTGCATGGACCAGCACGCGGATTAAACCAACCGTTGCTCTTTAATTGCTCTTCGCATCCCTTTTGAAAAGCAGTGGGGCTTTTCTCGCCGTGATTAGCGTCCTAGCCTTGTTTGCTGCTTTTATTTGACTGTCAAGGCTAAACCCCAGCGAGCCCAGAGATTGAACCGAAGGCCAATTCCTCCGTTTAATTAAAGAAATGGCCCTACATTGCGTGATAAATAGTCTAGCCGAAATCATTGTGCACTCAGAATATGGTGCTATTCCCAGGGAATTTCATTCAGGGAGTTCTTGTGTGTGCTGCGTTGAAACCATTTCATAGGGGACGATCTTTACCTGGACTGAAAGAGCTCTGTCATGCAGCACACACACTCTCACACCTACAGCACACACATGCAAGGAAGCACAGACTGCTCCCAATGGTATGTATAGGCGAACTGCGTAGGGAAGTCATTGGAGAGACGAGCCATTTCATCTACCCCGTATCGCCCCACCTCAAACAGGCAATGTATTTTGAAGGGCTAGCTAAATTCCTTTTGGTTGGCATCCGGGTGTTTTTTCTGAAGTCCGAGATGAGCCCTAGAAATGTGTTTTTAGTTTACATACACTGTGCGGGATGCAGTGTTTTGAGGTAAGCATCACACACCAGTAACTTGAAACATTGTTGCTGGGCATCTATGTGACGAAAAGTTGCGGACGGCAAATAAAGCATGTCAAATCCGACAGTGGATCCTTTGATTTGCTCATTCGTGTCACTACTGATAAAAGGCCGATCATGGAAACAAAGACCAATTAAGTTTAGTCTAAGAGTAGGTTCTGCAGCCGACATGTGTTTCGCTCGTTTCTGCGTGCTTTTTCAAGGCCATTTGTTCTGTTGGTTATTTTTTTACATTCGCTAACTATTGATGCGCCGGGGCAGGTTAGGCCCAGGTTGAGTGGTCTACCTTAAGCTTGGGAAACGTGCTGAGGGGATATGAAAAGCACGTCAGCATACATAATTTACTCTTAAACATACCCTGATAAGCAGTTGCTTTCCTTATTAAAGTTTTGTCATCAGTGACCCGTATGCAAAAAAAATAATACTCACAAAAGAAGGAATTACGGTCGGAAATGACATGCCTATCTAAGCTGCCGCTTCTAAGAAAGTGTGATGCTGTCCCCAGACATAGCCCCGCGCCGGCCCTATGTCCTCTTGGGAGGATAGCTCAGGGGTAACGCGCTCACCTGGGAAGTGAGACAATATGGAACAATACAGGTTCGATCCCTGGGTCAGCGCTTAGAAACCTCTGGGTATTAAGCGCGTTATAAATAACCAATCATAATATTTTAGTTTCTGCACAGTTCTGGGCCGGCGGCCTGTTCCACCTGCAGTACTCGCCACACATGCCGGAGCCTGCCTTACCGCCACCACCTACGCAGCATGTTTTGCCTTTGGCCAGGAATCTACATTGGTGCCTTAAATGCCTGGTTCTGATTTTCCACAGGTCTATGCAGTTCCTTCATGGATTCTATGGTGGCAGAGCACTGCGTTTTGTTTGTGGGCCATTCTACTCAGCTTCCGATTTCCATCCCCCCTTTGTGCTGTGAATGGTGTGTGGGGCGCAGGCGAGCACAGGAACTATAGAAGCCCCTGAATTATGACATCACGTGCATGAAAAAAAGTTAATATCAATGTTCAAGTGAGAAACGGATGCATATTCGTTGCAGCAGTTATATGTTGCTATATACCTGATATGTAATGTAGGTTACATCTTTTATGTATATCATGTATATGACATATGTAATATAGAACTTATGCATTTCATGTAAGTAAATATATATATATATTTCCAAACCAAAACGGTCCGTACACGTTGAAGATGCACTCCTCCACCTCCAAATGTATGAATGAACACAGGAGAGAATACTTCAATTGGCACACAGTCCTTTATTTTTGGATCTCTATGCATGGGCACGAAGCTCGTATTAGGCGTTTTGCAACTGACCTGTTGCTTGATCACATACAATACAAACAATGTGAGATTACGCTCTATATACATGAAAGTAGTCTCTATGGTCACACTATGGTGCACAGTCCCTTCTTTATGTTTGCACCATGTCTCTCAGAGCCACAGACCGTATAAAAGCGGTCGACCATGTTGGAGCGTTAAGTTTACAATGACCTTAAGACCATATAGTCAACAGTTGCAGATGAGAGTGCAATTTCGCAACAGCATTCACAAAATGTATTTAGAATTCAAATTGAATCACAAGATGTCAAACCGAGATCTATATTTTTTAGATAATGGTTAGGTGTAAATAGGACCATATGCTTAAAGTGCTTAGTGCATCCTCATCAAAAAGGTTAACAATGTAAACATTCAGTTTCCAGCTATACACCATGACCAAATAAAATGAATCATTAGACACCATGAATGGAATAGGGTGCATGTGCAAAGTGCACTGCTCTGCATCATGCATACATTGCATGGGATTTCTAAAGGGCATATGTGAATGTATCAAATGATTCCACTTAAAATATAAAAACATGAAACAAAGCGCGAGGTAAAGTGCATGGTGCTTACCTCTTGGTAAAAGCCCCTTTTTAAAGTGCATACATACTGCTTAGACCTGGGTGTCCACAATAAAGTGCATAATGCGCTAAAGTGGCATGTGCATCAAATCATCAACAGGATAACTCTATTAATGTACATGGTGCTTAACCTGAGTATCTCCAATGGGAGCCATGATGTTATCATTGTGCAAATATGCAAATTAAAACTAATGAGTTCACACTTGATCTGATGATTATTAAACATACAATATGCACATGCTAGAGTAAAACCATAATAACATGAATTTAAAAGTGGTACCAAACACACAGTTCATCAAAGGAGACACATTGATAAAGAACCCCATTACTCTTGAAAGGACCTAGACTACAACTATAAAACATGTAGTGTATCCGCATAGTAAAAATAACAAGAAACCACCATGTCGCAGTGACCTGTCACAGATATGAAAACTTATCAACACTTTGAATAAACAAGCCTGATGGAACAGTGCACAATGCACTTCATTATGGGCTAATGATTAATCAATTAAAGTAATGCCCTTCATATACTTTGGAAAGTTGAAAATGTGCAAATCAATGAACCAACAAAACACCAAAAAAATGCCAAAAAGCAAAACCCGTGACAGTAAGAATATGAAGAATATATAGAAACATATTTTTTAGATACAAAGTAAAAAATAAAACACAGAAAAGGATGTAACAGAACCAAGTAGAAAAAGATGTTTCAGAACCAAGAAGAAAAAATCAACAAAAAAGGGAACGAGAGAAGAGAAAAATGTGTGCCGCCAACAGAACATAGTCAGAAACAAATGACCTTCATGATTTAAGGGCATTGCCTGGTTTCCAAATTCTCACCTCAAATATGCATGTCATGAATAACGTCACTTCATAAAATCAATACATGGAATCATAGACATATCACAAGAAAGTGTGCAATTCTTTGTCTAGGAAATTGAGTTTTAAAATCGAATATTGTCTTGGTCTCTTGCTCTATCAGTTCTCCGTTTCCTCCTCTAATTGGTGAAGGCATGGTAAGTAATCCAAAGAACTTAAAACCTTTCAAATCATTTTGATGTGCTTCTGTTGCTATATACCTGATATGTAATGTAGGTTACATCTTTCATGTATATAACATATGTAATATAGAACATATGGATGTAATATATATATATATATATATATTCAAGGAAAAAACTTTGGGTGCAGGGACATTAAGGTGAGCAATACACTGTAATAAAACCCTTGAAATTAAAGGAAACAACTTTAGTTGCAGGGACGTTAAGGTGAGATGTGACATGTGATGTCATCATTGTGGCTGTAGTCTGCGCAACAGGGGGCGCGAAGGTTAAGGTGGCTTTAGCTGAATTTCCAGGGTTTTGTTGCATCAAGTTCTCACCTTAACGTCCCTTCCATTTCAAAGGTTTTGTTAGAGTGTATTGCTCACCTTAACGTCCCTGCAATTTAGGGACGTCTTTTAGGGGTCACCAGGGGTCACACTTGCGATCCCTGGGGTCTCCCTTGCTACCCCTAAAAGAAAAAGTAAAAAACTATTTTTTAAACAAATTGAAGCTCCTGGGCTGTGGCCAATGCCATGTAGCTCTTTGTTTTTAGCGTGGCTGGCTTTTCTGTTCAGGCTTCTGAAAACAAACAGTGGTTTCCACAAGTGTAAAAATTTGAACAGTGACCCTAAATAAGAAAGAATAGGAATAACAAATAATTTGTCTTTCTGGAATTCTATACAATTATTGGTAGACTCATGAAAGGTTTATTTCGGGTACACTTCAGGGAGTGAGTCACTGATTTAGTCGGTTCTTAAACACCTCAAATTCACAATGCAGACAAAATACTCTAAAAAGCATTTAGAGTAGAATAAGTATCCATTTCGGACTATGTATTTTGCTTTTCGCAAGTTGCAGTTCTAGTATGTTTTTTTCTGCTGATTCATATGGTGATCCATTCTTGTATGAAATGTTTATCACGTAACAGTGAAATTGTAACCATATTTTTCATAGTGTACTTAGGAACAGTGTTATGTGATGCGACTTCCTGTTTTGTCAAGGGGTAAAATATCATGTTCCATCGCTTCCTGGGATGTCATATTGGGGTGGGGGTCAAATGATATCACTTCGTGTGATGTCATCAGAGGTCAAGGGTCATGTGATTTCACATCCACTACCCCTGGCATTTGTGTGAAATGACGTTCCTTAAATTTCAAAGGTTTTCTTACAAAGTATTGCTCACCTTAATGTCCCTGCAACAAAAGTTTTTTCCTTGAATTTCAAGGGTTTTGTTATTCCATAGATTTTCGAACACTTCCAGACCACTAGCATGGTCTTTCTCCATGGTCAGTGGGCATGGTCTTTGGCCGTGCCCACTGTCCATTTTAAAATAAATGCTACCAGACCACTAGCCATGGCATTCAGATTGCAGGCTTTGAGAACTCACAATGTTTTTAGGAAATGCGCAGTGAGATTCAATTATTTGCCATGGAGCACACACTTTGGTTAAGCAGCGTTCTCCAAGCGGTACACCCCTTTTCGGTGCCATCATTTTGGCATGGGGCGATTTGGTACGTCCATTCTGACCGCAGCTGCCATTTAGGCGCGAAGGTCATTCCGGCGCCGTTATTTTGGCGCGAGGGATGTTCGGACGTGGCTGACATTGCAGCCACGTCTAAATGCCTTCATGCTAAATAAGATCACAGGACTGCACTGCAAAAAACCTTGCCACCTCCCACTTGCGTTGCTTTTCCTTTAATTAAATAAAATTAGTTAAATTTAAAAAAAACATACAGCTTTGAACACTGGTCTGCCAGAGTTTGAGGCTCAGCATTTAACTACTAGGCAGCAATGACTTGGTGCTTCTTTGTGCATACATTTCATACTTAGCCAATAATGCAATATGTTCAACGATAAAATGCTTGGTAGGAAACTTGTGAAAATCCAAACAATAACATAATTGTAGCATAATGGTTAAGTGCTGCGTCCGAACTCCTTAAGGCCAGGGTTCTCTGATAGCAGTGTTCAGCATAAATGTGATTTATAAAATTTAATTTGTTCTGTTTTATATAAATGCGGATGCTGTGTGTTATGAGATATTTAAAACTAAGAAAACACACTGCATTCAGGACCGTCTGCCATCCATGCAGTAACCGGGACCGATCGTGCTTAGTTTCATAGCGTGGAAGGATGCAGCCCCATTAGGCCATGTTTCTCTGAGTGTTCTTCTAAGGGGGGGCATATATTAGGCAACATGGCCTTAGTGGCCTGTCCCCTTCCACAGCGGGGTTCGTCCCAGTTACTACAGGCATGGGAAACCCACTGTTGCTGTAAAAATACCTATTTTTTGATTTTTTATTATTGAATGGGAGACTACAAATACAATAATGCAATTCAGCAAAAGGCTAAAAATTGCAAAAACTGATAGTAGTATGGTTTAGAAAAAAGTAAAAGTATCACATGTCCATTCAGTTGCGTTACTGTAGATTTCTTTGAATACCATTTTCCCTAATGTGATTTCACTGAATCCATTTCACCGAAAATGGTAGGGGAAATGGTATATGTATAATGCATAATAGGTGGGGTGTGAGGTAAGGGTATAATTTAGGGTAGGGAGGGGTGATGAGGGTTGCAGGGGGCTCGCATTAAAAAACAAAAAAAGAAGTGGTTTTTCGGTGAAATGGATTCAATGAAATCTCCGGTAGGAGAAATCTATTTGAAGAAATCACATACATCCATTCATTTGCCTGTCCATGCAGTAACCAGGACTGACCCGGCTTAGCTTCAAAGCGGGCGTACCCTGCTTAGCTTCAAAGCAAGAAAAGGTCCAGCCCATTCCTTTATGTGGTCTTGCAAGTTTGTCTCATATTTCAGGCAATAGGCTGACCCCTTCCTCACTTTGAAGCTAAACAGAGTCTGTCCTGGTTACTGCATGAATGGGAGACCTGGATGACAATTGAGTCACTGGCCATAGCCAGTGATTTTTCACCCCCGACGTCACTATAGTTATAAAACTATCTTTTCAAAAAGAAATTTTTAAAAATCTAATTGCGAACTACACATACCTGCGGTTATCTGTAGTCCTTTGGAACCTCAGATATAGCCACGGCCAAAAAACAAAAATACTTCCCTGTCCCCCCAGGCCATCACCAAGTGTCCGACTCATCTGTGCCAGCTCCCCCTACTCCTCACCTCCCCTGCCTTCTCCCTTTCACCCCAGAGCACATGCTGCTTCTGTGATGCAGTTTGCTTTCAGATGTCAGCTATAGCCGAGGCTACAAAAAGCTTTGTCTTGTAAACTCCGTCCTTGCACCTCCTCCAACTCCCAAATTTCTCTCAGTGCTTTCTAGCCATCCCCCCATCTCTACCCTGATGACATTTGTATGTTTTTATACCTGCAAATAGCTTTTTACTGTGTTTCATTTTCCCATAACCTCGGCTATAGCCGCAAGTATCTCTTGCATCGAGAGAAAAACAAGATGGTGGTCGTTTCATTTCTGGAAACCATGATCCTGCAATGCACCATGGGACATATAACTATAATGTTTGTGGAAGGTAGAACCCCTTTCTCCGTCAAATTTGTTAATAACTATGCCATGGAATAACCCAAAACCACGCATGGCTCTCGAGTCAACGCTTTGTGCCCAAGTTGTTTCGAACTTAGTCTAAATCCGTCCAGCAGTTTAGGCTGTGCGCTTTGGCAAAAATTGACCTTTTTTGCCTATGGGAAAATAAATGGGAAGTAGGCAGAATCCGTTACTCGAATCAAAAGTTATTAACTATAGAATTTTGAGGGGTTCCTATGTGTCTCCGACTTACCTTAACTATAGGGAAGCCTTAAACTGTAGGGTTATGCTATGATATTTATAATGTGCTTAATACCCAAAGGTTTCAAAGCATGGACACCGGGATCGAACCTGTGTTGCTCTGTGTAGTCTTGATTCCAAGGCGAGCACGTTGTCCCTGAGCTATCCTCCCGAGACAGGTTTGTGCTGTTATTACAATGCACTTACCACTTTATCTTGTGAGATCATGTTTACATATATTTTGCGCTAGTCATTTTGACTTGAGTGACAATGTTTACAATCTGCAGGGTTTGTGTTATTACAATGCACTTGTCACTTTATCTTGTGAGATCATGTTTGCACTTATTTTGCACTCATCATTTTTCACTTGAATGACAATGTTTACAATCTGTACTATCCAAGCACCTTATGACTATTTGTCATTCCTTGTATTGATATATGATATGATATGATAGTTTATTTATATAGCGCCTAAACACAATGTGTTTCAAAGCTCTTCAAGGCAAAGGAGGGAACAAGGGAAAATACAATGCAATTCTTACAGGCCATGAACAGTAAGGATGTGAAATTAACTATCTTACTCGGCCTGACGACATTTCAGAAAGTGCAAGAGCTAAGACATAGATAAGGAAGGGCGGGGGAGAATGGGAAGGAAATGGAAATAGACAGGCGACTACCATGCTAGGCCTGATGACATTTCTGGTAGAGCGGGAGAAAGCAAAAGGTGAGGAAGAGGGGTTCAGAAAGGGAGGGGAGGAACAAAACAAGTGCCTATTGTACTAGGCTTGACGACATTTCAGATAGTGCTGGAGTGGGTGGGGAGGAAATAAAGAAGTAAGGGGGGGAGGAGACAGACGAGGTTGCTATCATACTAGGTCCAGTGACAATTCTGATAGAGTGAGTGAATACAAGAAAGTAAGGGGAGGAGGGGAGGAGATAAGAAATGGGAGAGGAGGAGAGAACAGAGAGTAAGCAGTCATAAAGAGTGGAGAAGCAAGAGGGGAGAGCGAATACAATTGCAGAAGTCAGTAGTAACACATAATGCTGCAAGCCTGGATACAAGATGAAGATGGGAACAGCGTGATTCAGGGCCACCATGAGAAAGGGTGATGCATTGTGAATCAAGGAAGTCCATAAAAGTCAAATCCAGCATTGCCCACAAGACGGTGATGGTGAAACCAGAATGTATTGGGACATACTCCTGCAGAAGTAGGCTGGACGGGGGAGGGAAGGAGGCAGTGCAGGGTAGAAGAATCAAGCAAAACAGGCAACACCTGTGTGCAAGAAGGGTGGGGGGCACAAGGGAACATCATGGGGGGACCAGAGGGGTTGGGGGGGCCTGAGGGGACAGAGGGGGTATACACATTTTGGTGTATGCTTACCTGCTGTCTGAGCAGGGGGTTGGTCCCTGGGTCTTCCTGGTTAACAGGAATTGCCTTTTGCTCTGTCAGCCCTTTGCTTCAGACACCCGGGCGAGAGACACCCTTGATCTAAGAGTTTAGAGCAGAAAGGAAGAGGCAGGGCTAAGAAGGTGGGTGCTGCTTAGGCCAGGTGACCTAGATCCACTTGCACCTGCTCCCCATCTGCAAAGGAAAAGAGGCTGGAGGGCTCCTGGAGACAGGGGGTGGGGGCAGGGTAGAAGAATCAAGCAAAACAGCCAACACCTGTGTGCGAGAATGGGGGCGGGGCACAAGGATTATCACGAGCGGACCAGAAGGGTGGGGATGGCCTGTGGGGACAGAGGGAGTAAACACATATTGGTGCATTATATTTATTGTTGATATGAATTGGTAACCAATGGTTCATTGTATTGAACAGGTCACTTTTTCAATTTTGCTTGTTTCAACATACATGGACTTCAAGCACTGTGGCGTTATTCATTCATGTTGGCCGACTTTCAGCTGCTGTGCGGACCATTTTCCATGCACTTAACGGTCATATTTTAGCACCAATCTATAATTGGCATGGATTTTTTATGCTGGGTAATATTACAGATAACTGCAATTGCCATTGCAGATTGGTTGCGATGATAAGCAGTTTTCCAGCTATTCAAAGTTTACCAGATGGCCTTTATATGTGCACTAAGCGTGAATGGCTTTCTGTGCTTGGAAAGACAAGCTAAGAGGGCCGAAATGGTCGCATGGCTGTGTAAGGCATCAGTGCTTGAAGTATATGTATTTTAAAAAGTATCCTGTCATAGTTACTGGATGACATGTGCTGCAAAAGAGAACAGGAGAAGCACCCCGTTCTTCCCCATTCTCCATTCTCCCGCTCTTTCTCCAATGATTGTAGCGACACCATGAAAATGTGCTCTTTCAAAATCCTCGGAAAGTGGATGCGGATCGCCTACTGGGCCCCAAAAGCAGCGGTTGAGCGCCATCAAAATTGAGGCCCATGTATTTTAATGGTCGAGCAGGGTCGGACTGGCTTACAGCTGGCTCTGATACCAATGTAAAAGTAGCCCACAGTCGCATGGGCAATCAGTCCCTTCTGTGACAGACTGCCTGAGTAGTACTCAAGAGTGTGTTTTTTGATTAAGTGTGTGCAAATGATGCATTTTAAAGAATACAGGGATGATTCATTGAATTATTTGCATGTAGAATGGGGCGCAAATCCCTGTTTGTCGATTCATGTAATCGACTGCGCTGGACTTTTCCTGGACTTGTGTGGAGTTCGCGCAGGCTCTGTATGTCTCTGCGTGTCATCGAGTGCCTTGCACGATACACCGCACGGAGCATGGGCATGGCTTGCGCAGAGTGCTGGGAGGGGGCGGAACACAGAAAATGTGGAAGAATAAGCGAAAAAGTAGACCTTCTGAGGGACGGCAATCCCCCACACGCCCACAATTGCACCAAATGACACATATTCATGGAACCACCCGTTCAACCTCTTGGCATATTAATGGGCACGCAAATCCCTCGATCTCTATGCCCTCCGGAATGGGTTTGCATGTCGGCTACAGAGGTGCGTGTACACAACCGGGGTTCCGATCTAACTTAGGGGTGCACGTACGCAGTCTAGCAGGGTGCAAAAATGTTTTACGGAGGTTCGCACGCAGATTTTCTGAGTTTTTACAGTTACGATTTTTCATATGCATGTTGTTGAGGTGCCGACACCATTATGAGGGATGCTGCGCAGGGCTCCCGAGATGCAGGTCTGCTTGCGGGCGACCCACGCACTGTTTGAAGGGTGTGTGTATTTTTTCCCAGTTGAGCACGCAAAGGTAGCTGTTCTGGCTTTTCATGCTTTGCGTGGGGGCGTGTCAGGGGCATTCTGGCCACGACTTGCATATACGGTTACTTTGCGCAGTAAATTCCATGAATACGCGGTACATGCATTTTTTATTCTGCGTGCAGGTCCATGCAGTTTCCTTCTCGGCGCACGTCCCTTGTCGGATTTTTGCGCACATTTCCATGAATCGGGCCCTATGTGTTCAGTATACTGTTCAAAACTACTAAATACGTAGTGTAATAACTCATAAAACAGGCACATTTTGACCAAAATATTGACCCATACTACCACCTCGGACCTTCACTTCAGGCCTTGCCTTTTTGCCCTTTGGACCAGTTGGAGGCGGTGGTAAAGGCACACGTTATGGGAAACAGGTTCAGATGAAACGGGGGTGTGGGGTGGCTTTTAACTTTGAAATCCATCAAGAAAACCTACAGCAACTGAGCGACAACACCGCGCGCTGAAGTTCACTCCGGTTTTATGTTTGTTATGGTTCCTATTTAACGGAAATTGAGCCAAACACTTTCAAGTGCCACTTGAAGCGAAGTGAAATATTGATGGAAGAGTGCAACCGGCCCTGGCACTGCCCCTCTGCCGCCTTGGCAGCCTAATGGAAACGAGCTAAACTGGCAGGCAATCTCTAGTCTGCGTACCCTGCTCACGCAATGCTCTGTGACTGGAGCACTCAGCGGATAAGACTAGCGTGTAGGTGCAGAGGGGACAATGTGGGCAGCAGAGGCGTCGCTAGGTGGTGCCTGAGGGGGCTATAGCCCCAGGTCTTTTGGTGTAGCCCTGGATAGAAGCTCAGGGGCAACAACCAAAAGGCTAGCTAGCCCGAGTCCCAAAAATCCCGACAATAGCGTAGCCCCGGATTCTTTTCCAGGCCTAGCAACACCCCTGGCAGTGGGCAGGATTAGTAGCCAGTTTCGAGGGGAGAGTCACCTGGTCGCACTGGACCTTATATCACACCAGCTTCATCTTAGATGCTTCTTCCGTTCAGCTGATGTTTTAGGGTATGGAATGCGTCAAGTGGCATGACGAGTGGTAACATTCAACTTGGAGATGACAATGGGGATGGTTTTAGCTGCCAAGCATCCCCTTGATCCGAGGAGGGGTCCGTGCCCTGGTGCACCACTCTCCGTGCTCGAGCCTCTCAGCTAATTCTGCTGTACATTCGGCAGGGGCGTTGCTAGGGGGGGCTAAGGGGGCTATAGCCCCTGATCTTTTGGTTGTAGCCCCGGATAGAATCTCAGGAGCTACAGCCAAAAGACTAGCTAGCCCCCAGTCCCAACAGTTCCGACATCAGCGTAGCCCCGGGTCTTTTCCAGACCTAGCAACTCCCCTGACATTCCGTAACCCAGGGAACGGGGTCTTCTTCCATTTTCTTATGGAGGATTCAGCATGTCACCGATTGACAAGTTTACTAGAAGTTTCTTGAGGTTGTTCACCTTCTTTTGCTGCAATCCTGGCAGATATTGACTTGGCTTTGGCCTGCTATGTGAGAGCCTGTCCCCACCCGTATCTGCTGGCCTTAACCATCGCATTTCTAGCCGCGTGTGTGCGGTGGAGGCGCTCCAGATCCCGTGCATGTTCCGTGACTTGAAATGCCAGGGTCAGGAAAAAGGGGAAAGCAGTTGTGTACAGATAACAATAGTTGTTTTTATTTAAGCACTTGCCAGCACATTGCTTTACTTAATCTGTATCCAAGTTTCGCAGTTGGTTTTCTATCTTTGCTTCACCTCCCAGGAGCAGGCTGTGGTGTTTGAAATAATTGTTATTGACTACAATCTTAGAAACATATATGACTGCACTGCTTTTCTGAATTCACGCGCTATGACTAGGTTTGAATGTTGTCCTAACTCGCCCGTGCTCATCAGGCTTTTTCAGGATTAGTCATTTCAAATATGGTCAGGTCCAGGTTTCCAACATCAAAGTCTCTGGCTTCCCGCAGTCTCTGAACCATCGCTTGTGCACCACTGTCTCCTGCGCTGGATGTCACGGCAATTGCAGTCCTCCCAGGAACCTCACATCTTTGTCTCCGCTGCACTGGGCTCGGTTGCTGAAGTGTCTGTAATACAACGTTCACAATTCTGCTCTACTCTGTTTGAACTTGTCAGCACTTCTTTCCTTCTTTCTTTCTTTATTTAAATTCATATTGCGCGCAGACAGCCTTTGGGCATCGAGGCGCTGTTACATGTGAAGAGCTTAGTTACAGGAAGCATTCCACTTCTGCACCAGGTTCATCGGACTCTGTCACCTATTCATGCTTTTTTAGCATTTCACTATTTGATCAGTTTAACTTAGCTCTCTCACAGTTGGCCCACACGACTGGTCTAGCGCTCTCACAGTTGATCCACTTAACTGGTCTAGCGCTCTCCCAGTTGATCCACTTAACTGGTCTAGCGCTCTCCCAGTTGATCCACTTAACTGGTCTAGCACTCTCACAGTTAGCCCATTTGACTGGTCTAGCACTATCCCAGTTGATCCACTTGACTAGTGCTCTCCCAGTTGGCCCACTTGACTGTTCTAGCACTCTCCCAGTTGATCCACTTAACTGGTCTAGCACTCTCACAGTTGACCCACTTGACTGGTCTAACGCTCTCACAGTTGCCCCACTTGAATGGTCTAGCACTCTCACGGTTGATCCACTTGACTGGTGTAGCACTCTCGGTCTAGCGCTTTCATACTTGGCCAACTTGACTGGTCTAGCGCTATCATATTTTACCCACTTGACTGGTCTAGCGCTCTCACAGTTGACCCACTTGAATGATCTAGTGCTCGGCCCACTTGACTGGTTTGGCACTCTCACAGTTTACCCACTGGACTGGTCTAGCGCTCTCACAGTTTACCCACTCGACTGGTCTAGCGCTATCACAGTTGATCCACTGGACTGGTTTAGTGCTCTCACAGTTTACCCACTGGACTGGTCTGGTGCTCTTTGTACTTGGCTTTGATTTCTTAGCGCTGGATTCACTTAACCAAGTTAATGTTCCCTCACTTGATGCACTCGTCTTTCTTCATACTTGCGCACTTGGTTTTCTTGACTTGCATAGTGCCTTTGCACTGATTGCAGTGGTTGAACCACAACTTTCATGAGTCAATTCGTCACTGGTGTGATTCACCGTATTAACGCTTCTGCGCATGCGTCCCGTATTCCTTCATTTGCTTGGTTTGCCAGTGCCACTGCTCTCCTATGAGGTTGGAAATACTGCTCCAATAGAGCAATTCTTCTCTGGTTTGCTGAGTTTTATAAGTGCCTCAGAGTGTACTTCAGCTCTTCTTAGCTCCCTTGGTTTCTTAGTGCCTTTGCACACCTTGGAGTGTTGGAAGGCTCCTTGAGTGTTTCAACGGCAACTAACATGGAGCATTTCTTCATCTCTGGGCTCCCCCTTACTGGCTTCCCTCGCATCACCTTGTGCATCTCAACTCTCTGGCTTTGAGTCCCAATTTTTCAACTCCTCCTCTAGATCTCTACACACGCCTACCCTTTCTCACTTTCACACCAAGGCATGATGGTCTAGGTTTTTGCAGCAGCTCACTGGGGAAGTGCTAGAGCTTTTTGGGGACAGCCTTTCTTGGCCCCGATATTGTTCCCACCACAGACGCCTTAGCGACCCAGTGCTTGTCTCTCTGCTGCCCTGGACATCGCTGTCTTCTCTAAACTGCTTCGCCGAAGTGACATCTCGCATGGATTGTTGTCCATCAGCATCTCGTCAGCGTCCTGCGCTCCTGACCCCTCCAGCATATCCACACCACTGTCGTCTCGCCACCAGCTTTCTTCAACTGCCTGTTGCATGGATCTCGACTACGTGGGTTCTTGAAACGGAGTAAACCCCTCCAGCACCCCTCCCTATCTCTGGTGGCCTTGCTTTCTGTCGCCTCACTATTTAACTCCCCTCACTGCTGTGATCTTCCTTCTCTTTCAATGACCCGTGGCTTCGCGCTTGTCGTCAGGTGTTCACTGCCATGGAAAAAATACTCAACTATTCTTGTTCTCTGCAGTATGAATGGGGAACTTCATGGCAAAGTGTAGATGATGTGTTTCCAAGTTCCTCTTGTTTCTCTGGGAGATGAGTCTCGGATTCGTATGCTTAGGCGCTTGAGGGTATTGTAGACTCTTTCTGTTGGGGTTGATGTCTGTCCTTTCATGAGCTGCATCTCATAGTCATGGGTACCCTCCTAGGTCTGCTTGCTAATCATGGCTGGGAGAATTGCTGCAGGCCCAGAAGCCTGGTTTGCAAAGCAGCAAGTGCATTCTTTCTGTTGGGCTTGTGACTATTTTGGTCCCCACACTTTGCAGCCAAATAGGATGATAGTTTTGCTCCCACAGTCAGTCTATTGGCAATGCCTACTGGATCTTGCAAGCTCATGCCCTCCGTCTCCCTTTCCAAAACACAATGCAGCTCCATCAACATGCCTTGCCTCTGGACACTGTGGTACTTTCAGCAGAGTTTGCGCACTCTGAAATGAGACTTAAGCCACGTGGGAGACGAGGACAAGCAGTAAGTACAAGTTGCGCAATTCATGGCGCATTTCATGGCGCACACACCGTTCCAAACTGTTGTGGTGCAGTTCAACTTTTATAGTTGCTCTGAAATGGAACCCTTCTCTTTTGTGCACTCAGCCTCTGGTTTTCATTTGGGTTTCCCTCTTGTCCCTGTGCATTAACCTAAGCATTTTTCATGGATGTACATTGTACCTTTTATAAAAACACAACATTTTAATCATAATGACTGGCAACCCAAATGTTATCTAGCTAATCTGTGCCATTACATAGTAGGGCCAACCCTATGCAAATCAGTCTGGACCCTGCCACCTAATAGAACATTGCGGTGTAACCTGGAGGGCACGTCCCCGCTTCACATTAACACTGCAACTCTAAGCATATTTACCCCTTGTCTTACCTCATCAGTGGGGTACAGATTAGTTCCCTAGGCTAAACGAGCAGATTGCCCACATCTGCAAATACCCACTTCCACTCAAAACTTCATAAACACACCAAAAGGGGATGCATGGAAAACTTAGACTCACTCATTACTATTAGCACCTTGGCGGGGGAGTCAGCCAATCGGGTGGCTAGGAACGTGAGATTGAACCGCCATTGAAAGCCTGTGTTCCATCCCACCTGACGGCTCGCTCCCCCACCATCATTTTCCCAACCCTCCGTCCCCTTATCCTTTTTTTTTTTCATTCTCCCCCACCCACTTAACTTATTTGGGCTGCGGCGGCCCTTGCCGCACAGCCGCACCTTCCGCTATTCTCCCGACCGCCGTTATGGAAAGGGAAGAGGGGCTCTGTATGGAGCTCCACCTTCCCTTTCCATGGAGGCCATCTTTAGACAGTATTTTCAGTCATTGAACGGGACCTGCGAGGGGTCCCTTTCAATGACTGAAAATACTTTTTTTTTTTGCATCCAGGGTTACTGCTTTGGTAGCCTGGGGTGCTAATGGCCTTAAGCCCCCGTTCTTCCCCCGTCCCCCCCCCCCCCCCCAGGGCTGGAACGGGGTGAACGGCCCGGAGTCCTCGTTAATGGCCGTCGCTTCACTCGGCCCGTTAACTTGGGCTGCTCTCGGCCGTTAACTTGGTCTGCAGGGCGTTACCCCCGTTCCAGCCCCTGTAATAGGGGCTTAACACCCCAGGAATTTCTTTGGACTGCTTTGCACTCCTTTGTTTTTTAGCCTGTCTGTGTTTAACTCTATGCCCTAAACGAGCCCTCTCAAAACACCACGCTCCTGAATCTGGGAGCATTGGTTTGCAGGCGTTACATTGACGTTCATTAGACAACGCCTCGACTCTCGCTCTTTAGAGCAGCCTGACCCCACGCTGCATATCAAACCTTTTTGGATCCCGTGTTGAGAACAGACTGCACGTCCAGGATATTTGATCCGTCTCAGCTGCTGGCAATTTCCATACATAAGCTCTTAGGGAAATAGCCGGGAGGAAATTGTTCTTTTTGCAAATGGAAGTCCTGGCCGAGGCATTGCAAGCTCTTTTCCCTCCGTGAGACTGAGTGAGTGGAGCAATAGTGCAGCCATCCATCCCACTTCATTATGTCTGCTGTGCTACATAATACTAACCAAGCAATATAAATAAATATATATACATATTATAAGCACGCCCCTTTACTTATGGAAAGATCCCTAAACAGTTTTTAGTTTTGCCTGTGGTGTGCTAAAGCGCCACCTATACGCTAAAAATATTGCATTGGAGTACAGTTAGGTGAGAGATCACCTGCGACGAGGGACACGTAGATAGCTGGTGTTGTTTGGTTATTTGTCCAGCCAGTGACTGGCCGTAACCCTATTAAGCTGTAAGCCCCTTCCCGCGCCCTGCCTTCCCCTCTTGTCCAAAACACATCGTCCTGGTATTTCTGAGCTAGCTCTATCTAGAAGTAACCTTGAGTTTTGGCCTGGCATTCATGTTTCTGCAGAGATTACTTAAAAGCTTCATGCAACTATAGCTGTGCTACTGATGTAATACAAATGTCTTAACCGAGTATGCCTTCAGCCATGTGATTTGTATGTGTCCCTTGCGCTGAAGTCCGGTGAAAGATAAGCATTGACAAAGCAAAAGGTTGTGGCTTATCTATCCGTGTCAGATAGGCAGTCGCAGTGTAGCACAGGGCTCAGGAACCTCAGCAAGTACACACAGCATCACCGGGTACAAGCAACTTGGCACTGAGTACCGCAGAAGCACTCGACTCACAACCGGAAGAAAACTGCATTGCTGCGTGGGCTCTGGTGCCAATACTTGGGTTCTGTATCCGTGGGTGGGCATTTCTTAACGGCCCCTGGTCGGTGAAGAGGGGCACTGATAGGTGAAATCTTCCCACACCTCGCCGCGCTGATGTGAGGAAGCCGGAGTCTCGAGCACAAACGTTTCCTCCAAGTGCACAGCCTTCAACAAACTTTGGGGAACAGAATATTTGGTCCCACCGACGACTAGCAGTGTTTTGGCTGAATTTTCCAAGCCAACTCCAGGAATGATCCACTATCTGTCGCTAAAGTCCCGGGTGAAATTAGATTACGTATTGTGAAACAAGGGTCACAAATGCCACCAATGGAGTGTCACAATAAACGATCGAAATGGCAGTGTTGGCAATATGTTTCTTCTAGGAAGTCAATACGTTTGCTTTAAAGCAATATTTGCCCAAGAGGCTGTGCCAGGTGTTCAGGCCCTTCACAGCAGAAGCCATTTAGAAATGTATTAGATGATCCACTGGGTTCCAAACACGAACACTAAGGCCATGTTGCATCAAGGAAGGCAATCGTAGACTGCCACTTAAGCAATGAGTTCCAGGTGCAAAGCCACAATCAGCCAAGCAAAAACGATTCCCTTCACGTTTTTAGTTTGTTAAAAACCAAAAAACTAGAACGGCTGTCAACTCCCAAAAATTGAGAAAGAGGATTTCTCCAAGAGAAAGATCAGGTGTGTACTTCACTTCCATTCATGATGCACGTGTGCATAAGTAGCAAATACGCTCTTTTGTCTCGGGAGGATAGCTCAGGGGCAAAGTGCTCACCTTGGGAGCAAGACAACACAGAGAAACACAGGTTTGATCCCCGGGTCTGCGCTTAGAAACCGCTGGGTATTATAAATAACCAATCATATCATTAGAGTATGTGCAGCCTGCCCATGTCTCTTGTTTTTTCTAGTTCAGTAAATGTTTGCTGTTCATTGCAGGCTCAAGGCCCATGGCCGAACCAAAAATGCAAAATGCTGCAGTGGATCATTTTTTTTGGGTCAAAGTGGCCTACTTTTTTGGCCAATGTGGGCCAGTTTGATGAGTTACTTCACTATGTGTCTAGTAGCTTTGACCAGTGTTGCTGAATAAATATTCTTTAAAATGCACAACTTGCATCACATGTTATCAAAAAACTCCTCCTTGGTATTATTCAAACTGTCACAAAAATAAGAATTGCCCTTTGCAACTGTGGGCCACTCTTTCATTGGTGCCCGAGACAATTGTATGGCCCAATCCGACCCTTGTTCATTGTATCCATCTTGCCATAGGCTGCTTGAAACACTTGGCAAGAAATCCGTCACCATTGGGAGGGCCTCAGCTTTTCATGTGTAGCTGGGGCGTCAAATAAAAGGTCTGCAGCTGGATTATGTTCCTGAAGCACCATCATCAGTTCCTCCACATGGTCAGTGTACACAGGGCTTTAAGTGGGCCTGGGCCAGCCGATGCCAGGCACTGGCAGTCTCCAGAAAGGGCTCCCGAGCCAGGGCACTGTCGGGGCCCACCCCCAATGAGCAACAGCCAGCCGACACCCGTGCAGAGGCTGCACGGTTACACGAGCTGCCTGCAGGTGTCAGCACTTCGGTTTAGAAAAAAGAAAAGACATTGGGCCTCATTACAAGTTTGGAGGTAGCCATGGTGCTATTAGCGCCATGGCTGCCTCCAAAATCGTGTCCGGGGTCTGTGAATGAGGAATTACCGGGTCATTCCAACTTTGGGGGACCCAGTAATTCCTCATTCACAAAACCGGACA
This sequence comes from Ambystoma mexicanum, assembly GCF_040938575.1. Taxonomy (NCBI): domain Eukaryota; kingdom Metazoa; phylum Chordata; class Amphibia; order Caudata; family Ambystomatidae; genus Ambystoma; species Ambystoma mexicanum. Next base: position 439,669,623 of record NC_090922.1, on the reverse strand, counting down.
TCTGTTCTGGGTCCCACGAGGGAACCTCGTAATAGGGCGGAATGGGTTCTCCAGCGCCGGCACCATTACCGCTGCCGGTTAAAGCCATTCCACCAGCCTCGTAATGAGCCCATTGCCTTTCCTTTTTTCTAAACGAAGTACTGACAGCTGCAAGCAGCAGGCGTAACCGTGCAGTGCGGGCTGCCTGACGACTATGTACTTGAAACAGGAGGTGGGCTGGACTGCCCAGCTCTCCTTCTGTTTCGATATGATGACTAGTTACTCGCATCAGCCAGCATGATGCTGGCTGATGACTAGTTACTCGCATCACCCAGCATGATGCTGGCTGATGACTAGTTACTCGCATCAGCCAGCATGATGCTGGATGATGACTAGTTACTCGCATCACCCAGCATGATGCTGGCTGATGACTAGTTACTCGCATCACCCAGCATGATGCTGGCTGATGACTAGTTACTCGCATCAGCCAGCATGATGCTGGATGATGACTAGTTACTCGCATCACCCAGCATGATGCTGGCTGATGACTAGTTACTCGCATCACCCAGCATGATGCTGGATGATGACTAGTTACTCGCATCACCCAGCATGATGCTGGCTGATGACTAGTTACTCGCATCACCCAGCATGATGCTGGCTGATGACTAGTTACTCGCATCACCCAGCATGATGCTGGATGATGACTAGTTACTCAAAAACAAAGGGAGAGACTGGGCCCTCCAGCCCTCCTCCTGTTTCTATTACAGACCTTTCATTCAAGGAGCCGCTGGTTAAAGCGGGTTCCTTGAATCAAAGGGCTGCCAGCAGTGTGCGAGCTGGGGCACACTGGTGTCACACCTTTTGGTGCGCCCAGCCCCTTCTTTTGTTTAAAAGAGGGTCTGGGCGCATCAAAGGTAATAATGCCAGTGTGCCCCAGCTCCAACTTTTACCAACCGCCCGCATCCCACCTGCCCTTAATCGTGGGGGGTGTTCTCGTTAGAGGGCGTGTCCTTAGGCCACACCCCCTAACTAAGCCACCACCCCTTGATTACCAATCCCACTTAAAGCACTGAGTGCACATTGCATAGTGCAAAGTAAAGACTCCATTCACCCTGCTGTGACTTTCCGTATCATGAGCGAAGATGCTTTCATAAGTAGCTGCTTAACTGGAGAGCACCCCCCACTGAACTCAAAGCAAAATAGCCGCAAAAGGATACAGTGATGAGTGATAGTCCAAGCAACCGAATAGATGCATAGAAATAAAGTGACCGTACCATTATAATAATCAGTTATTTATAACGCGCTTAATACCGAAAAGGTTTTGAATCGCGTACCCTGGGTTCGAACCAGTGTCGTTGTGCATCGTCATGGCTTCCAAGACGAGCGTGTTGCCACTGAGTTATACTAACCAATCGGCATCAAGTGTCTCGAAAAAGCAGAATGCTATTTTAAGGCATCGTTCACAAAGAGAGAAAGATCAAGCAGTCATGAAGTGTGCCATGAAACCTCCCTATTTACAGGAGCACACCCTTGCAAGGATTCCTCCCCGGACCCATTTTCAGTATGTGAACCCAGGATGAGTTTCCAATCATGACTAAACTACTAGATCACGTTCTAGAGCCTGGAGCAAAGTATTAGCTGCGCCATTACTTACTCCCTTACTTTAAAAGAGACCCGGGTAACAAGATCACAAGATCACAGTGCACGAATAACTCCAACCGTAAACGTCCATCCCAAAGTTGTGTCGCAGTTTCAGATCCCTACTGTCCAAACCCTTTCATATCTGAAGAGGGTGTATTTCCAGGTGACATTTGCCTGCTGCAGTAGCGGCAGCGGTATCAGGCCCTCCTCCAGCGGTGATATGATGTGTGCACCATTCTTTCTAAGAGGCACCCAATGTTCTCATGGGGTTGAGCACGTGCTGCACTGGAATGCTCCTGCGCACTGTTGCTATGGCCATCTGAAGTATTGCAATATTCATGTATATTAATTACCCTCTGACTTTTATCCAATTTCTCCTGCAGTTTGTGCTGTAAAAAATGGCAGTTTGTGCTGATCTTTCTAAAAATATCTCTGAAGGCAAATGGCGCTCTCCACCCCCCTGGGTGGTTTCAGCCGCCTGGCTCACTTTGCTTAGGCGCTACTAGTATTCACTTGCACTAACGAACCTCTTTAAGAATCCGCCACTGCTGTTACCCTTTTAATTCTTATCATGTTCATGGTGTGGCCCACCTGGCACCCTGGCTGTGTGAACTTGACACCGCTGAAGCACACCCACCATTGTCAGCCATCTTGATTTCCTTCCTTCTCGATTTTGCAGGTGTACCTGAAGGCTCCCATGATACTGAACGGAGTCTGTGTCATCTGGAAAGGCTGGATTGACCTGCAGAGGCTGGACGGGATGGGCTGCTTGGAGTTTGATGAAGAAAGAGCGCAGGTAGGCGCAAGGATTTTCTTGCATGTTCCCCAGTTTCTGGGAGGGAATGAAGAAGGGAGGTGGCAGGGATGGAGTCTGGTTGGGAGAAAGTGCTCTTAATGCTCACAAAATCCCGCGAGTGGGAACAAAATATGCTGCAGTTTAGAACTTGGCCCGTGTTATATAGGGCAAAAAGAGCCTGAGGGTGATTGCCTCTCGGGCATCCATTTATCCTTCCCTGTTCCGTTTGCGGCCCCCTTTTTCCTGTTCCTTTGTTTCTTTGTTATTTTTCTTTTTCCTTTCAGTATACCTGTGCCACCTGGGGCATGATAGCCCCTTCCTTCCCCCAGGGCACCCATGAGTCTGCCTTCTGCCTACCTACCTGTGATGAACCATCAACTTCCGGGGTACCGGTGGTCCAGGGATGAATATTGGTTTATAAAGCATCAATCAGCCCCACATCACTAATAAACCAGAAGGGATTCGAAGAGATTGGAATAACAAGCAAATTATTAACCTCCCTGTCCAATTTTGGTAACGTAGATGGAATGGCAGGCTTATCTCCGAAAGGTCGTGGATCGTTGGTTAGTCGGTATAGTAAATAATCACAACAGTTCAAGGTTACTTGGCTTCAGCACAAAGGGAGCAATGGGTCTTAAAATGTCTCTAGGGGTCTTCTGGGAAGGACCAGGGGGACATAACCACAATGCACCTTGTGTTATGGGTGTTCTTGGTGTTCGACAGGGTTGTGTCAGCTTCACTGCGCTTTGCAGGCTTCTGTGACAGAGTTCAAGATGAGTGTCAGCTGCGGGTATCAGGTGGCAAGGCAGTTCGGTACGCAAAGTTGGATAAACTGATCCAGGCTGGTTTACATGGTGGCTTGGGGTCAGGAATCATTGTCTCAGTGCTGGTTGGTGGTACTGAAGCACTGGTTGAGATGTCTCAGATGTCCTTCAGCAACTGTAGTGTAACAACAGTCAGTGTTGCAGTCGGTTGCAGCTCAAGGAACTCAACTGGCTTGAAAATGTCCTTTAAGGCGGACATCTGTAGATGCTCATCAATGCGCTTCTCCTAGCTTCTTCACTGGGCTTGTGTTGTCCTTTAAGGTGGATGCTGGTAGATGCTCGCTGAGGCACTTGTCCCAACTTCTTCAATGGGCCTGTGTCGTCCTTTTTCGTGGACGGCCCAAAGCTGAGGAGTGTGTTGCAGGAAGCTGCCTTGTCCTCGGTTTTGGGTTCTGAGACCTTCTGGTACTTCCCACCTAGGAAGCTTGCTGCAGAGCCTAGCAGGGCATGCTGTGTGCTGGCTGGGTACGGTTCTGGAGCTGCAAGAGGGTCCTCTGGATTCAGTATCTCCCTCTGTTCCCTGGGAGATATTTAGGGGAGGGATCTTGCTTCACTCTTTGAAGGTACTGGTCTTCCTTCACTGGCGGAAGATGTAAGGCAGACTGTACCTTCAGCCAGGTTCCAATGATGAGTTATTCTTGCATCCTTTCAAAGTCTTCAGATGGTCTTCACAGAATAGAGGCTCTCACTCTTTTAAAGCCAAAGGGCCACAGGGATTGGTGCAGGCCAAGCCTACCTTAATGAACCAATCCTGGGTCCCCACCAACTATCACCTGTACACGTGAGGTCATAACCAGAGTGCTTTGCAACCAAAAAGGTAAAGGGGTGAAAACATGTGATAGTAAGTCCCCTCATCTTCCTGTCTGTTGTGGATCAAATTGTCTCTCTGGTTAATAGGGCTCTCTGTGGTTCCTGATTAAAGCTGAAGCTCTCCCTTGAAGCTGCACCATGACCAGACTCTCTGGCTCCTGCGAAAAACATTCTCGTAACTTATGAATGGGGTCCACCTGCGGGGTTGGCTACTGTAAACATGCAGCCCCAGACATGACTGCTCACTGTCAATTGATACTGAGGGTGGGAGCTAGCTTCAGGTTGACACAGTTGCATAAGAAAGGTTTTTGGGTTTTCCTGTCTCCTTTGTTAACCTCTACAGCCAGGCCTCATGTGGGCCTGTTTGAAGTACACCCTATTCTTATGAGAATCGCTGCCACCAGCTGCAGTGCCCAACAAAAGGGCAGGGCAGATCCATGGAGCCTTTGTTACTTAATCAGGCTGGCCATGTCCAGGGGATTGATCCTCCCCCTTCTGGAGATGCATCGTGTACTTCTGCTGTCATATCCCTACTAAATATGACAGGGCAGACTGTGCCTTATAAGCCGTGTCCACCAAGAGTACACGCTTCTATGCATTTTTTGTGCTGTGAGCATAGGAAACTGTGTGTGGATTATCCCCACATATTTTCCGGAGGTTGGTCTACCATCATTCATTTTAATAAAACATTTTTAAATAACCCAGGCGAGCGCACACGCACCGTGTGGGTAGTTGAATTCCTCACACTTCCCGAAACTACCACTGAGCTGTTAGTGGTGAGGGGAGGACGCCTGAGTGCCTCCCTCCCTCAGGTGGCCCCCTTGCCTGTCACACCAACGTATCCCCCTGATACCTCTACCTTCAGGGCATGCTGCCCTTGCAGGTCCCAGGGCACAATGCAAAGCTGCCTTCATTCCTTCTGAGGTCGCAAATGGAGTTCCACTTTTGTGGGTAATAATTGCTCATTGTACCACCTGTTTAACAAAACACTCGGAAACCACTAGCCCTCTTATGTGGTGCTACACAAAACACCAGGGGCCCGATTCATGGAACTTTTAGTATGGTGCAAAGTGACTTTGCACTGCCAACAAACACCCTGATTCACAGAGCGGTGCGAAGTGTATTTTTGCAGTGCAAAGGGACTTTGCACCATGCTAAAAGTTCCATGAATCAGGGCCCCAAGTGTTATTGTCCAGCATGGGTATGGGCAGGCCCACATGGAAAATGTAGCAGCTAGAAACATAGCCAATGCTTCATGGTCATACAGGGGGCAGAATTAATAAACGGTGTGCTCTGGCACATGGGGCAGTTTGGTGCATGTCTGCCTGCACAGCCATGTGTGCCTTTTTGTGCAAGCTGCTATGGCACCAAGGAAGGTACGCTGTAGTTGGAGGTTCCTAATTACCATATGGTGATTTCTATGGTAATTATGGAAGTCATTGTTTTAGCACTGCATGCACTTTAAAAATACATTTGTAGACAGTTTGTACCTTCATGCTTGCACCATCGGTTAGATTGTGCGAAGACTGAAGCACGTCCAAGAAACAAAGTGAGACCACTTTGTTAAGAAAGGCGCATCTCAGTTAGCCCCAAATAGGTTGCCAATATTTAATATATTAGAGATTAGGTATCCAGTTTATGATATAAAAGTAATGAATTTCAAAGAAATATTTTCAAAGAAATATTTTAACAGGAATTGTTTAATTCACATTCCTGTGATGTTTGCCGCCAAAATTTGTTCATGTAAATCACACAATGAGTTTGCATCTCCAATTGCCCATAATACTCTAGTGCCAATGCATTTCGGAATTAATCCTTCATCAGGGCGGTATCATAGCAACAAACAATTAATAAAATATGACTTATTACATTGTTAATAGTATATATACATACAACAACCATTGTTTAAGGGTTATTACAAAAATCACATACCAATCCGCGAATCACGTCCATTTGTAGAGATAATGAAAAAAGCAAAACGGGATACCAATTAGTTAACTGGAGATAGTGTGCATATTCTCTCTTACAACTATGCGTGCGTGTCATACCTTAGTCATGCCGAACGCTGAAATCGTGGTGTTGTGCGAGGATACAACACGATCTACAAAAAAGTTTAACAAAAACACTATGTCATCCTCAAGTCTTTCCGTAGATAAGGCCTGTGATAACGTGACCGCAGAGTGAGCCGCTTACAACGCGCTAGCGTTAGTTTACCTTTCGTTTTAAAGGTCACCATGGAGACGGTGCCAGGCGTCGTGGTCCAGACTGGAGCACGTACGCCTCGCGCCCCACCCTCGGGCGAAAGCCAGGGGGCGGGGATGTTTCCATGGTGACCAACCCATTCGAAGTAGACGCGCGTGATTGTAATCTCATGTCTACTGAGCCAGAGCAATTAGGGGACTGGCAGTGTGTATTCATTTAGCGGATCATAATAATGTGTGCAAGGTTAAAGGTTCAAAATGACTTAATTTGAGTAGTAAGGCATATAAAATAAACCATAGTGTTCAACCATGGAACATGTATTCTATTACTATGATGTTATTTTAAGCAAAGAGTTTTCACTATTAAGAAGACATAAACCTAGATCTTGTGTAATCTTAGAAAAAGACATGGCAAGGAATATAAAATGCGGTTAAATAGCGGAACAATAGCAGCGGTTGTCTTCATAGAAAATATCAATCTACTGTGAATAAAATCTAGAGTTGATTCTCTTTTACAGACATGATATTATAAGAAACACATAAAGTTTATTTCTTCATTGAGCCCCCTTGGAGTCAGGGAACTCAAACGGTCTATCCAAAAGGATTCTCTTTGATCCATTTTCCTTTGGAAATTCTCGTGGGTGTCTCTTTTCAAAACCACTTCTAGGATAACAAAGCGGATTTGAGCCAGGTTGTGTCTCTTCTCATCCCAATGTCTTGACACCGCTGAGTTCAGATTGTGGTTCCTTATGCATGATCTATGTTCATTCCACCTAAATTTTGCTGCTCGTAACGTCTGACCCACATAGTACAGTCCACACGGACACTTGATGGCATAAATCACATTAATTGAGTCACATGTAGCGAAATCTTTCAATCTGATTGTCTCTCCTGTATGGGGATGTTTCACTGTTTCTCCTTTCATCACATAACTACAATTGCTACAGTTCAAACAAGGAAATGTTCCAATTCTTTCTGTGAGTTTCTTCTTAAGTATAGGTTTTGTTTGAACAAGTCTGTCTTTTAGGCTTTGACTTCGCTGATAGGCAAATGTGGGTACTTCATTAAACAGGTGTTCTACTCTCTGATCACATAATAATATGTTCCAATGTTTTTTAATGATACACTTAACTCGGTTACTTTGACGTGAGTATTTAGACACAAAGACCAGTGGTGGAGCCGACTTTTGCTTAGTTGTTGTCTTCAATAGGTCTTCTCTGCTTTGTGTGGCTACTCGTGACTGAGCTGTATTTATTTCTTCTTCCGAATATCCCCTCTCAAGGAACTTTCTCCCCATTTCTTGAATGGCTATCTTGTAATCTTCCGGGTCACTTACCAATCTTTTAACTCTAAGCATCTGGCTGTATGGAAGGTTTTTTATGAGACTCGGTTGATGAAAGCTAAGGCGTTGTAATAGATTGTTCCGATCTGTAGGTTTTCGAAAAATGGTGGTCTGATAACCTGTGTTAGTAATCTTAATGTCTACATCCAAAAAGTGGATGTTAGTCAGGGAGTGTTCTTGAGTAAATTGAATGCGGGCATCTATGCTGTTAAGATATGTAAAGAAGTTGAGCAGTTCTTCCTCTGTATCTTTCCATATTCCAAATATGTCGTCGATGTATCTGATCCAAAGACCCAATTTTGGGTACCAATATTCATTCTGTAGTATGTTTTCAGATTCAAATTTGTACATGAATGAGTTAGCATAAGAGGGGGCCATAGTGGCTCCCATGGCTGTCCCAGCCACTTGGAGATAGTAGTCTAGTAGTCATTCTTGTATTGGAAATATGAGTTATTGCTAATAAACTCCAGGAGTACCATTATGAATTATTTCTGAGCTGGTATCTCTTCAGCATTCAGTAGCATCCATTCCACCGCCTCACCCCCTAGATCGTGGGGGATCGATGTGTAGAGGCTTTTTACATCGATGGTAAAACAGATGTTGTTGCAATTAAATGGAGTTCCGTTCAAGAGGTGTAAAAAATGGGTTGAGTCCTTGATGTATGTATTGGTTTTTCGAATCAGTGGCTGTAAAAAATAGTCCACATATTTACCTAGAGGTTCTAAGATGCTGTTTATCCCTGCTACAATAGGTCTCCCAGGGGGTTTGATGAGGTCTTTATGTACCTTTGGAAGGGTATAAAAGTGTGGTATTTTCGGGTGTGAATTGGTCAAAAATGTCTTCGTATGGTGATTAATCCACTCCAATTCCTCCGCTTTATCTAGTAAAATCTTCAAATTTATTTTTATCTCAGGTGTGGGATCTTGTGTCAATTTAGCATACGTATTACCGTCACTTAGTTGTCTCTCACATTCTTCTTCGTACTCTTTAGTATTAAGCAGTACTAAACCTCCTCCTTTGTCCGCAGCCCTTATTGTGATTGCTGGATCACCATATAAGTCACGTATCAACCTTACTTAGTTCATGAGGTTTCATGTTTCGAGGTGACTGACCTTTAAACTTAAGTTTTTCAAAATCTCTCGTAACTTGTTTCTGGAAGATTTCAATTGAAGGTATACTTATTGGAGGGATAAAGGTACTTTTACTTCTGAATTCCTTGAGTTCTGCTTCTTCCCTAGCTTCTTGATGGTCCAGTTCGCTAAAGAACACCTTTAATTTCATCTTTCTGATTAGTTTAAAAAGTTCTATTTTAGACTCAAATAGTGTGCTGTCATATGTTGTACAAATGTGGGTACTTCATTAAACAGGTGTTCTACTCTCTGATCACATAATAATATGTTCCAATGTTTTTTAATGATACACTTAATTCGGTTACTTTGACGTGAGTATTTAGACACAAAGACCGTGGTGGAGCCGACTTTTGCTTAGTTTTTGTCTTCAATAGGTCTTCTCTGCTTTGTGTGGCTACTCGTGACTGAGCTGTATTTATTTCTTCTTCCGAATATCCCCTCTCAAGGAACTTTCTCCCCATTTCTTGGATGGCTATCTTTTTTAGACAAAGGAAGAAGAGAACGAGACGGGGGAGGAGAAAGACCCAAAGGAAAACCCAATACGAGACTTGAACAAAAGAGAACATAGTAATACATTTATCAACTAGTGTTTTGACTGATAAAGAAACAGAAACATTACAGAAAGGCCTGAGTTTTGTTCCAACATATGACAGCACACTATTTGAGTCTAAAATAGAACCTTTTAAACTAATCAGAAAGATGAAATTAAAGGTGTTCTTTAGCGAACTGGACCATCAAGAAGCTAGGGAAGAAGCAGAACTCAAGGAATTCAGAAGTAAAAGTACCTTTATCCCTCCAATAAGTATACCTTCAATTGAAATCTTCCGGAAACAAGTTACGAGAGATTTTAAAAAACTTAAGTTTAAAGGTCAGTCACCTCGAAACATGAAACCTCATGAACTAAGGTTGATACGTGACTTATATGGTGATCCAGCAATCACAATAAGGGCTGCGGACAAAGGAGGAGGTTTAGTACTGCTTAATACTAGAGAGTACGAAGAAGAATGTGAGAGACAACTAAGTGACGGTAATACGTATGCTAAATTGACACAAGATCCCACACCTGAGATAAAAATAAATTTGAAGATTTTACTAGATAAAGCGGAGGAATTGGAGTGGATTAATCACCATACAAAGACATTTTTGACCAATTCACACCCGAAAATACCACACTTTTATACCCTTCCAAAGGTACATAAAGACCTCATCAAACCCCCTGGGAGACCTATTGTAGCAGGGATAAACAGCATCTTAGAACCTCTAGGTAAATATGTGGACTATTTTTTACAGCCACTGATTCAAAAAACCAATACATACATCAAGGACTCAACCCATTTTTTACACCTCTTGAACGGAACTCCATTTAATTGCAACAACATCTGTTTTACCATCGATGTAAAAAGCCTCTACACATCGATCCCCCACGATCTAGGGGGTGAGGCGGTGGAATGGATGCTACTGAATGCTGAAGAGATACCAGCTCAGAAAGAATTCATAATGGTACTCCTGGAGTTTATTAGCAATAACTCATATTTCCAATACAAGAATGACTACTATCTCAAAGTGGCTGGGACAGCCTTGGGAGCCACTATGGCCCCCTCTTATGCTAACTCATTCATGTACAAATTTGAATCTGAAAACATACTACAGAATGAATATTGGTACCCAAAATTGGGTCTTTGGATCAGATACATCGACGACATATTTGGAATATGGAAAGATACAGAGGAAGAACTGCTCAACTTCTTTACATATCTTAACAGCATAGATGCCCGCATTCAATTTACTCAAGAACACTCCCTGACTAACATCCACTTTTTGGATGTAGACATTAAGATTACTAACACAGGTTATCAGACCACCATTTTTCGAAAACCTACAGATCGGAACAATCTATTACAACGCCTTAGCTTTCATCAACCGAGTCTCATGAAAAACCTTCCATACAGCCAGATGCTTAGAGTTAAAAGATTGGTAAGTGACCCGGAAGATTACAATATAGCCATCCAAGAAATGGGGAGAAAGTTCCTTGAGAGGGGATATTCGGAAGAAGAAATAAATACAGCTCAGTCACGAGTAGCCCACAAAGCAGAGAAGACCTATTGAAGACAAAAACTAAGCAAAAGTCGGCTCCACCACTGGTCTTTGTGTCTAAATACTCACGTCAAAGTAACCGAATTAAGTGTATCATTAAAAAACATTGGAACATATTATTATGTGATCAGAGAGTAGAACACCTGTTTAATGAAGTACCCACATTTGCCTATCAGCGAAGTCAAAGCCTAAAAGACAGACTTGTTCAAACAAAACCTATACTTAAGAAGAAACTCACAGAAAGAATTGGAACATTTCCTTGTTTGAATTGTAGCAATAGTAGTTATGTGATGAAAGGAGAAACAGTGAAACATCCCCATACAGGAGAGACAATCAGATTGAAAGATTTCGCCACATGTGACTCAATTAATGTGATTTATGCCATCAAGTGTCCGTGTGGACTGTACTATGTGGGTCAGACGTTACAAGCAGCAAAATTTAGGTGGAATGAACATAGATCATGCATAAGGAACCACAATCTGAACTCAGCAGTGTCAAGACATTGGGATGAGAAGAGACACAACCTGGCTCAAATCCGCTTTGTTATCCTAGAAGTGGTTTCGAAAAGAGACTCCCACGAGAATTTCCAAAGGAAAATGGATCAAAGAGAATCCTTTTGGATAGACCGTTTGAGTTCCCTGACTCCAAGGGGGCTCAATGAAGAAATAAACTTTATGTGTTTCTTATAATATCATGTCTGTAAAAGAGAATCAACTCTAGATTTTATTCACAGTAGATTGATATTTTCTATGAAAACAACCGCTGCTATTGTTCCGCTATTTAACCGCATTTTATATTCCTTGCCATGTCTTTTTCTAAGATTACACAAGATCTAGGTTTATGTCTTCTTAATAGTGAAAACTCTTTGCTTAAAATAACATCATAGTAATAGAATACATGTTCCATGGTTGAACACTATGGTTTATTTTATATGCCTTACTACTCAAATTAAGTCATTTTGAACCTTTAACCTTGCACACATTATTATGATCCGCTAAATGAATACACACTGCCAGTCCCCTAATTGCTCTGGCTCAGTAGACATGAGATTACAATCACGCGCGTCTACTTCGAATGGGTTGGTCACCATGGAAACATCCCCGCCCCCTGGCTTGCGCCCGAGGGTGGGGCGCGAGGCGTACGTGCTCCAGTCTGGACCACGACGCCTCGCACCGTCTCCATGGTGACCTTTAAAACGAAAGGTAAACTAACGCTAGCGCGTTGTAAGCGGCTCACTCTGCGGTCACGTTTTGTGCACTACAGAAGCTTAGTAAGTACAGGAGTAATAGTTAGATTTCACAGGCCTTATCTACGGAAAGACTTGAGGATGACATAGTGTTTTTGTTAAACTTTTTTGTAGATCGTGTTGTATCCTCGCACAACACCACGATTTCAGCATTCGGCATGACTAAGGTATGACACGCACGCATAGTTGTAAGAGAGAATATGCACACTATCTCCAGTTAACTAATTGGTATCCCGTTTTGCTTTTTTCATTATCTCTACAAATGGACGTGATTCGCGGATTGGTATGTGATTTTTGTAATAACCCTTAAACAATGGTTGTTGTATGTATATATACTATTAACAATGTAATAAGTCATATTTTATTAATTGTTTGTTGCTATGATACCGCCCTGATGAAGGATTAATTCCGAAATGCATTGGCACTAGAGTATTATGGGCAATTGGAGATGCAAACTCATTGTGTGATTTACATGAACAAATGTTGGCGGCAAACATCACAGGAATGTGAATTAAACAATTCCTGTTAAAATATTTCTTTGAAAATATTTCTTTGAAATTCATTACTTTTATATCATAAACTGGATACCTAATCTCTAATATATTAAATATTGGCAACCTATTTGGGGCTAACTGAGATGCGCCTTTCTTAACAAAGTGGTCTCACTTTGTTTCTTGGAAGTTTTTTGTTGGATTAGGTCCTAGTGCCACAGGACCGTTTTTGAATCGGCAGCTCCAGGCGAGAACATTATGATCCACCTACTGTATAGTGAATTCAGTATTTTTTTAATATAAGCAACTATTATAATATGTGGTGCCCTCCTCACCCTCTTTTTCTAAGACTGAAGCACGTGGCAGCGCTGTAAACGTTTCTTTGTGGTTTTATAAAACCAGATTCTAACTTGTTTTTTTTTTTTTTTAACAAAAGGAAAAGGGAGTATGGGGGCAAAAATGTACTGAGATTTATCATAATTTTAAGATTACCTTTTTTCTAAAATAATGTTTTCATTATAAAATAAGATGAATAACCTTTCACTTGTGTACGAGTGCCATATAAATAAAAAAATATCATTTCATTTCTCAATATGTTCTGAGACAGTGGGCCTCATTATAAGTATGGCGTTAAGGCAACAATGGCGTTGGTATCGATACCAGCACCGTTGCTACCGTACCGCCATACTAGGAGTTCTGCTTGCGGGTGCCCTTGCAGCCACCAGGTCCGACCTGGTGGCCGTACCAGCACCAGCGAGCAGAACATGATGATAGCACTGGTACCGTTATTAACGGTACCGGTGCTACTCCCCATTCCCATTGAACCCTATGGGGCTCAATGGGAATGGGGATGTACCGGGCCCAGAACCCGCAAAAGGGCAATTACCGGGTCCGGCTGGGCCAGAATAGCCCAGTAATTGCCCATTCACAGGTGCCGGACCCGGATGCGAGTTTGTAGGGAGCCTTGCTGGTAAAACCGGCAAAGCTACCTCCACCCTCGTGATGAGGCCCAGTGTGTCTGTTAATCAGTAAGCCCTACATCACCGTACCTTCAACCAATCAGGTCACAGAGATCGTCACAATTTGCAACTCCTCACTTTGCAAACATAGGCAGTCCTGCCAGCCTCCACCACGCCCTGCTTCGGCACATGCCCTTTATTAGAGGATTAAACGCTCTCCCATCACCACTCCTCTTCTCCTTGTTTGCAACTAAGTATGTACAGTGCCTCTCCTCTGTATTGCATGTCTCTAAGATGTCTGTAACAGCGCCACGATGCCCCTGGGCTCCTGCGCTCTTTATAAATGTTAATAATACATAAATAAATAAATAAATAAATAAATAAATAAATAAATAAGCTGGCCTTCTTTTATTAAACCTGGGCCAAAGAGGAAGAGAAAACAGTTTTACCTGCTTTGGAAATGGGAACTTCCACCCAGGCATTTTCTTTCACAGCCAGACTTAAAGGGCCCCTTGTTGAGAACCTGCCCATGTTTGTAATTTGATGGTATATTGTGCAGATTCCAGGCGGTGATTTGCCACAGGCATGCATCTAGACCAGAAGTATTCAAACTGTGGGGTTCCCCCCCCAGGGCGCCGCATCCCCATTCCCAGGGGGTGCCGGGGGGGGAGACCCCCACCTGAAATGAAAAATAATAAGTAATGTTTTTACATTTTCTTTTTTTAATTCAGTTTTTTTTTTTAAGTGGGGCAGGGGGAGCCCTGGGCAAGGGTGGCTCATCCATAATGGGTGAGGGGGTGTAAACCCAGTGGCCCCCTCACCCATTATGGAGGACCAGCCCAGTGAAACATTGAGCGCGCTCTCAGCTGTTTCTTCAGCGGAGGGAGTGCTCCTGGGCTGGCTGAACTGTCAAAGGGAAACACTGTTTCCCTTTGACAGTTCAGTTACCCATCCACACATGCTCAATGAGCCATGCAAGGCTGGGGGGTGTTTTTCTTCGCCAGCCTTGCATAGCTCATTGTAAATGCTGACTGGAGAACTGCATGTCTGTATGTGGAGGGGGGAGCTCCTGAGCTCCTGCGCTCCTGCGCCTCATCACACATACAGACCAAGCAGGCTGAAGCGTGGCCTTTCAGCACCCAAGCTCATGCCTTCTTCCTTCCCGATTCCTGTCCATGATGCAGGAGATGGAGCGCTGGGAAGGAAACTTCAAGCCTGGGGCAGAAGGTATGTTTACGTTCATTTACTTTTTATTTAAATATGTGTATGGATACGTGTATGCTTGTGTTATGAGCGAGTGTATGGTGATGGGTGCTTGTGTGAATGATAGAGTGCTTGCTCTGTGAATGTGTGTGTGTCTCTGTTAGGCAGAATTATATGCAGTACCCTTTGGGAACACCACACAAAATTAAGACTACAAGTGACAGTACAAATTCACCTTTGGTACAAGGCTGTACTACACAGTAAAGTGGTAGTGATGGCTGAGCAGCCAGACTTATCTCAGGAATAAGTGAGCAGTATCAAATAGTTACACAAAGGACAGCAATTACTATGATTCAGACAAACACTGACTCAAGGTTTTCAAGTAAAAGAATATACATGTATTTCACTCTTCAGTTGTATAACATTACACTATTATAAGCAGTTTAAAAATCACACTCTTAATACACCACACCACTTCCCTTAAATCCCAGACAGGTTAAGCTCACAAAATGAAGTGTGAGCAAAATGGCACTCCAGCAATTTAAAAGGGAGGGAAAGACAAAGTTAATAAAAATTGAACCACACCAACAGGTAAGTACTCAGGGCAATAGAGCAAGAGGAACTACAGTCATAGAATCAGGTCGAAAAGGCTTATTTCCAAAGTCAATAGGACAGAAGTCTTTTGCTCAAGATCACACGGTTCAGGGTAGTTCGCGGTAAAGTTTTTGCCACGGATTTCGGACAAGGTTGGTTGGTAGAAAAGTTAGTTCAAAGAGAAGAGAAGGACAAGCCCTCGGATTGGAGAAATATTTCCCACACTTTCCCCGCGGCTGAACGAAACGAGCAACCGGGTTTGCGCAGTACCTTAAAATGGAGAGGAAGCTGTAGCTGAGGTGGACGTTCCTGGTAGTTCCAGCAGGCTCACAGTTCCTGAAGCGACTGTCGGATTGACACGAAGTAGGAAGACTGGAGGGTCCTGCACTACCCAGGGGAGAAACCAGCAGCACAGCAAAACAACTAATAAAAGGGGCGCTCCTTAAAACCCAAGCAGGGTCCGACCTTCCTGGCTACCCGGCCCACTGTAGCTCTGTACAGCGAATTTGACCAGAGGAGGGTTTCTGGCTTGCAGTTTGGGCAAACTGGTTGGTCCCACCAGCTCAAGGGAAGAGGTTTCCTGGAGGATCTTCTCTGTCATCTGATTTTGAAGATTCGGACCTGCAGCAGAGCTTCACCGGGCGGTTCAGTCGTTGAAGGGGTCCTCTTCCATCAGCTCCTCACTGGTTCTTTCGTTCTAGTGGCGACTCTGCCTTTCCAGTCCCAGAGACCTGCTTTTTATGCAGTTTTCCCCCATTCATTCAGCCTGGCTGTCAATCACACAGCAGGGTGGATGTCCTGGCAAGGACAGTCACCCAGCCAATCAAACAGGAGTGCGACTTGGGTTACCAAGGGTACCCATGGCAGGGGTCCTAAGACCCCTCCTTCACATCTGCCTACCCAGACCTTCAGGTGCCTTAAGGAGGGCTTCTGTGCAGAAGCCTGCGAAAAGACGGCGAACAAAGGATTCAACCCCAGTTTGGCGCGCAGAGAAGAACACGAGAAAGACTTTGACAAAAAGAAATGGTGAATAAACCCAGCCGGAGCCAAAATAAAATGTATTTGGTCAAGCGGGCTTATGTGCGAGGCTAATATAATAGCCTAAAACAATACCATGGTTATATAAGATAACCGCAGTAGAAAAGTTAGGGTAGTTACCACTGTCACCAGCCAAGTATTGATGTAAAGGGAGCGAAACAGTGCTCCAAGAGTAATAGACAAAAAGGGATAGCAATTAACCCTTTCCAATACTCCATGTAAGATGGGGTGTACTGGGTCTGTAGTTTAAAGAGACTACATAAAGTTAATGGCAACTTTACATGTTTCTGGGAGACAGTAGTCAGTCCCAGAAAAACAAAGTCAGTTGGAAGTCTAAAAGACAACCCTGTGTCACTGCACTGAAGGTGCTGTGTAACACATACAAAAATGGTGCTCATGGAGTAGGTGAGGCTCCAGAGCCCAAGATCACACAAATGGTAAAAACACACACAGCAAAACACATGTAATAGTGGGAAAAAGGCTCACACTCTTACCAGGTGAAAAAGAAAATCCTAGAAATCCAGCAAAGCTGCTGAGGGACTCATTAGGTAAGGGAAATTAGCCATTTATGAGAATTCTCCCTAACACTGTGTGTTTGTGTTGGTCCGTGGAGCTGATTTTGGTGAGTGGAGGGGCAGACGTGGAGTTGTACAACAAAGGCACTTTAAAAATGCCTTTGTTGCAGAATCCATCTTTCCACCTGCCACAATCAGCTCTCCTTCAGGGGCACTGTTGAGTCCAGGGGACAGGGATGGTACTTTTTTACTGGACATCTTTCATAGATGTCCAGTAACAAAATATCATGCTTTCCCCTGGGCCCCCCAGTGCCTTGCATACACACATTGGGGCTGATTGATGGAATTATTTGCGCCGAAAAACTGGGATTTGTGCGCCATTCTGCCCGCAAATCCCCATTTGTTAAACAGGGATTTGCGGGCAGAATGGTGCACAAATCCCTGTTTTTCGGCGCAAATAATTCCATGAATCAGCCCCATAATTATGTTGATCGTGTTAGGCTCTGTGAGGCCCAGAAGACAGGGATAGTATCTTTTTAATGGACATTTATCATAGATGTCCAGTAAAAATAACAACGCCTGCCCCCTGGGCTGTCCAGCGCCTTGCATACACACATAATCACATTGATTGTGTGACTGTGTTAGGCACTGGGGACCAGGGCAGAGGGATGGTATCTTTTTACTGGACATCTATCATAGATGTACAGTGAAAAATGCCATGCCTTCACCTTGTGCCCCCCGGGACCAATTGCAAACTGTTTGGCTTTTTACCCAATTGTTTTTAAAGTATAGTCTAAAAAGCAACTTTTTAACCCATTATTTTAAAACATTTCACAGGGGGACAAACCTCCCCCGAACACCCGTTAGTTGGTTTGGGCTACCTTGCTCCACTTGGTCACTATGGTATATCTGGGGGAAATATTTATGCCCCTCCACTTAAAAAATTCCCCTGCCTCCACTGCCCCTGTGAATGTGCTGGGTGCGGGTTTGGGGGGAGCTCAGGGACTGTGGTGGGAGCAGGATGGGTGGGGGGAACAATGGGATAGTGGTGGGAGCAGGGTGGGGAGAGCGCAGGGACTTTGGTGTGAGCAGGGTGGGGAGATCCGAGGGTCTGGGTGGGGAGAGCCCAGGGACTGGACTAGGAATGCGATGAGGGAGCCCAGAGACTGTGATGGGCGGGTGCGGGGACGGTGGGCAGGGGGTGTTAGCATACTTGGTCAAAAAACATTTGACCTTTTACTTTTGACTGAATTTTTTGGAGTCTTTTTTGGTCGAAATGGGGAAAGGGAATGGGAGCAGGATTGTGGGCGGTCTCCCCCTGCATATTCGACCAAAAAAAGAGCAAAACAAATTCGATCAAAAGTGAAAAGATCAAATATTTTCGACCAAGTAGACCCAAACCGATGGGAGCAGGTGGGGGAGCCAAGGGACTACTATACTGGGAGCAGTGTGTGGTGACGGCACATGATTCTTCATAGCAATTTGGACTTACTGTCCATTTGGCATTTTTGGGGGTCTCGGTCTGCCCACATTTTGCTCATGGGGGGCCCTCAGGCCAAAAAAGTTTGAAGACCACTGAACTAGACTAAAATTCTGGGGCTGGAAGGGGGGGGTTAACACTTGAAATATTCGGATAAGGGCTAACTTCAGAGACTCTGAGAGGGGGACAAACTTACTTATGTGGGGGTATCTAACTTCTTTACACATTCTAAACTAAAGAGAGCTTCTGGTGAAGCTTCAATGTTAAAAGCAGTTACCTTCCACCTTCACGTCTGCAACTAGCCACTTAGAGACTGCTGTGAGAATGAGCCTGTCCCCTCCTACCCTTCCAATCACTCCCCTGACATGCAAGAGCTCACAGCCCATCACTATTTCAATGGCCTACAAATATATGCACACGAACGCAGTTGCTAGCAATGAAATGCTGTACATTCGTAATTGCCGGGCCTTTGTCAACAGTGCAGACCGGGCTAGTAGGTGAGCCAGGTCAAGTCAACATAAGGTGTCATTTCGGGGGAGGCGGGGCTACAGCCCAATTTGCCCAATAGCCGTTGCGCCACTGCTTTGCCATGGCCATTGTTAAACCCTATGCCGCGTTATGCCTCCCTCTGTGCTTACACTGAGGGCACGCACTGTGAAGAATCAGGACAGTCAGGAGCTTCTATAGGGCAGGAGGAGCGGGCGTCCCCTTGACGCCATGTCACATGTAGCCTTAGGCTGCAGGACACTTGCCTTGGGCAAAAGGAGCAATTTGCCGCTTTTCAAGGCTTTGGACGTTTCAGCTGCAATTAAAAATGTAACGCGTCGAATCCCCTGCTGCCAAAAACGCTCGGTTTCCAAGCAGCGGATCTGCTCTACTTTCCAGACTTAGGGCCAGTATATCTTAAATTGTCCCCAGGGGAGCAGTGGGGCCTGGATTGTTTTTTAATGCCTGCTCGACTGGTGGTAGACAAATGAAAAAAGGGCAATGTGCGTCGGAAGGGCGAGTAGGGCCGGCTCAGATTCCATGCGTAGGCCTGTGGGTGGACTTTGCCATGACTGCTTGAACCCCCGCCTTCAATCCTTGTCTGTGGCATCTGAACTAAAAGTATATTGCTAGCTTGGACAACATTGCCAAATACAGGCACCGAAAAAATAAATGCAATTGTGAAACTGTTGGAAAAACAGCAGTTAACTTCAGTCAGTAAAACAGTCACATTTTTTCAATGAATTCCACCGTGAGAGTGTGTTAATTAGATAAACCTGTACGCGAAATTCATTTGGAACATTCATATGGGTTCATGAGGCTCGAGTTGGAGGCTGGCTGGGAGCATGCGCTGCACACGTGCACATCTTTGTTGTGCATTCAGTGAAGCTGCGCTCTCTACGCTCTCAACGTTGAATGAATGCACGCGAGACCCGCCATCAACGTCACTCCCACGGCGACACTCGGCCGTGTGTTGTTCTACAGCGCTGCGGCTGCGCCCTCTATCACCGTGTAACACCACAAGGCTGTGACTGCCGCCGAGTCTCTGGGCCTCATTTACAGCAGTGTTTTTCAGTGGGACAGCTCTGTTGAACAACGCGTGGTAAAGCAGACCCTCTGTCTCTCAGGGTGAAGCGGCGGGCTCGGCTGTCCTGCACGACCTAACAACTAAAGAGTATATTTGTGAGAACGCTCAGAGCAGATCAGAACACTGAGCCCTCAGCTTCGCTCGAGGGACAGAGACTTCCTCCGCGAAAGCACTGCTACAGTATTCGAACTCTGCCCTGCCGTGCAACAACACGCGGCACGCTGTGGCAGAGGAGGGGGGATTAGAGTGGGGACTAGATATTCACCAGCCATTCCTGTTTTGACGTGGTTGCTTCTGCTTTGTGTAGTCCAGATCCTCAAAATGGCGGCACAATCTTCAAGACGAGCGCAGGGCACAGCAGTACAGTCCACCCGGGCAGACCATATGATCACTTGGGCTGCGTGACGCGGGAGGGGGTGTCAGAGAAGCATGGCATTCAAGGCACCAATCTGCTGTCCGGACCCCTCGACCCCCACTCTAGAACAATGTGTTTGCTTCCAGGCCAGGGGCTGTGGCAGGTCGGATCCAAGATCTGGGGAGACATATTTTGCCAGATCTCGGACCCGCAAAATGCAACCCAAAAATCAGCTGTGTTGTAGAGGAGCAGATGGACACGTCATCCCTAGCACGGCTGCCCCCTCACTTCTCCTGCATATGGAACAGCAGGAGAAGGATCCCAGGTAGGGCACCAGGTAGGATCCCAGTACCACATTGAGTGTATGAGAGACGACATGCACTCAGACAAACATATCGAATGTGCACTCACACTGAAAGGGTGGAAGGGTGTCTGCAAACACCATCGGACATTAAAGAGCTATAAGTGAAATCAGACGAGCACAGAGTGACGTCATGAGGGAAAGACACACTCAAACTAAATGCAAATACTTAAAGAATGATAAAGTAACTGGAGTCATGAGATCAACATGTAATCGAACACGAAGAAATCATATGCACCAAAGAAATAAGTGAGGACATATGAAGTGATTGTATATATGCAGAAACACAAGGTAGCTGAGAAATATAGAAGCCTACGCAGAAGAAAACATAACATAGCTAAGGCACCCATGGTGGAAAGATGGACCGGACTTGTGTTGAAACCAATCAAGCTACCTCAGAGAGGGACCAGGGCTGCAGAGTCAGGAGATGCTGGAAAAAAGGCTTTATTTGAGGAATAAAGAGGAGTCTCTTCACCTGGGATTAAGGATGCCACATCAAGGAATAATTGCAGGGCACAAGGGGAGTTAAGAGGATAAACCATATACGTAAGACATATTTCTTTTAGATTAAGCAAAGAGGAAAACATCTGCAAGCACCAATTATAGGACAGTCAAAGATGTGAAAAGCCTATGCAAGATGGAGTTAGCAAGTCTCCAGACACCAAGAAGAGTAATGACACCCAGCCTAATTAAATCAAATAGCAGCAAAAAAAGGTCAACATGGACAAAATTGTGATCTCCTCACACGTGATTAAGACGTGGAAAACAATGGCTATTCATTAAGCTTCAGATGAAGATAGTGGTGTACTTACACTCCCTTAAAAGTCCCAGAACAGAGAGCAGGCTCCAAGGTCAACTATAAAGGAGAAGCCTTGGCTTGGGGCCTGACCGATGAGAGATGATGGACTAATTGGACAAGTGGGTAGTAGTCTGACATTGCTCTCTGCACCTGAGCTTCATGTTGCTTACGTGCTGTTAATGGACCGAATGTCCAAGGATGGAAGAGAGTGCCAACCAATTAGAATGGCCTATGCAATGGTGGACCATCCACTGTTGCAGAAGCCAATCTGCTGCGGTTTTTCTACTATTATCTATATTATACGTAGTTCGAGGTAGTTCCAGGCGTGCCTATTTGATAAGGGACAGCCAATAATGTTACTAAAACCTAAATAAGCTAACGGTCTATATGTACCCTTAACCTATCCCTCCGCCCGATAGGTTTTTACTATTTGCCACGTAGGATGACATCATAGCTGACGTATATTGAGGTACAAAGCCTTTGTGTAACTGAAATGTATTCGAGAGTGTGTGAGCTACATGTTATGCTTGCAAGAGTTCTCTACTTTATTGAACTGATACTAAAGTAGAACTTTGCCGTATTCTTTGAGTCTGTGTGGTTATTTGGGCCTGAAATCAACTATTGTGGTAATCCCGTCCAGCAATTGATATGCTCCAAGTGCTACTGCACATTTACATTTACAGCTATGCACCTGAAGAAGGGGAGCAACTGGCTCTTCTGAAGAATTCGTTGTCTTTAGAGGAATATTACAAAGATGTGCATAAATGGAATGCTTGACTGTTAGTGAGCTGAGTGTGCGGGGGATGGGAGTGTCCATAGATTGGACACCTACTCTTTATGCTTCTGATAATCACTCAGCTTTAGGGTCTCGATGCTGCTTTTCTGCCACTATCCCATCCCTTTTTCCTCCAGTAGTATCACACCTGGCGGCAGGTTCTCAAATGTGACTTACTACTAAACAAGGTGCATCTAGCCCCCTGCATCACACTGTGAATTAGGATCTGGATAATCATTCCTGCATGTCCCAATCCTGGGCTTTCATTTCACCATCAATTGCCTTGTGATGATTGTAGCCTTCAGAAAGTGACTACAGTTGTCAGATGTGTCATGAGCTACAGTAGGCAAGCTGTCTTCAGAAGCAGTAACATATCAACTCTGCTGACCACAATGGGGTCCTGTAGGCATGGGCATCCTATTAAAAATACTCTCCTACTGATGTTAAATAATCTCCTACTACATTTTTTTAAAGTGCATTGCTACTTTTAGGAAAGTCATCCAGAGGGCTGTGAGCCATGCAGTTATAACTTCAATAACTTCTATGATGCAACTGCTGAGCTCTGATTCCCCCCACGGCCATAGAAGGCCGCTTGGATAATTAAGGACATTGTTTTACGCCCACCAAATCCCTGCTATAGTTTCTACTCCTTGCCTAACAGCTTTCCCCGTAAACCTGCCCTTGATCCTCCCACTTACATCAGCGGCACTTCACGCATGCCTCCATATATGCTGTCTTCACTCTAGAAGGCAAAGTTTCACCCTGAAAAGTGCAATATTGTGTCATCCTCAATGTAGTATAATCCCCTTTGCAGATAGTTAACACATGACTCTTTCCCCCACTGAGCACTCCGAGGTGTCAATACACACAGAATTTAGGAGATGAGATAAGAGACAGAGATCAGCTGCTGCAGTGGACCTGTGGCTTGGATTCTCCCTGCACCTGGGCCCTGCAATCCGGGATTAAAGATGGCAACCAAGACCACAAAGCCCTGAAGCGCGTCCGCCTAGCTGGTGGGAAAAGGGGAAAGTTACATAAAAGGAATATGTCCACAAATCATTTGCGGAACTAAACAAGAATTGGCAAGCGACCCAGGTGAGAGCGGCGACTCTGGATCAAATACTCAGTGAACACAACCATGAACAGGAAAAGTGGCCTGCCAGGGTTCGGCAGCTAGAAGAACACTACTAGTCGATGCTTGACAAACAGGAGGCTCCTGAGAATAGATCCCATGGAAATAGCATCTTGTTCAGAGGGATTCCTAAGGAGATTTAGGACACTGACCTTGAAATCTATGTGCTGGACCTGCTGTTGGAAATACTCTGGCTGATGGATAGCGCTTAACAGGGCGCACATGGTATTTTTGCCATTCCAAGACAGTAAAGGCCTTCTACCCGCACATTCATACACTTTTACAAAATCCAAGAAGACGTACTGTGCAAAGTCCACAATTAACGGGGGATAACATTTCGAGCCACCGCCTTCCATTGTTCTCAAGTCTTTTACAAAGTGACCCGGTGGCAGAAATGGAAGAAACTTGCACAAGCAGCAACATAATTGAATGAGAGATGCATTACATAATGTTGTGGTGTTCCTTACAATCTCATGTTTGAATATCATGGTCAAACCAAAGCAGTGTCCAAGATTGACGATGCAGCTGATGTCTTAAGAATCGAAGACTTGACATCTCTCACGCATAAACTGCACATTCTGCAAAAGATCACAGATAAAGGGCAGCATGGACCTGAGGGCAGCTGAGAAGGGAGCACTGCCAGGCTGAAATGTCTAGGAAAGATGAGGGGGAAAAGAACCTGGATCCCGGATTAGAGGGGTCAATCAAGATGTGAAAGTTGAGATGAATTGGACGCTAAGAGGATACTGCAGGGCTTGAATACGGTTATTCGCTGTGGTCTGGGCAGGGGGTTGAGTTCTCCTGGCAACTTTCTGGAGGAAGTATTGAGATTCATGGTTTTGTTTGTGGGCTTTGTCGTTAAAGTGTAAAAAAAATAGTCCATAGGCGCCCCTCTGCGAGAACGAACACGACCCATTGACCTGTTCTTTGGGAAGGTACCCACTCGAGAGTCCGCAGCCACACTTTAGCTCATTGTACCTTTCAGGGATGGGAAATATCCATTTGCATATCAGTCTTTGTCCCGCCCACATGGGCAGTCCAGCACCGAAATGCTGTGTTAAGGTGGTTGAGTGTGTTTTTCATCTGGAGGAGAGGTAATTCAATTGATAGTTATGGGTTTCTTGTGGTTTTTCTTGCCCAAAAGAATTATTGGAGGGGTGGGTCTGGTTGGGGGATCAATGTTGCATTTCAAGTGTTTGAGTGAAGGAAGTGTGGAGGTGCAGGCCTTGACTTGCCTGCTCACATAGGTAATGCGGTTGGAGGTTAGGTACTCTTCACAGGAGGACGGCAGGGTATGAGGAGTATATACAAAAATGTTTTTTTTATCACTTATCGTATTCATGGGATCGTTTTGTTTGGCATATGGGATGATGAATTCTGGGGAAGGTGACGCATGAGGTTCACATAAACCAGATTATGCAGCTTTCAAGCAGTTACGGCTCGCCGTCAAACCATATCATACCCATGATTGAGTATCAATTTGTCAGTTTAAATGTACAAGGTTTGATCCTGGCCAGGCTTGCAGAGGCTTGATAGATTTCATGTGGATTTTTCACGGATTCAAAAGACCCCCACTCCCAGTCAGTGCAATGAAATACAGTTTTACCACAGATTTTTGGACAGAGTTTTTCCTCGATGGAGGTGAAAACAAGAGACGTTGCAATTCCGATAAACAGTATGGTGCGTTGGCAAAACACGTTGACAATGAAGGACGATTTGTTTCGATTAAAGGGGCACTGGGGAGAAAGACACTAAGATTTCCCTCTTTGTATGCCCCCAATGAGAAACAGAGCCATTTTGAATCCGATTTCTCTATCTAATCGAAATTTGCAGAGGGCTAAATCCTAATAAAGGGTGATTTCAAAATGTTGCTAGATCCCCACACTAGACAAATCAGACATTCCAGAATGTACTAGGCTCTGCCACAGACTGGTGCAGAGACTTGCGCACCTTCACCTGATTGACATTTCTAGGCACGCCAACCTGTGGGGGAGGGCATGACTACTCTCACTTTTCTCACGTACACAAGAGGCACTTTAGGATTGATTTACTCCTTTTGTCAGGGCTATTATTGCCTAGGTTAGGGGATTCTAAAATAGGTCAGAGCGTCCCATCAGACCACGCTCCAGTGTTTCTCACTTTAAGCCTGGAGGGCTAACACCTAGGAAAAACCACAGTGGTGGCAAAATGATGCTCTATTACTGGATCCGGCAGAGGTTGAAGTAATATCCTGCTCTGGTCGGCAGTATTCTGAGGAAAATTATGTTGGGTTTTTGTTAGTAAGGTGCCATGCATTGCGAGTAAGGTCGTCGTCCAGGTGGTCATTATTGAACAGAGTGCAGATTATTCTAGGGGTAAGAAGAGAAACTACAGATAGCTGAACAAGCTCATTAGACGTCTGAGTCAGTCCGGGATTGGAAGAGGATGCAATGTACCAAGAGTAGGATGGGATCTTTCCTCTCTGACCGCATGGTCACATCGAAGATGAAGACTCTGTAATTGTACTATACAAGAAGAAACAAGGCGATTAGAATCCTTGACTGTAAACTCAGTCGCCTCCATTTTAGGAACCAAAAGGCAACACTTACAGATGTAGAGGGCAACATTCATTATAGAGAAAAGGATCTGGAGGGATGGTTTAACAATCATACAGCAGGCCGCCATTAAGTCAAAAAGGGGAAGGCCCTCAGGGGGCCTGCTGACAGCAATTAAAACTTTGAGAACAAAATTCATTAAATTAATTTCTGATAATTTCCCTGGTATTAGACTGGTTGCAATTCAGATTAATCATCTGGTTAATACCCAATGCACATTGCTCGTAAATTTGTATTGGATCCCGGCGATGAGCGAGCTGGACTCATTTTTAGATGCCTTGTCAGATTTGTTGGGCAATTGGTTATCCACAAATGAGTCTCATGTAATTCTAGCCGGTGATTTTAATTCATATTGCCTGGTGCAATGAGTAAAAGCCATAATGTACTCCAAGGGAAAATATGGTGAGCCATGTTCTTGCAATGGGGATTGTGCTTTGTAAATGGTAATGTTACAGGTGATCTCCCAGCAAAGGTCACCTGGAAAAGCGGTGGACAATCTTCAATTGTTGACTATGTAGTCCTCTCTAAATCCATGTTTGACATACGTACCTCCCTGCAGGTGAAGCACACCACTTCTAGTGATCATAATATGTTGTGGGCATCATTTAAAATGGACTCTAACATAAATAATTGGACCAAAACATTTAAAAAAGGTGGCTCCACTCTGATGAAAATAATTGAAGAATTTGTTAACTTTGCTTCAGAGGGTGAGTTGAGTACAGTTTGTTGCAGGCAGAATTAAAAAAAAATGTTGTGGAAGAAAGAAATGCCAAAAGACCTACAGCCATGTAGACCTAGCCATGAACATAGTTTTGATCAGGAAGTATGGGCAAAGAAAAAGAGTTACCGGCAGAAACTACACCACCTTTCTCTAAACCACTTGGATGTCGAGGGCTACATGAAAAAAAGAAAGTTGAAATCACAAGAAGGTATACAAATTGGATATGAACCCACAAACATGATGGTAACACAAAACAGGGAGTACATGCACAATAAATTTTGTAAAAACAACAAACGCAACTTCTGGTCCATAATTAACAATATATGTGTACATGTAATCCCCAAAATGAGTTGCAGGGTAGCGGGGAAGTGAAGCAGAATGGCATTCCCTTTGGCTCAAAATGAATGGTGAAACGAAAATCTGAAAGGCTTTTCTGAACAGGCGGCCTGGGAATTGGAATTTGACAAAGATGATATAGAACGGGTTATTGCCAAAGCCTCTTCTTCTAGGGCCGTGGGATCCAATGGGTTTACGAATATCACATTGAAATCAAACAAATAATTGTGGGCCTTTTTGCTTGACATGCTCTTTAAGGATGTTTTAAAGCAGCGGTCAATGCCAGAAACATGGAAGTAATCAATCATAATACTGATTTTTTAAGAAAGGGAATCATGAGGATCCAACACATTTTAGGCCAATAGCCTTCTTAAACTTTGATAGTAAAGTCTTTGGTTCTCTGGTTCTCGAAGAATTAGTAGCATGGGCCATGGGTATTGATATCCTTTTGAAGTTCCAGACAGGCTTTATATGGGGGATGTCAACTACCCTCCAGGGTATAGCCATCTCAGTTTTGAGAGACAAGGTGGGGTAATCCAAAGTGGCTCCCGGTCGATTATTATATGCATCTATGATTGATTTCTCAAAGGCCTTTAATATGGTCAACCAACACTTTCTGTGGCAGAAGCTGAGGACATGGAAAATACCCCTGGCTCTACTATCCATTCTGGAATTCATCCATGAAGACACCAGGATAGAAATTGGGGTGGTTATGGAGGGTAATCTAACAGGTTCTATACCCACTACCAGGGGGTTGCGTCAAGGTTGCATACTGGCCCCATCTCTTTGTAATCTTCATTTATCAGATCTTCAAGGAGCCTTGCAAGAGGTATCATTGGTTAGCCCAAAGATTGGAGGATTAGCTAAAAACTGGCTGGCGTACGCAGATGATGTCGCCCTCCTAGACATGACACCTATTGGCCTGCAACGGTTATTAGCGGCCATGAGTATGTATGCAAAGTATAATGAATTGATCATTAACTATAAAAAGTGTTGCATAATTCAGTTCAATAAACATGGCAGAAAGAAAGGTAAATTAAAGTGGTTTCTTGACGGCATTGAAATCGATGTCATGAGTGAGGTCATTTATCTCGGCTTTTGTTTGGTAGGCCATGCCAATAAGGAACTTATTATTAAGATGATAGAAAATAAAATAGATTAGTAAAAACATCAAATGAGGAGAATCTATTGTAAGTTTAGTAAATGTTCTATTAAACCCTAAATAAGATTTTATATTGGAAAAGCGATTCTCAGGATTTTATAAGGATTGGTGATTGATGCACTATCGTTTTCTCTGACATGGGAGAGATTTGAAGGTAGGATTTGGAAGAAGGTTTTGTCATTGCCCCCTCAATTCCCATGGCATCACTAAGATACAAATTGGAAATCTCTGCTTTTCAAGTTTGGGTTCAATGGCGAGTTGTTTTATTAATGAGTAAGTTGTACTCGCACATTGTAAATTCACTATATGAGTCCCTTCAGTTGGAATTAAATAGTAAATCTTCCAATCTCCTGAACACTTTGGACTCTAAAACCATTGACATATTGGATCTTTTCGGGAGGCCCAAAATTGATCTGATATAAAATCCAAATTGGGTAAAAAAAAACATAGGTGACTGGATTGAGACGATAACAAAAGCACACAGCTGTGCCATTCATTCTACTTTTTCATACCTGTATAAACCCTTGGGCTCTCTTCCAAAATACCTTGAACAATTCCCATGCCCTAACACTCAAAGTCAATTTTTACGTTTTAGGTTGAATCATCTACCCACTGGGGACATTTTATATGTTCGTTCTAAGGATCATGATTCATCAGAAATTGTGCTCATTGTAAACATCCATTGGTTATTCAAACCCTTAAACATATTGTTGCAGAATGCACAGAACTGAAAGAAATAATAACGAAATACTTAGGGCTTTTTTTCCAGCTCAGTAATGATGTTTGTACCGAGGGTTTGTGGAATTGGTTAAATGTGGACAATGAAATATTTTTAGTGATGATGCTTTGAGAATTACGATTACAAACAAAGTATTGAGGCGAAACATATATTTGCTGATTGTTAAAATAAATGTATTGTAAATGAAATGAATGATTACTTATGGTAGATAATAGGTAGTAGTATTTTATAACTTTAGGGCACATTTAATTAACAGTTTTAGAATTTTCAATGAAGGATACATAGTCTATTTTAAAAAAAGGTGTGTATGGATTTGAGTAACTCTTGCTTTTTTATATATTGTTTAACTATTGTATAATGTTCTTAACTAATATCTATAACACTGTATAAGTATGTATTAAATGCTTTGTGAATGGCCAAGGTTTTGGCCTTAACACAATACAAAAAAGGATACATTACGAGTAAGGTGGGATTCTTTCAATAAACTATTGGAACCAGAGACAGTTGTTGAGGGTGAACAGCAAGAGGTACTTGGGAGGCTGAGGTTCACTTGTATATTAAATGAGGTGATGGACGAACCAGAGCAGGATATGACACTTGAAGAAATAGAGCTGGCCATCAAATCCTTACCACTGAGTACAGCCTCTGAACTTGATGGCTGCACAACTCGATTTTACAGGCAATTTTGTACGACTAATTGTGAAGCCACTGCAACACTTGTTTAATTCCTTCATGACCTCAGGTTGTGTGTCCGATAGCTTTGCCGGTTGATAATCACATAAATTCTGAAATGTGCAAAACAAAACAGACTGTGAGGTCTATTACCCCATATGACTCATGAACACAGGTGCAAAAAATACTCCAACATCCTCGCAAAATGACTTGCCAGGGCACTATCAGATCTCACCTACCCAAATCAGACTGGATTCAGGCCCGATAGGAAAGCCCATGATAACATTGATTAGGCAGTAAACAACATGAAAGGGTAGAAAGAGGGGGCCAACTAGCACTCCTAGCTCTTGATAAGCCTTGAGCATTTGGTTGGGTCATTTGTGAATATTTCTGCTTGATCCTGATGTATTGTGGCATTTGTCCTAGGTTCCTAAGGCTTGTCATGGCCAGTGGTAGAAGTGTACCAAAAGAAGTAGTGGAACTGTGACCCCGGCTGGGGACAGAATAGGCAGGAAGGGAACTATATGCAAACATTTTTTCAAGGCTTGCAGCCATGCCGGTTGGCAGCCAATTGAGTTGAAACAGATTTCAGTTTAGCTGTAATTGCTATTGAGTGGTAAAATGGAGATGTGTGCTTTAACTTCACAAAGAACAGTTCTGGAATGGTGAAAATGGTTGCAAAAAGTAGTGGAACTGTTAACAGTAAAATAATTAAAGTAGTGGAACGCCACCCCCGAACGTTCCTGCTCACTTCGACCACTGGTCATGGCTAACTATGAAATAAAGAGCAACCGTATTAGGTTAAGAGGTGAGGTGATGTAACCAATCAAACTCCTCACGGGTGCTGGGCAGAATTGCTTCCTGTCTTCCCTTCTAGTTGCCCTTGCCATGAAGCCAACCACCACTGGGTATGGGATAGGGAGGCTGCAAGAGGCATGGTGGCCAGGGGCACAGAACACAAATTGGCTTTGTGTGTCCACGCCATGGTTTATTTTTTAAGGAAGAGCTCAACCAAATGAATTGACTTATTAGAAGAGTTTAGAAGTGTCTCTGGCTTCACTATAAACCTCAATAAGTCCAAGGAGTTTAATATCGCCGAGGGTGCAAGGGTCGTGATGGAGAAACTTATGCCTTTACCTCAGGGGAAAACAGTTTGGAATATTTGGTAGAATAATTAGCCAGAGCTACTATAGTATACACATATAATGTTAGTGCCATTCTTTAAGAGCTTGCAAGAGATTTGGAGAAATGAAAGAAGTTGGAAGTGTGTTGGTTTGGTATGATTAGCTCCCTGAAAATGAATACATTAGTCTGGTTATTGTATGTTTTCCAGGCGGCTCCCATGGCATATACTTTAACTCAGGGTTGTCCAACTCCAGGCATCAAGGGCCGGGATCCTGACAGGTTTTCAGGATATCCCTCATTGACATTCATCAGATAAAAATGTGCATACATTTAGAAACATTGTATACAAATGTATCTTATGAATATTAATGAGGGGTATGTTATGTTATTTTACTTTGCATTTATATAGCGCCTTATGTACCATTGGTATGGTCTGAAGGCGCTGGTAGGTTGAACGCCCTTGGGAACCAGAGTTCAAGTCAGTAGAGAGAGTAGAGAGAGTCAAAGGTAGTGTGAGCACCGGGTATGTGTGCAGCTGGTGCAGCATTTGTGTAATAGCTGCTTCTTAGCGGTAGGTGTGCTGGTTGAGAGATCAGGAGTATGTGTTGGTTCTGGCAGGATTTATCCAGACCGAATGTGGCTGCCTTAGGCCTTAGGAGAACGCCTGGCTGGGGGGGGGGGGGTGTAACCAGCAGTGTTTACATAGAGTGATGGGGAGTATGCGGCAGATGTTGGTATGAGAACAGTTATACCAAATGATGTCATAGTATCTCTGTGTTCTAGTTGAATGATGGTGTAAAGAAGAGCGTAAGCGTGGTGATGGGATATGATGGGTTACATGCTCTTTCAAACATTCCATGCACTCCAAACCATTCCATGTATGTCATGCAATTCTATGCACTCCAATCCGCCCCACGCACTCCAATCCGCCCCACGCACTCCAATCTGTTTCATGCATTCGAATCTGTTCCATTTACTCCGATCCGTTCCGTGTATTCTAAGTTGTTTTATGCATCTCATCCACATATTTCACCCGTACCACCTACAAACTTCGTCCGTTCCATCCACATAATTCACACGTTCCACCCACATACGACGCCCGTTCCATCCACATACGTCATCCATCTACATAAGTCACCCATTTCATCCACATACATCATCCGTTTCATCCACATACGTCACACATTCCATCCACATACTACACCCGTTCCATCCGCTCTACGCATTCAGCGGCTCTACATACTCATCCGCTCTATGCATTCTTTCGCTCTAGGCACTCATCCGCTCTACATGCTCTATGCACTCATCCGCTCTAGGCACTCATCCGCTCTACGCATTCATCTGCGCTACGCACTCATCCGCTCTAGGCACTTGCATGCTCTAGGCACTCTCATGCTCTACTCACTCATTCGCTCATACCCACTAGTCTGTTCGGGGCACTCTTTCTCTGTTCGGCGTACTCTTTCACTCATCGGCTCACCCATCACTCATCCGCTCCCCGCACTCATCCGCTCCCTGCACTCATCCGTTCCCCGCACTCATCCGCTGCCTGCACTTATCCACTCCCCGCACTCATCCGCTCTATGCACTCATCCGCTCTATACACTTGTTCTTTCCACACGTTCATCTGCTATATGCACTTATCAGCTCTACAAAGTCGTTCGCTCATACGCAGTTATCCACTCTACACACTCATCCGCCCTACACACTCATCCGCTCTACACATTCCTTTGCTCTAACACATTCATTTGCTCTAACACATTCATTTGCTCTACACACTTCTCTGTACTTACACACTCATCCGATCTACGCACTCATCCGATCTACACACTAATCCGATCTACACACTCATCCGCTCAGCGCATTCATCCGTTCCACAATCCATTCTAACGATTTCATCCACTCCATTCACTTCGTTCATTCATCATGCATTTCATCCATTTCATTAATTTAAATCTCGTTATTGTTTTCGGACAATTTATTCTTATTATCCATTTCACTGCTTTGATCTACTTTACTCATTCTATTCTGTCTGTCCTTTTATTTTATATTAGCGGTTATTAGATGTCAATTTCTCGCATCTAGTAGTTTGTTGGATTGGTTTCATTGAGATGCTGTTATTCTGTTTGGGTTAGTTTGCGTATGGGTTGGTTTTAGGGGAAGAGCCAGGTTTTTAGTAGTTTGCGGAAAGACATTAGATCTTCAGTTAGGCAGATGTGGGGTGGGAGTGCGTTCCACAGCGTGGGGGCCAAGGATGAGAATGATGATCCGCCTAACCTGACTGCGTTTGTTTTAGGAATGACTAGGAGGCCGGCAGAGCTTGATCTTAGAGTGCCTAGAGGGTGATGGGGTTTTAGCTTGTCTTGAAGATATTGAGGTCCGGTTTTATGCAATGCTCGATGGGAGATGCATAAGATTTTGAAATCCTGAAAACCCTACATGGATCCGGCCCTCGCGCCCACTGAATACGGTCCTTAGCATCGTTTGGCTGGGTAAGCCCCTGAGGGTGCCCTGCAGTGTGTTGGTTGGATCAGTTGAGGGCTAGGAGTCCCAGATCTGACTATATACCTCAAAATATGACCCTAGCTTTCCCAACTGAATTGTTGGCTGGGGTCACTTCCAAACAAACAAAGGGTGGAAATAGAAAAAGCAGCTACTAGTATCCCACTCTCTCTATACTCTAATGTTAAGCACCATGTGATGGGCGCAGAGCAGGACTTCTGCTGTGTACCTCTGGCACTGCCCATCCCACAGGGATTCTCTTCATAAGCAAATAAGCAGGTAGGACTGAGCTCATCGATAGGGCGCTTGCACTGGTTTTTGACTATCATGCTTTATGCCCAGGTGTGAAAAAGAGGCATTTGAAAGTGGAGGGCCGGACATCTGAAGACACTCGGGCAGCTGTACGAAGGGGGAACAGAGCTTGATTTTTAACAATGCGCGGCCTCCTTTTAGTTTTGGGGCAAAGGAGCTTTATACCTACACGCAACTGAGACACTGATCACGCACCGAGATACCAAATCTGCAATCAACCTGAGACTTTCGCTGTTAGAGCTGTATTTGGATAACAGTCCTAAAGACAAAGAGACATTTAAAGGTTCTACAGGGTCATAGACTGAGAGGATCCACTTGAACGGTGGGAAAATATGGTCAGGTGGGAGCACGGTCTGCGGAGGGCAATCTGGAGGAGCGTATATAACGACTCGCAATGTACTACAGTGTGGGAAGGGGCATATAAACTACTTTAGGTGCTATCTGACACCTGACAACCTCTGCCCACAGTCTTCATAGTGTCTTCCTGGGCGCCTTAACCGTGTTGGAGGGGGTGTGGCTAGACAGAGTACTCTTATGCATGTAGTAGATTTTGCAGAAAGCTCAGCTCACTTATATTTCCTGTACGATTGACCCTCTGGTCATGTTGCTGGAAAATAGGGACGACCAGGGGCTCTACGCTATGTTTGGTGTGTGATGGCTTAACTCTTGGCACACATACCAAGCACTGCCAAGGTTGTGTTGACACAAAACATGGAAATCCAAGGAGGAGCTGCTATTGTCAGTGTGGTGGGTGAAAACATGGGAGGTCACTGTTATGGGAGAAATCTTGTCCTCTATGAAAAAGCCCAGGCTCTTCCTGGAAGTGTGGCCTCACCTTGCAGACGACTTCCAGGAGAATGGTCCCGACGTCTTCACTATTCACCTTTTGCATAACGGTGAATTTTGAAGATAGGATGGTTGAGAAGTCGGGGTGGCTGAGGAATAGAGGGTCCTGACTATAGTCATTTGAGGGTGTTGAAGGTTGAGGACCTGTGAGGGACAAGTCCTGATTGACTGAACTTTACTGATGTATTCTGTGAATGATCTCTTTGGCAGCAGAGCACCTACATGACCCTGCTTGGCTGCCAAACGCAGCTGCCCATTGTTGTATACTTAGAAATGATAAGTGTTGAATTACAAATAGAGTTTTGAAAAAAAAACAACGAGAACCAATGCCCTATAATATTAACAAGAAACAATGCCTATGAGACAGGAAGCTTTTCTATCATTCACTTCAGGGACTCAGTGTGCGCCCCCTGGCCTCCCGAAATTAAGACTATTGCCACTGTAGACTTTTCAGGCTGTCGCCAAAGAAGGAGCTACTATTTCCCATGGCCCCCGGTCCATGCAATGGTAGCCTCCCCACTGGTTCTTATTTGTAAGTGCTGCAGATCATTGAACTATTAGTCTGAGCCGTCCTCTTTTTATAGTTCCCAATATCCGCGTCCCCCACCTGGTTCCTGCTGCATCCTGAGGTCAATCCAGTGTGATTGTAAATGTGGATGCTCCACCAGACCTTGTGGCCTACAGGGGTCGACGGGGAACAATAATGTTTCTGATCAAAGTACTATGCTATCCCGAATAAATAAATACGGAAAAGGGCATTTGCGGGCATAGTATACCATGTGTCCGTTTTGCCGAGCATTGGGCTTCATTACGAGGCTGGCGGTAGCCGTGCCTGTATTACAGGCACGGGTGCCGCCAGTATTCGTTTTTTGCCGGCGCCCAGAAAAGGGCAATTAGCGGGCCATTGCGACCTTCTCGGACCCGGTAATTGCCCTTTTCTGGGCACTGGAAAAAATGATTTCCCATTCCCATTGAGCCCGATGGCTCAATGGGAATGGGGAAGGTGGTAGCACCGGTACCGTTAATAACGGTACCGGTGCTACCATCATGTTCTGCTCCTGGATGCCAGTAATGCCTCCAGGTCAGACCCGGTGGCTGCAAAGGCACCCGCATGCAGAACTCGTAGTTTGCCGGTACAGTAACAACGGTACCAGCAAGCTTACCGGTACCATTGTTACTGTACCGGCAAACTCATAATGAGGCCGATTGAGATTGGATAAGCATGGGCTAAAAGCAGCTCCTGGGATTGGATAAGCAGGAGCTAAAAGCAGCTCCAGTGTATCCAGCATTAACCAGTAAGCAGGAGCTACCACTGGGGAATGAGGAGCTAGTACATAGCGTTCTGCGAATCTAACTTCTACATAAAATGGAAAAATCTCATATCTATTATTTATGACCCCTTTATGCTTTAAATGTTGTATAGATGTGTCCTCATGTTTATTTAAAGATTGTCCCAAACACAAAGAATTAAATTCACATAGGTGTGTTTGTTCGGTATCAGTTGGCCTGGGGAGACAAAAGTAGCTCCTGGTAGCTGTTGGTGTCAAGCTAACCAGGCTCTTCTAAGCTACAAGCAGAAGCTAAATAGCTCCCAGCTCCCCCCAATTTCGAACTCCTCAAAAGCAATATTTAAGAAGGGACATATGGAAGCCCCTGGGGAATAAGCCACGTTTAAACCCAAGGATGGCTAATCGGCTATCTCCTTTCAGAATTCTGTGAACAAGCAGTAAAAGTAGGTACTAGGTTTCAGAACAGCTTTCCTCAAAATGTGCTCTAACACCTTGAAGCGTCTCATGTTCTCTATGGAATTACCAATAATGGTCTCAGATTCAAAGAACCGGACAGACTCAAAGAATATGGCACAGTACTACTTTATTATCAGCTAAAAACAAAGTAGGGCAATCTGGCGAACAACAAACTGTAGTCCACGCACTCACACTTAGGTTTCGATTATATAGAGTCTTCATACCTCGATATGCATCATCTATCACATCATCCTACATGGCAAACTGTAAAACATATTGAAGGGATAGATAGGTTAAGGGAACATATAGACCTACATATCACATAAGTATAAGTAATATCACTGGTTGCCCCTTATCTGGTAGGCATGCTTTGAACCACCTCTAAAAAGATGTATAATACAGATTATAGCGGAATAACAGCAGCGAATTGGCCTATGAAATATTGCATAGCATATTGTTATATAGAACCTTTGATTGGTTGGGTGTCTGTCCCAACCTTGGACTTTCATCTTGTTAGCAGTACATAGGCAAAACGAAACTCGGCTGCAGAGAGCAATGTCAGACTTCTACCCACTTGCCCAATTAGTCCATCATCTCTCATCGGTCAGGCCCTAAGCCAAGGCTTCTTCTTTATGGTTGACCTTTCAGCCTATTCGCTGTTCTGGGACTTTCAAGGTAGTGTAGGTGCACCATTATCTTCTTCTAGAGCTTAATAAATAGCCCTTGCTTTTGACTTCTAAATCACATGTGAGGAGATAACGATTTTGTCAATTTCGACCTTTTATTTACTGCTATTTGATTCAATTGAGCTGGGTATCATTACTCCTCTTGTCCTCTGGAAACTTGGTTGCTCTTCCTCAAAGAAGCTTTTAATTGTCTAATGCTTGGCACTTGCAGATTTTTTCTTCGTTGTTTAATCTAAGATGAATATGTCTTGCGTACATAGCTTATCCTCTTGACTCCCTTTGTGCCTTGCCATTATTCCTTTATGTGGCATCCTTGATCCCAGGCCAATAGACTCCTCTTTGTTTCTCATTTGAATCTGTTTTTCCAGTGTCTCCTGACTCTGCAGCCCAGGTTTGTCTCTGAAGTAGCTTGATTGGTTTCACCAGGAGCCCTGCATGCACCTTTTTCTCATGGCTGCTTGAGTCATGTTGTATTATCTCTTGCAGCAAGCCTCTGTATGTCTTATCTACATTGCGTTTCTGCGTATATACATTCACTTCATCTCTACTTACTAATTTCTTTAGCGCATTTGATTCCTTCGTATTTGATTATATGTTAGTCTTGTTACTCCAGTTACACCTTCATTCTTTAAGTATTTGCATATCTTTTCAGTGTGCCTTCTTGTCTGTCCTACATGACGTCACGCTGCCTTCATCCAATTTCATTTATTGCTCTTCGATGTCCAATGGGGTGTGCAGACATCCTTCCACCCTCTCAGTGCAAGGGCACATTCATTGCGGTTCTCTGAGTGCATATCGTCTTTCATACACTCGAAGAGGTAGTGGGACAATACCTGGTGTCCCACAAAGGGCATTTCTCCTGCTGTTCCAATATGATGGAGGTGAGGGTGAGGGAGCTAGGGATAACATGCCCATCTGCTCCTCTTCAAAAGCAACGGGATTGGAAATTGACTCAACTGGTAAAAACAATGGATCTCAGCAGGTTATCATGAAAACTTTGTTTAAAGGAATTAAAACCTAGCTGAAGACCCTCAGCAAGAATAGTCTGATTGTCATTGAAATTGCAAAAATCTTCTGGCAAAGGTGCTTGATTGGCTGCACCATGAAAAGGATTCACATAGTGCCACATGCCACTCAAAAGGAAGATTCAGGGAGCTTTTTATTACTGTCCAATCTGAATAGAACAAAAGCAGAGCAGAAAATATGGATGGAAACATTTTTCGACAGTGAAACAGCCCAGAAGAAAAAGTGAATAGGAACACTTTCTAGACACCAGCTGCCGGGGAACGAAAGACTTCCTAAATAATACAGACAACAGGTGTCAGACACGTCATGGTGCAAATAAACGTCAGCACGTAAAGAATGCCATCGGAGCTCACAGGGGGCAGGTTGGCCTTTAGATTGGACATTCTCCTCGCTGGCCTGCAGCCTGAAAACCTCCAGGGCTGGTCTCCTGGTGAATTGGGAATCACTGCCCTCCTCCCTTCCCCATCAATGAAAGGGCTGCCTCAGCAGCGACAAAATAAAACCACCTCAGTGTATTAGAACAGAGGACCTCTGAGACTCTTCATTACCTTGCTACCATCATCATCATTGCAACCAGTTGTCTGGTCACTAGTCATCCACGTCTACGCAGCACAGCTCTTAGTCACTTGCAGGACAGATAGCTCACTGAGTTAGGTTCTTGCTACTGAGATCTGTCTTCACACTCAGGTCACATGTTCATATACCAGGAGGCCCCTCTCACTAGTTCATCAATATGGGGTTGTTGAGTTGTGCACCAGTAAAATGGCTCATATCAAGACTGGTACGATGAAGCAGCTAGACATTGAGATTGGATAAGCAGGAGCTAAAAGCCGCTCCTGAGATTGGATAAGCAGGAGCTAAAAGAGCTAGTACATAGCGTTCTGCAAATCTAACTTCCACATAAGATGGAAAAATCTCATTATATCTATTATTTATGCTTTAAATGTTGTGTAGATGTGTCCTAATGTTTATTTAAGATTGTTCCAAACACAGAGAGTTACATTCACATAGGTGTTTTTGTTCAGTATCAGTTGGCCTGGGGAGACAAAAGTAGCTCTTGGTAGCTGTTGTTGTCATGCTAACCAGGTTCTTCTAAGCTACAAGCCGGGTCGCAAGCTTTCTTTCAAAATAAAGTCTCATCATTTGAGATGATTTTCCCCATGGCACACGCACAACCTTTTCAAGCATATGAAAGAGAACATGAATCCCTTGCTTGATGGTGGAGCCTTCTTGGCCAAGGAGTCCAGGGCTTGTTTTTCAGCAGCAGTGCTCTTGAGAGGGGAATATTTGAAGGGGGTTTGAAACTAGGCTGCCGTCTCCTACTGCCCGGGCTGCCAATGGCCACCCAGTTGGCCCCTGGAAGCTCACCTCGTTGTTCGGATGTCTGCCCGGCCGAGCACCTGACTTACTAGACGTATGTCAACAGGATCTAAAGATAGACGTGATACTGTCCTGAATGCTCTGTGCATCCTATGAAGGAGCAATGAAGGGCTCGATCAAGTGCATTCTGGGCAATGGGGAGAACGTGCATCTATCAGACTCTTCTATGGGGAGCAATTATAGCAATGATATGCTCTTTAATGGCAAGAATGTATTGTTCGGACATCATTCAGGCTTCTGCAAGACTACAGAGAAGCTCATCAGTGAGAATTGTCTTCATATCTATTTATGGAATTCATTGCTGCCAGAAGTCCTCTATATGTACACACATGGCAGATGTATGTTATGGAGTGGACAGTCACTCCCATGGTGTTGGCACTGATAACCGATGTTGTTACCCAATGCCTTCATTCAGGCTGTTTTGGGGACTGGTCCATAATCCCTGTAGAATCACATTCTCCAGCTCATGCTCTGAAGGACGAGGGGCTGAGTGGGCCGGCTCGGACTCACACCTGCAACCCTGAGGCTCGGCCGAACACGGATCTCTGCAGTGGATGCCCTCGCGCAAGGATCCACCTCTGATCTGTATATACTCCGTGAAATTCAGCAGGTGTTGGAGGCCACGCCACCTTACCTCCAAGCTGACCCACTGCACAGCCTAAGAACACCCGGGTGGCATCACTGAGGACATCACTGGTGTCATCATCAGAGGCGTGGTTGTCTCTTATTTGGCAAACATCTGTCCTGTGGTTTGGGATGTGTGCTTTGGCGAAAATTACACGTTCTCCCTATGGGAAAACAATGCAAACATTGAAAAACCCACCTTTTCCAACTCTTTATATCTTTTAACTGTAAAACAGATTTGCACCAAATTTTCCAGCTGGGAGGCGATGGGGAAGGGGGCAGTCCAGACAATTTATTTCAAAAATGTCATGCGGATCTGTTCCACGTGTCAGAATGGATTCGACACAGAATGTTCTCATCACATGGTCAGGCAGTTTTACTGAACACATGCGCAGTGGTTTATTTTCACATAATTCCAGATGATGCAATCCTTCTGAAGTATAACATCCTTAGGTCATGGGGATGATGTCATCCCAATGAAGTATTTGTTTTCTGTACCTCGTTCTCTTCATTGACACCAGAAATGCATTGATTTCTATGCCATAAACAGCAGCAGAATTCCCAGGCTCCCTCTCGCGGGTCAGCCAAGCCAACATGAGGCTCATTACGGGTTGGCCGGGGCCTTATTAACATGCCGGAAAGTACGCATACCGGCATGTTACCGCACCAGCCAACTACGAATTTGCCAGTGGGGTGGAAGAATCAGCTCCAACCAAGAGGTGAGTCCTCTAGCCTACCGGCAAAAATCGCCGGTAATGCCGGCACCTGTAATACCGGCAAATCCCCCACGGAATCCTTAGGGACTTCATGAATGGGGATTAACACCATCAAACTGGCACTTGGAATCCTGTGTTAATACCGCTGGACCGAGTGCCAGGAACAGTGTTACCATTTGCGGGATCGTGGTGGATTTACCACCAGGTTACCAGTATGGTCATAGTGAGCCCCAATGTCTGCTTTCTAAAGAATTCTGCAGTCAGGCTCCAAGATACAAAGTGCTGCCGAATGGAGGGGATATCCTTCGGAGGGTTGTGTCCAATCCACTGCCGAATACTCAGAATAGGCACTTGCAACTTCCTGTTCAGCTGCCAATAGGAAGGAAACGTTGCTGCATTTGGGGTGATGCGACTGTAAACTGAAGTGGCTAGTTTTATCTTCTAATGAAATTATGACAAAGTCTGTTTTGGTTTTTTATAAAGCTATGACATCATACCTTGCAGCTGCTTCAGAATCCTTTGAGGCTCGGCTGCGTGCTACAATGCCGTTACAAGGCATGGCCAAGGCG
Organism: Ambystoma mexicanum; assembly: GCF_040938575.1. Classification (NCBI taxonomy): domain Eukaryota; kingdom Metazoa; phylum Chordata; class Amphibia; order Caudata; family Ambystomatidae; genus Ambystoma; species Ambystoma mexicanum. The sequence continues at coordinate 439,628,530 of NC_090922.1, read as the reverse complement.
GGCATACCGAGTGGGCATCCGAGCACCACAGGGCCTGTACTGGGGCCCAGGTCCATAGGCACTCAACTAAGTACCTGAGATGGCCCAGAGCCCCAAAGTGCCCTCAAATGCCCTGTTCCAGGGTTTGGTGGCCCCAAGGACGTTCTCAAGTTACGGTGGGCATCAGTTTGTACGTTTGAAACTAGATGCACAGCCTGGTACCCGAAGGACTCCGGCTGAATTGGCATCCTTATTACTGGGATACCCTTATAAGAATACAGAGACAGAACAGAATGTTTCAAGGTTGTCGTCAAGGTGATGCATGCACCCCCACCCATGGCGGAGGACCATTGCTACAGTAAGTACATGTTTCTATTTTTCACCATCTGGCATGAACGACAAAAAACATAGGTGCTCTGGTGCGTGTATCCAACTTGGACTCAAGCTGGCTTTTCTGAAGCTTTTTGGGGTCGGTGGGTGTTGGCTTCTGTGTTCAACCAAAATGTGCATGCAGTGGTGGACATGATATCCAATCAGATGGTGTTTGTTGTCCAGTGCATCCCTTTAGTTCAACCACGGCACGCGCGGACATTTGTGGTAGCAAGTCTGTCTCCGGCTAACCGGTACCTCTTGTGGTTTCCAGCACGAGGACGCTCTGGCCCAGCAGGCCTTTGAAGATGCACGCAGGAGAACCCGCGAGTTCGAGGACAGAGACCGGTCTCACCGGGAGGAAATGGAGGTGAGGATTTTACGGCCACTCTGTCAGTAACTGGTTAGTACCTTCCTGTAAATACTCATTGTTTTGGTGCATGCCGTGCTGCTGGCCCTCACGACCCTCCCTGGTTGTTTCCATTCTCACTATTGTTTCATTTACTCACATTTACTCTCAGCGATGGACCCTCTTTACAGCCAACTTCGGAGCTTTGCACATCGTGGTCACTACCCTATAGCCTAGAAATTCACTTTCTTCTGCTGCCTTCCTTCCTGGACTTCAGCTGGCACTGTTTTCTGTATGATGTACATCTCAATATCAAACAATTGCAAATGGTTTAATTTCTGTCTGTGTACAATTTGCATTTTGTCAATTTATGCCACTCTAATGCTAAAGGACTACCATGATCCCTCACTATTGCTGGCTAGGGGAGGTGAGGGTTGTGGTCCAACATATGTGGAGAGCTGTAGCTTACAGGCGTCCTGCACTCGGGAAGCTGAGCGGTGTTGCAGTGTAACTACTTGCACCCTCTAGTGACAAGCTCTAAAATGGAGGGCAGTTGAACCCCTATGAGGGGAAAGGATTTCACTCCACTGGTTTTATATGCTTTCATTACATTTTAACTGGATAAAGATGAAACGGTCTTGCTAAACCAGGGGTCAGCAACCTGCGGGCCTACAGATGTTTGGGACTACAACTCCCATGAGCCCTCACCATACACCAGGCTGGCTAGGGATGATGGGAGTTGTAGTGCAAAACATCTGAAGAGCCAAAGGCTGCAGGCGTGTGTGCTAAACCCTACGTTTAAAATGACACCTTACTGAATGAGGTTGCCATACCCTGTCATAAGACATCAAAGGGTCATAATGGAATCCTCATTGTTTGGGATTATTGATGTGTGAAAAGAACTTGCTCTTTTTCCTTTTCACTAGATGAGTAAGAGGTCTGTAACCTGTGGCTGGCAAGATGCAGCTGTCCAGATGTTTTGTCGCTGACGACGGGAAAGACCCGAAGAAAATGGAGGAGGCAGCATGATAACCTCTGCAGGGTCCTGTCCTCCTACAACTTGTTACCCTCCCTCTGGGAAAGTGGAGGGCAGTGGGCGGAACGGCGCCAAACAACCCAAAAGCCCGCGAAGGGCAAAACAAAGGAAAGAGGCGGGGCGAGCCACTTTATAATCAGCAGGGTCCGATTGCAGAAATATCTCGCTCCTGCAGTGGGACCCTGTTGACTCGCCGTGCCAGTGGAAGGATTTCGTTTTGTGTGCAAGGACTTTGTGAGGATTTCGTGGTTGCGGCTGGAGGGACCTCGCTGGACGAAGTACTATCTACTCGGGCAGAGCGCGTCGGGAGCAGAGCACACCAACGGAGGACCAGCGCGAGCAACGAGCTCCTGCAACAAGGCATCGGGTGCCGGGAGCCTCATCACGAGACCAGAAGCATCCCGGAGGCGACCCGGAAGCCAGCTGAAGGATAACGCCGGTGAAGAAGGGAGGGCAGGTACGGTTGTGTAGCCGTAGCCCTGAACAGAAGCCCGGGCTGCCCAAGGGAACATCAGCAGGCGGGGCGGTGGGGGAACTGAGACTGCAAGTGTCGACGCTTTCGTCCGCTGCCACGGTCCCGCCCAAAGGAGACGGACGCACCGAGCGGGCGGCCGCGAGCAGGACGACTTGGGCTTGCACCACACGCACCTACAGCACACATAGGCGGAACCGCGGCCCCCAGCCCGAAAGGTCCCAGACCCCCCAAGCGGGCTCACGGAGGTCAGGCCGCGCACCAGCTCGCTGCACACCGGGCCACAAAGGCAGCAGCAGGAGGAGGGAGTGGCGGGCGCCGGCATACCGCTCAGAACTTGCCTGACGCTGTGACGCGTAGGAGCAGAGCCGGCTTTCCAAAAGAGCAGGCGTGAGACGCAAAGCGCTCAATAAGGCCGGGGGCAAGCAGGCAATCAGCGTAAGGACACCAAGGGGCAAGGAAAAGACAGTGAGCCACGGGGAACAGCAGCAGGAGTCCCAAAGGTGAAAAAGAACAGGCAGTTGGCCCAGCAGCGGTTCCGCAAGCGATGGATCTAGCAGCCTTTTTGGAGATGGCCAGGGTAGCAGCAGCTACACATGGGCCAGATTGAATGACGACAATGGTGGCCCAGCCAGGCCAGGAACAGCTTGGACACAGCCACAGGTAGATAACTCACCACTCATGTTTCAAGACAGCGCCAGTGAGGCAACTGTGGTGGAAGCAGAGATTCACCGCATGGGAGAGGATGAGGAAGAAGAAGTGCAAGTGAAGAAAAGAAAGAGGACATTGACGGCAGAGCCGCGGGTTGCGGACACCAGAGATAAGGTCATTGAAACCCATAACCCACCAATCTGTTTCGAGGTTCCTGCCGTGCCGTGGGACTCCTTAATGCCGCGCTGTCCGATTATTCAGCGCGAATCAGCTGGCATTGCTGTTCTTCGTGATTGCAGTCACAGGTAAGTAGCGCTCAGCAGCTATTGTGCCTGTAGGCTTCCCTGGCTTGGCACTGCCAGCGACCCGCTGTTCAGCTTGGGCGAGGCACTGCTGGAGTTGGGCTATACATATATAATGCCTCTGTTGTTCCAGCAGCAGAATCGGCCTGCACGCTCAAACCCTTGCAAACCGCTTGGAACAAAAGGCACTCTGTACACCCAGACTAGTGTTAAAATGCCTCCTCCTGTGCAATGTCACAGCACTGGAAGGAGCTGGAGGGGGACCTTTTTGGAACTGTTCCAAGCCAATTATGTCTGAGTGTGGGGGGATTGCCTGGCGGAGGAGGGGTTCGGGGCACGGCAGAGCTGGCAAGTGGCACTCGCCTCTCTACCAACACCTCTTGGCGTGTGTATGTATGAAAGACAGGCCCTAATGACCGTGATTAAGGGAGACTGCTGCTCGGCCGCGTCCAGAGAGGAGAGAAGGATTACACGAGCCGAAAGCCGTGGGGGACGAGCTGACTATGGTTTGCACTCGGACTCCCATCAGCCACAGGCAGCACAGTCCATGTTGAGGGCTCATGGGAATGATAGTTCGAAACATCTGGAGAGCTGCAGGTGGCAGAGCCCTGGTTTAGTAGCACGAGATGCTGCAAAGTGCATTGCTTGGAAAAGACAGCATTCAGCCAACTCGACTTTCGGGAATTGAGAGCCGACTGCTGAGCTCCTCTGTTTGCCGACAGCTCCAGGCCAATAAGGGTTATTTAAAAATCGGATGGCCAACCCGGGGGCAGGCTCTCCCACCCCCACAACTTTGAATGACTATACAAGCAGACAGAATCACTTTCTGGAATAGCCCACAACATGCTCCGGGAGGTGGAGAGTGGATTTTTATCCAAGACAGCAAGCCCAGTTTTGGAAGCTCCCTTTTATGTTGTCGTCAATGACTTCAACTCCAGTAAAGGCCGCTGTAAATCAGCACAGGCGTTGTTAAAGTGCTGACCTCTCACACCTTCCAGCAAGCCGGCACTGTTCCTACACCCCATTGGTTGTTCAAGCACCCTCCCCCCACTGCCAACCAATCATATGTGTGCTGTAACCAAAGAACTAACATTTCTGACCGAGTTACCTGAACATCTACCCAGTGCTTGCTTCTTAGCAATTTCACTTAATTATACCAAGGCCACAAGATAAAGTGGAGTTGGGGGGATGGACCCCCGTATGTTTCGGACTTCCTCGAATCGGTCCGGTTTGAGTGCTGCCTACGGCTCGAGGCCAAGCCCGGACAGATTTCTTGGGAAAGTTCTCATCTGTTTTGTTAATAAGAAAAGTGGCTTCTCTCAATCATGGACCTTGTCTCCTCTAAGGCAATATGGCAGTGCTGGCAGCAGTTGCTAGGCACCTCATCCTTATAGTGTAGACAAAAGCCTACAATGCCCAAGGATGCCACATATAGTTATGTTATGTTTGCATTTATATAACGCTCTATATATCATTGGTATGACCTCAAAGTGCTGGTAGGTTGAACGCTCTTGGGGACCGTAGTCCAGGTCAGTTGAGAGAATAAGGTGTCATGGGGTGCTTGGGTGAACCAGTTATGTATAGGCCCAACGAAGACGTTAACAAGGATAAGGGTCCCTTTAGGAACCCATGGTGCGTAACTGCCATGCAGAGGACTAAGGGTAATTGAGATTCTTACCTTCACACTCAGTGTTGGTACATCTTACATTGCAGAGCATGACTATTCCAAGAAGTAATCTTATGCACAGCAATCAGTAGGCCTTGGATTCCTTCCAGCTAATGAAGCGTTAGAGCCTGCACCGGAGGCCACCATTGCGAGCTAGGTGGCTGCCATCCAAGCTGGTGGTCCAAAGACGAAGGCAGGGGTCTCTAACGTCACCTACCACGCAATAGTGGCTGATGGTAAGGGATCAAACGTTATTAGACCTTGCTCAGGAGGGGGACAAAGTCACCATCAGCTAGGGCTTCCTGTGGCACAGCTTGCCCGTGTATCCATGTGCATTTCCCTGTGTGTGAACATCACAAAGGGAAACATGTAATGTAGCCACTGCAGATGGTTCGAGACCCTATTCCAGGCTCATTGATTGGCTAGAGATGAAGGAGAAGCATAGAATGCAGGCTTCTACTGTGGAACATTGGTTCCACCATCTCGATTACCTAAAGAGAAGAAAATAGGACTGGCTGGGCTGAGGCCCTTACCTAGCATTATGGGCCCTGAAAACCTAGTTAAAGACTACGAGAGAAGCAAGGACCTTCGGTTACAGGCCCATAACATCCATTACGGACAGAGGGTTGGGTGTATAAAGCTATTATAAGCCACGTCACTCTTGATACTGTGTGGCATGGTTATGCAACCCCTTGTGCTTACTTATGGCACTCACTGACACTACAGGAGATAGGGCTTGTGGCAGAGTCCATGTTATTTGCTTTGTGTGAATAGTATCAGTGTGTGCGCTCTACCCGTGGTTTAGGTTGTTCGGATTCTTCTCTTTTGTTAATAGCTGACTTGTACAAACCTTAGTTGGGGGTCAGTGGCTGCAAGGCTCAATAGGGACCAATATTCACCAGTCGGTCTATTTTATGGCAGAGTCCCTGATCCAGCCCAGGGCTCGGATTCCCCTTTCGTGTGTGAGTGCCCCACCTATTGACTGATGGGCAATAGGACCCTAACTTTAAAAAAGATCCATGTAGTAACTCTCTCATGCACTGCAAGGTCTGCCAGGGCTGTGTATGGTTGACTTTATCGTCTCCCTATTAAGCCCCAACTGGTGGAGAAAGTAGAATCATTCCATCGACCTAAAGGGAACCCGTTAAATAACTCTGCAATGTTAGATGCATATGGAGGAACACCTAAGGCGGAGCCCTCTACCTTTATGACAGTCTAAAAGGTGGTCCACAACGCGGACCCTATTACCTGACAGTAATTAAGCTGCCAACCAACTGGCCTGCCTATACTTCACCGCTGCATTGAATGGCACAGTAACTACTGTGAAAGTAAACTTGACTAAACTCCTTTTCTTTACTTTACAACTGGCACCTGATTGCCTTGACAGGTGGATGTCTTTCTGGGTGACCCTCACCGTGAGCAACCCCAACCCCCACCTGTGGGGATAAGGGGCTTAAATAGAACTTAGTTAGGTTTCACATGAACTGCCAGTGGGGCAACACATGTGTTCCAACCAACCCTGAGGACATCTGTAAATATGCACCTCACCTCAGACTCTGTGGAAAGGTGCCACCCCTTTTGCTACACTTCACTTCACCATCCTGCTCCTGCCACAATATGTTTGGGGACTCACTGGGGACCCTCTGTTACAGAGTGACTGCCACCCTTTTGCTCACTTCTTGTATATTTATTTGTATACCTCAAGCCCTTAATGTCAATCCATAACGATGTCCAATGCCTTGCCTGAGTGCCTCGCCCCTGCGCTAAACACAAGTTATCCCTTCTTCAGGGACCTCTGTCATTAGGTCTTGAATGATTGACATAATGTCAGTTTTCCTGTCATCACCATTTCCACTTGCGGAGGGGAGAACCTGAAGAAATCCTAAATGGGACTCTTCACAGTCGGCGACTCTGTTCACAGCATCACTACCTGAAAAACAGTCTGTTCCGTTTTCCTGCCTCACAAACTCTCCTCACAGTCAGCCCCTGCTTCTCCGTCCTCACAATCATTGACTCTGCAAACTGTTAGTCATACAGTCACAGGGAAACATCTACTCCCTTCCGGCCTCCATGGAGACACCATGGTTCCACCATCTTCCAGATCCCTGCCACCGCACTGCAGAGCAACCCAACCAATCAACAACCATCATTGCCTCACACCAGGAACTGCTGATCTGAAAGCCTGATCCATTAGACCCCAGACCCACTTTGACCCACTTATTGGTGAGGTGAATAAGGAAAAGAGCATCACGGGCCCTCTAAATTACACAGGGGTTACACTCACTCATTATCTGGCTATCCAGGTGATTTGGACTGCAGCTCCCATGAACACTAGCCAGCATAATAATCAAGGGTGGAGGATCATGGGAGTTGCAATACAAAACACCTGGAAGGCAAAATAATGGTTTAACCATTGCTTTTGTGTGTACACTGTGTATAAATAATTCTATAGTCCTTTTTTGTAAATTAATTGACTTGGGCAGTCGCAGGGAATTGGATGTGTTTACCCCCACACTCCTGGTAGCCTTCGAATGCATCATATTGAACTATCTGCGGGCTGTGCTAACCAATCTGTGGCTATACTGGTTTGTATAGCCCACAGATTTTCCAATGAGAGCACTCCTTGACCGTTCCGATGGATGTCATATAAATGGATGCCTCTAGTTTGTGGCGCCATCCCTGTCCTAACAAGGCCATTGAATACTCCCCAAAATTGCTGACGTAGTATAGTGTCGGTGAAGAACCCTCGTGCCCAGCAGGCTGTTGGTTTCAAAATGGTCCTGGGCCACTTGAACCACAGATTGCGTTAACATTTCTTACAATAAGCAGATCTAGGATCTGGCAACTAGGTATCAGTGTCCAAGGTCATTAAGCCATCAAGCATTGCAGCTCCCCCCCCCCTTGCCTACACCATAACCTAACTCTGAATTCAGGATTTCATCGGACTAAAAGCAAATACAAAGATAAGTGAACAAATTGAGTCTCATTGGCTAGTTCTCATAGTGGAATCTCACTGGGGCTAAAGAGGGCAATTTTATTGATACACACTTTCAATTTTAATTCTTCCTGTATTATAGATATCTTATCTGAAAAGAGTTTTCAGGGCTAGGTCCTGGGAGGGGAGTAAGACAATGTTTAACAGTATTAAAAAAGACCTTACGTTTGGTTACAGGTTGACAAAATCTGAGGTAGATTAAACCAGGGTCACAAGTTGTTCCCACGGAGAGCGGGCACCACAGAGATAGAGATTCGGGAGATCTTTTTGTGATCTAAGTTTAGAGCTATGATTTCTCATTGCGGACTGGATTTGTTGAAGCCCATTTTCCTGGGCCCGGGTTTCGCGCTATGGCGAGGCACCATTGTAGCGCCCACTCCTGCTCTGGTCCCTCTTACAATGCAGGGGGCACACCACAAAGTCCAATCCCAACCCCACCCATCACACTCACCTTGTGCAGGGGACACCACCACAATCGCCATCAGCCCCGCTCTGTTCCCTCCCACGACTTTACTCTTCAACATGCCTCGCCCCCTCCCCTGGCACACACAGCCAATCCCCCCCACCGCTGGCCTCAACTGGTTCCATGTGTTAATATCCCAGCAAAGATTTCACCATACAAGAAAAGTGCCATATTTTTTGCGGTGATATTAACCCATTAAAACTTGCGGGGGATACCCCTGCAACCCCATATTATTTTAAAGGGAGTGGGGACACCCCTGCAACCCACACTCCCATTTACCCCAAAAATGATCCCCGCTAATAATATGGCCTATGGCCGTTCCCGGCGACCATATGTATGGCGATATTATATGTATGGCGATATTATATGTATGGCGATATTATATGTATGGCGATATTATATGTATGGCGATATTATATGTATGGCGATATTATTGGTGGGGATAATATTACCTGATACTCCTCAACTCTCATCCCTACCACTTTGTCCTTCCATTGCCACTTCCTGGAGACAAGCCCACTCTTCCCTACCCAGACACCCACAGTATGGGAAACCAAGGGAATGGCACACAGCTAGATTGTGCTCTTTCCCGCTTTAGAAATGGTTGCCCAATCCCAATGAATGTTTACCAACACGAGCTCAGCAGGCAGGTTCCCTGAAGGACGCGCCTATGCTTTGCCTTATGGGGCATCCGGAATAGAAGGGCACGAGTTAGAAAAAGAATGATGGGCTGCAACAATGAAATGGAGCCCAAAGTTGGCATCACATGTTACAGTAGGTGTGATTTGTGAAGCAGTTTACACAACCTCTTGGTGCTGTAAATGATGGGTGAGTACAAGCTCGATTACGCCTTTTCGGACATGAACTGATCTTGGTTCAATTAATGCAGCGTTCCAAATATGGAGAGATTGGCAATAATGCCAATTCCTGCACCAGAGCCAACATGGTGGCTAGTTAGTTAGTAAAGATCTGCCTGAAATTAATTCTGAGAATCATGAAGTGTATCTGGAAAGAAAAGGCAGTTAGAAAAACAGATTAAGAAATAACAAAGGCACTTGGGGGCAAGATGCTGAAGGCGTAACCATGCCGGTGCGCGAGATCCGGTGCGCGAGATCACTCGGTGAGGTAAGTGTTTGCCTCTGACAATGTGTGCTACCTGCGGGCACACGTTTAAAGCCCTGCAAGGTCAAGTCATCCTTACCAATGGTGATACATTGAGTATCATTTCATTGAGTGATAACGACTCCTGTTGTAACCTCAAAGCTGCAGGACTGTGGCATGACTGTGGTGTTACTATGTTTTATATTGTCAGGAGGAATCCAACATCAGAAGAACTCAAGCATACCTCAAGACCCCATTGCTTGCAATCCAACAGAAACCATTTCAAAATGGCTGTCCCACAAGGATCCCTGTCACAGAGACATGTCCGGACACATTTTCCAATGTCCCGCCGCATGTAGTCCAAGGTCTAGACTCACTATACTTTTACAGGTGCCCATTTGCAGGAGACTGGGACAAACAGCACTGGTGGGACAGCCTCTCCATCTGAGAGTGCAAGTAACTAACACTTAACATTGTAGTCAAAGAAACAATTCTTTCCAGCATCTTTGAGATAATGGTAAGGGGACTCTCTAGCGATGCAAATTCCTTTTCTCATTTACCATTTACTGCATCATCAACAATCACGAACAATAGCTTTTCTGAGCTTCTACCGGCTTTCCTTTCACTGGATTGCTTGATTTTCTTGAAATCGCATTTCAGATGTATTTGAATTCATAAAGAGGATACATTATTTTAGCATTGTTGCTACTTAATATTAGATATCATGGTTGCATAATATTAAAGGGTCTTCTGATTCATATCTGCACATAATATCATTCAGCTCTTTCAGCTCTAAACAAGAACACACTTGCCAGCTTTTTAGGCTCACAGGAAACATTGCATCATCTGCCGGGGCCCTCCAGGAACACACTTTTTAATGATGCCTGTACCCACAATATATGCCAGCGTTGTCACTATAAAACTCTTTTCTGATTAAACAAAACCTTTTTAGAGATCTACAAAGTGCAATTGGTAGATCTCTCAAAAATGGTGTTGTTTATTGATCGATTCATTATTAACAGGTTTGATGTTTTTAGACAACAAGTAGCAGCTCTTCACACCCAGGAGTACACACACACATCAGAGTGGCATTGCAGCATTAGGCAAACCGGTGCACTATTTTGGACAACTCTTTCATGATGGTGCATACAGGGCACGTCATTGGCACTGTAAAGCACATTTCTATGGCGCCTTTGCCCAAATATATAGCAGTATTTCCAGTATAAAATACCTTTGTGATTGTGTCCACAAAAGATGGCAGTACTGCCACTGTAAAGCACATGTTCATGATAATTGTATCCTCAATGTATGCCAGCGTGGCTTTGCACAACTCTCTGACGTGCTGCCAGTGACCAAATCTATATCAATATTGACACTATACAAGTCAGTGGTGCTGCCTACAACATATTTCAGCAATGACACTTTAAAGCACTATGATACTGTGCACACAACATGTGCCAACATGGTCCTTTAGAAGACGTTTTCATGTTGGATGTGCCCAAATATATGTGAGCGCTGCCACTGTAAAACACTTTCAAAATGCTGCACAAAATATAGTCCAGCATGCCAATGAATAAAATAAATGCATGCTACCAATGCAGTCGTGCAGAAGCCCTTCCCTGCCAAACTAGCCCATATTTACGTGCTTGCATCCCACTAACACACACACAGCTATAAACGCATGCATTCAAACTCACAGACACAGACACAGACGCACACTGCATAGCACTTGAAGCACACATACCAATACTATTTATTTTTCAAAGTACCCTTCTTCGCAGTGCTTCCGCCTTTGTTGCCCGCTCCGCCGGAAGCAGGAAGGCAGTGGTGGTGTCGAGGAACACGCTATGTTATGTTAGTGTAGTTAGGTTAAGTTCATAGGTTTATACTGCACCGAATCAGCAGCCACTGGGCTGGAGCGAGTTTTGCCCGCGTGCCGCTGATTAGTTCCCCCCTCCCTCCCCTCCCCCAGCACGGAGTTCTGGCCTGTTTACCAGGAGACCAAGCGGCAGGCAGGTGGGTCACGTGAGTGCACATGGATTTGGAGGTGGGACCGATGCGGGGCAGCTGTGCACTCTGCCCATCTGCCCTGCCTCTGCCTGCAATGGCCTACCTACCCATTGTTTCTTTTTGCCACCTGCTGAGAGCGGGCGGAAATTACAAACCCATTTCTGAGTGTCTTCAATGAATTCAGAGTTGCTGTGTGGACGGTGGTGTTTATTTCGCCCGGCAACGCCTTGGCCCCGATGCAACGCAGAGGCTTGATAGCGTAAACCCATACACATGTCTGCCACAGTATAACTGTAGGCTCCGTGTGCCTTACATATCTCATTATGCTGACGTAAACAGAGTTTAAAGCGCGCAAATGGCTTATAAGGGAGCTCCACTTACCCCGTGCCTTTTTTCTGCTTGCGTAGTAAAATGCTAACATATAATTGGGGTAATGAGGACCACGTGTGTCTGCGAAGCATGAATCGCTTTAGATTTCAGTGGATCGCGTTACCCAGTAAATGCTGTCAGATGAGGCCGGCTGCCAGCGCCTTCCAGTAAACGACAGCCCGGATATAGCACGCTGCATGGGAAGAAACTGGTCTTGGATAAACAGAAAGGCTAGAGTGATGTTGCGTCCAAAAGCACCAGAAAACAACTACAATTTTTTCATTGAATGAGGCCCTTTTCCAGAGAAAGATTGATGTTCTGACCAGTGGCCTAACACAAAATGTGGGGGCCCCCCTGCGTGCCATGCCATGCTGAGGGCCCCCCCCAACACGGCAACAAATCACGGGTCGTGCCACACTCTGGGCCGGGCTAGATTGTCACGCTTGTGCAATGCACACAAACGTGCTGCTGAAGGGGTATGCCGCACACTCCACTAGGAGAAAGATATAAATATGTATTTTAATGCAATATAAATACAGCACACTTTCTGAGAAAAATTGGCTATAAAGCCACAGTGCTTGCATTTGTTTTGTAGGGTAACACCAATCCAATACATGCAAGTCACCAACAGTGCATAGGAACATTAATGCTTTGCTATTAAAAATGCCATGCCACAATGAAAACATGTCCAACTGGCTGCACAATGTAGACCAGTGTAGACACGTAATAACATTACAGTAAAGCATGCCAGGCCACATTTAGACATACCTAGACTGCTTGCACCAAAAGGTCAGTCAAAGCAATAACACTCATCAAGAAGAGAGCACACATTAAAGCCTGCATCTCCGCAGCCTCTACCAACACGGCCGAACTCTTTAAAATCTGAAAGGAACTGGTTGCGGTCTCTACCTCTCCTGTTCACTCCAAGGCCCACTGTAGAGCTCTGGCCTCTCTCTTCTCTGCTAAATCTCAGGACATCCTGTCCTCCATCTCCCCTTCCTCTCCCTCTTCCTCTCTTGGCCCCCTTTGGTCATTTCTACCTCTCCCCCTCCTTTTTCCTCTTTCTCTCTGACAACACCTGACGAGGTTTCTAGACAAGTCTGATCTATGAAAGGGTCGTCCAAACAGGTGCTCCCCTGCTCATCCAGAACCAAGAATAAAGAACCATATTGACATCCTTGCTCCAGCCTTGGCCGATTTCTGTAATCACTCTTTAGCCACTGGAACGTTCCCCTCTCCCCTTAAGCACTCTCTTATGCACCCACTCCTCAAGAAGTCGTCTGCTGATCATACCTGCCCGGCAAACTATTGCTCATCTCCATCACCCCTTTCTTGGGCAAACTCTTGGAAAAGCTTGCCATCTCCCAGCTAACTCGCCACACTGAATCTGTTGGTTGTCTCCATGACCATCAGTCTGGCTTCAGAGCTGCCAGAGGTATGGAAACTGCTCTCCTGAACACCTGTGAAGATTTTCTCTCTAACCTTGATTCCAGCATTCATTTTGTCCTCACCCTCCTTCTTTCCTCTGCTTTCGACACAGTCAACAACGCCATCCTGATCAATCGACTCCGTGAGAACCTGGGCATCACGGATCAGGCCCTGGAGTGACTGACTTGCAAAAAGACTTCTTTTTTAAGTCATATGGCTACCCCGCACCCCATGACTTGGAGCCCTCCAGCCTAGTGTCTTCCATGTCACGGGTTGGGCGGAGTCCTCAGACTTCAAAAAGGAAGTTTCTTTTTGTAGTCACTCTGCCTTAATAAAGAAATGATTTCTGTTACAGAAATAATTCCTTTGTAAAAGCAAAAGAAATATTGTGGCTGAGTACCCCAAAAGGAAATACACCAAACACGGGTTTATAAAGATACACAGATCTTTATTCTATAACTGTACAGTTTTACAAAGAAACAAAGTATCAGATAGCTATCCGGCCCTCAGTACATCACAGCGAATACCAGCCCTTTCGGTGTGAGAAGTAAGAGGTACTGGACGTCTAAACATTTACACTTTTTATACAGTTCTGATCGTTATGTCCAGCCCCCCTACAGGTTAATAATACTCGGTCCAGGGTTCGTGCCGAGTTCACTTCTAGTTTGTCCAACTATATGCATGTGGATTATTTTTGCTAAACTACTTCTAGTCACTTTACGAGTAACTCCACGTCTCAATGTCCATACATCCTGAATCACTATCGGCGATATCAATTGCCATGAGTTCAGATACCGAGATTTCCGTCAGCACAAATTCATTAGATATTTTTTCTGGGGCGTATACCTTGTGCCCTAATGTACCTATCGCTTGTGCACAACATCCTCCTAACATCGAACACATACCAGGAAGACATTGTATACAACAACAAAGAAACAACAGAATTCCTAAAATAATCAGCAGGACTGAAAGTAGCTTCCATCCCCAAGATCGTAGGAAGTCCCAGAACCAAGCACTAAGATCCCAGTTTCCCTCAGCAACATGAACTTCTGAACTGAGAACATGCAGATTTTGAATCGCCCTAAAGATAGTTGTGGAGGAATCTGGCACGAAAACACAGCAAGCGGACCCCACTAATTTACATACCCCACCACGTTCAGCCTGGATGACATCTAATGCCATCCGGTTCTGGAGTGCCACTAACCTTATTGCTTTCTGTTCTAACGTCATATTATAGAGTATGTCAGTGGTCCGGTTGATGGTCCTCTCCAGTACTCTCGCTAGTCTCCTGATATCTTCTGAGTTCAATATTTTTCCCCAGAATGGCACAAAGGATTTAGATACATCGCCCAGAACTTGTGCTGAAGTATCGCAATTCTCGTCCCGCCGAGGACGAGCCTTTGAAATTTCTACCGTGCTAGCAATGAATACTCCGGGTAACAAAATCCCTAAATAACAGGTTCCCTGCCAATCCCTGGGTAACCATGGAAATGCTACATTACCGCAAACAAAGTAGACAAGTTCGCCTACATACAAAGGTCTGTCCTCACTAGTTAAATTTGCAACATTGGTGCAACCCTTGAAATCACCCATTGACTGAGTACCATTCCTCTGTATGCAGAAAGAAACTGAATCGGGGCTGTGGTTGACAGTATAAGAAGGAGGGGAGGCATCCCTATTGCCTATAGGAGCCATCTTGAAAGAGATCAAAGATTGAAAAGGACGGGACAGTCTGTCAGAAGGCCTAATAGAAGCAACATTAGGTTTGCTCCTATTTGCAAAGAGTGAGCATCCCAGGGGCGTTAGAACACGTTTTTCAAAATCGTTCAAGTTAGTTCCATCAAAGTTCCCGAGACGCTATTGTTCCATCGGCCAAAGAATAGTGCTCTAAGAGAAGCATAGCAAGCAGTTGTCAAAGGTAGAGGATGAATATACCAACCCAGCCCCTTATCCCCGTGTTGCGGTAAATGCGAACAGACCCAACAGTTGGATTTGTTAAAAATGGCATGTGTAGCATTCATAATGACTAATAGAGTGTTGTTGTCATAACTCTGTCTGTGCTGAGAGTCTCTAGGAGATAGAGTGTGCAGATGCACGAAAGGAGTAGAAACAGTGGGTACATTTTCAGTGGGTAACACATTTTAAAGCGGATGTACTCCTTCTAGATACCAGAATCCTAAGACAATGACTATTGTAAAACCAGTTAACATTATCAGAAGAAAACAATATGTTTTCGGGGCCCACGCGTTTGATTGTTCTTTTTCGTGACTGGTCACACAGTCTCTTATCTGTTCCGTATGAGCGGGAGTGGTTGCAGGCATTGTTTCTTCAAACGACTACACCAATGTTATTTGCTGGCGATCTCCAGACTGAGCGTCTTCTTAGTCCTTTCACAAACCCTAGCCAACAGAATCCCCTTATGCACAAATGATCGGGCCAAAAAAGCAAGCCCATTGATGATTCTTCTTTGGTAGCACAGCCGAACCGTGCAGTAAGTCTACTTCCTCGGACACAGATCGTACCTTGTGATCCCTGGTACTGAATGATCTGTGAACAACGTGTCGTCACTTCCCGATGGAAGCGACAAATCCAAAATGAGATTGGATACAAGATTCGGAGCAATTTTTGAAAACGGAACTGTTGGAGAGTGTGGAGATGAAGTGGCTGTTTCCCCAGGCCCCACAGGCTCAGGTAGAGTCTCCGACGCACTCTCGATTCTGGTTGCTGCTTCGTGATCGTTGGTTACAGCATTGGTGAGGGGTTCTGTATCTTCTGTAGCGTGTGGCAAAGGGTACGGAATTCTCTTGATGTGGGACGTGTGGATCCAGTGCTTCTTGCCTGCTTTTCACACCGCCGTCTGTGTGACCAGGAGGACCTGATGGGGGCCCTGCCAACGAGGTGCGAATCAAGAGGATCGCTCAAATGATTTTGTGAGGACCCAGTCTCCCGGCCGTATGCTGTGACCGGGGCCCTCGTACTTAACCGGTAAAGCCTCTTGCACCTGGTGATACAGATTTTTAGTTAACTGGCCAGAGTAATCAGAAAGAAGTACATTTTCGACCTCTCGTAAAGAAGGAGGCTTTGGTATATTCCAAATGTTAGCTGGCCTACCCATGACCACCTCAAAGGGAGAGAGCCCACTCTTAGTTTGAGGGGTCATCCTCATGGACAATAACACAATCGGTAAGGCGTACGGCTATTTTAGTTTGGTGCCGGCACACGTCTTAGCGAGCTTGTTCTTGATGATGCCGTTGTGTCTTTCTACTAGTCCAGCACTCTGTACGTGTCTGGCCGAATGGAACCATTTATCGATCTATAATCCCGTGCATATCTGCACAATTACAGCAGCGATAAAATGTGGACCATTGTCCGACCAGATGACTCTTGGCAAACCAAATCTAGGAAAATATTCCTTCAGCATGGTCTTCGCCGTGGTCATAGCGGTGGCATCTTTGACAGGAAAAGCTTCGACCCATTTGCTAAAGGCACAGATGACAACTAGTACGCATTTAAAGTTGTTACAACACTCCATTTCAAAGCGGACAGAAGGTGGACCAAAACTACCCCTAGGAGTCGATGTGGCCTTTCCCACATTATGTTGCAGACAAATCATACACCCTTGAACGAAACGTCCAGCTACCTTAGGGCTTTTATCATTTACCCACACATTATGCAACATTTTGGTGACCTTACGAGCACAAATATGGGTGGGACCATGAACCATAACAACCATCATCATAATATATGCATCAGGCAGTAACCATTTCCCTTCAACTTTGTCCACCCAACACCCGTCATCATCCAATTTCGCCAAACCCTCAGCCCATTTCTTAGATTCCTCTAACGTGGCATCGGCTTGAATGTTCTTTACGGATTCAATACCCTCATCCAAAGTACAGGCATTTGTGGCTTCCCTTGAAGTATACATTTCTGAAGAGAGATCAGTGGCAGTCTGTTTGGCTATCTGGTCAGCAAAAGCGTTCCCTTTTCCTACATTATCTACAATCTTCTGATGCACTGCGCATTTTATAATAGCTAGCTGAGTAGGGAGTGCAAGTGCTGAGCGTAACCGTACTATCAAGGAGCCATGCTGGATTTTAGTGCCATGTGAGGTCAAGAAACCTCTTTCCGCCCAAAGTCTACCGAAGTTGTGAACCACCCCAAAGGCATACTGGCTGTCAGTATATATGTTTACGGTAAGCCCTTCGGAAAGTTCACAAGCTCGGGTCAATGCTATAATCTCTGCGGCCTGCACGGAGTTATGCGTGATTCTTTTGGTCTTCACGACCGTGCTCAATGTGGTGATTGCAGAAGCAGCTGTGGATGTACCATCTGGGAGTTTGAAACAGGACACAGCTTCCCTTGTGGATTGTTCAAAGGAATGTCTCTTAGATCGATTCTGCCTTTGGTCTCTTGTTCTGTAGTGTAAAGGCAGTCATGTGACTCTTCGTCACTGCAAGCAGTACCTTGCGGGAAAAGTAAAAGTTCAGCCGGATTAAGGACACAACACCTCTTTATTTGGATGTGCGGTGCAAACAAGATCAATTTGTATCTTGTTAATCGTGCGGAGGTGAGGTGTTGCATTTGTGTTCTGTTTAATAGAACATCTACAGAGTGAGGTACCATCAGGGTTAAAGTATGGCCTAGGACCATTCCCTCGCTCTGTTTCACGGACGCAGCAGCAGCAGCGACAGCTCTCAAACATCTTGGCAAAGCGCATGCAACAGGATCAAGGGCGGAAGAAAGGTAGCTGCACAGCCTATTCTCCCCTCCGTGTTCCTGCGTTAATACAGCCAAAGCACATCCATCACATTCATGCACATACAACACAAAGGCCTTTTCATAGTTTGGTGTACCCAAAACTGGTGCCGAGCACAATGCAGTCTTGAGCAGATCAAATGCTCTCTGGTGTTCCAAGTTCCAAGGCAATGGCGAAGAAATGCCCTTCTTCGTCAGAGCCAACATTGGTTTAACCACTAAAGAGAAATTTGGGATCCACTGCCTACAGTAAGAAGCCATTCCTATCAAGGCTCTAACTTCTTTCTGTGTATTCGGGACAGAAATTCTAGAAATGATTTTTATCCATTCAGGCATCAACCTTCTTCCCTCCTTTGACAGGAGATAGCCTAAATAGGCGACCTCCTGTCGACAATATTGAGATTTTTTAAGCGAAGATTTGTGTCTATGTTGTGCTAGGTGGATAAGCAACAACACTTTGCCCTCCTTACAAGCGCTCTCTGAGTCAGCAACTAAGAGAAGATCGTCTACATACTGAAGCAGTGTACAAGTAGTGGGCAACTCGAGTGTGTCAAGCTGCTCTTTCAAAGCCCTACTGTAGATACTTGGACTTTCCGTGTAACCTTGCGGTGCACGGGTGAAGGTAAATGAGCGTCCCCCTAAGGTGAACGCGAACAAGTATCTACTGTCTTTATGTATAGGGATACTAAAGAAGGCGTTCTTTAGATCCACCACACTAATGTGAGTAGCTGAAGCCGGACTCCTGGTTAATATTGTAGTCACATCATGCACAATAGGAAATGGTGGAGCAACGATCTTATTGATGGCACGTAAATCAATAATGAAACCGAAAGGAATTGCATTATCGCCTTTTTTGTACACGGGCAAAATCGGACTATTGCACAAAGTACCTGCAATTTCCTCAATCACCCCTCGATGCACAAAATCGGAGACAATGCATTTCATAGCTTGCTCACCATCGACCGAGATCTTATACTGGGGAATACGTGGCAACTTCACTTCATGTTTCAAAATAATCTTAACGGGCTCAATTTACAAAACACCAACATCATTGTCGTCAATTTCCCACAAACACTCCGGAACATCACTGAATTCCGGCGGCAAAGGTCTGGTCAAAAATTGAGAAACAGAAAGTTGCTGTGGTGAAATCGTCAAACGTACTCCATCAGAAGAACAATTAATTACCGCCTTTAATTCCTTCAACAGATTCAACCCCAACAAATTCTCTCCACAATTTGTGGTCAAAAGGAATGGACAGTGGTCTGTAAATGGACCCAAAGAAATAGGTACCGGCAAAGAAACCGGACAGACAACTGGTGTGCCAGAAAACCCTACAGAAACATTGGTTTGCCCTGACAGTGGAATGTTTGGAACCCGTGAATGGTCAATGGAACACTTCTGTGCCCCTGTATCTATCAAGAACAGATGCTTCCTATTTCCCACTATCATCTCAACGTAGGGACCTTTCTGATTAATGGGAATAGGCGTCGGTTCCAAACCCTGCTTCGGGCAATCCTAGCGAAACAGAATGTCGTCGAAAGGAAGTTCTTCAGAGAGGTAAGCGGCAGAAGGATGATCAAAAATGTTTCTATTATCCACACTTGGTGCCTGATTGTCCTGTGAAAAAGGTTGCTGTGAATCCTGTAAAAACTGACTTCTACCAGGATCCCCTGCCCCTGGGCGGCCTCTGGATCGTCTACCCATATTCCCAAATGCGTTATTCGACCTCTGCTGGAGGATCGGGCATTGTGCACGCCAATGACCCTCTTTTCTACAATAAGCACATTGGTTTATGTTTAAAGGACCCAATGGTGCATTTCCCTGTGGAACGTACTAACCCCTAAATTGCGAATTTCCCCCTCTAGGGCTTCTAACAATTTGCTGCAATAATACTTTTGTCTTTAAGTCACCTTTTCTCTTTTCTACTCTTTCTTTTTCGTTATTGACACGATTCTCATAGTACTGAGGCATATGCAGTACTTCTGACTGAGACTTTGCTTGCCAAGCGCTCTCTGAGGACATAATTTGTGACTGGATGTCAGGCAGCAAACCGCACACAAATTTGTCCACGAATAGTCGTTTCCCAGACTCTGTGCTTGTCTTGCCCACTGTAATCTGAAAATACTTGTTCGAACCGATTAAAGAACTCGGTAGCACCCTCAGATTTCCCTTGGACACAGGCAGTAAGCTTGTCCCAAATAATCCTTCTTTCAGGAATTATAGCTTTCAATTTTGTAACTATTCTATCAGGCAAAGTTAATATTACCTGCGGTGGTCTCTCACCAGCTGGCCTTTCTCTATCGAGTCTAGCCATATTATTCCATGTATCTTCCAACCCTGGTACATCATCTACAGTCCTAATCGGCTTCCACAAGTCAACAGGCAGGAGTACGGAAAATAACAAATCAATATCACTTAAGGTGAATACTGATGATTGCAAGACGGACTCTATTTCTTTGTAGAACCCTGTCGGATTCTTCCTAATAACGGGAATAGATTGTTTGATGGTGTTCACTTCCTGTCTCGAGAACGGGACATGAACGAACTGTGACACATAATGTGCAGGAATATCTTGAGCAGGTGTACCCGTTGCAGGGTCAGCAGGAATCTCAACTTTTGGGACAAATGTCGGGGGAACCTCTCTCATAGACAACTGAGAAGTAGGCAACTCCGAACGCTTACTAAGTAACAGAGCTAGATCGAGCACTAAAGCAGCCGAAGAAGTGTCAAACGAAAAAGCCCTCTTATAAATACTCAATAACTCTGCGGGACAACAAATCTTTCTTTTTACGCATTCATCCTGTAGGTACTCTACCATTACCTGTAGCAGTTTCCTCTGCATTTCTGGCGTGTACTGACTGTACGTGTCATATACTTCAACGGAAGTTATCGATGTGTCTGAGATCCACCTAATCGCATCTTTCATACAAATTCGCGTTTCCTCATTTATCGATTTACAAGGAAAGAATTGTTTCTGTACTAACATAGCGTCCAAACTATCACCATCTACATCTTCATTCCTTAACCTTTCCAACTCCCTTCTATACACAAAAACCCTCTCGACATGCTCATGTACTTTCTCCGCAGTATCTCTACAAAATGCTAAAGTATTCCGCTCCCTTAACCCTTGTGGGAGATCTATATAATTTAGCCTGTTCCAGATTACACATAAATGAATTCCTAATCCTTCAATAAAAACGTTTTTCTCAGGTAAATTGTCTAAATTACAGAGAGTGGCAAGAACATCAGCTTGTTCACCCCTCTCCATGCAATGTTTAGCCCATGCAGTCAATTCATGCTTTCTCTCTGAAGACACAGTATTACGAGTTACAACCCTCGATCCCGCTCCCTGATCTGCTACAAGCTGTGTAGAACCACTTGGAAGAGGGAGAGTAGGTAAATTTTGAACATTCAGAAACAGAGGTACTATCACTGGTACAGCAGGCAAACCCACCGGACGCGTATCAGTAGGCAAAGGTGGAGGAGCAGATGGAGGAGCAACCACAAGATGAGGAACAACAGCCGGAGGAAGAGGAACATTAAGAGGAGCAATAGGAGGCACAGGAAGAACTACGGGAGGAGGAATAACAGCAGGAAGAGGCAAAACAGCAGGAAGAGGAACAAACGGAGGTGGCGCAGTGGCACCAGGCCTTTTAAAAGTTAATTTAAAAGTTTGTCAATGATCTCATCAGATACATGAAAGTCTTTAGAAGGATACATTTTCTGGATACCAAGTGAAAAAGCCCTATCCATATTCCTAACTGACTCAGACTGTTTATTCTGGTCATATGCCGGCGCGCTTGCTTCTCTCTACTCTTAAGCTACTGCATATCTTCTTTCTTCCAATTTTGTAATACATCGAATGCTGCAGGTCTAGCCTTTTTCTTCAATAATATGGATTCTACGTATTCAATACGAGGGATTTCAAAACTATCATTGATTGGCCACTGAAGTTCGGAAGCATGTCTAGTTTGTCTGTGCCAAATATCATTAAATACTATACTACCAATACCATGCTTACAGTACATAGTACATGCCGGCGACCCCTCCATTGGTGCCGGTCGGCCAAATTCCAAAGATTGTCTGTCACTGCGGAATAACGCCTTGAAGCAGGCAGACAATTTCTAAGGCATATCAGAATACTGGTTTTACCTGGTCAATAATTGCACTTGCAAGTGTAATGCACCAAAACAAATGATCAGGATACTTAAGAATCGGGTCACGACTCACCTGATCAAATCCTAAGGAGGTCCGATCGGATTACAAAGTTCTAACTAAGGTCCCACGTGGTTGGTGATTTCGGCAAATCTGCCCGCCTCGATATATGGACCCTCGTCAAGATGCCGACTCGGACCGTGTGCTCACCGTCCAGGGATCGGGTTGTGCAGCGCTGCTGAGTTGTTGCTTCTCATCCAAGAAAGGGGCGCCCTTTTACACCATCCGATCCCGGTATGATAGCCGCGTCAACCTTCAAGGAGCTGGCATCAATCTTGAGGGTCCCTATTCGGGCGCCATCTGTAAAAGCAAAGGAAATATCGAGGCTGAGTACCCCAAAAGGAAATACACCAAACACGGGCTTAAAACGATACACAGATCTTTGTTCTATAACTGTACAGTTTTATAAAGAAACAAAGTATCAGATAGCTATTTGGCCCTCAGTACATCACAGCGAATACCACCCCTTTCGGTGTGAGAAGTGAGAGGTACTGGACGTCTAAACATTTACACTTTTTATACAGTTCTGATTGTTATGTCCAGCCCCCCTACAGGTTAATAATACTCGGTCTAGGGTTCGTGCCAAGTTCACTTCTAGTTTGTCCAACTATATGCATGTGGATTATTTTCAGTTTGTACATCAACAAGTCATAATGGCAATAGTGTATCTGGATTTATCATTAAGCCTTAGTACATGTCCTATACAATGTAGTTCAACAAGTGTCCACGTTCAGTATTTAGACAGCATTGTATTTGATGTATGTCTGCGGATCGGACTTGTTGGTGCAGGTAATCCTCTGTCTACAAGTCAGGCGTAGGACAAGGTCTCTTTACTCGACCCAAACATTCGGCCAACAGACAGTTTATGCATTAACTTGTGTACAAAGGTCAGGACAGCTCAGTTACGAGCGGGAAAAACTGTCTGCCATTTTAGAACACAGAATTACTTTGGAGTGAGAATCAAAATGGCGAATGGACCTAAAATGGCAGCTAAGTCGATCTAAGATCGAAACTTTGCAATGCGGATTTCTTCGCTGAGCGAATGGGCTTAGGCCAATATATACAATAAAGGAGGCACAATATCATATCCCGTTTAACACCTTCATTAATGCAAAGTGAATTCAAAACTAAACTTTTTTTTATGTTGAGAAAAAAAACTATTTTTTTTAGTGGAGCCCCCTCCCAGGTCTTGGGTTGGAGGGACCCCCGGCACCGCGGGTAGCTGTGGCAGCGCCTCTTACGCCAGTGGTTCTGACTAATGCATCCCCTACAGGGGCCTGTGTTTGACCTCATGGTCACAGGTTCGAATCCCGGCAGGTCCACTCAGCCCTTCATCCTTCCGAGGTCGATAAAATTAGTACCATTAAGTAGGGTAACAATAAACATCTGTTATTAGTGCCAAGATGCCCCTATGGGGGTGAACGTGCGCTTTATGAATACGTATGTTAATTTTTTTTTACAATTGTATTCAGATTTCAAAGCAATACATCAATTGTCAATACAACGTCACGATAGCAACACCATTAAAACACAAAAACAGTGAATATCAATATGTAACTTTATACATAAAAGGGGGGGGTCCGGCATACTCCATAGACATCCAAAAAATGCTAAGCAATGCAATTTAAAAACAATATAATGAAAAATGCAGGTTTACCTTACTATCCCGGAATGACCTCTTCTTCTAACTCATTCATTTTTAAACCAGATTTCAGAAGCTGCTCCAGAGTTTATCAAACAAATGTCTTTTTTTCTGCATGTTCTGCAGGACTCTTTCAAAAATACTTGAAATCTAGCATTCTCTTGTTAAAGCCAGCGAAAAATCCTTTCTTTCTAAACTACACATGTTTTTATTTTCAACTTCTGTTCAAAGAGTTTGAATGTTCTGTTGGCAGAGAGGAGTCGTCTCTATCCTGTGGCCCTGTCACAGAGCAATGAGCAGGGCTGCCAGTGGCGGTGTAGTTTTCTTTTGCCCACTAGTCTGGGCCCTGCCCAGCAGGTAGGTAATTGCCAGCTTGAGGCTAGAGTAATCTGCAAACGCCTAATGGCCCAAGTCAAGCCCTGTAGGTGGCCAGGTGTCCAATGCATCGACATGCATCCGAAGGGAACAGGTGCCGATTAAGCTTTAATAAGCAATAATAACACGTCAGCGTTTATCACAGAAGAACTGGCCCACTGCCATGCCTACAACCCAGGCAACATATGGTATGTGGTGTACAGCCTTGGCGGCAGAGGTCCAAGTGGGCGGAAACTATAGGGTACGACGTTCCTCTACTTTAAACATTGTTCCCTTACTCTTTTTTACTTGGGCACACCGTTCTCGGACGGTGCCCAACGTTCAGTAGTTGATGTCGTTTCTTGCCTGAATTGCTGCAGGTGCGTGTGATGCTTTCTGGGGGTGGAGCCATTCCCGGAGGATTCGCTTTGTGACTCTTGGCTGGGAGGCAAAGGGTATGCGACTAGAGGTGGGGTCAGGATTTAAAGTGAGTCACCTCACTGGTGCCCATGGAGGTATCGGGCCATTTTGAAACATAAGATACGACCGCCGCCTTCGTTGTGAAGCAGGCCTTTCCACAGGGTAGCTCTGTTCCACCCCGAGGGCCTGTTTTACAAAGCGCTTTTCAATGGGGTTTACACATTGAAAAACGCTTTTGTAAATCAGGCCCTGAGCCTGCTTACTGGCGCGTCTTATGTTCTTTTGCTGCACGAACACGCGTTGATCGCAATCTGCGACTGCTGCCGCCTGACGGTGCTTACTCGAGGCAGCCTTGGGCGGAAGATGTAGTGATCAGGTGACTGGATTAATGTAAAGAATGCCTTCTAGTAGGATACTGGAACGGTGCCATATTTTCATAGGTTAATATTTTACTGGTGGCAATCGGTGAGGAGGTCTCGCACTCCCTTAACCTCTCGCTCAAAGTAAGCAGCAGAAGCTAGGTGGGCGGCGAGAGGTGGTGGTGGTCGGCATTTGAGGTGCGTCACGGTCACCCCACCAGTGCCCACGCAGGTGGCTGCCACTCCGGGCCGCTTGAGGCCCGCAGGTAACATAGGCTCGCTCCTCGAAGGGCTGGACTAAGCTCTGTCCTCCTTTGGATGAATTGGGTAGCGCAAACGGCGCATTCTAGGTGCATGGAATTTAGGCATTCGGTTTGCGTTGTCTAATCTAATTATGGTCATTAAAACCACGCTAACAGCGGGATCTTTGTGGGTTATAGAGCTTCCCGTTAATGCATCCGCCTTATACGATAAGTTGTGTGCCAGTCAGCATCTGCCCCGATACACTATGGAGAGCACCTTGCAGGGGCGTTGCTAGGAGGGGGCTGAGGGGGCTATAGCCCCTGATCTTTTGGTTGTAGCCCCGGATAGAATCTCAGGAGCTACAGCCAAAAGACTAGCTAGCCCCCAGTCCCAACAGTTCCGACATTAGCGTAGCCCCGGGTCTTTTCCAGACCTAGCAACTCCCCTGGCACCTTGCAAGGGGCGTCTTTCCATAAAATGGACACTGCTGCCGGTGGATAGGATATTGGGAGTGGAGGGCGAGGCTATCGAGGGGGAGGGGGGTTCCCAGGAAAGCGCTCCTCTCTGCAGAGATCACGAACACTGTGCTGGCTAAATAAAGGTTTTCCTTTCCAAAACTCGAGCAAGTCAGCCCTCCACTCCCTCAACACGGCAGAAACTGCGTCTAAATGGCGAGACGTCTGAAGGCCTCTACACACAAGGTATTAATCACAACATACAAGTTATCCAGCTGCACTTGTAAGTACCTACACAATGAAAGAAACCGCCTGCTGCATCTCCAGCAAACCTGATTAACTGACTACCGTTATATTTGGTAGTAATAACACCTTCTGATTCAGCGCCTAGAAGACAGAGACATCTGGCATGATAGCAACTATTGTAGCTGGATATTAAATATCCGGGTCACAGTAACCTCAACACGTGCACTATTTTGAATTATGCACATAGTGATACGCGCCATGAAGCAGGGTCACTCTAGATCATGCCCGGGGCATCCAGTCCTATATTGGCAAACCCTATTCTCCAGCTGTGCCTTCAGGAATATAGCAGAGTACAGGAATCCAAAAGACACACGAGAGGAAGGCTTCTGCTCAGGGGATGGTAGAGATATAGCAGAGAACAGAAATCCAAAAGACACACGAGAGGGAGGCTTCTGCTCAGGGGATGTTAGAGATATAGCAGAGAACAGAAATCCAAAAGACACACGAGAGGGAGGCTTCTGCTCAGGGGATGTTAGAGATATAGCAGAGTAGAGGAATCCAAAAGACACACGAGAGGAAGGCTTCTGCTCTGGGGATGTTAGAGATATAGCAGAGTACAGGAATCCAAAAGACCCACGAGAGGAAGGCTTCTGCTCTGGGGATGTTAGAGATATAGCAGAGAACAGAAATCCAAAAGACCCACGAGAGGAAGGCTTCTGCTCAGGGGATGTTAGAGATATAGCAGAGTAGAGGAATCCAAAAGACACACGAGAGGAAGGCTTCTGCTCAGGGGATGTTAGAGATATAGCAGAGAACAGAAATCCAAAAGACACACGAGAGGGAGGCTTCTGCTCAGGGGATGTTAGAGATATAGCAGAGTAGAGGAATCCAAAAGACACACGAGAGGAAGGCTTCTGCTCTGGGGATGTTAGAGATATAGCAGAGTACAGGAATCCAAAAGACCCACGAGAGGAAGGCTTCTGCTCTGGGGATGTTAGAGATATAGCAGAGAACAGAAATCCAAAAGACCCACGAGAGGAAGGCTTCTGCTCAGGGGATGTTAGAGATATAGCAGAGTAGAGGAATCCAAAAGACCCACGAGAGGAAGGCTTCTGCTCAGGGGATGTTAGAGATATAGCAGAGTACAGGAATCCAAAAGACCCACGAGAGGAAGGCTTCTGCTCTGGGGATGTTAGAGATATAGCAGAGAACAGAAATCCAAAAGACCCACGAGAGGAAGGCTTCTGCTCAGGGGATGTTAGAGATATAGCAGAGTACAGGAATCCAAAAGACCCACGAGAGGAAGGCTTCTGCTCTGGGGATGTTAGAGATATAGCAGAGAACAGAAATCCAAAAGACCCACGAGAGGAAGGCTTCTGCTCAGGGGATGTTAGAGATATAGCAGAGTAGAGGAATCCAAAAGACCCACGAGAGGAAGGCTTCTGCTCTGGGGATGTTAGAGATATAGCAGAGAACAGAAATCCAAAAGACCCACGAGAGGAAGGCTTCTGCTCAGGGGATGTTAGAGATATAGCAGAGTACAGGAATTCAAAAGACCCACGAGAGGAAGGCTTCTGCTCAGGGGATGTTAGAGATATAGCAGAGTGCAGAAATCCAAAAGGCACACGAGAGGAAGGCTTCTGCTCAGGGGATGTTAGAGATATAGCAGAGTGCAGAAATCCAAAAGACCCACGAGAGGAAGGCTTCTGCTCAGGGGATGTTAGAGATATAGCAGAGTACAGGAATCCAAAAGACCCACGAGAGGAAGGCTTCTGCTCAGGGGATGTTAGAGATATAGCAGAGTGCAGAAATCCAAAAGGCACACGAGAGGAAGGCTTCTGCTCAGGGGATGTTAGAGATATAGCAGAGTGCAGGAATACAAAAGACCCACGAGAGGAAGGCTTCTGCTCAGGGGATGTTAGAGATATAGCAGAGTACAGAAATCCAAAAGGCACACGAGAGGAAGGCTTCTGCTCAGGGGATGTTAGAGATATAGCAGAGTACAGGAATCCAAAAGACACACGAGAGGAAGGCTTCTGCTCAGGGGATGTTAGAGATATAGCAGAGTACAGGAATCCAAAAGACACACGAGAGGAAGGCTTCTGCTCAGGGGATGTTAGAGATATAGCAGAGTACAGGAATCCAAAAGACACACGAGAGGAAGGCTTCTGCTCAGGGGATGTTAGAGATATAGCAGAGTACAGGAATCCAAAAGACACACGAGAGGAAGGCTTCTGCTCAGGGGATGTTAGAGATATAGCAGAGTACAGGAATCCAAAAGACACACGAGAGGAAGGCTTCTGCTCAGGGGATGTTAGAGATATAGCAGAGTACAGAAATCCAAAAGGCACACGAGAGGAAGGCTTCTGCTCAGGGGATGTTAGAGATATAGCAGAGTACAGGAATCCAAAAGTCACACGAGAGGAAGGCTTCTGCTCTGGGGATGTTAGAGATATAGCAGAGAACAGAAATCCAAAAGACCCACGAGAGGAAGGCTTCTGCTCAGGGGATGTTAGAGATATAGCAGAGTACAGGAATCCAAAAGACCCACGAGAGGAAGGCTTCTGCTCAGGGGATGTTAGAGATATAGCAGAGTACAGAAATCCAAAAGACCCATGAGAGGAAGGCTTCTGCTCAGGGGTGCACCCAAACATACAAGGATGGTCACATCCAGGGATGACCTGTCCATAATGGGTAACCGGGCTACGCAGGCCCAGTGAACACTTGCGTGCTCCCTTGGCTGCAGCGTGCAGCTGTAGAAGCGCTCCTGGGATGGCTTTCATATTGGGGAAACAAGGTGTCCCTTTATATGGGGTACCCCAGCTGCACTTGCCCAATGAGCCATGCAAGGCTAGGGGTGTTTTGCTCTTCCAGCCTTGCACTACACATTGCTCATGCTGACTGAGATATTGCACCCTAAATTAATGAGTGGCGGGCATTCCTGTGCTTTGCCGCTCATTAGAAGGACCTGGGGCAGTGAGATCCTGCTGCTCCGGGCATACAAGTCAGAAACCAGGACCCAGGAAGAGAGATTTAATTGACACTTCTTCCTGGTTGCTACCAGCAAGCTATGATATGATATGGTATTTGTAACGCGCCTATACACAAGTGTTTCAAGGCGCGACGAGGCAGGGAGGGAGGGAAACAAGGGGAAAACAGACAAACGATCCTACTAGGCCAGGTGTCATTCAGATCGCGCAAGTGCAGAGGTAAGGGGAAAAGGAGGAAGTGCAGGGGGGAGGAGGTGGGGGGGAAGTGCAGTACAAGGTAAGTAGCGTAAAAAATAATAAATAATAAATAAAAAGGGCCAGCTGGTGGCAAGTGCGAGGTAAGTGCAGAGCAAGTGCTGGGAAAGGGGCTGTAGGGATACAGTGACAGTCCCACAGTGCAGGGGGAGCCAGGGAGGCAGTGCAAGTGGAGAGTGGCTGGGCCCTGGACCGAGGTTGCTGAGAGTGGCCCAGATGCAGGTTTAGTGCTGAATTCAGTGGGGAGTTAAGCAGGATTAGCAGGGGAGAGGGAGAGAGAAGGCAGAAGCGAAGAGGAAGGTTTTGAGGTGCTTCCGGTGATGATGAACAGGTAAAGAGTGTGTGTGTGCGTAGAGAGGGGGATCAGGGGGATAGTGAATGTGAGTGAGTGACAATGCATGTGTGAGAATGCTGTAGAGAGGGAGCCAGGGAATGTGAGTGAGAATGAAAGGCAAAAGGAGTCTTCATATGTGATGATCTTGGCATAGATGGGCACAGCCAGGATGAACATGTTTTTTGAAATACATGGCATCAATACTGGCATTCTGCGCAAAACCCTTGTGAGCATTCTTATGTGGAAATACTGGCCTACATGGGCACAGCCAGCATGGACATGTTTTCCTTAACTGGCATTGCATCATGGACAAAGCCAAAATGATTGTGTGGGGATACTGGCCTATATTGGCACATCCAGTTTGGACATGTTTTCTTGTAGTGGCATGACATTACTACAAGCATTATGGGCAATGCCAAGGGGAGTGTTTTTACTTGGAGATACTAGTCTCCATGGGCACAGCTAATATGAACACATTTTCTTAACCTGGTATGGCCTTGTTGCTGGCATTATGGTCAAAGCCAAAATGAGGCTTGATGAGAATAGTGACCTATTTGGGCACAGTCGGCATGGACATTGTTTCTTGCAGGGACATGGCATTATGGGAAACGCCACAGTGATTGTTCTTCTGTGGCAACACTGGCATATGCTTACCCAGCCAGCAAGGGCATCTATTTACAATGGCATTATGGGCAAAGCCAACATCAGCGTGTACTTCTTATGTGGGAATATAATGACACAACAGGCAAGGTCTGGCATTATGGGCAAAGCCAGCATTATTGTGTTCTTATGTGATAATTCTGCCATATATTGTTATAGGCAGCATGGATTTTACTTCTTACACTTAATTCTGCTATGTGTTATGTGCAAAGACATCATAAAATTAGCTTTTGTGTGGCTTTTTGCCCAATTTTCCATAAAACGTGTGCTATAAAATGCAACCAAATCTTTTTTTTAAAAATGTATCAAGTGAGAACACCCCCAGCCCTCCATAGTTGATTGGGGCTCCCTTGTTACTCTCAGTATCTCGCACACATTCGTGGGAAATATGTATGCCCCTCCAATGAAGCAATTCACTAGCCGCCCCTGGACACATCCCCGACTGGAGAAGCTCACGTGACAAGGGAGGTCAGTGGGTTGCCTAAGTAGGCGAGCATCCATGGCCGCTGTCTGAACTGTCTCTAATTCAGCCCATCCCCGGTTTATTGGCTCCCCTCTCAGACGCCTTAGGATAGGTGTTTCAACTTTGCACATCAGAACACTTGACATGTCTGTTGTTTTCGGTTTACTGTGGATAAAACATTGCCACCCACCCCTCCTCATAGACCACCGCCCAGTTTTCCTGTAAACAAATGTGCCACAGTCTGCATGGAAAACAGTGCTGCAGCAACCACTCACTGTGTCACTACACACACACACACACACCCTGTACCACATAGCCATGGAGCAGTAGATTAGTTAGATACGCTGAGATGGAGTTGCATCACCAAATAGAACAGTCACTTGTTGAGCACACTGTCCTGAACTCAAAGGTTTGCAAATGAAAGAGCTCTGTGGCTGTCAAGGGCACGTGACATTGGCAAGATCAGATGCACCACGCTTGGACAGATTATCACAGCCTTGTATGTAAGGTGACCAGATACACACAAAAAAAGAATGGGACAGGCCATAGACAGAGACGTAAGACTAAAGTAAATACAAATAACACTGTAGTCCTACTTCTATGTCGCTGGCCTACTGCGCGGGGGGGTGTGCTTACATGCGCACTACTCTCATTGGAGGAGAGGGTCGGGGGTGGGGAAGTGGGAGGAAATGGGGCGTGAAAAGCATTTCACGCCCCCATTCACGCAGGAAGAGTCGTGCCGGGACCTGATTTGGGGATTTCGAAATTGGGTCCTGGCAAAAACCGGGACCATAGCCACCCAACCATGCAAAAGCGGCGCAGGGTTTCTGAAATGAAAAACTCCCGAGATCCCAGGTCGGAGGGTGATTTCCCCAGACTATCCTGGGAAAACCGGGACGTTTGGTCACCCTACTTGTATGGCACCTTCTAAACCCACTCTACATACAACCCCATTTTAGCTGCACATGAGCATGCCCCGCTCCATGCCAGAGCGACCTTCTGACCAGCTCAACGTGCATTAGATCCACTTTGGGAAAATCAGTACGTGCCAATAGCAGGTCAGGCACACAGGGTATCTGCCATGCGGAGTGTCATGGCGGTCCCGGAGTGGAGCGCCTCGCCTGGATACTTGCATCTAACTACTGTAAAAAGCCCATGATGTTTCCAGGTGTGAGACTGACAAGAGTATTGGGCAAATGCAAGGCTGCTGTCGTGCTCCCTGCATTAAGCATGTTCTATTTCTTTAAAGTGGGGTCTGAAAAACCGCTTTAGTGGAAAAAGAAGGATATGATTGACAGTTTCACGATGGTGTTTGTGACTGGTGTACCCCACCTGGTATTGCACATAATGCCTCACCACCATAGCAACACACATTCTGACACCGCTTGTGCATTCACTTCTCTCCAACTTAGGTGCTGTTCTGGCACATCAACACACCTGTGTGTGCGCAGCATAGTGACGTTGCCAGAAGTTGTGTCAGTTGCTTGTGGTGTCTATATGCATGTACACCCCATGTACACTGCATTGCTTCCATTTTAAATAGTACCCTCCCCCGTTACCACAGAGGTGGCCATCCTCATCAAAATACACTCTGTCAGTAGATGCCGTTGGTGGGACCGAAGCTACTCGGCTATGGCCTGAATTGCTCGTAATTGAGCATGCACACAGTTCCCCGTGACTCGCCCACATGCACTCAGTCCATGCACACTGTGGGACAAGAAAAATACACCTTTGATGCATCACCCCAGCATGTATGTCACGCTCGCCCACTTGATGGTCCATAGGTCTGCATTTATATTGATGTTGCAGGTCGTGTTATCATTATAATGGCACTATGTGTGAGTGTGTGCAGACGCATTGCTATGCCACTTGTGTGCATGCATCGGATGTCTTATTAGCACAGCGATGTGGGCTTCTTTTTGCTAGTGTTGGGTGCTGCTACTTCGTCTGTTGACCCAATGTGCATTTCCACAGTCTGTACTTGTGTCTTGATTTGGGTGCGCGTTCTCTTGCGTTGCGTGATCATGAGGATGGTTTCTTTGATATTTAATATTTTATTTATAACCCCACAGCACATATACCTCACCCCTTCATCCTAAAACTCAGCACTTCCTCCACTATCCTGTTCCTATATCATGCTCTACTGTTCTTGTCTCTGGTTCATGTTTCTATCTCCCTTGCATCATCTGGTTTTATATCCGGTATCCAGGCATTGTTTCGAAAAAATAGTTTCGCATGCCAAAAGTTTCGACAAAAATGCATCGAAAAAATGAATTTTTTTGTAGGTGAAATTTTTTTTGTTTACTAAAATGGGTGTTAAGCGGTAAAAAACAGGGGTTGGGGGGCAACCCCCATTAAAAAAATAATTTAAAAAATGCATTTTTCCACATCCTCTCATCCATTGTTAAGGACACTGGTCTTCTGTGCTCTAAATCAATGTTAAAATGTATTGTTTTACCTGTCAACTTAATTGAATGAATATTAAAACATTCTGACTTAGTCACAGCAGTCTGAACACATGGAGGATGGTTATTCAGCCTGATTGGCCCATGTGACGTCCAATGAAAGCACGCGCGTGCTATTTGACTGGGATGTGGTGGCCCGATTCGTAATGGCGTCAAGCAGCCGCACAGGGAATTTCCACCCCTAGAACACAATCCCTTCTAAGAAGCTCTGTCCTGGCCTTGAGTAATGAGTGCATGAAATTAGAAGGAACCGAGGACCGCGCCAGTGGAAGTGACTCCTAATGCGTTCCAGATTGCAGTTCCGCGGAGGGAAGGGGCTTCAAATTCCCCGCCTGCCTCTGCGCAACGATAGGCGCCAACCCCGCTCTCTGGGAACGGTCGGCCACCGCTTGGCAGCATATGAAAATAATCATGTATTTAGCACTTTATTTATACAGCCTGTTGGTTCCTAGCACAGTGACACTCCTAGCCCCTAAATCTGACGGGATTATCTTTCATTACGCCTCACCAGAGCAAATGGCTGAAGATCTGCGCACACGCACAGCAGCTCCCTGTTCCTGGAACCTCGACGTTTACCAGAAGGTTCTGCTGCCCCTCGAGCAGAGTCGGCCGTCCAGAGATGTTCTCTGAGAAGGCAGACACAGATCAGACGTAATGAGCTGGATAATTCATGTTTTTGCTTGCGTGAGACCGGGGCAAGGGGGCCAGGGCCAGGACGGTGCAGTCTGGCAAAGGAACTGGGTGCGGCAGTGGCACAAAACAGTGTCAGTGGTGTTGTAGTCCTTCCAGTGCTCTATAATTGTGTTTCTTCCTGATAATAATTGATGTGTACAGAGAATTGATTTCCGCTTCAGGAAGCGGCATGTCTTGCACGCGGAGGCATCTTGCTCTGTGATCTTTTGCTCTTGGTCATGCATGATTTCGTTATTGTCCACAATGCAAGCTTGTTGTGCAAATGCAGAATAGTTGCATTTGCACTGTAAGGCTCTTTACTTTTGTTTTTACTAAAAAACCTTAAAAAAATAGCTGCACCAACTTGAATCACAGCCTCCATTTAGGATCAAACAATATTAACTGTGGGGTGCAGTGCACCCTAGGGTCTTGAGTTGCATCTGATAGGCAACTCGGGCAATGCCCGAATTGTGTATGATGTCACTGCGAACCACGGCACGGAATAAGCCCTGCCTGCTGTGATTGGTCCTCCTTGCATGTCTTTTCCAGTCCCCCCAGCGGTGATACCCCCATTTACCAGCATTGCTTGGGTTGAAAGGCAAGGCATAGAATATACCTGGACCACCAATCCCCCACACTACCCCAAAACGGAAAAGAAATACCTGGCAGCCTGCCACCATCCCTCACTTTCTTTGTGTTCTTCCGTCTCCCTCCTCATCATCCAACAGGGAAAGGCATGCCTGACGTCCTGCCCCCCCCCCCCCCACTCAGACACTTCTGTATGCGGCCTTGCCTCCACCCTGAGTCAAAACGGGATAAAGTATAAGTTGCACCCCGCCACCGTATCTCTCCACCAATGAAGAAAAAGAGTACCTGCCGTCCTGCCTCACCCCTTCATGTCTCTCTCCTTCAACACCACTCCTCTCCCAGTGTCGGGGGGCAGAGCCAGCATCAAACGTTGTGGGGGTGGGGGGTGCTGGATGACCGTTTTGAAGGCTGGGCATGAGTGGGGCCATTAATCCATTGGGCTGTCGACCACCCTATCCACTTCCTCTGAGCCCAAGAGACTGTATAGCGATTACGCAAATCTAAGTTATTTGGCCGAGGCAGAAACTACCGCGGCCGTGATGTTCACATGGGAAAGGTGCGAACTACCAAATGTTCGCACCTTTCTCATGCGAACACACATACATACTCACACCCACACACACAACACACCCATAACACCCCCCCACCCACACCCTCAGCATAAACAAACCCCACTTACCTTCATCTTCACGCTGGGTTCCTGCAGCGCCAGTTCCCTTTCACTTCCATGATCGGGAACCGGCGCTGCAGGGTCCTTTTCTTTTCTTTTTTTTTTTTTAAATAGAAGGCTGCAGGGGTGTCCCCACCATAAAGTATAGTATAGTTACAATGCTACCACCAAAGATTCGAACTTTTGGTGTTCGAACCTTTGGTGGAAGCATTTTTAGAACTTTTGGTCATTGCGACCATTTTTTGTCGGTCAAATCGGCCTATACCCGATTACGCCTTCCTTTGGCCAATCGGATGAATCTTTCATCCTCAACGCAGAGGCTACTTAGTTTCAGAAAGAGATGCGAATGATTGGAGGCGTGGGCCATCTAAAAGCTGAGAACCCGCAGTGGATCTGCCGGCAGGTTGAGTGCTGCCGCACTCTCAGGAACCTACACCCTGAACTGGTAAGATAGCTCAGTGAGTTAAGCACTTGGGTCTGACATCTGTGTTCAGCCTGCTGGATAGTGGTTTGCAAACCAGCGGGTCCCACTCAGACCTTTCTCGCCGTGCCGACTTGAGTACTATTATGTTGGTTAGCAATAGCACCGAGGGTTACAGGCAGTGGTGGAAGTGGGGAAAAAAAAAGAACTAGTGGTACTCTGGCTGCAACCAAAAAAGGTGGGTGGGCGATGGCGGAACAGGTGTGGAAGTGTGTGGGGGCATGGCAGGTCAGGACTTGACCTTTGGGTTGCGGTGTTCAGTGTCTCTTTGTGCATTGTAGCTACTCTAGACATTGGCTGCGATAAAGAAACCAATGACACTAGATTTGCCCCTGACAGACGACCTATCAGAACCATAAATTCATAAATAGAAACATTTGATCCAGCTGTGCATGCAGATTAAACAAACCAGTATGTGAATCATAATTTACACTAAAACACACAATTACAACTATAGTTTAAACACATTTTGATTGGCCATAAAATGTGAACTGCGCAGGACTCTATACGTAGTCAGTAGGTCAGAATGTCATTTCCCTACATGAATAGTACAGGAGGTTAATGCATGTATGATCGGTGGCAATTTAATGTTCATTTTTAATTACTGAATCGTTTCTCTTAATGAATACTTTTATTTGTAAGTAACAGTAATAGAAATTCAGTTCTTTGAGCAAGCTCCTACCCATGCGTTAAACTCAATACGCTTTTCGGTAGCCAGTAACCATCTGGCCCCCAGCATTTCAATTTAATCCAAGCATTAGCAAAGACAACATATTTGACTTTTGTGTAGGCACGGGATAGGCATTTGCCAGGCACTGTCCTAATGGTACTACCTGACAATGAGATGCAACAGCTGAAACTGGTGAGATTATATAGGCATATGAGTGTGTTGATGTGCTATTTAATACCTAAACACAAGCCAAAACTGTTAACTTTGTCAATGTTTGTTTGGATAGGACTTCAGGAACATAAACAGATCACGAGGTTGACGGCACACTTGTTAAGACATTTTTATTAAATCTGTAGATCTTTTGCAGCTGCAATTAAGCCATTAACTCTTAACTCTCCACAGACTACTTTGAAATAACACAGACAGGGGATAGCTGATGTTACTACTTGATAATGCTAGCTCAAAGGTATCGCAGGAGGATAATGTGTTTTGGGCGGGCAGGGAGGAGCCGTTAGTGGGTGGGAGTGGACATGGGAACCAACATAGCCATAGTCAGTCAATGGGTTGGTAAATAACTAAGCCCCACCCTCAAATTGTGTGATCCTCCTCACATGTCCTCTCCTTCCTAGCTTTACTCCAGAGCAATACTTTCGGCTTATAACCACATAATACCCAAAACTAAACATGGACTGAAATAAAACTACTTTAAAAGCAAAGCTCTGTGGTCAGGTGTCCCTCTGTTCATCGCTCCTCTGTTGCTTGGCTGTTCTGGTGTGTCACCCTCCTCTCCTCCAATCCTTGGTTTCCTTGGGAGCTGTAGGTCCGGTCCACCCCTTGTCTGGTCCTTGACTCCTTGGTGAGTCACAGTCAAAAACATACTGAAGCAAAAGTCTTCAATTTTCAGAGTGCTGTGTCTGTTTAACGTGCACTTTGAAAGCCTCGAATTCTCACATTTGCGTGGTGTGTCAATCTAGTCAAATTTGCTATTGATTTATATGGTAACAATAGCTAATGTAAAATCACTGTACCTCCCACCCTAACTGAAAATACATGGCGGCACACAGCCTGGGCACCGAAAAAAATACAAGTTATACAATGGAACATAAGCCATCTGACCCACGTATATGCATTGATTTTTATTAAACACCAAACTAACCCACCACGGATACGCAAACACAACTCCCCACACTACTTACGCACCACTCTGACAGACCTACAGACAACCACAGAAACTAGCACCTTAGTAGCCTGAAGTGCACATTAACGCATGTGCAAGCCATCTCACAAAATATCTAAAACGTACACTGCATAGAGCCGCACCTTCACATCTGCACACATCAACATTGTAACAAAGCAGTCTTGCTCTGGTCCCCCGCTACCATATTAATCTCCTACCCCACTAATCCTAAAGCTCTGAGAAAGTGAGAAAATGGCAGCAGGTGTGCTATAAACTATGCAATAAAATAACATAACAGGACATAGCAGAGAGTTTCACTCATTCTCATGTGGGGTTGTAGTCTGCATTGCCCAAGCAACTTTGGTGACTGGCAGCAACAGGGTAGAAAATTAAGGTTGGCTCTGCCACCGTCGGCCAAATATTATGGTTTAATGGACTAACTGGCTGCTGAGACTATGTATTTTCCTGTCATACCAAGTGAAATAGGTCTGAGGGAGGCCCAGTGCTCAAATAATGACATTCTAGGTGACAGATTTAGGCCCCACTAACAGAGGAACATGAGTGTACACCATTTTTTTCCTACCTTTATGTCTCTCTCATTGCAATTGTGTCTTTTTTCAAATAGTATGATTAAGCTTGCACTATTTGAAATAAGGACTCCCATTTTTGCAGTTAAGTCAGAGATTAATTAACTAATTGACCAGGATCACAACCTTTGGCTAAACAGTAAAGAAGGGACTTTAACCCCCTCTGCAAATTTGACCACATACCTTTCAAGCTTTACTTGGTACAAATATTTAAGTTTTGGATTTCAAGGCCTTCAATAATACTTTCTTATGGAGTTTACTTGTAAAATACAAACACATGCATAGCAAAGCCACATAGCAGCATGTAAATCCTTGTAGCAGCATGTTAAGCCAAAAGAATATTATTGTGACTATAATTTTTACATCCTGAATGGCAAACTATACGTCCCTACAAGTGCCAGAATGCAAGAGAATACAAACCTGAACAATCTATTTAACCCCACTGCACTTTCAGCGATTTAAGACCCACAATAAAAGAGGTTGTGTAATAAGCTCAGAGAGATGTGGGGATTCTTTGTCATTGCGATGGACTGGCGGGGGGGTGGAGGGGAGTGGCGCAGGGTTGGGGAGGTTGCGCGCGCACGCGTGACTCTGGAAACTGGCAGTGCTTGAATGTCCAGTGTGAGCTGATTCTATATTGGTGTCGGGAGAAAGAAACACGCTTTTCTTGAGCCTTTGAACTAAAGGTACGCTCTGTAAAAAGCAAAGCAACTAGTGGTACGCGTTCCACTGATTTATATGACACTTCCATCTCTGGTTACAGGTCCAAGAAATGGAAGGAATTCGGCATGAAAAGCTGTATGAGAGCATGACCTTAGGCAGGAGCACAGATGTGGAAACACACGCAGGCCTTTAAATCCAGGCATGGCGGATCACGAGGCCTTCCCATGTTCGTGCTGCCTGAGAGGCGCTACCCCGGTGGGACGCAGGATTTGCAATCAGGTCATGTTTGGAAACCTTGTTGCAGTGGAGAACTGTCTGCACCTCTGCAGGGAATGCTGAGCTGTGTGAAGACTGCATTTCCCATATTAATTCTCCCAGAGGAATGAGGGGAGAGATTGCATAGCTGACTGCTAACTCTGTCACCGGTTAGTTGTTGCCCTTAGTACATACTCTGCGCGTGTGTCCTTGCACCCGTGTCTGCCTTAAACAGCGCTGACCTCCCCAGGACCTGGTGCCTTAAAGCCTGAGGTTCTGGGGGGTGGGGGGGAGGTAGCACTTTAAAATCCACGATTAACACGACTGCCCCACCACCATGTTTGCGAAGCAGAGGTAACTCCACCCAGCCTGCCCTACACCCACCAGACCAGTGTAGGATTTCAGAGGCAGGCAGGGGTGGATTTCAGACACTCCGCCGCCCTCTAGGCCTGCCTGCCCCTGGGGTCTCCTGGGACCAAGCACTGATCATAAGAAGGAGTCAGAGGGTGTTGAGAAAGTTCTATTGGCTGGTGGACTTGGCTTACAGGCACCCATGCAAGTTATTGTTTCCCGCCGCCTTTGGGAATGGGTCCTGGGGAGTCTGTTGTTATATTGTATATGTCCTTTTCACTTTGCTATGGGAAAGCTCTGCTAGTTTGTACATGGGAACGTCACCTTAATGTCACTTTATACTTGGGGTTTCCCCTTCAGAGGGGTCACCTCTCAAGCATGGCATGAGCGAAATCAGTAAACCTACTGCAATGTACAGCGCATGGCCCACAACCGCGAGCCGTGCTCTACCGTGCACTCCTTGGCATTCGGTCATTTTGTGCTAAACATCTAGGTGGCCAATAGATGTAGTTTGTATTATATGAAAACGAATTATACATTATTTAAAAATAACTCGGAAAACAAGCTCTTTTTCCATACAGTGTTAACAATTTGCTCTGTGCTCCTAAATATAGGAGTTTGCCCCCCAAACCAAGTACCACTATCAGTAGATGGCAAGAGCCCCTCCTTTCTGTCTATGCAAAAAGGACGAGCATACTCGACCTTGGAACTTAATCCAGGAGAGTGGGCAAGTGTTTGAAATGAGAAAAGTCTCAAGGCATTTGTAAATGACAGGTTCTTGTGAAGGTTTGCGTCCTGCTCGTTTTCCCCGTAGACATGGCTGGCCAAGCCGAGGTCCTGAATGCAGCACGCAGGACCTCCAAATATTTTGTGCATGCCAAGAGAGTGCTGGATCTGCTTTCTATGGAGGCACAGAAGGTGTCAGGTCTAGCCCAGGGCTCCAAAGAGTACTAATTGGGGTGCAGAGCGATGGTAGACAAGAAGGATGAGGGGAAGGCTGGAGTTGGCCAGCTAGAGTAGAACCCCAGTAGGTGGCGAGCCATGGCAGAAAGGGCACATAGGTCAAGGCCACTGGAAGTCATCTCAGGGCCATGAGGGCAATGCAAAGGGAGCAAGGACAATGAGGCGAAAAGGAACACATATGGAAGCTATGTATACTCCCTGTTTCACCCTAAAGAAGACTACAAAATGGAAGAGGTAATTCCGAGGACGAGTATAATACTGGATCTCCCAAGAGTTATGTCTCTATCATCGAGGAACGCTCCAGTGGACCGTGACCACGTCCCGTCCTAGACCAGGGAGCTCCGCATGTAGTATTTCCCCTGCCCACCGGTTATATCTGTGGGCACTGGCTCACAGAGGACCTAGTCCACGTTCACGAGGAGGAGGAGCAGAGCTGACCACCTGGCCATTCAACAGCATGTAACCATAGAGAAACAAAGCTGTGGAACAGCAGAATAAGAGACCCATGTAACGGGGTAGGCCAAGATGGCATGGAGCGGGTAACCCAGGCACAACAAACGTAGGCAGAGAAGGCAAAGCGGCCTAGCAGACCTGCTTTAAGGGCAAATATCCCCAGATTATGAAATTGAGCCACAGGAGGAGTTTGTATTTGTAGTGAGCGGGAGTTCATGTGAGAGTAGACAGAAAATCACTGGTACTGGTGCTGCTGGCTCAAAATACTTTGGAAAACTACTTCCAGGCATCTGGGACCCCAACCTTTTAGGACTGGTTTGTCTCAGTACAGGTCTGCTAACAATCTGATGGGGATATTCTCTGAGGCGGCCGGCCAGATCTGCCAGTAACAGCCCTACGGCACGGTGTTAGGGTACCCTTTCTTCGTTTGGGCCCTTAACTTGTCAGGCGAGCTGTTACAGGTAGGGTTAGTCCGCCGCCTCTGGGAATCGTGCCTAATTATGCCACCATCTCATGTTGACAGTCAAACCACTGGACGCTTCAAATTAATACAGCAGGAAAGACTTAACTCGTGTGTAACAATACTTGTGAATTTAATCTGTATTTTCCATTTTCTTGCAACTGTATCCGAAAGAGTTTGCATAGCATTGAAATAATGTAGGTATTTAATGATTATCATAATGTAGTTCTGCATTTAGGCCAACAATGTATTTCACTTCAGAAAAAAACAATTCACTGTCCAGCAGATTATCCAATTATATAACTCTACTTGTTTCGTCCGAATACTCTTCATCAGGAGTTGTGTTTCTGAAAATGACACGCAATATAAAATATTTTTTGGAAACAAACAACTGAGCCTCTATTTCCATAAATAAAAGGGAATGCATACATTGAGCAGGCTAGTCGACATATCTGTTTTTGCCTTGCTACCAAGTTCATCATATGCAGAAAGCTTAAGAATAGCACCTGTTCTCCGATACTTCAGGTGTAAAAGGGAGTTTGTGTTACCACATCCCATGGATCTACATTGTCTTTCTGCAGGTGCTGTGAAGGCATCCTGAAGTAGACAGAGACAAAAGGTTCAAGATTGGTTGTCAATATGTTTATTAACTAAAAAAAGGCAGGATGGAGTAAGGCCTAACTTGCCCCATACTAAGGTGGGAATTTTCTACGTAAAGAAAACTAAGGATAGTCTGTGTCAGACAGTCCAAATCAAAAGTCTGTCTGTCTTTCCCTCACAACTAACTGTATACAATGTGTAGGGATGTCAGCATCAACATGAATAGTGTTGAAAATAAAGTTCTGAGCTTCTTCCAGCTCCTGGCTTGTAATCAGCTCCCCCTTCCCCAAATTCAAACAGTTCACAAGGTATCAGAGTTCCCTTCCCCAAGAGTTCAAATCTTCCAGCTTTTCAAAACAACACAATTACATGGGACACTTCCCAGCTCTCTTGTCATCAATACTTTTCACTGGTTCACATAGGTAATTCTGTTTCTTGACTTGAAAATCGCATACGATGTTGTCGCAAAACACAAGCTTCTTTATCAATACTTTCATTGGCTTTTTCCATAAAGGGGGCACTTGGTCTAGGTGCAGTTGTCGGACCACACGGTCCACCCATTACAGGTCACGCAACCGATACCCCCGCATATCTGCTTTCCATCAACAATTGGCCACTGTTTTCCTTTGACAGTGAAGCTTGGTTCTTTCATCAATGTTACACTCTTTCAACACTTTACTCTGGCTTGATTGGCCACCATGCACTTTGTTGCACCTGTATTCTTCCGGCTCTTGCCAATACAGTTTTCCTCTTTTAGCTTTGGCCAATCCTTGGTTTCTCCTCTCATACCCTTCTTGGTATACTCTTGGCTTTGCCCACACTTGTGTCTCAAACATTCCATTCCATGGTATCTCCTGCTTGCACCACCTTGCTTTCATTCCATTCACAAAGTACTCATAACTTGCTTTTGCTCTGTGCGCCATTCACAAGTGCTAATAATGTCTTTCAATTTGTTTGGAATTCAAAATTACTTGTTTCGGCATTCAAAAGTGCTTATAACACCTTTCAGTTTGTTCGATATTCAAAAGCACTTCTTTAGACATTCAAAAGTGCTTATGACACTTTTCAGTTTGTTCGATATTCAAAAGTGCCTTTTTCAAGTTCTCTCTGCTTTGTGCATAATCAGTCATTGGATTATCACTAAGCCATGATTGGGTTGCCTTAGCATTACAAAAAATGGTATCAGGTAATATTATCCCCATATATATGGTCGCCGTAAATAATATCACCGGGAAAAGGTTGTGGCGATATTATATGGGTGACCATATATATGGGGACAGGGGCAACAAAAACAAAAAAAAATGTTTTTTTAAAAACAAAAAAAAATAATAAATTGGGGGTTGCGACGGTGTCCCCCACATGTTCCATGCAATAATATCGCCACATAAAATGGCCATTTTTCGGCGATATATTTGCATGGCGACATTATTACATGGAACCCAAAAAATGACATTGCTATTGCTATACTACACACGGAAGTGAATCTAGGACATTTGATCTTAACAATTTGATCAAAATACAAATCGATCTAAAGATATGATCTAAATATAATTTGATTGCAAAATTCTGCCCCTCCTACAGCTTTTCTGTATGTTCCCGTCCATGTATTTGACTGCAAAGTAGTCTGTGTAACAGGGGGACCTCCGTGGACCCCACTTCTACCTCTGCACTCATCTACTATTTTTCCTTTTTTGCGGTCTATGTTGTAATTTCTCAGATGAAACTGTTTAGGTATATTATCCATTCACTTGTTTAGACGTTGTGCCTGCTCTGGAGACCTAAAAGCACCGAGAGAAGTTTGCACTGCCTTCCAGTTGAATCTCGCTTTCTCGCGACACTACGGGTCACGAACGGCTGCTTCCCACAGGTTCTCACTTCCTGAAATGAAGGCGACGCAGATCATCACGTGCTACGTGACCAGAGGGGGTCGCCGTGCAGACCTTTGCTTACAGAACAAAAGTGGCTTTACTGTTGGAAGTGCTTTCCAAGCTGCTGTTTTGTTTTTTTTCCCCTCAATGGTTTTAATTTGTGCACAGTTTTTGGCGCTCAGCCATCCCGTTTTTAGACTTCCCAGCACTCGGTCTATGGAATGCGAGCTTAAGCTATAATGTTGTTTATGGCAGGCGTAGTATTACTGTGATGGAGGCCCGCAGACACTCAATACGTTTGCCTGCTGCCAACAAAAATGCTGCCTTTAAAAACCATGCAGCCATAGGCGTGTGCCAAACAGCTGGTCCTCAGTTGCCCTGTTTGCCTGCCACATTGTCTTTCATGTATTGTTCTTAAGAATCATCAGCCTCCATTGGGATAAAGTGCAGTATACTGCATGATGATTTGCTGAAGCTGCCCTGACCATGTGATTTCTGAATTGACAGCAGTTGCTGTTGGTTTGTGTCAAGTATAAGTGGTAGAAGTGTACGAAAAGAAGTAGTGGAACTATGCTCCCTGCTGGCCTGCCCACAACCCCCATCGCCACGCCCCCTCCCACGTGCAATCCAAACCCCCAAACAAAAGCACCTGCTGTTTAAAGGCACTTTCAGTGCAGTGCACGATGAAAGTGCACATTTCAACTTCTTCCGACACTTTTATTTTAAAACGAAACCATTCCGGAACGGTTTCCTTTTCAAATAAAAATACAGGAATAGTAAAGCTTAATAGAAAAAAGTAGAGGACCACTGCCCCCACCCACTTCGACTACTGGTCAGAACAGACAAAGAAAGGAGACAATTCAACAGACCTCCTGCCCTGCAGCCCATAGCATCGCAAATTTAAAGACATGGACACGCCTCGTTAAGTGAGCACAGCCAGTTGCGCGCGTCCTTCAGAAATCTGCACGCCATCTATAAGTATTAGGCTGAGCCGACTCAGCCATTCATTCATCCATGGTCTGCAAATGGAGTACCATTAGGTTGTGTAATAATAGCACATGCTGTTAGAGCGCTTAGAAGCAAGAGCAAACTAACATGATGACCAATCTTTAA
The DNA here is from genome assembly GCF_040938575.1 of Ambystoma mexicanum. NCBI lineage: Eukaryota > Metazoa > Chordata > Amphibia > Caudata > Ambystomatidae > Ambystoma > Ambystoma mexicanum. Next base: position 439,583,910 of record NC_090922.1, on the reverse strand, counting down.
ACAAATCATTGGATTATTATTATGTTTTTTGGGGGGAAGCATCTGAAGACCCTTAGTGGCCTGCTGACCCCCCTGCGTTAGCAAATATGTGATTGGGAGTTAAAATATCAGCATTTCATACAGGAACCAATCAAATGTCATTGGATATGGAAATAGCTGACAAGGATTCTGGGTTCCACCTGTGTGATTCTGCCGCCAAATGGCTGACAGAAGTTTCCTGCATGCCCGGCGTTAAACAAGAGACACAAGTTTGGGGCCCAGGGGCGTAGCCAGGATCACAAGTGGGGCCTGCAGCTGATGTAGTTGGGCCCACCCCAACGGAAGTCCGCAGAGGAAAAGGGGTTTGCGCTCCCCATTTAAAAGTGCACAAGCAACCGAGCATAGCGAAAGAGCCCGAACCAATCAAGGGGCATGCAAGGAGTCCCCCCCGCCCAAAAATATTTAAAATAATGTGTTACGTGGAGCATTTTACAGCACAATGTCTGTAAACTATCGGGTGAAAGTCATAACGTTTACAGTCTGATTTATATGGTAATAAGCCACAAAGGTTACAGTCAGTTTTGTAGGGTAAGACATGAAAACACCCATGATGCCTTGGCGTGCTAAATGGCAGTATTCTGCCAGTGTAAACAAATATTTTCATGCTGATTGTGCCCAGACATGTCCATGCTATCTGCACCTTTATATGCCAGTATTCCTACATAAAAACACACTCATGTTTGCTCTGTCCATAATGCCAGTAATGATACTGCAAGAAAACACATCTATGCTAGCTCTGCCAATATATGCCATTATCTCTACATAAGAACATACTAATGTTGGCACACTCATGTTTGCTCTGTCCATAATGCCAGTAATGATACTGCAAGAAAACACATCTATGCTAGCTCTGCCAATATATGCCATTATCTCTACATAAGAACATACTAATGTTGGCTTTGCCCTTAATGTCAGTAAAAATACCATGCATCCTTACAGCTTCTCTGTCATTCACACGATCCTCCAGAAAATTCACAATGCAATCTCATTCACACGCATACTCACATCCCCACACACCCTTAACACTGCACTCATCCAAGCATGCACACGTACACAGCCACCCCCTTGAATGCCTGCATACAATCCTCGCACACACGCATACAAACATATTTTGTTGCTCACCTGTTTCTCTCCAGACCGCACTGATGCCACCACCTCCTCAGCTGCACTACAGCCCCCCCCCCCTTCCTTTCTCCACACAGAAAGGAAGCAGGAAGAGCTTCCTTGCTCCTGACATCCAAGGTGGAGCCAGAAAGCCTCCATCCTGCCTGGGCCCAACATGCCTCTCTCTGGACAAACCTTGGTGCTATTAGACCACTATGCTGGTGACTGGTGAAGTATAAAAAAACTCCTAATGTAACAAAAAGGAAATCCTAAAAGCCTAAATATGTTTAATCAATAAAAGGGTCGCCTGAAACTATTGTGACATAGTGGGACTATGTTTTTAGTGTACATAATGTAGGGCTGTTATGCAGTTGCAGTACAGTGGCAACACTCCACACCAGGTGTTTATGAAGTTTGAGTTCCACATGTGCATAAGTCATTAAGCCGTTTCCACTGAACAGCAACATAAGTTCATCCATTCACATTTCCTAAAGCATAACACAATTGGCCAAAATCGGAGTCCGTAGCAACATCAGATACCATACGGGTTTGCACCTTAAAATGGCGGCCTGCAGTCAGTGAGGGATGGCCGCAGGCTCCCCACAGTCCTCCGGCCGACAGGTATTCGTGGTGTTATTGATTCTAAATCACATGGCTTTGGGTTATTGAATTCCAACAATGTTCTCAATCTATTTTCAGCATCAGATAAATAAACAGCCCCTGTGGCGGTTGAAAATGCGCCTACTCCTAGAATTATGTTACCTTTTTAAAACCTGCTCTATAATTAACATTTTCCAAAAGCAAACACTATTAGCAGGGCGTGGATTTCCATAGCGCAATACTTAAGCTGTGTTTGGCATTGAGCGTCTGCATTCTCTGTGTTGATCAGCGTTGCCCTTAGACATGGCAATGGCATCAGTGAAAGGCCTGGCTGTGAGCTTCCAGTGCCCTTCAATACACTGCATCCTCCTACCTGAAAGTAGACTTCCTTCCTAAAAACCTGCCTTCGTCTTGCTGAAAAAACACAAGTGGTGTGATCCTGGGAAAGGGAACACCTGAAGCTTCCTGGAGCCGCCGAGCAGCCTGGATGTTGGACTTGGAAGGTGTCCCATCTACCGGCCTCGATGCGATGAGGGGTAGGCTCAACCAGCACCAGGCTCGGACTGGCCTATAGGGCAATAGGCCCATGGCCGAACCAAAAACGGAAAATGCAGGTGTCGGCCACTTTTCTGGTCAAAGTGGGACACGTTTTAGACCAGATTGTGCCAGTTTGATCAAGTTAATTCTCTCTGCAGCTAGTAGTTTGACCAGTGTTGCTGAATAAATAGTCTTTAAAATGCACAATTTGCATCACACTTTATAAAAAATACACTCCCTCTTGGTTACTATTCAAACAGTGTCACAAAAGGAATGACTAGTCATTTGCAACTGTGGGCCACTTTTTCATTGTTGCCCGAGATAATTTTATGGCCCAGTCCGACCTTGTCCAGCACATAGAGTATATTTCTAGGGAAGCTACCTTTTGGGTCCAGGACCATCCATTCTGGCATTCGAGGACGTATTGGATACGTAAGAGATGGATTTGGGGTTATCATGTCTAATGACCTAGAAGCAGGCCCACTGGTGAGCCCCTCCCCCCTAAGTCCCCGTGGCCTTCAAGATGTTTTGGCCTACAACTCTCATCATCCTTAGCCTGTATGTTCGATCATGAGTGATCATGGGAGTCATAGGACAAAATATCCAGAATGGCACAGGTTGCCCACTAAAGGACACTGTGATGATAAGGTTTGTGGGGCTGTTACCCAGTTTTCACTTGATATTTGAGAACCCTGCAGTGCAGTGGGCGAGAAGATTGTTGGAATTCACATGAACACGTTTAACATTCAGGCTAAAAATAACATGATCTCCTCACTGTCCACACTTTGACTATATGCTTTTGTGGATTATTCTATCCGTCTAAGACATTTGTCTAGCGCTAGCAGCCCTAACAGGCAACCAAGCACTAGGATACATAGAATAGAAAAATACTATTTCTATATCATATTTCTGGTCCTGCAGGAAGGTATAGGTGATAGCATGGATGCCCTGTTAGAGGGCTACCTGGTCACATAGGCTGAATGCCGGGCTATACAACGGCAATACCTATTTATTTATTTTACAGTTGTATAAAGCGCCACACGCGCTTAGGCCTCAGAGCGCACAAATAAACACAGACAAACAAACAAGGAGGAATCAGCGATGAGAAGCCAGGAATCAGCAAGGGCCTACCAGGGCAAATAAAGCTCCACATACATATTGTGCTAGGGCCTTGTCATTACCTGGCATAATGTGCATAGAATTGGGTGTTTCTTGGAAACAAGCCAGCATATTGTGTGAGCACCAAGGCACATCAAGCCAGAAGCGTAGTTTTGACATTGGCAGCCAGATATGATGCCATGATCAGGAAATATGAAGCCAATACCCTCTACCCGGTGGGTGCATCTTCCATTGTAATGGCAATATCTGACATTTGCTATAAGTACCTATAGAAAATGTTCCTTTAATGCAGAAAATTGGAATGTGATTGCGGTAAATGATCACGATAAGCCGGTAAGATAGCTCAGTGAGTTCAGCGCTCGCTGATGCGATCTGTGTGTGATCTGCAGTTCGCAAGTTTGAATTCCGGCCAACTCAGCCTTTCATCCTTCTAAGGTCGATAAATGAGTACCAACTTTGGTCGGGGGATATTGTATGGAAATATGTTATCTGCACTTTGGCGAACACGCTATATAAATAATATGTCGTCACCAGGCCGCCCCAAGGGCATGCGGTGTGCCATTCCTGCAACACTGATACACCCTTTATGCAACACTTTTAAGCACACATGAATCCACAACCACATGTATACAAATACATCAAAACACAAAGAAACACTAACATATAAAAACATCCCAATCCACGCATCCATTTACTTTCCACCAAAACCCTTGCACAAAGACCAGACAATATGCGCTAAAAACAAGCTCAAAGTATTGCCTCGGCCAATCAGTGCTTGTTCCCATAAGTAACCCAGTTATGACAGTGCCATTATGCCGTACCCTCCAATTTCCAGCTTTGCAAAGTGGGCATGGACTGATGGGTTGTAGATCTGGCCCCAGGAAGGGACCACATGACAGCCTTGTGCCGACTCCCCACTGGCACCCCCAGTCCACAGGTTTTTAGAAACAGTTAACTAGTCCAGGTATATGCAGCTTTCAATTGGCTCAAATACTCCTCAGTATCGTTGTGTCAGGCAAATCAAATGAAACGTACGTAGACAGCAGAGAAAATATGGTAAAAAAATAAATATATATATATATATATATAAATAATCCAAGAGGAGAATGTCCAATAACAACACTAGCAAAGTATAAAAGGCATCCACCTTTTAAGCCAAACAATGTATAATGAAATATTCCAAAGAAAACAAAATCCAAACCTTAGAGGTGCACTTTAATGGCACTTTTATGTGTTCTAGTGGGTAAGCGTCTGCATTGGAAACATGAAACCTGGTCTGCAATCCTAGTAGCTGAACCCTTGAGCAAGCAAACTTTTTTTTAATGCTGGCTTCAAAACACAGAACCAGGGTTGTGTCTACCCATTGAAAAAAGTGGGCAGACACTGTTCACCGACATGTGTGCCCTGAAAATCAATACAGGGCCAGAAGCAGAGAAAATATCGTCTCCAGGATGACAACTTTTCTGGTCACATCCTTGGTATATATTCAAGGCTCACTTGCATGCTCCATTGAAGAAAATATTACATTCTACTTAAGCGCTTTTTGCCTTGGTAAATATAAATATGTGGAAATAAGGCGAATAGCTAAAACAGTTTTGTGCAATATGTTTAATTGTGCTGGAGCAAAGCACAGATTTTAGGCAGCTAACTGCTGCTTTGCATGGGCTTTCAAAATAAAAATGCCCTTTTGAAGTTCTTAACACAACAATGGTCTCTTAAATAGGCCACCAATAGTCAATTGCACTCACTTTAAACACTGTTTTAAGAAAGAAAGTGATCAGCAGTGCTTATGAGGCCCGCAGGGAGGGGGGCATTTGTCTCTCCAGCGTCACAGCAGGAGGTTGACACCAGAAGAAAGAAATGGGAACCAAACCTCAAGGGAGAACAGACGTTTTTGAAAAAGATAATCCAGCAAGCTTCGCTGTCATCATGCAGGCTGCAGCGTGCGCCACTCGTGAACTCAGAGTGCACTGCATCAGGTTTAGGTACTCTGAGCAGACGGCCCTGCTGCAGCCTGCAAGAGGAGGGAGTACACGGCACCCTGGGGCGGGGGAGGGGCCCTAGGAGGCGTGGGGCCAAGTGCAGCCGCACACGCTGCGCACGCCTAGCGCCAGCCCTGCGTAAGAGGTGTGAGAATGCAATGCAGGCTGCAGCGTGCGCCACTCGTGAACTCAGAGTGCACTGCATCAGGTTTAGGTACTCTGAGCAGACGGCCCTGCTGCAGCCTGCAAGAGGAGGGAGTACACGGCACCCTGGGGAGGGGGGGGGGCCCTAGGAGGCGTGGGGCCAAGTGCAGCCGCACACGCTGCGCACGCCTAGCGCCAGCCCTGCGTAAGAGGTGTGAGAATGCAATGCAGGCTGCAGCGTGCGCCACTCGTGAACTCAGAGTGCACTGCATCAAGTTTAGGTACTCTGAGCAGACGGCCCACGCTGCAGCCTGCAAGAGGAGGGAGTACACGGCACCCTGGGGGGGGGCCCTAGGAGGCGTGGGGCCAAGTGCAGCCGCACACGCTGCGCACGCCTAGCGCCAGCCCTGCGTAAGAGGTGTGAGAATGCAATGCAGGCTGCAGCGTGCGCCACTCGTGAACTCAGAGTGCACTGCATCAGGTTTAGGTACTCTGAGCAGACGGCCCACGCTGCAGCCTGCAAGAGGAGGGAGTACACGGCACCCTGGGGGGGGGGGCCCTAGGAGGCGTGGGGCCGAGTGCAGCCGCACACGCTGCGCACGCCTAGCGCCAGCCCTGCGTAAGAGGTGTGAGAATGCAATGCAGGTGGCAGTTTCCCTCACATTCTGCCCTCTCACATCCCCCTGCGTGGAAATTGCAAACTCTCAAGAGAGGTTTTGCCTACAGCGGAGGGGCTGGCTCAGGGCACACGGGGCTTAGAGTGAGCTCTTCCAAGGATATCAAGTGCTGGGCATGTTGCCGGTTCCTAGATATGCATTGGGCAACTGGTTGTGGGGAATGGGGTTTGCTCTCTACCCATGTGGATCATTTAGAGGACTTGGACAAGCCTCAAAGATGCAACCCCTATTTTTGCATTTGCACCATTGTTTCAGACGTAGAACTGTGAAAAGAAAAATTCTTATGCCAAGCATGAGCACTTCTATGTGGCAATGAGAAATGTTGCCAGGGCACTGCATAGACCCGAGTTAGCAGTGCACTTTCTCTTACACTTGGCTACCAAGAGAGGAGGACAGGTGCAGCACAAAGGGCAGCAGGACTGCCACATATCAAAGTGCATCCCTTCGTGCTTCAGGGTGTACTTTGATGTGCAGCAGCGTCCACCACGCCGTCCCCTGTACACTAGTTGCTACAAACTCTTCAAGTGGGATGAATGTTCTTTGTGCAATTTATTCAGGCAGCTACAATGTAATCACCCCACTTGCAGAATGCATTGCTTTTGTTCACGTGCCTTCGTAAATGGTGCACACAAGTGAATGAAACCTTCAAGGGAACAGAAGTATGCAGCTGGGGGTGCAGCTACAAGAGGGACTGAATCCTAACGATTTGCATAAAAGCAGAGCCTTGTGGGAACATAATAATGACCACAGAATGGTATATTAGAAATGTCTGCGATGGCGATTAAAGCATGAAACCCCTCTGAGCAAATAATGCAAAATGGGGTCTCTGCTCATTTCATTTGTCACAATACTCACCCTAACAGAAAGGTGTCTGTAAACCAGAAGCTACATTTTCTAATTATGTAACTGAAGGCTTCCCAGGAACCATTAACAAGAAGACAGTGCATATGCATGGATTTGGGGCTTGGGCTGTTTCTGCACAGAGTTCGTAAATCACTCTGACCCTCTCACTTATCACACGTCTTCTGAAGTGCTGCTTATGAGTGACAAGGATAAACCTGCAGTGGTGGCTGGTCAATTTTTTTTAACTGGAGGGGTGTAAATATTTGTCCCAGATATTCCAAAGTGACCGATCGTAGCGGCGGAGCCCGCACTAATCGAGGGGGGTTCGGGTGGGTTCTCTCCCTGTTACATTTTTTTAAATAGTGGGTTAAAAAGGTGCATTTTAGAACACACATTTTAGAAAAATTGGGTAAAAAGCCAAACAGTTTGCAATTGGTTTTGTATTGTAACTCATGAAAATATCCAATAGATGCACAGCAGCATTTCTCCAACACATTTTCTGGATGCCTTTTCCCACAATATGTGCCAGCATAAAACATTTTCACACTGGCTGTGCCCATATATTTCCATGCTGACTGCAACATTATACCCTATTATTCCCATATGAGAACATACTCATGTTTACTTTGCGCATAATGCCAGTAAAAATACTATAAGAAAAAATGTCCATATTTATCCTGCAAATATATGGCAGTATCCCCACATAAGAACATACTCCAGCTGGCTTCACTATTAAAAATGCATGCCAAAGTATGAAAACATGTCCAAACTGGCTGCACTAAAATGCCAGTCAATCTACATAATAACGCTTACCATGATTGTTTTACCAAAGATGCCAAATACAAAATGTCATGCCACAGAAAGAAATGGCTAGACTGGTTGTATAAAAATGTCAGTCTACCTTTGTAGTAACACTTATCATGCTTACTTTATCAAAGATGCCCAATGTAAAATGTCACACCACAATAGGAAATGGCTAGACTGGCTGCATTAAAATGTTAGTCTAGCTACATAATAACACTTATGATGCTTGCTTTATCTACCATGGCCAGTACAAAAAATGCCATGTCTTGTCCATGGTGCGCCAGCAACTTGCGCTCAGACATAATTGCATTAATGATGAATGTGATTATGTGGGAGGCACTGGGGGGCAGGGGGCAGATGGGTGTAAGGAGCTGGGGTCCCAGGCTACAGCCATGGCATTTTTTACTAGGCATAGATTAGGTATGTGATTGGGGGTTTGAGAGAAAGTGTCACTTTAATGGAGGCCACTACCATGCCTCTGAAGGCCCTGCTCTAAAACAGGCTGTGTGAGGAAAGAGTCATAGACCGAGCAAATCCTGCACATTACGACACGTGCAACAGACACGGCTTGTTCTGCTTTCTCATTGACTCTGGTATAAAAAGGACGAATAAAGATAATACCTCTGCCTAACAAATGATGTTTCAGCACATAATAAAATGTACTCGTTTTTACACATTCTTTGGAATCCTTTGAGTAAATACAAATTTTAGACAAATTGAGATCTGATATAACAAACTATCCATTGTGGTAACTGTGTACTCATTTACCCAATACTATTATACTAGCGGGCAGCTCCCCACATCCTATTATGGAGGATCTGAGAGGAAGAGGCCAAGGAGTAGGGCAGTCATGTGCTGCATGGCTCATTTTCTGGGCTTGTTTCCACGTCCTACCCATAGATTCAGGAACTGGTACCCAAGGCGAGGGGGGGAGGGAGGGAGAGAGTGAGAGTGAGAGCGAGAGTGAGAGAGAGAGAGAGAGAGAGAGAGAGAGAGAGAGAGAGAGAGAATGAATTAACCCAATGAAGCCGCTCATAGGGCATTGCAAATACCAGTTTGACAATGTGATTTACTGGGGATCCCCGGGATAGCCTTGTTGAGGATGGCATCACCATTTTCTGGGGACTATGTATACATGTACCAGATAAATGGTAATCCAACTCGTAAAAAAATTGCATTCCGTTGTTTCCCCAGTGAAACCCATTGTCATGCTTTGGTGATATCCCATTTTTCAGTTGCTGCACCGGCTATGCTTTACTCTGTGATCACTTTTCTCTAAGGTAATGTAAAAGCCCACATGCAAATGTATTTCAAGGGGGCAATGCTGGCACTGCTTGTTGATACTGGCTTCAAAACGTTCTTTTGGTATTGAAGATGGATTTTACTGCAGCATCACTGGCATGCATGCAACTGTTGAAACAGCCCTGGCATTGATAATATCCGAGCTGGGGCAGTTTGAAATTGGCTCAGCAGTGTGAAGATTGGCGTGCTAGTATTTGAATTGACAAACTGGCATATCGAGCTTCCCTCTGGCATATTTAGTAACATGGCATGTCGTGGTAGCAACACCCTTTTAGCTATTACTTATTTTATTTAATGGCAGTTCGGATGATATTTTAGTAACCAACCCATGAACGATGATGTGATTTAGAGGCTACGTCATCAGGCCCAATATTTGAACCCGGGTAACATTAAGTAGCATCTGATATATTACTGCCATTTTCCAGGAGTGAGTTGGCTACTCTGCAGCCAGTGTTTTTATCAGACACTTAACTTTCTATTAAACAAATATGTGATTTGATGGGGCAAAATGCTTCTATGTATTGATTGATTGGTTATTTATTTTCTAAGCGCAGACCCGGGGATCGAACCTGTGTTGCTCTGCTTCCAACATGAGAGTGCGTTGCCCCTGAGCTATCCTCCAGAGACGATGAGACGATGATCGCGACTTTGCATCTGAATTACTGGAATATTGCATTGGTTTCTTTATCCAATTTTATACTAACAGTTGAGCTGTAAATCGTACCATTTTGAAGCATTTAAAAAAAAATGCTCTTGAGAGAGATGTACCCCGTGGCATCCCATCGCCCCTAAACTTGAGATTGAACTCGCCAGCACAATTTAGGGAAGCCATTTGCAATCAACCAATTTAAAGGTTTACCAGCTGGGCACGAGGGATTTTCCAGAGTAGGGTATCTACTGTAAATGGTGCTGTCCATACTCTATACAGGAGAAATGTCAGGCGCTCCCTCTGAGGACCGTGTCAGTCTGGTGCCTTCCACAGGGTTCCCCAACAGCTTGCATTGCCTTAGGCTTTTCTCAGCCACGTTCTCTTGCATACTGCACTTGTGTCTTTGTCAGTCAGATTCTAGCTTGCTTTGTGTCGTGTTATGCCATTAGCACGACCAGCCCTTAGTTTAAAAGGAAGCAGGAAAATACCCGATTCTTTGCCGTCCATTTGTGTGGGGAATGCTGCCTGGTGATGGGTACACCTTCCCTCTGCCCCCTCCTTAACCTAGACATCTCCACATCACACACGCAGCTGTTCAGGGTCTCAAAAACACTATTTGTAAGTTACATTTTTACAGCACAATCAAACATGTGGATAGAGATAATATAGGCCAAAAATAAATATCGATAAATACGGACTGGAATGTTGGGAAAATAAACACCATAAAAGCGGGAGCCTTAAAGGCTTGGAGGTATAAACAGACATATTTGCTCTGGTCGCGCCATTGGGAACCTGAAACAGCGTCCTCTGGGAGTGCATTGCTGGTGGGGCGGTCCGGCCGGGCAGGGCGCTTATAAATATGTAATGACCATTGATCGTCCCTGGCTCAGCCCCTTTCTAACCTTCATTGACTGAAAGAAGATGCTTAGGTGACGCTTTCCCCTGATTGGCAGACTGGATTGGTTTTCTTCCGCGCCAAGGATTGATTGTTTGCAGGGTTTTGCGCTCCTGCACTCACTCAGCGCTCAGAAAGCGGTTATTGTTCTGTTCTTTAAGATGGCGGTGATCGTGTGGGGAGATGTGGTGTGAGGAGGGTGGGCAGATTGCTTTAGAAGCTCCCGGGGTGGCAGATCGGCGTGCTTCGCGGGTCATCATGGTGTCAGCCTTCTAATGGGCCCGGTGTACTGGTAAAGCAAACGGGGCAAGGAGTTCCAAAGGGACAGGGTCACTGGAGAAAAAAGGCCAGACCACCAAAGTCTTGGCCCCTCAATATGAGATTGTCGGTATCATTGCAAAATGTATTACTGTTACCACCAGTGGTAATGGAAATTAATGGCCTGCTCGGGCGTGTTGGTTACTCTCCATTCTGAAGCCCCCACAAGACTGCATTGTGGAGTGGCGGTATTACCGCATGCAGTAGTATCTTGGGAAAGCGCTATGTGCTAGTTGTCAGGTCTAATTTATTTGCTGAAAACAAAAGGCACTGGAGTCTTTCCTTTACTTGTATTTCTCAGTGGCAGTTGTAACCCGTCATGATTGGTTTTTTATAACGCGCTTGATACAAGCGAGTGGTTTCTAAGCGCGGGATCGGGATTCCAACCTGCATTGCGGTGTGTTGCCTTGCTTCCAAGACAAACGTGTTGCCCCTGAGCTATCCTGTAGTTGCATCGCCCTCGTTTCCAATATAATTGCACAACTACAGATGGAAATGGTGCAAAAATAAATACCATAAAACCAGGAGCCTCAAATCTAATCCGTTCCATTGCAGAGTTTTAGTTGCACATCCATATGGGGCGTGGTGAACATATTGCGCCCAGAGCATTAGGTCTATATGCAGACTGATCATAATAAAGACACTGCCCCCCAACGCATGTTTCGCAGCTTTATCAGGGGGTCCACTAATACGTTTCCAATCGGATCTCTATGCTTCTAGGAGCATTCTCCCCAGCGTATGAGGAAATGCCAGCCAATGAATTTCTCAGTACATGGGGGGAAATGGGGTGCCCCTTCTGTTCACATGAAGAATACACAAAGACTACACTGAGGGCAAGGTGTTTATCATGTCCCATACGGATCGGCAACGAGAACAGTGCAATTGAACTGATAACATTGGAGGACAGTGTGGTGCAACAGCACTGACCACAGCTAGCACTGAGACACAACCGTATCATCAATCAAAGGAAATGCTCCAGTGTCTTTTGTTTCGGGTAAAGAACGCTGTTTGTCAACTAGCGCAAAACAAAACCCAATGTGGCAATCTTAATTCAAATCCTAAATTGCACGGATGGCAACACGTCTATTTGCACTTAAGTCCAAATGGTTCCCTATGTTCTATGCAATGTTTTGCTCCCCCACCACGTAGCAGAAAAGTAAATAGCAAAACACAGGCAAAATCGCCTGTACACCGTTACACTGTACACTTTTAGGCTGTGACCGTCCATCTTGATGCACTGGCCCACAGGTGTATACAACCAGAGCCTATTGACAGAGCTCATCAAATAAAATGTATGATTTGTGATCAACACACTTGCCTTGAAAAAGACCCAGGTTGGGTGAAAACATGTGTCGGCTGAGCGTTTTAATAAATCACCAACGAATATAAAGCAAAAAGACTGCTCCAATACTTTGTAAAATCTGTATACATTCATACAAGGAGTCATTACTTCAATGAACCAGCGCCCGGGTGATACCGGTTCTTCAACCCAATTCACTCTGTCCCTTGCCGAGACAGAAGAGCACTGTCTTGTAAGACCCCCCTCACCGGCAGCAGGTTCTACTTACTTTCATAAGATCAGCACAGTGATCTGCAAATTCTAGTGCTCTACCCACCCTGCAAACATTTACACTGACCCTCAAATGTAGTGGACAGGTCAATGCCCCCCGCAATGAAAGACTGCGGGAGGCATTCACAGTGGATTCTAGAGGTATCCCTGTGGTTTCAGCAGGTGGTAATTGCCGCAGAGACCACATGAACCTAGTGCACTACCGCCAGCATGAGCACACATGCTGGCGGTAGTGCAGACGCCTTTGTTTGCCGGAGCAGGGAGCAACAGGCAGACATCTAACGTCCGTCTTCCTCACCACTGCCCACCCCCACCTGACAAATTGTTCAAAATCCAGTGGATCAGTGAAAAAGGTGGTAAAGGTTTCCCACCAGTTTCCCCACCTTTTTTGCCCAGCTGGGGGACCTGCAACGTGATGCCCAATCTTTTTTCCAAGCTCTTCAGCAATGAAGCCTTGGCAGGGGGATTCCTCTGTTCTTCTGCAGCATATGTTGCCCCAAAGATTCACACAGGCCTTGTAGGCGCAGCTTATTTGGATTTCTATTGAATTTCTTTGACACCTAAGCGCTGAACAGAGTGCCCAGCTGTGCACTCACATGAGCAGATAAAACAAAAACCAAATGATCAATGGGTGATATAGAGCGCAGAGAAAGAGGAAGAGACTTCCAATTCTTGAGGACAAGAAGAGCAAATGAACACACACTGGATGGAGCACATGGGCACGGGGGCCCTTTAGGAGAAAAAGAGATTCAGAACAAAGTGAGCGGCTTGGGAATAGAAAGAGATTAAGGAAGAAAGATAAGGAGGAGCCGGGCGTAGAGGAACTTGAAAACAATAGAAAGGAAATTAAAAAGTAAGCAATTTTCAAAAGAAAGCCAGCACACAGAGTGCAGAGTAGAAGTGATTGAGTCACGGGGGGAGAGGGTGCAAAGAACCAGAATTGAGCACTGGTAGATAGAATGAAGGGGGGCATGCTGAGATGCAGGAAGGCCAAGGAGAAGAGAGGAGCAATAGAACAGTCAGGAGAAAACTAATGAAGAAATAAGGAGTTTAGTGAGGAACTGACAAGGTTTGTAGCGGCAGGAGTGAGAAAAAGAGGAGATATGAGTAGAAAAGGATAGGGCAGCATTGGGGATAACGCCAACATTACAGGCAGAGTGAGAAATGGGGAGGGAAGGGGGGAGAGAGCGAGGAAGGGGAGCGAGGTGGAGGAATAGTCAAAGCAAGGAAAACAGAACCTCAGTTTTAGAGGGATTGTGGTGGACATAGTGAGAGGACATCAAAGATTGACTGGCAAGGAGACTGGCAAAGAAGAGTGATTAGAATCAGCAAAAGAGGGGAAGGATAGAAAGTCTCAGGAGCTTAGCTAAAGGGAAACACGCTCAACTTGGAAGCAAGACGATGCAGAGCAACACAGGTTCGATCTCCGGGTCTGCGCTTAGAAACCTCTGGCTATTAAGCGCATTATAATTAACCAATTACAATTACAAAAAAAGATTTGCGAATCATCCACATAGAGGTGATGGGAAAAGCCAAAGGACAAGATAATAGAACGCAGGGGGAAGTGTAAAGAGAAGAGAGACAGGAACCGTTCCTTGGGGAACAGCATGTAAAAGAGGAGAGGTGGAAAAGAGTGACCAGCCCAGGAAACAGAGAAAGTGCGCGCTGAGAGGTAAGAACGAAACCAGTTCAGAACAGAATCGCAGAAAGCTAATTTGCTGAAAGAAGAATTGCGCGATCAACCATATCGAATGCGGCAGAGAGAGCAAGGAGACTGAGAAGCAAAGAAAGTTTCGATTAACGAGAAGAAAGAACTGGATTAATGACGGACAGAAGAGCAGTTTCCGTAGAGTGGCGAGGTCTAAAGCCGAGATTGAAAGGAGGTAGGAGAGAGTGCAAATTAATGGAGGCAGAAACCTGGGAATAAACAATGCGCTCCAAAAGCTTAGGAAGAAAGGGAAGTAGAGATATGGGACAGAAATTGGATGGCAGAGAAGAATGAAGGATCGGTTTCTTCAGGACAAGGAGTATAGAAGCAAGCTTGAAATGAGAGGGAACTACAGAAGAAGAAAGTGAAGTATTAAAGAGGGCAGTGAGATTGGGTAGAAGTGACAAGTAAAGCGAGCGGATTATAGGAGAAGGAGGAGAATCACCTGGGGAGAAGTAGGTTGCGCCCCAGCTAGCGTGGAAGAAACATGGCCACCTGGAAGAGGGTGGCATGCAGACATCACATCACAGGGGGGAGGGACTAGAATGGACCGCATGCAGTAACGCAACTGCCTCTTTTACCACCATTGTGAATGTGGGCACTCCTCCACTGCCAAGGGGACTCTTTGTAGTCCAGTGTTTTCAAACCTCAGAATCAGGAGGAGCGTTAAACCCGATAGTGTTCTGTAATATTGCTCTGCTTGTTCTACCGTTGCCGACACCTTCGCGAGGGAGCCTTAGGAGTGTAGCATTGGCGGGCGCATTCCTGGTGTGGAAAAGTCTGGCAGGGAGATCCCGTTTTGATTGGTTCTGCAGATGGTGGATAGGTGCCAAGGCTGGAATGTTCCCTCTCTGGCATTGGTAACCAGTGTAATGAGAGACTCTTCTATGGAGTGTGGCCTTGGCTCTTATGGATGCTCTGAAGATGAGCTCTGCTGCTTCTTGGTATGCAAGGCTGCACGCCACACAACCAACAATCAGCAGAAAGGCCCTCTGGGGGATGACTGTCCAAAGCGACCTTATGCATCGCACAGATCAGCAGTCTAAGTATCAGGCGAGGCACCTTCCATGGTTCTCCAGTGGGTAAAGGCACACTCCATGGAGGCTAACACGAGCAGGGCAGCTGCAGGCAACATATGGGCAGCTGCTGGAGCTGAACCAACCATAAGGGGCTCATTTTCAATTGAGCCACAGCGTGAATGGCAGGCGTAAAAGCCTTGAGTAAAGCTTTAACGCCTTCCATTCACGCCAGGGCTCATTTTCAAGCATTGGTGGAGAGGAGGTGGCGGAACGCAACTTGCGTTTCTGCCGCTCCCTCCCTCTCCACCATACACATGCTCCAGCATCTGCCCCGGGATGGATTTTCATGCCGACACAGATGCTGGAGATCCCTGTGGGGTCCGCCTGCCTGTTATGCCAGCGTGCCAGGCATCATTTACTCACTTTGCACTGTGGAGTGCAAATGTGAAGAGCAAAGGGCGGCGTACATGCTTGTACAGCACCTTGTACCCTTTACATTTGCACACAGCGGCGCAAATGATGAAAATTTGGCAGAGGGAAGCCGCTTACTTTACAGTATAAACGTAATGGCTCCCCGCTGTCGAATTCAGTTTTTATTGAAAATGATCCCCTAAATGGTGTTGAACAGCGCAAGCGTGCAACGAGGGGCCATTCAAGAACAGCCATAAGGGATGGAATTGGAACTTAGTTTCCAAGTGTGCAGTCATCTTTAGACCTATACTTCGTGTCCAACCAAATATCCTGGCCTATATGTGTGCAATCACCTCTTCCCCCCCCCCCGCCCACCCGGGGTGTCATTTCCGAACCCATCCTCTGGCCGAGCTGTAATTGTCCTGTATGCTGCACCTCGCCCCGGTTTTAGATGTGCAACCAACTAGGCTTCAAGGGTGCAAACATGCCCTGGCACAGTGGCATCGCTAGGGGGATGCTGGCGGGCCCCTCCTCTGAAATCCTGGGCCCCCCCATGAACACCCTATACCTCAGCTGGGCTACTTTCTCTGCACTGTCTGCAGTGCTGTGTCTGTCAGCACAGCACACACACAGGGCCGCAATCAATGCTGCCACACAACAAGGAAGAGCTATTAAGTTCCCCCTGCAGCCAAAAGCAGCCGCTCCAATCATTAGCGACTTAATGGTTTAGTGCCTACATTCTGATGGGAGGGGAGGTGCAGTGGGGAGTGATAATTGTTGTGCACAAAAGATTTTCTTCAGGAGTGCTTCTGACGTCACATATTGCCCTTTTATTGGAATCTCCCCCCTACTTTTGTCTGTGGCCCCCCTACTTTTGTCTGGGGCCCCCCCTCTGTGCCCCTCCTAAATTTGATTCCTGGTGACGCCACAGCCCTGGCATAAGCTTCTTCTAGGCAACCATTCCTTAGCAGCATAGACTTCATAGTAACAATCCCCCCACCCCAGGTTTTGCAATCAATGCCCAGTTTATCTTTGATGCAGCACAGTCCTCCAGGAGAAGTGCTTGCACCTGATGCTGAGGGTCAAGAGGAGAATGGGGCACCACTTACCCCAGCAGCATCTGGCACCTTCAGTGGTGGGTCCGGCCTGTGTATCTTTGCCTGGAGCACTGTGCAATCAAGCTATCGTTCTGGCAGTATGATAGGGTGTGGCTCAGCTTTCCCCAGCAGCATCTGGCACATTCAGTGGTGGGTGTGTCGTGAGCATCTTTGCCAGGAGCACCGTGCAATCAAGGTATCGTTCTGGCAGTGTTAGAGGATGTGGTTCTGCTCCAAGCCAGAGTTCTTCGCAGTATCTACAGGTTGCAGAGGGAGATCCGCGGCTGGTGAATATACTGGGAGGATACTTATAATAGTATAACCCTTCCTTGCTGTGCAAACTACTAAATGCAACCTAAACATGACATCACTTCCTCCTGTATAGACGATAACGCCTCTGTGCACTGGAAACAGGGCAGGGAACGATGTGCACCTCGCTGTGTCGCTACTTCCTAGGTGTCTATAACTGGAAGCTGTTGGTGGGATCCCAAAACTACCCAGGATAAAGGCTGGGGAACCTGATAGAGCTGCTTCCTTATACCAGTGCGGGGAGCCTTACTTGCACCCTTCTGTTTTCCTAAAGGTGTATTGGCATCCATGAGGAGGGTATAGATCTCTCCTCTCGCTCCTCCACATCGCGCGTTGGAGTTAGGTTTCTGCAGGTTGAGTATAGACACTTCTGCGCTGATCAGTAAACATGTGTCTCCCAAAGTCTCCCTCCCACCAACACTTCAAAGGCTCATCCTGTCTTGCATGGTGTCGCTGAGGCCCTAGAAACCAGAGTGCTTCAGACTCCTCTGGCCTGGTGGTCCCAGCGGCAGCTCTGTGGTGGGCTCTAGGCCTGCTGCTAGCTAAGCGTCTTGTGGTGGAGACCTGGGAGGCATGTGCTCACTCTCCGGGACACTATGCTCTTGTGAAATACCAGGCTTCATCATACGGGGAGAAAGGTTTATCTTCATCGCTTGGTCACTGAGCACATCCCAACAGGTTTCCCACCAATCGGGAGTCTCCTATGCCCGGCTGGCTGGGGTTCTGCAGACTAAGCAGGAGGCACCCCCTGCTTTACATAACACCTACCTACCGCACATCCAGCGCGCCTAATTCTGCCATGACCTATATCATGCACACAATTTGTGGCTTTGAGCTCTGGAAGGATTTTTTCAACTTCTCTGATGGATACAGGCCGAGAAGAAAACTGGGGGATAAGATGTTGTACAGTCCTCAAGGGTCTCCTAACAACATTGGAGGAGACTTCAAGGGACCGTTGAGCTACGATCTAGGTCTCAATAGTGCTCCTGATCTTAAGAATCGTGTTGTTGGACGTAGTGCATAAGCTTATTACACCAACCAGGTGAAGCAGTTGGACCAATGGCGATGGCATGACCTTCTTTAAGAATACGCAACAGGTTGAAAAGATCTTTAGAAGAGTTCACAGCCAGGGAGATTTTGCTGTTATACTTCTCCTTCTTGAAAGCTAATAGTGCTGCCCTGTATCGGGACTCAGACATGGCCCATTCCTGATTCTGTTCAGTGAGACTAGATGTACGCCATTTTGTTTTCTGCTCGCCTCTTGATCCTATGCAGTTCCTCACAGTAGGGCTATCAATAACAGGGCTTAGCTGTGATCTGCCTGAGTGGAGAGACCGCATTCAATGCAGTTTTCAAAAGAACTATGGTAACAGTCAACTTTCTGGTCATGGGATGTTTCCAGAAAGGCATCCTTGAGTAAGGGCCTGAGTTTATGGGCCTTAATCTGGCAGGTGATTTTGCGAGAATTACGACACATTTGTGTGGTGCTAACAGGAGTGCCCAGTGCTTTCCCAGGCATGGCTAGTTCAAAATATAGCCCTAGATTGTCAGACCATGGGCATTTAAAGGGGTTGATGTTAGAAACGACATTGCGTTTGGCAAGAATCCAGTCTCTGGTACACTCCTTTTCTTGTGTTGGGCCACAAACAAATTGGGAAAGTACAACTCTCTAAGAGCTGCCTTGCACTCTGATGCCTCTTTATCATAAGGGTCCAGAAACCCTACGTTGAAATCTCCCACAATAATGTTGCAAGTTCTTAACATTTTCTCCAGATTCTCAGTCCTTATGTCTAGGCAGTGGGAGTGTGGGAATTGGCGCCTCTTCTGCTTGGGTCATTAGTTCCTTCCTCAGGACCAAGCCCTTTGGCCGCAGGAGAGGTGTATCTCCAGTTTTGCCCCACAAGGGGGAGCATTGTATTTTACGATCACCCCTACCCCTCATGCTCTCCAAAAGGGGTTGAGGATTGTCCTCCAGCACGGCCCGGCCAACTACGTGCACTGCAGGGGGCCTGTGCACAGTCTATATGACTTTGTGTCCCATGTTGTATCATCTTTACTGCAAGACAACTCCTTATGCATTTCTTCTGAATCTTGCAAATTCTGGCTTCTTTTTTCTAGATACAATTTTGATTGATTCTTCTGCCAAGTTTAAATGCAATCGATACATATCTTAAGAACAATGGGTGGAGTAACCATTCCTCAGATCAAGGTTGACCAACTCCAGGCCTGAGGGAAGGATCCATGTCGGATTTTCATGAGACCCCTCATGAATATTCAGGGGATACATTTGCATACAATGATTCTAAATCAATGCATTTTTTTCCTTGTGAATATTAATGAGGGATATCATGAAAACCTGTTGGGTTTCTGGCCCTTGAGGCCTCGAGTTGGGCAACCCTGCCTTAGATGTTTGCCTTGATATTCACTAGCACGTCTCGACTGGAGGTCTGCTATTTTTGCCTCTCCAGGTTTTTTAAACTATCAATACAATGGTAGGAGTCGTAGTCCAAAACATCTGGAGAGCCACGGTTTTCAGATCCCCGATGTGGACCAAGGACTGCCATAGTTCTCGCTTAGGGACAGGAGTAGACACTCACTGGGGGTCTGCAGGGGTTGTACATACCTACCTGTACATACATATCTGTGCTCTCCAATGACAGGAGCCCTTTATTTCATGTTCATTTTAGGGATTTTAAATAAGCTCTGCATGATTTATCACATGTTCTTTAAAAGCAGCCCATAGGAATCAATGGACCTCATCACGAGTTAGGCAGTAGCCTTTAAATGCAGCAGTAAAGGTTTTACCGCCACATTTAAGGGATGGCCCTATCATGAGTTGGCGCTTAATGGACTGTTTTTACCTCCAGCTTTTTTCTGAAGGCAAAAATCCCATTTAGTGCCCTGTTTTCTGGGTTATTACCGCTGGCTGTATTAGCGTGCGGTATTAGCACAGAAACCAATGGGGAATGGGGATTTACCGTTAACGCCCAACCTGTCATCCGGTGGTAATACTGCCGGACCGTTGGGCGCGACCGCTGTTACAATTGGGTGGTTTTAGAGCCAGGATACCGCCCAACTCGCAATGAGGCCCAAAGTGTTTTTAAAATAAGTCATGTGTGCAGTACGTGGATGCATATTTCTTAAAAGATGGATGCGAGCATCAGTGTACAAAGATCCTCGTGGTGTGGTGTAAACTTTGGAAAACCTCTCTTTTGATACAATATCTCCATCAATTGAAGTGTCAACTCCCTTCTCTGGTGCTGTCTCACAGTCACATGTGCCCTGCACTCACGATTCTGGATATTTCTTTTATATTCATTGGAAAATGTTTACAGAGACTATGAGTCGCCTTCTGTGCTTGTTCTGCGATGTTAGAATATTATTTTTAAAAGTGTATTAAAAAACCCACATACTTCAAGAAACCAAAAAGCGTTGAAAATCTCTCTGACCCTCGTCCAGTAGCTGTTTCACCGACGCAGACTGATTTCTGATGAAGGGAAATCCTGCCCTCTAGTGGTCAAAATGTGAAACGTGTGAGGCTTATCCATTGTGTGCCTGCTTAAAAGCTTTGTGTACATGACCGTGTTTATGTTTGCCTAAACCGCCAGTCAAGAATCTGCTGGCCTCCCACATGTACACAACCGCCTCTTGAGCAGGCTCAGACTGGCCTACAGGCCAATAGGACAATGCCAGAACCAAAAACTTGAAATGCTAGTGTGGCCAGTTTTTTTGGTCAAAGTGGGTCCCCTTTTCACAGGAGCTCCCGGCTTCTAGTGTCCTCGCCTTTTCATCCTTAATGGTTGGGTTGGCCGCCGCCAGGCATCCCTTTAAAGGAATGCCTGGCGAGGGGCAGAAACACCAATAAGGATGAAAACATGTGGTGCCGTCCCCCCCCCCCGCATCCTTTTATATAAGTGATGCCAGGCTAATCACCCTTGAACCCCGGGGTTCGAGGGTGATGTTCCCTGCAAAGGGATACTTGGCAGGGGCGGTGCCACCATTAAGGAAGAAAAGGAGTGGTATTGACCCCCGCTAGGCATCCCTTTAGTTAAGAGATGCAGGGATCAGCACAGGGCAGAGGGGGGTGATCACTGCAAAAAAACTGTCTGGGGTCGTCTGCAGCCTATCAGTCCATTAAGACAGGGATCGTTAACGGGGCGTGGCCTAAGGGGCTGTGGGCAACCCCTGCCAGTAGGCCACACACCCCTGACGATTTCCCATGCCACTTAAAGCACTGGCAGGAACCATTGCTCTAGTGCCCCTTCCCCCATTTCCGTTCACCCAAGCCTTTCCATAACTTTCATCTGCTTGGTGTCCATCTAACGTTCTTAAAAAGGCTGAAATGGCAGTTATTCTGGCAGGCTTTCGCCAGTTTGATGGGGGCAGGGGGACTTGACCTGTCCTCCCGCCCCCTTTCCTTTAGTTTTATCTAAGGATTTCCATGCAGTCTGTATTAGCAGGAGCCACCGGGCTGCACCTTTGCCTCCTACTACAAAAGAAAAGGCAAGCAATGTACTTGTGCAGCTGCTGCTCTCCGGAAAGTTGAGGCGTAGTGACACAGTGAGGCGGGGTGACACAGTGAGACGGGGTGACACAGTGAGGCGGAGTGACACAGTTCGGCAGGGTGACACAGTGAGACGGGGTGACACAGTGAGGCGGAGTGACACAGTGAGGCGGTGTGACACAGTTCGGCAGGGTGACACAGTGAGACGGGTGACACAGTGAGACGGGGTGACACAGTAAGGCGAGGTGATACAGTGAGACGGGGTGACACAGTTCGGCGGGGTGACACAGTTCGGCGGAGTGACACAGTGAGTGGGATGACACAGTGAAGCGGTGTGACACAGAGAGGTGGGGTGACAAGGTGAGGCAGAGTGACACGGTGAGGCGGAGTGACACAGTGAGGCGGTGTGACACAGTTCAGCGGGGTGAAACAGTGAGACGGAGTGACACCGTGAGGCGGGGTGACACAGTGAGACGGAGTGACACAGTGAGGCGGAGTGACACAGTGAGGCGGTGTGACACAGTGAGGCAGGGTGACACAGTGAGACGGAGTGACACAGTGAGGCGGAGTGACACAGTGAGGCGGTGTGACACAGTTCGGCAGGGTGACACAGTAAGGCGGGGTGATACAGTGAGACGGGGTGACACAGTTCGGCGGGGTGACACAGTTCGGCGGAGTGACACAGTGAGTGGGATGACACAGTGAAGCGGTGTGACACAGAGAGGTGGGGTGACAAGGTGAGGCAGAGTGACACGGTGAGGCGGAGTGACACAGTGAGGCGGTGTGACACAGTTCAGCGGGGTGAAACAGTGAGACGGAGTGACACCGTGAGGCGGGGTGACACAGTGAGACGGAGTGACACAGTGAGGCGGAGTGACACAGTGAGGCGGTGTGACACAGTGAGGCAGGGTGACACAGTGAGACGGAGTGACACAGTGAGGCGGAGTGACACAGTGAGGCGGTGTGACACAGTTCGGCAGGGTGACACAGTAAGGCGGGGTGATACAGTGAGACGGGGTGACACAGTTCGGCGGGGTGACACAGTTCGGCGGAGTGACACAGTGAGTGGGGTGACACAGTGAGGCGGAGTGACACAGTGAGGCGGGGTGACACAGTTCTGCAGAGATGCTTAGCCCTCAGCACACAAGAAATGCAGGTGACGATTTACCAGAAAAACAGGTTTTACAGATGCCACTTATATGCCTCGAAGAACAAAAGAAATAGCCCTTCACTGCACAGTATTGTTCCAGTGTCCTCTCCTGCTCTAGCTCACCCGCTCTCTCGCATGCTCTCTCTCGCTGTCTCCCTTGCTCTCACGCCTCTGTAGATTTCATTTTTCTTTCTTTCTTTCTTTCTTTCTTTCTTTCTTTCTTTCTTTCTTTCTTTCTTTCTTTCTTTCTTTCTTTCTTTCTTTCTTTCTTTCTTTCTTTCTTTCTCTCTTTCTTTCTTTCTTTCTTTCTTTCTTAGTTTGATGAAGCTATTTAATAAATAGTTCTGCGCTCTTAGTAGACAAAGATACTTTTCTGGAGCAAAAATGCATGTTTTCAGCTAACACGCATACCCACAATGCATTGCTCAGTAGCTCTGTGCTGGGGGTGGACTTCCAGGGATGGCTGCTGGGGGGTGCTGTGGCGCAGCTGCCTATTCCACTCTCAGGTGGAAACTTGCAACGGTGGTATTTGGTTTTGAAAATCTGCCCAACTCTAGACATGATCCTTCATTTTTGGTAAAGGTTTTTTATGCACCAATATTTGGATATATGGGATTTATGGAGGGGGTTATAAAAGTTGAAACATATATTGAAACGTGCATTGAAATCCTCTGCTCCTACCTAGTGCAAAAAAAAATCACGCACTGATCAAGAGCAAATTAGAACTATAAGCTGGCGGCCAATTCCACATGAAGGCTGTCTTTCTTAATGAAAATCCCGCAAAGGGGCATCCCAGAAATCTGTTTATTTATTTTGTTGGTAGGGTTCAACATTTGAGATGTGTGGATGCCAGGCTTACACGTATGGGAGTGGCAACCAACATGGGTCTGCGGACCTAGGTCATGGTCTACTGACCCGCTCGACTAAAACATTTTTGGAGGGGTGCAAATTGTCATTCACTGCGAGAAGGTTCTGACCCGTGGCAAGGCTAGGGCGTGCCCCAGAGAGAGGAATACGCCATCCATTGGCCGAAAGAAAAGGTTGATTTGAACTGTCTGGTCGGGAGTTCCAAGGGTTGCAAGCGCTGACCCTAGAGGGTGAGGGGTATGAGCATTTCTACATGGTCCTCGCAGTTATAGGTGGAAACAGTTATTATCAATCTGCAGACCCCTTGGATTCTGGTCATGCTCTAGGGTAATTGCAAAAACTGTGATTAAGAACACTGCTACCATGGTAATGTACCTGTGGAAAATGGGTCACAGGGAAACTGAACAGTGGACATGGCCAACGAGCATGGCCCAGGAAAAGTACCCGCAGGGCAATGCCTTAAGCTATGCTTGTGTGTCGAATCAACTTCCGGGGCACCAGTGGTCGAGGGATAAATATCAGTTTCTAAACCATCAATCAGCCCCACACCACAAGAGATCCGAAAAGATTGGAAACGCAAGTCAATGATCAACCTGCTTTGTCCAATTTTGGTAACATGGACAGAATGGCAGGTTTATCTCCAAAAGGTCGTAGATCGTTGGTTTGTTGCAACACAACGAAAATACAATTATTACCCAGTGATAAAAGGGAATGTCCATTCAAGGGTTTATACACATTTCTACTTTATTATAATCACAACAGACAGTTCTAGCAACACTATGAAATACAACTCACCCTGTAAAGGAATGCAAAGGGCAGACAGTTTCAAAGAAGGAAAAGGGATGCACTCTGGATACTGACAGGAGGGTGGTCGGTATAGTAAATAATCGCAACAGTTGAAGGATACTTGGCTTCAGCACAAAGGGAGCAATGTGTCTTAAAATGTCTCTAGGGGGCTTCAGAGAAGGACCACGGGGACAAAACCACAATGTTCCTTGTGCTTTTTTTAAAATGTATTTTTTATAGGTTATTTATAACACGCTTAATACCCAGAGGTTTCTAAGCGAGGATCGAACCTGTGTTGCTCTATGTCGTCTTGCTTTTAAGGCAAGCATGTTGCCGCTGAGTTATCCTCCTGAGTCTCTTGTAACTTCTTGTTGTTTGACAGGCTAGAGTCGGTTTCAGGGCACTTCTCAGCTTCTGTGACAGAGTTCAAGATGGGAGACAGCTGTGGGTACCAGGTGCCAAACAGTTTGGTGAGCGAAGCAGGACTGACAGCTGCAGGCTGGCCCACACAGCGGCTTGGGATCAGGAATCGTTGTCTCAATGCTGGTCGGTGGTTCTGAAGCACTGGTCGAGAAGTCTCGGATGGCTTGAAGTGACTGTGGCATAACAACTGTAAGCGTTGCAGTCGATTGTAGCTCGAGGGACTCGACTGGCTCGAAAATGACCTTTTAAGGCAGACGTCAGTAGATGCCTATTAAAGCACTTCTCCTACTTTCTTCACTGGGCTTGTGTCATCCTTTAAGGTGGATGGCCCAAAACTGGGGAGTATGTTGCAGGCAGCTGCCTTGGTTTCGGTTTCAGACACTCTCTTGCACTTCCAACCTAGGAAGCTTCAGAATGGTTATGATGGCACCAAGCCATGATATATTGTGGGAGTATACAAATGTCTCTTTTAAAAGAAGGCAGATACTGTGATTCATCCCCTGTAGTCCTCTCACCTCCCTGAGCCTTTTCTCCTCTCAAGTGATCCTCTCACAGAGCTCCACCCCCAAGGTTTGGATCAGGAAGTATCTGCCTTTCCCGGGGCCACCAGGGAGGAGGCTTTAGGCAGGGATTCAGTGAGGGATCCACAGGATTCATCACATAAATCCCACCCATCTTCCTGTCTGTTGTGGATCAAAGGGTCTCTCTGGGTAATGGAGCTCTCTGTGGTTCCTGATTAAAGCGGCAGGTCTCCATTGAAGCTGTAGCAAGACCAGACTCTCTGGCTCCTGCAAATCACATTCTCATACCTTATGAATCGGGTCCCCATGCATGGAGGACTACTATAAACACTCAGTCCGAGTCTCGACAATTCACTGTCAATTGATACTGAGGGTGGAAGCTGGCTTCAGGTTTAGACAGTATCATGTGAAAGGTTGTTGGGGTTTCCTGTCTCCTTTGTTAGCCTCTGCAGCCAGGCCCCATGTGGGCCTGTTTGAATTACCCTATGAATGGTATGCAAATCAATGCCACCAGCTGCAGGGCCCAACAAAACGACAGGCCAGATCCATGGAGCCTTTGTTAGTTTATCAAGCTGGTCATGGCAGGAGGAAGGCTTGGTTCTCTCCCTTCTGGCGATGCATCATGTACTTCTCCTGTCATATACCAACTAAATACGACAGGGGGTGACTGCACCTGTAGGTTGTGTCCACCCAGAGTACACAGGTCGATCTGTACGTCATGCAGCAAGCTATAGAAATGTATGTGGATTAGCCCCCACAGATTTTCTGATCTACCATCATTCGATTTCATTTAAAAATTTCAAAAAAGCCCAGTTGAGCATACACCCGCCGTGCAGATGGTTGAATTCCTCACAGCTGCTCGTTCGTGCCTTCAGGGGCACTGTGCCATGGCATGGCCAAAGGCTGCCACTGCAAGTAGAGGTTCTGTGCTTGGGCAACGCATGTGAGGGTTGTAGGTCATAGGAATGACAACAAATGGATCGACGGGTCAAAGGATCGACACAAAAGGATCCCCCCAACCCCTGTTTTTGTGGTAAAAACCACTTTTTTTCCCTAAACGAAAACCCCCAAAAAAAAATATAATTAAAAAAAAAATGTGATCCTTTGACCCGTCGATCCTTTTGTGTCGATCCTTTGACCCGTCGATCCTTTGACCCGTCGATCCTTTGAATTCGATCCTTTGACCGGACACCTAATGTGAGCACATCAGGTAAGTGCACTGTGCATGAGGGATGGACACAGAGCATGTTCTGATGCAAGGCGGAGGATGGTCACTGTGCCTGGGGTATGACTGCAGCCAAAAGCACTGAGGAGCAGCATGGCCAAAAGCCATGGCCCACAGAAAGCGCCTGCATGGTATGACCATAAGCCATTCCCTGTCAGTAGCGCAATCAGACGCACAGAACCCAGGCATGGCCACATGCTCCACTGTGGAAAGTGGTACAGTGCCTGGAAGGCCATGTGAGCACTTCAGGTAAGGTCACTGTGCATGTGGCATGGACGCAAGCCATGCTCTGTGGGCACTCCGGGAGGGGTCATTAGACCTGGGGTATGACTTGCAGGCACTTTAGGCACAGTCACTGTGCCGGGGCATTGCTGAAGGCCCTGAGGGAAAAGCGGAAAATAATATTCACTTCTCCTAGTATCTCTAGTCCTTCCCCTTCCAATGCATTCTTTAGGCGTGACTTACACAACTTCAATTCCTCCCTTCTACGACACCTGTATTAACTTCCATCCTTCTCTCGCAATTTTTTCTACCCCCTCTGCCGAAGAAGCTGCGTCCACCCTTCCTTCATCTCTTGCTTCCAGCCTCGACCAACTTTATCCTCGTTCTCCTTTTCAACCTAATCGCAAACCTGCCTAACCCTGGCTTTCTCTCCATCTCTGTGCAATGTGCTGCTTTCTTCGTCGCCTCGAAAGGCGCTGGCTCAAACTCCGTTCTCCCACCAATCACGCCACTTCCTTTTCCTATCATACTCTCTGTCAACAGTATTAACTCTGTCAAACGCATTTATTTCTCTGACCTTCTCCATACTCCATCTACTCACCCTCAACGTCTCTTTCAAACACTAACTCGGCTTTTTTCTCCTCCTTTACCTGATCCTTCTATTAATTCACCCTTATCAGCATCTGACCTCGCAAAGTGCACTCTTCACGCTGGGACATTCTACTCTCACCCTCTTATAACCCCTCTCCTTCACCCCCCTATGCCTTCCAACACTATCTCTAACTTCACCCCCGTTTCTGACTCCCGAGGTGGCTCTCCTCCTGGCTAAAGCTCACCCCACCGCTGCCCCTACTGACTTCATTCCTTCCTCACTCATTCCTAAAATCTACCCGCTGCTGGTACCCTTTCTTACCTCTTTTTTCAATATCTGTATCTCTACTTCTACCTTACCCTCTGCTTTCAAACATGCCATCATCATTCCTATCTTAAAAAACCTACAGCTAATCCCCCTTTTGTCTCAAACCTTCGTCCTATATCTCTCTTACCCTTTCTATTTCAACTCCTTGAGCGTCTTGTATATTCTCAAATTTCCTGATTCATCCCTGGTCTATCTCTTCTTCCTCCCACTCAGTCTGGCTTTCATCCCCGTCACTCCACTGAAACAGCCCTGACTTGCATGATTAACTCTCTTCTCACAGCTCGTTATTCTAAACACTCCTCTGTCCTTATTCTTCTTGACTTCTCTGCTGCTTTGGACACCGTTAATCACTCTTTGCTTCTGGACTCTCTCTCCTCATTTGGCTTTCATGGCTCTGTTCTATCATGATTTTCCTCTTATCCAACCGTACTTTCGTTGTCTCCTGGGGTGGCAACACCTCTTCGCCCGCAATCATGGTGTTCCTCAAGGATCAGTTCTTGGTCCCTTTCTGTTCTCCTTATATACTTCTTTCCTCGCCCCTAAAAATCTCTTGTTTTGGACTATCTCACCACTTCAATGCTGATGACACTCAGCTCTTTCTTTCGTTCTCCTCTTTCACGCCTGACATTCATTCCACTCTTTGAACTAGTCTGTCTGCCATCAAATCCTGGATGAGCTCCCACTTTCTCACTTTGAATTCCGGATTTTAAGAGGATTCAATTCAACACTACAGCTAAGTCAATGCCTAGTCTGGGATACTGAATGGAAACCCTTATTAATATATCTTTATGTCCAGTTCATGCGTTCTGGATGACTACCCCTATATAACACCCCTCTCTTGGAATCCTCCTGACCCCACTGAGCCAAGAAGTAGTTCTGTTTTGCAAGTTAAAAGGTTTATTTGAGAATTTAAACAATATAGATATATATCACACTTTATAATAAATTAATAATTGGATATCACACTTAATCTGATATGTAATCAATAATGGATAGTCTGGCACTAGCACACTTCTTTATAATCAATGATGAGTGGTTATAGGATGGATAAGATAGCAACAATACTTTATGGTTTCAAATGGATGCAAGGTGGAATGAAAATGCAGTACAGAAAATACTCAATATGATTTCAACAAAACAATGTAATCACTTTTCTCTGGCAATTCCCTCCCCCCTTTTTTGCAATGCAAGGAAATGGAAGGAAAGCACACAGTTCTCAGAAATGCAATCAAATGTGATTCAGTTCACCCCAGTAAGCTTAGACTACAGAAGTTTAAAACACAGGCCCAAAATGCTTTTATATGTGCTGGCAATGAAGTGAAAAATATATGCTAAAAATGCTTTTAATTCCCTCTAGAGATTCAGGGTGAGTGGTATCTAGTTAATATTAGTCCAGGCTCACACTAGCAATGATTCAGGGATGATTAGCAGGTTAAACGAACTTTTCTTTAACGGAAGGCAAGCAGCAGCAGATTTTTACACGTGGAGAAACTTGCAAATCGCGGTAAAATTCGCGGGTGCGCCGGGCGCGATTACAGAGGAACTACAAGGACTATCACTATCGTTTTGGGGTCCTAGGATCTCAGCTTCCAGATGAAAGTTACTGCAAGTCTCTAGCACAAACGGTCACGGAGATATGAGCGATTAAATAAAGGTCGTTTTTCAGATTTGAAATTTTAAAGTTCAAAAAGACAAGTGCAGCTTGCAACTAGAAAATGACAGGTGACAGCTTTACAAATGACAGGTGACAGTTAGGAGGCAGTTTTACTTAGATTAAAATAGATTGAATTATATTATTTTAACTAAGAGATTGGTTCTGCACAGTCTTGCTAGGTACTCACACTATATTCTTGAATTAAATGGGCCTCGCCACGGATCTGGTCAGGTTTTAGACTGGACTCTGGTCTCTGCACTTCACAGTGATCTGGGTCAGCTCTGCTCTCTCTCTGGTTCTGGAAATTTGATAGATTTGAAGTCTCTATGTCTGCTCTGTGAAGGTTGAGGGAGGTAAAGTATGGATTTTCCCGGCAGAGCTTCCAGCTGCAAATGGATTTGAAGGTCCCTATCTGTCCTGTCTGTCTGCTTTTATGTGTTTTTAAAATGGGTGTGTGTGCAGCATCACTAGGCTCTACCCCTCTCCACTTGTCATTGGCCACTTCATCCGCTTCCACTTGATTGGGGGAATGAAATGAAGTGTCATCATGATGAGGTCTGTTTATGATACAGAGAACCCACCCCTGTCAACTTTACACACAATCTATATTTGCTCAAAAAACATATTTGCACAGGTACACATTTGTTTAAAATTACATGCACCCTTCACATATCACAGGAGGTATCCCCTGTTCAAACTCTGCTCTTCCTGGGGGCTTGCATTCAGAAATGGCACATATTTCACTTTTTAACTGATTTTGCAATGTCGGACATTAACCCAAATTTACACACGTGTGCACGAGGAGTATGGACATTAGTTGATGAAGTGTCAGATTTTTCACATGCACACATTTTGAGTAATATCCTCTTTTCCGCTAAAACCCCCCTGAACATACCACCGGGTCCTAACACGTCTTAAAATGTGGGCAGAAAAATCACAAGAATTATGGTATCATTTAAATAATTTTCACAAGTCCGCTCTATGAGTTATTCATCTTTTTAGAGTTATGTTCTGGCCCCAAAGGGGTGTGGTTTCCCCCCAGCACAAGGTTGAATTTCTGGTTTTTCCAGTTCTGCCAAGCCAGCTTGCTCTCACAGGCAGTGCTCCTCCCCTGTCCTTCCAGGAGGAAGCTCCATTTACGACTCCCGCCAATAAAACATTTGCCTGAGTCAGGACAGGGCTTTGTTCAGAGCTCCTGTATTCTGTGGGGGCTCCCCTTAATTCAATTATCAGAGAGATGGCATATCCTTAGTGTGGCCAGCAAAAGGCAGATAGGCCTGGGAACACAGCTGTGACTCAAGTTTCACTCCTGATGGGGGTAGTTGCCAGTCAGAATTCAGTTCCTTAAGCCAGGTTTCAGATAAAATGTCACTTTTTGTTACCCAGTTTAAGTCAAGACAATGTTTACATATGCAGCTAGAATGCTGATTCTAAGTTTAAAACTATGACATTTAAACAATTGCAACCTATGTGACACTCAAAGTAGGTCACTCATTTCTTTTAAACATTTAGATTTTTAGTGTCTTTCAGTCCAAATTTACTTAAACTGCTGAAATCCACAGCTCAGCCAGTCTTGTTATAAACCTTCAAGTCACTTCAGAATATAACTTTACATTGGATCCACCTCTCAGTAAGTCTTTCTTTGGCATGTTTTGGGTTCATTTATTCAGTTTTCTACAAAAAAGTAAAATCTGGTGTTGTTTTAAAACACCGGCTTTTGGATAGTGGTGAGTACTGGTATTGCACCCCTTTTTGGGATTTAAGAAAATGAATTCCCAACAGTTATGGGTTTGCTTTTGGCAATCAGCATTGCCATTCCCAATGGTTTCAGACTACTGTGTGGGTAGTCCAATGGTGGTTTTAGGCAGTGTCCTTCTGTGCCCATAACATCGGCAAAATGGGTGGCAGCCTATTCTTCATGCACTTCCCTGTGCATTTTCTGGGAAGCTCTGGCCATCATGATGTTTTCCATGTCAGTACTGCACAGTTTTGAGGTATGGCTTGGATGCGTGGATAAAAACATCCCACAGGATAGACCGAAGTCTTATTCTTTCCCGCAAGCACTCTCTTACCACAGTCCCCTCCCCCATGTATCTCCTTTCCTTCTTCCAACCTATCCATCTCCTCTACTGCCTGCAATCTTGGTCCCTACTTCGATTCTAACCTTTCCTTTGCTCACCATATCTCTCTCACATCCTGCGCCTGTCGATTTCATCTCTACAGCATTCTCAGGGTCCTCCTTCCTCACTTTCCATGCCTCAAAGATTCTTTTTTTTTTTAAACTTTATTTTCAATGTAGAGAAAGAAGACATCAATTTTAAAAAGCAATAACATATTTACAAAATTATATACAAATTCACAGAAACATCAAAAACAATAGTATCTATAGAAACGAAACCCACCCTAATCCGCAGTTCACATCTCATTGCCTACAAAATCTAATTCAATACAGTTCCAAAAATCTCCCCCATATCGTTGCAAACAAACCATTTTTGCCTTGTCTCCTATATAAATGTTCCTCCATAGCTGCCAAATCTCGCAGATTCTTATCTGCTCGTTAATGTTTTCTCAACTTTTATATTATTCTGTCACCTTCTTTGGTCTTCCTCACTCATGTCTTGCTCCTCTTAAATCTATCTATCATTCGGCTATTCGCTCACTTTGTCTTCTCTCTTATCGTGACCCGATCTCTTCTTCTCTTGCCTCACTTGGTTGGTTGTCTTTCCACTCTCAGCTTAAATACAATGTTCTTTGCCTAGTGTTCAAATCTCTCTACAGACTTGCCCCTGACTATCTTGCATCTCTCCTTTCATTCTACTCTCCCCCTTGTTCTCTCTGCTCCTCAGATCTCTTTAGACTGACCGCTCCCCGTCCTCCCTGCGTGCAATCCCGCTTTTTCTATTTTCAGCTCCTCGCCCCTCTTCACTGGAACTTGCTCCCTCTGCCCCTTCGCTCTATTACTTCTTACTCCTTATTCCGTTCCTCCCTAAAAACTCACCTGCTTCAGTACCCTGATTGATTGTTACCAGTTGTACCAGAACCATGTTTTTCACCACTGTTCTTATGTTCTGTTGATCTCTTATGTAAAGCGCTTTGGATAAAGGTGCTATATAAAGAACAATAAAAATGCAAAAGTACAAATACAACATATTTTGTTTAGGGTATACATTCCCTAGCTGCTACAGAGGGTAGGTGTGCTGTGCCTAGGGACTATGCCCCAGTCCCAATACCCACAGGGCCCACCTGCTTTATTCTAGCCGTCTTATCCGTAAATGAAATTAGATAGACCTCTGTCCCTTTTTCCTGTAATACTTGGCTCCTGAAACTGTGAACACAAAGCGCGGCATTAAAATGTATTATAAGCTGCAGACTTGTTTTTCACACCCGCATTTCTGCAAAGTAAGACTGCCTATGATGTCATTGAAACTGAGAGAAAATGTATGGTTTGCTGCACATGCGCAAAGGTGATGCCATGCAGGTTTCTTTGCATGTCAGCTGGCTTTGCACATGCGCAGCAAACCACGCATGCGCTATTGGCTTTAATCATGTCATCAGCAGCTGTCTTTTACCCAAGCATGGACGTAAGTCACAAACGTGCCATAGTACAGCACAGATTAGTCAAGGGCAGTCCTGTATATGGTGCAGTGGTCGAAGTGGGTGGGAGCGATGCTCCTCTACTTAAGTTTTATTGTTCCTATACTTTAATTTTAAAAAGACACCATTCCAGAATGGTTTCGTTTTAAAATAAAAGTGTAGGAAGAAGTTGAGAGTTGCACTGAACGTTCCCTTAAACAGCAGGGGCTTTTGTTTGGGGGTTTGTATTGTGCGTGGGAGGGGGCGTGGCGATGGGGTCTGTGTGGAAATGGAATAAAAGCCTTCCTTAGCAGGATAATAGTTTTGACCAGTTGTATAGGACCTACAATTGAAACATTTTCCCATTTGTTAAAAGGTTCGAGAGCTTCAGAGAGTAATCATTATTGTTATTTTTGAATCGTTATGCACATATCCAAAGCACTGCATCTGGGCGCAAATGGTAAGAGCAAGCAGCTGAGATAAATAGTGAATCAAAATAATTATTGAAAAAGGTAGGTTTTAATTTTTTTTTCTCTTCAATGTTATGTAAGTGTTCTCATTGAAGGTCGGCTGATGTATGAGTTGCAAGCTCATTGGCCAAAGATGGAAAAGCATCTATCGCTGCGCCGAACAAATTTAGATGTAGGAATCATAAGCAGATGTTAATTTGCAGACCAAAGAGTGCGCTTTGGTTGGTAGGTCGAGATTTTAGCAGAGAAGTAATGGTGGGCCAGCCCATGAAGGCCCTTACAAACCAAACTGAGGGTCTTAAAAAGGATGCATTGCTGAACTGGCAGCCAGTGCAAGCTTCTACAAAATGTTGAAACCGGAGCAGCTTTGAGGAGGCCAAAGAGTAGCCTAATGGCTGAGCTTTGGAAACATTGAATGCATTGTACATGGTTTTTAGGTATGCCCATAAGGAGGGAGTTACAATAGTTTAATTCAGAATTGACCAAGGCTCCAACAACAGCAGGCCGGTCGTCTCATGAGATCAAAGGCAGAAGAGGTCTTAGCAATCTCAGTTGGAAGTGAATAGATTTAACCATTTCGCTCACGTGAAGGTTACTATTCACATTTGCCTGCCAAACACACTCAAGGTTTTCTACTTTGGAGGTGAAAACCGTTGGTACGTCAAAGATTGCCGGACAGAAGAAGAATGGATACAGATGTGTAAGTTGCTTATTTGCGCCGAAAACAATGACATCCATCTTGGAAGGGTTTAGTTGGAGTTTGTACTCCAACATCTAATGTTTAACTTTATATGCACCGGCTAACACTCGATCAATGGCATCCATAGGTTTTTTGTAATCTGACATAGATTTGAGTGTCATCAGCGTATGAGTGATAGCTCAGGTCAGATTGAGAACTAATATTAAGGAGAGGTCGAATGTGCCGCTCCACATTGAACTAAAAGTGAATCTGAAAGAAAAAAATCCCATCTTTACTTGCTGAGAACGATCAGACAGAAAAGAGGCAAACATTTCAGTGAGTCCTCTGATAATCGTGCAACCGTAGCTAATGCTGAGATAATAATATCAAAGTCGACAGTATAGAAAGCAGCCGGCAGGTCAAGCATGACCAGCAGGTTGAAATCCCCTTATCAGCGGTTGATAAGATATCATCCCAGACAGTCAACAGCACCCTTTTGGTACCATGCCCTGGTAGCAAACCAGATTGATACGTGTCAAGGATACCATGAGCCTCCATAAAGCTTTGTAATTGGACCATAACAATTTGGTTGTACTAGTTTAAAAAGTGCATGTTTTGAACTTCTAACATTTAGATTCTGCAGTTGCTAGGAGAAAGCCTTTGTGATGTCAGAGCTGCTCCTTCCCCGCTTCACATTCAGATGAGAATGTGTGGAATAGAGGTCTGGTGGTTCAGGAAACACGCTGACTCAGGTATGTAGTCACAAGTAGGTTTGTTGTGGACTAGGATACACATAGAGGATTCCAGGTAGGTAAGTACAGAGGAGCCAGAGAACCGGGCATCCCACACCCAGGATGGTCGGATGTAACTGCCCTAACTGACAGACTAGGAACACCGACATGGAACAATGACACCAACACTCCACAGCATCCCTCTCTCAGTCACGCACCCAATATGCCATCCAGACCAAGACAGACAGATACAACAGAATGTCAAAGGCAGCATCAGTTATTACGTTTAACATATGATAAATAAATTATTTCACAGACGCTGGATTTAAAGTGGGGCTGACTACTCTATCATTGAGTGTAACAAATTATCCTGATGGCATCCACAAGTGTAACATATGATGGGGTCATTAGGTGTCAATTTCTCAGGAAATAGTTACTGAACAATACTTTGATTTCCTAAAAACTGGATACATTAGTAAAAATGCCCCATATAACTATTCCCCTTTTTCGGTTTGTGGGGGTCCATCGAGCATTCCCGCCGGAGTCCCTATTAGCGGCTGCTGCGAATATAAACATATGCATTATTTTTCATAATGTCACCGCTTCAGGCAAAAGCTCCCGGCAATGTCATGACGGAAAGCAGTGAAACATCAAGCAGAGCCTTTGCCGGCAGAAGACGGCCTTGCTCAAGATCAACCAGCAATGGCACGTGTGGGTGCCCCCTTTCCACTCATCAGTCAACGTTAGTGAGGTTTCACCCTCATTAAGGTGGGAAGCTCGGTAACACCTCACCAGCAAAAGTAAATGTTATGGTTAGTAAAAAGGCGGGAAACAGGTCCCCAAAGGCAGCATCTCATTGAAAGTAAACATTCCAAAAGTGTAACCCTCACAGAGCCCCCAGCGCCCTATCAAGAGCTTCTCCTTAGAAATAGCAGCTGTGACATTGCACTGTTTGCACTCGCCTCGGTTGCACTCTGTGTAACCTCGCCTGACGCCAATGCCTTCCCTCTGCAATGAAGACTCGATTTGCTGCCAGAGGAGTTACCCCGAGAATGACAGAACACAGGCCACATTTCCTTATTAATTCCAACTACACAACATGGCAGTCTGTAATATCTGTACAAAAGCCTGGAAATAATGTTCTTATTGCAGGCTAGTTGTGACAACACAACTGTCCTGTGATATGAACATGACATGACAACCACTCTGCAATCAGTTATTACACTTCTGTTGTGGCCTCACAACAATGCCTGCAGCTTGAGCCAGCAGAGAGTATTCCAGCTGTCACTGCAGCACTTAAAGGCATGACAAGCTTTTCAAATTCCTTGCTTGCAGAATAGTTTTCTGTGACACATTACAGCCATTAAATGAACTGTTTATGGTGGAATGTTTAATGCGTGCACTGTGGACTTTACCTCATGTGAGCAAGAATCTGCTTGTTAATACTTATTTTAAAACACAAAATGAACTTTTTTTCAATACATTTTATTACACTGTTTGAACTTTTTTTTCTGAAACACGCTAGGAGCTGCATTTTTGATATTTTTAATCCAAACAGATTCTATATTGATTATAAGGACCAGCAAATGGAAGGTCTCTTAAGTTATATTAATCAAGAGGCAGGGCATTAAAGGCAATGGGCCTCATTACGACCCTGGCGCTAATGGGTTAACGGCGCCGTAAAAGGCTGTGGCGCCGTTAACCTATTAGCGCCTGATTACGAGGTCCCTTTGCGGGACCCGACCTTAACGGCTGGTCTACACCAGCCATTAAAGTAGGGACCCGCAAAGGGACCTTGGTGCTAAGTACGGTACCGCAATTTGCGGTACCGTAATTAGCGCCTTCCCTATTCCCATTATGCCCTATGGGGCAAAAATGGGAATGGGGAAGGGCCATGGCGGCATGAGGAATTACCGCCCCGCCAACCTTGTAATGGGGTGGTAATTCCCCCTTTCTCCATGGCGGAGTCGGTAAGTTACCGGCATGCACCATGGTGCTATTTGCACCATGGTTTTCCGCCTGGGTGGTAATGAGGGCCAATGACAGTGTGTGGCCATGTATTATAAGGAATAAGTACCCCCTACCCTACATAGAAATGATATTGCAAGTCACCTTGGGGTTCTGTGATCATATCAAGGAACTCCGCTTTCTTCTTTGTTCCTTTATTTGGTCACGAAACTCCTCAGTGATTTGCAATACCCTCATAATGTAGGGTAGGGGGTGCCTTATCCCATATAAAACAGATTCTTTATTCTTACTTTTCTACTCGCCAATTTAGATTTAAGGTGTTTGTTTTGAAGCCTTACAAACGGGCGTCAAAGTGTAAAAAAAAAGAGTAGTGGAACAATGGCGGATTTCCCCGAAACTTAAGGGAACGTGAAACCCTTTACTTTCCACCATCTTTGACCTCTGCTTACATAATGTCAAAAGCGTACATATGTAGCAATGGCGGACTAAATTTCATGCGTGAATCAAGCGTGTACTTTGTTTCAATATGCGATAGGGCATACTTCAATAGCCAAACCGTTTTTTGGGTAATCAAAAGTCTGTTTGCATGATGTTATGTATCTGAGATGAACTCAGCCTTAGCATCAGCTGGCAAGGTTTTGGTTGGTTAACATTGTTTGGAATCTGGCCCAATTTATAGTAACCAATGAACTGCAATGGATTTAAGTAGGTCGGGAGTTTTTTCATTGATGAAAGTGAAATACCTACTTTTAAGCTGTAACATATAGGGAGTAAGAGTAAACTGGTATTAAAGGCCCTGAAAAGAGATCTGGGCCCGGCATAGGGGATTCAGGAAAAACACAGCTAGAAACACTCCTGGGGTCTCCCTCCTTGTGTAACCAACACAGAGAATGAATTTGTGAGCTGCTTGCAGTTTGTTATTTTTGGTTCTTCATGATAAAATGCGCAGAATGTGGTGTTCAGCCATCATGCAGGCCACGCTCGTGCTGTTACTCCCAACCCCCGTTTCATTCAGCCCTTGGAACAGGGATTTAATGCCGCTAGCATCTCGGGTTACCAAAGCCGTAACCCGGGGTGCAAAAAGAAAAGTATTTTCAGTCATTGAACGGGGCGCGCCTCGTGCGTCCCATTCAGTGACTGAAAATACTGTGCTAAAATGGCCACCATGGAAAGAGAGCCCCTCTTCCCTTTCCATAGCGGTCGTATAAACTGGGAAGCAGTTGCAGCGGCCTGCGCCACAGCAACAAACGGGTAAGTGGGGTTGGGAAGGTGGGTTAGAAATGGAAAAAAATGAAATAAGGGGACGGAGGGTGGCGGGTAGATGCCGGCCGGGGGAACCTGCAGTCCAGTGGCTTGGAGCGCGGGCTGAGATTGTAGGTTTCAGCCCACGTTTCTAGCCACATGATTGGCTGGTTCCCCGTGCCAGCTGCTAATGACAAATAAGTCTGCCTGGCACATTTCTCTAGCTGAACTGTCAAGGTGAGGAGGGCGAGGGGCTTGGGACTTTTGATCTGCTGCTGAAAATTGGCCTTTTGCACAATCTCAACCATGGTTCATCGTTAGTGTTTCCTTTTCAGAAATGAATAACTAAAATGTGGGTAACCTCTTGCCAAAATTAAGCTTTTGTTGTAGGGTAAGGACCTGAAGGTCAGACAGTTTGTTGTTCATTGCTTACTGCCTGAGGGCCCTCAATTTGCCCCTGGCCTTTGGCCTTTTAGATTGTTGCAGCCGAGTAGCAGGAGTCACACTATTTAGAGTCGCAGGTTGGCCCAAGTCCTGTGTATGTTTCCAAGCATTGGGAATCTTAGACACATTTTCCAGGGGGGCCCACTTCATTTTGAGTTGCGTCTCCGCTTAGTCAGTGTAGGAGTATACCTCCCTTGCAGGCATTGCTGTGCTATTATTGCATCGTCCAGGTGACTTGATTTGTGAAACCATGCAATGGATTTCATAGCATTTGTAAAACCAAACAACCCGGGTCCACCAAAGAATTATCTTACGAAACCGGGGACAAAGACGGGTATGTGCTGTTGAGGCTATGGAGCTCATTTTCAATGAGCACTTAACGCAAATGAATGACGTAAAAGCCTTGCAAGGCCTTTACACCATTCATTCGTGTCACGGCTCATTTTCCAGGATGTGTATGGTCAAGAGGAGGGGCGGAATGCAACTTGCGTTTCCGCTGCCTCACTTCCTCTCCGCCATGCATTTGCACCCGTGTGGATTTTCATGCTGGGGCAAATGCTAGAGATGCCTATGGGGTCCGCCTGCCTTATGCACCAGCATAAAGCAGGCTGACCATTTACAATTAAACACTTTCTGACATGCTTGCATGCCGGGCAGCGGCCACTTGTAACTGTGAACACTGCTTACCATGTACGCATGGCAAGCAGCGTTGACAAATAAAATGAAACACTGCACAACATGCAAGCATGGCAAACGCCACTCCCAATTAAAAGTAAACGCTGCCTGCCATGCAAACCTTGTATTCGTTTTGAGGAGAGATCTGAACATTCCCCAACATCATTTACTCAATTTACGCACTCCATGCACACATTTGAAGAGTGAAATCCTCTTTCAATTCAGGGCAAAGATCTTCACTTAATATCTACAAACTCACGGGCTGATGGGAGTTGTAGTTCAAAACATCTGCCGAGCCAAAGGTTGCAAACCCATGCGTCTGGAGAAGAGCAGAACAAGATGTTAGGGTGCTTGAGACCGACAGAGTGACTTGGAGTGCTAGCTTGTTTTAGCTTCAAGTGTGTATTTGTCCTTTCAGCTGCTTTTGTGTCTTTAACAATGTGCCAAACGTTCTGTGAGCTCAGCCAGAAACGGAGAATCGGCGCATTATCGACGCCTTTAGGCCTGAGCTTAGCTTGGCATGTCAGCAGTCTCTGTCGATTGGCATTAGGTAGTCGTACAACTGTACCAGATCTGTAAGCAGGCGCACCACCATGCTTCATAGCTGGTGTGGAGCTTGAATGGAAGCAGAGCACGTATGTAACAAAACATATGGATTCCTGGGCAAATGATCGGACCCTATGAGCAATGAAATTGCTAACAGGCTGGATTGGCCCTGGACCGCCATTCTCGTTCAAATCTTGCAACCTCCCCAGTATTTCAATGGGAGTCAAGGTTTCTCTGCATTATAGCGCCATGGCGTTTTACCGCCAGCCATCGTGCTCGTGTGGCAGCTAGAGGGTAATTGCGTCCATGTAGAAGATGTTCATTAGCAAGTGCTGGTGTAGTTGAACGATGGCTACCCAGGTGCAGTTAGGTTACCCAAGGATGGTGCCTGGCCTGCCTGGCGCCCCATCAAGGAGTGTCCCCTGGATGCCCCTTTGCAAGGGACGGGTGCATTGCACAGTGCCCACTTAACTGCACAGAGCGAACATGAATATATTGTGTTCCAGGGTTAAAGTTCCCAACTGCTTTACTAATAAGAGGCCAGCCAGAAGGCATGATTGCCACCAACCAAAGGGACACATGGGGCATCATTAAGACCCTGGTGCTCCCGTAATGAAGGGGGCCGGTACGGGACCGGCACCCTTCATTACGGGAGCGCCGATTACGAGGTTCCCTTTGCGGGACCCGGATCAGACACCTGGTAAAACCAGGCGTCCTTTCCGGGTCCCGCGAGGGAAAGAGGGAGGTAATAACGGGCCAGATGTAATCTGCCCGTTATTACCTCCCTCCCCATTCCCATTGAGCCCTATGGGGGCTCAAATGGGAATGCAGAATGGTTCCTGCAAGGAGGAATTACCAGAACCCGATATTGGAGCCCGGTTTGGAGGCAGCCATGGTGCTAATAGCACCATGGCTGCCTCCAAACTCGTAATGAGGGCCATGGCATGTCAAATAGGTGTGGATGCCAGCCAACAGTCAAGGTGCCATGGTAAGCCTGCTAGCCTTCAAAGCCTGTGAGAAAGCAGATTCCATCAGTGCAGCAAAGGCGTGTAGTTTCAAGGTCAGGTACAGGCCAGCAAGCTTTGAAGCGCAATCCGTTTGTGTCGTTGCTTTTGTCTGTGTGAGTCTGCATATAGTCCAGGATCCAGAATGAGCTTTGGGCTTTGGAAAGCTACACAGGCAAACACACCCCCGGCCTTGGGTCAGGAGAGAAGATTCCACCAGTTCCCTTCACACTCAGGATAGTTCCCCTGAGTCAAGCCTAAGTACGGCCCCCATCAGATCACTTAAACCTTAAAGCCCTGCCTTTGGAACTCACATCTGCCGCGGTATCGAGTCTGGCCGCTGCTGAGTTTCCCTGAGATTTTCTTTTCTTTCAAATTCGTTCTTGGCGATTTCACGCCCCGCTTCCTGCCCGAATACTTACCTTGGCCCAGTAGGAAACCCACCACTG
The DNA here is from genome assembly GCF_040938575.1 of Ambystoma mexicanum. Lineage (NCBI taxonomy): Eukaryota > Metazoa > Chordata > Amphibia > Caudata > Ambystomatidae > Ambystoma > Ambystoma mexicanum. The sequence goes on along the minus strand of NC_090922.1, from coordinate 439,542,731 downwards.
CAGCGCTTGCGAAAGCTTTTCTGGTCTTACAGTCTGCTTTGGATTACCACGCTGGGGAAACCATGGATCGCCCCCTTTGGAACTCCTAGCTGCGCTGCCAGTGCAAACCTGTTTGCCACCCTGGACAATGTGGCATTCCCAAAACCATTGGTGCTTGTTTGGGAAAAATAGCACCCCATCCTATGGCTGAACACTTAATCGTGCATTTTCTTTCAACCTGTTTTGTGGCAACATTTTAATGCACAAAGCCAAAATAGGTTTTCATGCCTGCTTTTGTGCTGTGGACCTGTGTCATCAGAAATTTCCACTTGCTCAGGTAAGAATTGTTTCTACCGGGTACATGGTGTGTTCGGAATATCTGCTCACTTGCTAATGACAAGGATCCAGGTAATTCCAGTTGCAACTTGACACTCATTGGTAGCCCCTAACAGCACATATTGGTCGAGTCGCTATTTAACCAGTTGAATTTGCTTAGCTTTTCTCAACTGGACATGTTTATTTATTTATTTGCGCATTTATGAAAGCGCACCAAGCCCGTGGGCATCTAGGCGCTGGTTACAGTCAGCAGCAAACGTAAGCAGATAGAGTGAATGCAGCGGTGGAAGTGGAGGAAATGTCAGTTAAAGAGGTGGGTTTTGAGCTTCTTCCTGAAGCTGTTGTAGGACGGTTCATCTCGAAGGTGGAGTGAATGCAGCGGTGGAAGTGGAGGAAATGTCAGTTAAAGAGGTGGGTTTTGAGCTTCTTCCTGAAGCTGTTGTAGGGCGGTTCATCTCGAAGGTGGAGTGAATGCAGCGGTGGAAGTGGAGGAAATGTCAATCAAAGAGGTGGTTTTTGAGCTTCTTCCTGAAGCTGTTGTAGGACGGTTCATCTCGAAGGTGGAGTGAATGCAGCGGTGGAAGTGGAGGAAATGTCAATCAAAGAGGTGGGTTTTGAGCTTCTTCCTGAAGCTGTTGTAGGACGGTTCATCTCAAAGGTGGAGTGAATGCAGCGGTGGAAGTGGAGGAAATGTCAATCAAAGAGGTGGGTTTTGAGCTTCTTCCTGAAGCTGTTGTAGGACGGTTCATCTCGAAGGTGGCGGGCAAGGTCAATCCAGAGAATGGAGGCACGTCCCAGGAAGCTGCTACCCCCCGACCGCTGGAGGTTGAATCTCGGGGTGATTGGGAAATGTTTGTAGGGAGTTCTGAACGGTCTTTCCAGGGTGTGTTTTTTGAGTTTTTGAGCAAGGTAAGGTGGGGTTTTGGTCAGACAGCGATGAGTGATGAAGAGTATCTTGATGAAGATTCTGTCCTTGACCGGGAGCCAGTCGGTGGCTTTTCTCGCCTAAGTGATGTGGTCACACTTCCCAATGTCTAGGGCCACTCGCAATGCATTGTTCTGAATAGTTTGAAGTTGTCGCAGGTTTTTGGCAGAGGTGCCGCAGAGCAGTGAGTTGCAGTAGTCTAGTTTTGAGCAGACAAGGGCTCATGCAACTTTAAGCTTGTTCTGAGCGGACAAGAAGGGTTTGCTGGCAGTGATAAGCTTGGTAGTGTATCCAGATGTGGAGGCAATGTGATTCACATGTCGAGTCATGTTTAGAGAGAAGTCGAGGTAAACATCAAGCGCTTTCATTAATTTGGCAACAGGAATGGTGTGACCATCGATGGTGAAGGCTTTGTATGATTCGTGTGGTTTAGCTAGGTGAGTCGGGGAGTCAATGAGGAAATGCTCTGTTTTATCATTGAAACAGAGCTGTGAGTAGCCATCCATGATTGTATGATCTCGGATATTGTATTTACTCTAAGGGAGTCTTGTGTGTGGTTGCCGGTGAGGGGGACAATGATTTGCGTGTCATCAGCGTAGTTGGTGTATGAGATGCCCTACGAGTCAAGGTGGTCAAATAGTGGCTTGGTGTAAATATTGTATAGTGTGGGAGGCATGCAGGAGCCTTGTGGAACTCCTCAGGTCATTGGTGTTGGATACGTGGAGACTTCGCCGGTGAAGACACGCAAGGTTCTGTCAGCTAGGAATGTGGCAATCCGGTTGGCAGCGTATAAAGAGAAGTGAGCTGAAGAAGTAAGGTGGTGGCAGAGTGTTTGGTGATTGAGGTCAAAGGCAGCGCAGAAGTCGGGGAGTAGGAGGAGGCAGAGGTTGCCTATGTTGTTAGCTTTTGTCAAGCTTGAGATCCAGAAGAGCTGTTTCGGTTCCGTGCTTAGGGCGACCCTAACAATGATTTTCAGAAGGGATGGGACAGTAGCGATAGGTCGGTAGGTAGTGGGAATAGCAGGGTCAAGGACCGTTTTATTGTATCACAGGGGACATCCATGATTCTTTGAGGCCAGATGGTTCTGTGCCTGTGTTGAAGGAGTTGATAATGGTGACAATAAGTGGGAGAAGAGGTTCGGCACATTCTTTTACGATGGAAGCTGAGCAGTTGTCTCCTTTGCATCGAGACGGTTTGAGGCCTTCAATGATGTTGCTGAGAGAGGACACACAGATGAGATGAAATTTGAAGGGAAGTATGTTTCTAGGTTCCCCATCCGGTAAAGTGTTGGGTGGGGGATGGCAGTATGCTAGATAGCTTGGTTTTGATCTTAGCTTGCAGTAGTGCAATTTTGTTTGTAAGTTTCTTTTGGATGGTGTTACATCATGAGTTGCCTTCAATGATGGTAGATGGGGGCAGCTTTTGCGATTCTGATATTGAAGTCAGCAGCTTTGGCAGTGTGAATATTTTGTCTGTAGGGGAGGGAGGTCTTGGCAAAGTGGGCTTTAATGGCAGGAGTGGGTTATTTGTGCCAGGCAGCAGTGGCTGCTCTTTTATTTGCACGGGTGTCCCTGAGCTCCGTGGTGTCCCAGGAGTTTAGATGTTTTTTTTTTTTAGCTTTTTAGCTTTCTGGGCTTTGAGGGTGGCCACGAGGTCTACAGTGTTGCTGCGTGTACTAGTGTAGTAGGGGGTATCGTAGATGGGGGAAGGGGCTGCCTAAGGAGTGGGATGATCCGGGCACTGGTCAGGTTGCGGGTGCTGCGGATCAGAAGAGGCATGCGTAAGGTGGTAGGTGTGGCGCAGGGTGTTCTGTGTTGGCTTGGGCATGCCATGGTAAAGGAGATGGTATGGTGGTCTGACCATGGGCATCCAAAATCCAGTCTAGGTCATGGGAGTGAGTGTGGTTGGTGACTGGCTGGGTGCAGTCTAAGGCTACCATGGAGCTGGACAATGGGGTGGCTGCTTATACTAAGGGGTCGTTGTACTCAAGGTAAAGATCACCCAAAATTAGGAGTTGGGTGGTAGGCTTAAGGCTGGATAGGATGAGTTGGGAGAGGTCTTTGTCGAATGTGACGAGCGGGCCTGGAGGATGGTAGATTAGGTGGCGGGTGATGGTGGTGTTCGCGGAGCGTTTTACTTTGGCGGATATGGCTTCGCAATTTGTTAGTGGGGTTGCACTGATGGAGTATAGAGGAATAGTGTCCTTGTAAATCAGGGCTACACCACCTCCTTTTTCCTCAGTCCTGTTGCAGCGTATTATAGCATAGCCACTGGGGACTGCTATGGGGAGTGCAGGGCCGGCGCAAGGCATGAGCCAGGTTTCTGACAGTGTGAGGATGTCAAGGTTATTAGAGGTGATTAGATCGAGGATGTCATGAGCGTGTACTACCAGGGACCTGGTGTTGAGAAGGGCACATTGGAGTGGGGGAGGCGTGAGTGGCACTGCTCTGACCTGGGTGGTGTTGGCCTGTGCGGTTGTGTATGGTGGGGAAGACAAGGGGTGAGATCAAGGCTGGTGAGCCATATGATATTTGCGGTGGGCATTGTGCTGTCTGCTTGTGGGAGACTGGGCCTCATTCCGAGGATGGTGGTAGGGGGTTAACGGCACCGGTAAGGATGTCGGTGCCGTTAACCCCCTACCGCCACATTCCGAGGTGCCTTAGCGGGTCCCACCAGGAACGGCTGGTCTGACCAGCCGTCCTTAGCGGGACCCGTTAAGGGACCATGGAGCTATTAGCTCCTTCCCCATTCCCCTTGAGCCCTATAGGGGCTCAAATGGGAATGGGGAATGGTTTTCTGAATGGGGACTTACCGAGTCCTCCAAGGTTGGAATGACCCGGTAAGTCCCCATTCAGAAACACTAGATCCTGACCCGGGTTTGGAGGCAGCCATGGTGCTAATAGCACCATGGCTGCCTCCAAACTCGGAATGACCCCCGTGTGTAGTTAGTGAGTGGGGCAGAGCATAGAGCCAGGTGCGTAATGCGTTCACGAAGTGCACATGGATTGGTCTTGGATCTGCACCGCTGGGCTGGTGAGGGCTGGTAAGGGAGAGGCTGGTTGACGTCATGGCGGAGTGGATGTTGTGATTTTCCCTGGGCACGGTGTGGCTTGGTTGTTGACCATGCTAGCAAGGAGGTTAGGCGGTTTTGGTGCAGGTTGGGATATAGTGGCACATATGGGCAGTGCAGATTGTAAGCTCAGGCATGCCGGGCTATTTAGGTGCGTGATGTGCTGGTGAGGCTGCTTTAGGTGTGTGCTCCCTATTGCAGGCTGTGCTGGGCGCATGTTGTGCTGGTGCTACTGCTGGGAAGGTTGCTTGGGGTGTGCGTTGCCTGTTGCAGGCTGTGCTGGGCGCATGTTGTGCTGGTGAGGCTGCTTAGGGTGTGCGTTGCCTGTTGAAGGCTGTGCTGGGCGCATGTTGTGCTGGTGAGGCTGCTTAGGGTGTGCGTTGCCTGTTGCAGGCTGTGCTGGGTGCATGTTGTCATGTTGTGCTTGTGAGGCTGCTTAGGGTGTGCGTTGCCTGTTGCAGGCTGTGCTGGGTGCATGTTGTGCTGGTGCTGGTGAGGCGGCTTAGGGTGTGCGTTGCCTGTTGCAGGCTGTGCTGGGTGCATGTTCTGGTGGTGCTGGTGAGGCGGCTTAGGGTGTGCGGTGCCTGTTGCAGGCTGTGCTGGGTGCATGTTCTGGTGGTGCTGGTGAGGCTGCTTAGGATGTGCGTTGCATGTTGCAAGCTGTGCTGGGCTCATGTTGTGCTGGTGAGGCTGCTTAGGGTGTGCGTTGCCTGTTACAGGCTGTGCTGGGTGCATGTTGTGCTGGTGCTGGTGAGGCGGCTTAGGGTGTGCGTTGCCTGTTGCAGGCTCTGCTGGGTGCATGTTCTGGTGGTGCTGGTGAGGCTGCTTAGGATGTGCGTTGCATGTTGCAAGCTGTGCTGGGCTCATGTTGTGCTGGTGAGGCTGCTTAGGGTGTGCGTTGCCTGTTACAGGCTGTGCTGGGTGCATGTTGTGGTGGTGCTGGTGAGGCTGCTTAGGGTGTGCGTTGCATGTTGCAGGCTGCAGACCCCTGCTCTAGAGGCAAAGGATGTCAGGGATAAAGGATTTAGAAGGATGAAGATGTACACGCTCCTAGTCCACCAAACTTTAAAGGTCGGTTGTGGGACTATTGCTCGATCCATCATAAGGGCAAAGCTTGACTATTGCACCTCCCTTTACCTGGATGCAGGGCAAACACATGCCTTCATCACCACGAGGTAATACAAAATGTAGCAGCCAGGATAGTCTGCAGCACACTTAGATGAAATCACATCTCGAGGCTACACTGTCTGCCAGTAAGGTCAGGGGTCCCTTTCAAACATATGAGTCATTTACAATGCGCCTGTACAAGTGTTCCTATGGGGCTCATTACAAGTCCCCCGGGATCCCGCCGGTAATTCTGGCAGGATACCGGGGGACTTTCGTACCATCTGCGATGCCCGATATCCTGGTATTACTGGGATATTACGGGTGATGGGTGGGGGAGACGCCGGTATATCCCCATTCCCAGGGAGGGGCACCTTGGGATGGGGATGCCGCAATCACGTGTGAATCCGGAAATCATCTGCCGGTAGGGGCCTGAACTCCTGGCAGATATCAGGCCTGCCGATAGATCACAGCCCCTAGCTCGAGACTTGGAGTTTGCTGGTTCTAATGTGGAGAGCCTTCTTTCCAGGTAACTGAGCACTGCGTGTAGATATCTTCTGCGTGCAGCATATCAACAAAAACAAATATACATGGCAGCTTATCTTAATTTGCATAATTCGTATCACAATACAGTGAAACCTGGCAAGGGAAATAAGTCGTGCCAACAGCACCTCATTCCTTATGTACTTTTTTAATCTAATTAATTTGTCTGCTGTCAAAGCATCTCTGAAGTGCAGCTGTGATTAGTGTCGGGAGATCCATAATCGAGCACACGGGTACTAGAGCACGACTCCTCTCTCAAACATTAATCAAAATCCCACATCGATTCTACATCCCAGCTGCAATTGACCTAAAAACCACATCTGGGCAACAGATTGAACTCCTTCAGATGCGATATGCATATTCAACGCACTCCCTTTGGTGTTCCGGAACAGCCATGCTCTGTGCACCCGGGCAGCTCCCTAGACAGCAGAGTCCTGTGCTTGCAGTTCTGAGCCTCGTCCAAGAACCCCTTTCATGGAAGCATCCAACCCGTGGCTTCATGACTGCAGGAGTACATATCCCAGAATGCACAGCAAACTAGATAACATTGGTTGGATCTGCTGGAGTTGCAACACTCACAAAGCAAGCTATTCCTTGGAAGCACATCTCGCCACAAGAAAAATCCTACTTCACCAACTGGTGGACCTCGCCATGGCTACTTGATAGCGGAGAGGCGGGAATACCGTGTTAGCCAGCCAAACTTTGTACGTTATTGTTTGTTTTTTTATTCAAAAAAATATTTTTTAAACAGTATTTTGCAGCAATTATACCTTTATTAGTCTAACTCCATATTTATGACTGCTAGCTTTCAAGACCACAAGGGTCTCTTGCCCAGGCAGTATTAGTACAACTGAAACAGAACCTTAATTTTAAGCGAAGAATAGTTTGAATACAAGTGAGGACAGGAAAAGAAGAAACAAGTTTGTATTCTATGGAGTGTAGAGGGGAAATGTGAATTTGGTGGAAAAAAATAGATACTACTAGCTCCTCTTAAATTCAGATGTTTGTCTATGCCTGTATGCTTTGAAGCTCCCATCAAGGGTCCTCCTGCTCATATCCCTGATGCCATGCCCTCGTCCATGCCTCTGCCGTTCTTTCAGAGCAACAGTGCATCCAGAATTCTGCCAGTGAGCCTGTAAGCAGGTGCAGCTGCTGATTAGTCTACTGGTTGCACACGCTACGCGGATCACCAGCTCTCTGTCCATGTGGCAGAAGAAGCAGCAGAGAATGTTCATTTATGTGAGTGCATTTGACGCTGGTTGGAGGTCCCCGTATCATGAACAGAGGAGCTAAAGATAGGCATAAGTTACGCCTGTCTTTACGCCTCCATTCGGTCCCCGTAGCATGAACGGAGGCGATAAAAATAGTCATAAGGTACGCCTGTCTTAACGCCTCCGATCGGTCCCCGTAGCATGAATGGGGGCGCTAAAGATAGGCATAAGTTATGCCTGTGTTAAAGCATCCATTCGGTCCCCGTAGCATGAATGGAAGTGCGAAAGATAGGCATCAGTTATAAGTTACGCCTGCCTTAAGCCTCCATTCAGGCTACAAGAAATGTTAATTGTTTTGGAAGGCCGTTTGCCCTCCACCTTGAAAAACAACTTGTTTTCACGCCAGCCTGAGATTTTCAAGCCGGCTGGAAACCAAGTACGTCGAACAGTGTTTAATTGTTATTGTGAGTGCTGCTTGCCTTGGAAGCATGGCAAGTGGTGCTTACAATTAAAAGTAAATGCTGCCAGGCATGAGAGGCAGTGTTTACTTCATTTGTACTACAGAGTGTATAGGTGAAGGGCAAAAGGCGGCGTGCACACTTGGACGCCACCTTTTGCCCTTTACATTTGCACCCTGCAGTGCAAATGTTGAAAATGTGGTGGTGGGGACCTACTAAAGGCTTGTCCTGCTCCCCCATGGCACACTCCTGGCATTCAGGCACAAATAATGCATAGGAGACCAGATGTAGAGAGAAATGGGCTGTAATGCAAACACATCAGTGCATGGGAGGGCTTCTCACTGCTCTGCCCCTGCCAGGCCTGGCTCATCTTTATAAACAAATGGAGTGGCTAAATCCATTCTCGACCCATGAAACAGTACGTATGAGCACGTATAATAACAAAAAGGTCAATTTCGGAGAACAGGAGAAAGGAAGCCTGCGAAAGGCTTTCTGTGTCACATCTACGAGGTAGCCGCAGGCAGCCTCTGGCCTTGGGATTTGAACCAGCAGCGTCGTCGCTGTGTACATTCTCAGCAGGGGCCTGAACTGGCCTGGGCAGCCTGAGGCATCACGCATTCCCACAGCTCAGCTCAGCTCTGCCACCTCGCTTGGCAAGGGAGTTTCAGCTGTAGTCCACTCTTTAGGCCAGTCTCATTGCATCCGATGTGCCTCAAAGAAACCAAAAGAAATTCAGCATCAGAGATGGTAACAGGACTTGGCTACGCCTGAGAGCAAATATGCTAGGTTCCTCCATCAAATTGCATGTCTTATCAAATGAGCTCCACAGTGTTGCAGAACCAGGGGATGTTCTAAACTGCATGCTGTGAAGGAATGAGATCACTCTGGACCTTCTTCGTAATAAAAAATAAAATGAAGTGTGCCTCCTATTTTGGCTTCATTACTGGCCACAGCATCCACACAATAGTGTGTTTAATAATGACAAGGGAGGGGGGCGCCCCTGCCGGCAGGAGGAATGATGCATTGCAGATAAGTTACATGGCCAGAGGGTGTCATGGCTGACAGTGTGTCATCAACACTTCCCATCATCGATTTTACAGGTACAGTCCTTTTTTAAAGGTACCCTGTTGCTAGTTTCTATTCAAGGGCACTATTGATCGTTGGCCCTTGTCCATTTCTAATATCTATAGAGTCTAACCATGTACTGCTAAGAAATGGTAGCCGGGCTTTGACTATCCATTGCTCAGGCAGCTTTGCCGCTCTCCACTAAAACTGATCGCATAGCAGCGGGGTGTGGTTTCAGAGACATGCTCATCTTCATTCCACATGCAGGACCAGGATAAACATTGGTCCTGCAAATGTACTGCCAGGCATTGACCCTCAATACTGCAACATATGTAGAGGTGGCAGTGCCCAATGACCGCTGAGACATCTTGATAGGCACTGATTGCCGAGAAGTCCTGAAAACCACTGACCCCAGACAGATGCTACAATTGAGGGGCACGGCACCAATCTGACCGGGAAGTAAATCGCATGCGCCCTCTGTGCTGAATGGCTGCTTTCTCCCCGTGCAGAGCAGTGCACTACAGCACAGGCCGGGGTTCGGGGTAGGGCGAGTCGACCAGTGCCGAGAGTGACGCCGAGTGTTGAGGAGGCAAGAGAAGCAGGCATGCAGCAATGCTTGCCCAGGACGGCCCTCGAGTCTGGCGCTGCGAAAGCACTGAATTCATTAAGTTCTCATTGATTTCAGGTGGGGACAGCACTGGTCCGTGCCGTGCAACCGTGCCAATGCCCGTGAATTGCTTTGGCTCGGTGAGGAGTCGTGCTCGGTCGCTGGGGTTTATATGCAGGCGTGCATCCGCATACAGCGAGGCCGCAAACTCTGTGTTGTTATGGAAGTGGCTACTTTTGAGAAGGGACCCAGTTAGCTGCTATTTTCTACATTGCCCGCTATGAACGTTGCTCTAGCGAACCGTGTGTCGGCTTTAATTATCACCACAAACCGGTCCCTGGAGGAATTCAGACACTTCACATGAATCCACTGCTTTTCAGTTAAATGCTCGGTTACATAGTGTGGTGGGTTGAGTACCTGTGCTGGGCATACAAGATGCATTCTTCACTGCCTCCATTGAAGGCAAACCCTTAATAGTAATGGGGATACGCCACATGATGTGTCATTAGCCCATTGCAGTTGCCGCAGGCAGGCATGCCTTCATTCTATTCTGCTTCACGATCTGCAGATGTATTGCAGGTTTGGCTAATATGTATTTGTCATAATGTGAGCTAAATATGACAAGGGTGTATAACTCATTTTATTTTATCTGTACATTTGTATAGCGCACACACAGCCTTGGGCATCGTGGCGCTGTTATTTGAGGGGAACTTGGTTACAGGGAAGGTACAAGTGGGTTAAGCATTTACATATTGTATATTTATACATATTTGATCATAGGTTATGAATAGACTTTGCAAGTGAACAGGAGATGCAGTAAGTAATCACATGAGGTGAGTGTGATGTTTGAATTTGAATAACCAGATATAATGAGACTTTCTTTTTTTTTTGCGTATCAAACAAGCAGATATCATAGCTGTAAAATAAGGTTTAGAAGGGAGTTTTATTCGTGCCCGCTTTCATTGACCAATAAGGAATTTGGTAGGTAACTGGTGCTATGTGTGAGTTTTCAGAAGAAAACGTTCCATCACAACTCCAATGACTTAAATATTTGCATATTACTTAAACATTTACATATTCGAAAAGGCACTGCCTAATAACAAAGAAACAGCTTAAAAAACAAATGCCCCAGATTTCCAAATCAATGCCTGTTCTTGGGACACCAATGGGAACAGGTGAAGCCCATTTAGTTAATCAGTGTTCTAAGCCTGGTGTGTGTGCTGAGAGCTCTGTAGCTGAATGCCTGTCTCCCATTTTGTTCTGCAGGGTGGTCCTGTGGGGCTTGGCCTTTAATCATCTTAACCAAAAACAGGCCCACCACTTAAGAAGCGAGTACACGATTATACATAAAGAAAATGTATTGTACAAAAGCTCTGGGGAGCGGTTAGGTGGTGTTGCAGGACCAAACTAACCCAAGTCTCAACAATACAACATCAGTTGGCAGTTTATATACCTTTTGCAACAATTTAAAACACTTTCAGATACTTTACTACAACCCACCCCCAAATCTGACTGGACAGAACCTCTTCAAAGAAATCCCATCTTTTCCCATTTTTCCCATTTTCATTGGTCAGGCTGGTCTTCATTATTATCTTCAGATCATATTCAAAACACACCTCTTCTTGGGACTTGTCCGTAGTGGGTCATGGTGTTGGTGCATGGTTGAACGTTAGTATTGAAAACATAATTCATTGCTAGAAATAACTGTCCTAAGAACTTTAACTTTAAGTGTGATTGCACATGGTCCTGCCGACACATCTTGGCAAATAGAGGAAGGTCTGCATAAACAGGATTTTTGTTGAACTACAGATTGTGATCTCCATTCTGTAGACTCCTGCCTCCTTAAAAAAAGACCTTCTAATTTATGCAGCCTGATCTGGAAAACACATACTGTCGGACCCTGACCTCTGGCCTCATGTTTCATACCACCAAACAAATGACTAACCCCCCTCTAAAGGTTTTAATAGAAAAAGCAAGATAACATCTGTTCCCTTGCAAGACTGTAAACCTTGCCCTGCTCGTACGACCTTATTACCAGGTAACTAATTCTTTTTTCCGACAAGAATGTCCCTGCTACTTAGAATGCATGTGTAACAACTAACAGTGGAGAAAAGCACTCCATTGTATGGATTTGTGTTTTTGTTGCATTTGCAGTTTTAATATTGTATCTTTCTACATGCGTGAAAATCTAATATGTATACATTCTAAATAATTATAACACTAGAAGTAACATATAATTCACTTGCTCTGCTTTCACGCCTCATCTCCTCCTTCGCTTCCAACTTCTAGTGTTATGCAGATGACACACAGCTCTTTTTCAAAATCACTGCTGACCCTCTTGCACCCTCCATCATCCCTGACTGCCTATCTGCCATCCAGTCCTGGTGCACCGCCAATGATCTCTGCCTCAACGCCTGTAAAACTGAGATCCTTCCCATTGGGACACTCAGGACATTGCCAAGAAATCCCACATTCAGCTCTTCCTTCTCAAAGGAATTCTCCCTTTTCTCACTTTCCCCCAGAGGCCCAATGTGACCCAATCCCTGGTTCTCTCTGGGCTTGACTATTGCAATAGCCTCCCCCTGAATCTACCATCTTCCACTCTGCAACCCCTCCAACTAATCCAGAATAAGGCAGCAAGACTTATCCTTGGCCTTAAGCCTTAAACCCAGGGACTGCATCTCTCCTGCACTAAAACGTCTTCACTGGCTCCTGGTTGCTGCACAGATTAAATTCAAATCCCTCTGCATCATCCACAAGGCAGTCTGGACCCAGGGACCACACTATCTTCAACTTTTTCTTACTAAATACTCCCTCTCTAGACCACCACACTCCTCTGGCTCGAGCTCTCTGTGTGTAAGGCGTTTTGCTAAATGGAGAGCAGGAGATCTTTCGCTTTCCTCAGCTGGCTCCCTCATATGGAACAGCCTCTCCTTCCCATACATTCACGACTGCCCATCGCCTGTAGACAGATAAGCAGCATAGGATTAAAGAAATGTCCAATGAGGTGGGCCTCAGTCTGCAGCAGGTTCTCCATTACAGTGCCAACGTCCCCCTTGTCAGGCAGCTGGTGTCTTGCTGGAAGTCTCACAGTTGATGGCTTTGGTACTGCGAGGAAGTGAGTACTTGGACTAGGCTAAACTGCATAACACAGCCTTTTCCCCTGAATCCCCTCCTGAGCTACAGTCACCATCTACTGCTAAAAGATGGCACCCAGACCACCTTTGGCTCACATGGGCATTAACTCCATTTCCTGAGAGCCTTGCCTTTGGGCCATAATTTGATAACAGTACTCTAATGTACTACAGAAGGTGGAGGGGATGCCACATTTCAAAATATGTTGAGGTGTAAGTTTGGGGTGATGGGACACTTTGGAAGGCTAGAGAGCCATTGTAACTAAAGGTGTACTAGAATCTATGAAACCCTGCACTTGTCATCTGCTTACCTACCTCTGGATAGTCAATATCCTTTATAGTGCTCTTCTCTTGTGATTGCTTCGCAAACATATAGACACATTGCTGCAATGTTCATGTTAGTCATTTCTTCCATTATGATCTGTAACAAGACATAAGATCCACCATCCCACTGAGTCCTGTCTCATTCACATCCCATGAAAGTGTCCCTCGCTAAAGGAATAGTCTGATTGTTTTGAATATGTATTCTTCCTTTGTTGTTTGTATTCCTTAGATAACCAAGAACTTTGGTACTCTGTAAAAAATAAGAATAAACAATTTCCTGACTATAAATGTGCAAATTTTCACTCTGCAATCTCATATTCTAACCCTAAACAGTCCTTTTGATGATGCAGGGAAGAAGACAACAAGACCCTAGTCCGGGCTCGAACCTTGGAAGTGGGGACGACCTCAAGCTACGTTGATCAAAACCAGGCGCAGTTGTGCCGGGAGTCCTTCCAGATGCAACGCATGTACTTGGAGGAAGACAATGAAAGAAAGACCAGAAACTGTGATAGCTGGGTGCACCTGTGCCTTGACTTGCGGCAGTCGCAACCTCACCACGAACTGCCACCGTTTTGCACTATGTTCATGTGACAAGGCCCACCTTTCCAATTTTAAGCATGTAGACAATAGTCAATCTGTGTGCATTTTTTAAAATATATATATATATGTTTTTCTATGCAAGCATATCTTGTTGGCACTGTCAGAGGGAAATGTGTGGTTGTGTGACAAAAAACCAAACAGGCCAAATGTTTGTCAGATGAGACTGAGCGAGTGCTTCCACTACTTTGAAGCCTCTATGTTCTAAAGTTCTTAGGATTCTGATTTTTTGTATTGGACTTTTTCATCTTTTCTGCGATTCTTGTACTTTTGCCTTATTTTAGATACTGTGTGTGTAATGTGGGTACTGTGTCCTTCCTTTGGGGTTTCTTTTTCACAGATTCCAAATCTGCAGGAGATGTGAAAACCTCAATATTTTTGAAGTACATGTCCGAGCGAGTATCGCTAGCATAGAACCACGGCGCGGGTACATGTGTGATGACGTTGCGGTTCCTCCTCACAAAGGCTCTGTACCACCCAGCCTCTTTGCTTCAACGCCTAAACAACTGCAATGGAAGAGGTGACACTACCTGAAGTCAAAGTCTGTGTCGCCAGGGAATTCCTCTTCAATATTTGTGAAAGGATTGTTGGTCACTGTTTCCTGCGAATGAATTGCAAAACCATACATGCTCACCTCTTTTTCATGAATGATCGGGAAGGCCAAAGTTGGATGTGAGCAGAGGACACAGAGCGTCAACTGGACCACCCGCATTCGGCGGGCCGTGCTCCGCCACAGGTGTGTGGGAAGGAAGGTCCACCGAGGCGTGGAGGTCTTATTTTGGGTAGGGTCTGAAAGCCTTTGAGTGATGAGATTGTAAGGCACAAGCATTGTGGAAAGGGTGAAGCGCCTGGTATTGACACCAATGGATCGAGTTTCCGGAACTGTCTCACCTACTGGGAAAGTTGGAAATCTCGCTTTTGGACTTCTAGAGAGTCACCCATCCACGTGACATTGAAAAGCATTGTGCCGAATGGATTGTAAGCGGGATCAAAACAGAAATTGATGTATGCAAATCACTGGTTCTAGACCTAAATGTAGACATTGTCGAAGGCTGGTCAGTTGCGAGCTGTGATTAGCAAAATAAACGACGCATGTGCTTTAAGGTCATTGAGTAGGGTAAGAGATTGTGAACTCACCAGGGAACTTCATGTCTTGTTGGTAAAGTCCTCTGCAGCTTGCAAGGTGTATAGCCCGAGGAAACTTGTCTTTCCTTGCACGATGGCGCAACACCTTTTCCTTAATGAGGTCAAGCAGTGAGTGGATGACTCTGCTGTGAGAGTCAAAAATGTTACGTTATGGTGTTTGTGACGCAAATACAAGTGTGGCCTGGAAGCATTCAGAGCCCTAGTTAATGGAATACTGCACCTAACTTGTCCCTAGAGCAGTGGTCTCCTTTTTTATCCTGAATCAAATCCACATCGAGTCATGAAATGTTGGCCACCGAATGCAGGCTCTGTTAATGTTGTCTCATTAAGAGTGAACCAACACTCATTTTTAGTTTTGGCTACTAGAGGGCACTGTAAGCACTGCATATAGGCCAAAACTGTTTGCATGAGAAGTGAAGATAGGGGAGATGTGGGATGCGAGGAGGGAGATACAGCCTGTTGGGGGGTGTTTGGCTTTTACCCACCAATTGATCACCCATGGGCATGCTAGCCCCTAAGGACATTTCCACCCACTAGCTGCCCCTCCAACCCTTCTCCTCCCCATGATATGATATGATATGTTATGATATGATGTGGAACTCTTTGAGCTATTGAGCTATTTTAAGAAATGCCATTGTTATTTCTAAGTATTCTTCTGTAAGGCAAGGCTTACTTGCAGCGGCAAACCAGACCCTTGTATATTAGAATTATGGTAAACAAGAGAGTAAGCAGTAATTGTGTCCTTGCATCTGTTCTTTGAACTAAATTCATGCTAACACAAGGATTGGCAAAGCCAACAGTTTAGCTCCTGCATAGGCATAAGAGAGGCATTTGCCAGTCACTGCCATGATATGCCAGGTACTAAAACTATTAGCAGCTGTTGCCATCTTATGGCCAGGTGGTACCATTATGGCAGTGCCTGGCAATGCCTACCCCATGCCTACACAAATGTCATAAATGTTGGCTTTGTTGATGCTTTTTGAACCTGGCGTGCACCTCCTGGTCATTGTACCGTGGCCTGCTAGTACGTGTCATCTCCACAGTCTGAAGATCACTGCTCCAGACCTTTTAAAATTCTGATTTTACAAATGCAATGTCACACAGTGTTGCTGCTGCACATATCCCTATGCAGCAGGAGGGGATGTGACCAGAGTGTTGATCTCTGCTTCTCCAGTGAACCAAACAGTGTGATCGAGGGCGACTCAATGGGCCTCATTACGAGTGTGGCACTAAGGGGTTAACCGCACCAGGAAGGATACCAGTGCCCTTAACCGCTGCATTCCGAGGTCCCTTAGTGGGTCCCACTAAGGCCGGCTGGTTTTACCAGCCGCCCTTAGCAGGAGCCGCCAAGGGACCAGGGAGCTAATAACGGCCCGCTATTTGTGGGCCCGTTATTAGCTCCTTCCCCATTCCCATTGAGCGTATGGGGGCTCGAATGGGAATGGGGAATGGTTTTCAGAATGGGGGCTTAACGGGTCCTCCAAGGTTGGAATGACCCGATAAGTCCCCATTCCGACTACCCGGTCCCGGACACGGGTTTGGAGACAGCCATGGCGCTAATAGCCATGACACCCAATATGTCCCGTTGTGGCTTCGCTCCCCTTAGCTAACGAAATAGTGGGCGCTTTGAAACAGGCTAGCTAAAAATATTGTGCACAGAAATGCATGGGCTAATGAGAAGCATGACACAGGTTGAATTGTGCTTTATTAAGTGATATGTTGAAAACTAAAAAAAAAATATAATTTGCTGGTAGGAAAGAATAACATGGTAACTGCACAGTAACATGTAGTCAGTGGGACTGGGTATGTGTTTGGTTCCATATGCCCTTAGGGGGCCTGTTCCCATACTGATTTGGCGGTCTGTTCGTGGCCGGGTTCAGGCTGGTTGACAGCAGGTCAGTGTCTATTTTGCATAAAGCACCCTCGTGGCTGGCACTGACCCTACCATTGCTTACAGTAAAGACCATCCGGCCCCACAATGCAGCTTGCAGGCATGTTGGTGTCTGCTCTGGGAACCGAGCACTGCTGTGTGGGGCATCACTTCTGCTAGATCCTGATCAAGCGCCCCCTGGCGGTAGCCCAGGTCTCTTACACAAGTACATAACAAAATCAATAGTCACAAAACAATCTGATCGTGTAATATGGCTCCCACATAGAAGTACTGGAATAATAGCAGTTATTATTATGGTGCTCAACCTAGATCCACTGGGTCTACCACTTGGGACAGATGTGATCTAATGGCTATATTGGTGACTGGTTTCTAATCCCAGCTTCCCACAAGGCTGCATTGTGTGATTTTTGGAAAATAACGGTCTCCCTGTACCACTGTTCCCTTATCCACCAAAGCAGCAAGTGCAGAGAAGGGGAACAGACGCTGGTATTTAGCCCTATATATAAAAGAAACGTGACAGCGACATTTACATTTGCATGTTCCATAAAAATGTCCACTGCTACGAAAGTCGATATGGGTTACATGTGGACTGTCTCAAGGACCAGGGCTTTAGGTGTGGCTCATTTGGGGCCGTGGGCGTGGCTTGCATGGTGAGCGTGGTCAGAAAAATACTCAAACCATAGTAAGGTACGCAAACAAATATATATAAATGTATGTAAGCATTTATATATTTGTGTGCGTACCTTACTATGGTTTGCGTACTTTGCAAGTCATCTTTTGTAAATATTGAAATAGGTTGCATATTTCTATGTTTATAAAAGATGGCTTCCATAGTACACAAACTATGGAAAGGTGTGCACATAAATATATGAATGCTTACATGTATAGATTTGTTTGCGTGCCTTACTATGGTTTGTGCACTTTTCAAGCCTTCTTTTTTTAAACAGAAATATGTAACATATTTCGAAGTTTATAAAAGATGGCTTGAAAAGTACACAATTCAAGCCATCTTTTATAAACCTCGAAACATATCATGCAGTCCCCAGGTTCGCTGAGGGCTAAATACTCCTCAGTGACCTGGGAAGTGGAAACAAAAGGACAGTAACTTCCACTGGTGACCCCTCCTGCAAGGGGTCACCAGAGGAAGTGACAGTGACTGACGTTGCTGTGGCTGGTTGGCACTTCTGTCAGCTTGCCTGGCTCATTGGCGGGCACATCTCCTGTCACTGCTGAGGCCATGATGTGGTGGAACGGGGACCCCAGCTCAGCCCCACTTTTTGGAGACTGCAGGGGCCTGGCCCCAGCTCACTTAAAGCACTATCAACAACTAATTTTAAATAACATCTGGCTGGGTGGCGGCCAGAGAGCTGAGCTGAAAAGCGGCAGGGATCTCTCTTGCTTCATCTGCAGGCCTCGTTCGCCTTCACGCTATGCCCTCAAAGAACCCGTACGTGGTTTTGGCCCTGTTCCTGCCTACGTTGGCTTTCTTCCTGGGTCTCCTTGGTTACATCTCTTTGACGCACTACATTATTTGCATATACAGTTGCACGCGTTTTCAATCCAGTGCTGGACTCCTGCCATTTCAGTGTTCAGCTGTAAGAAAATCACCTGTCAGATTTGCTCATGACCCTGCCCCTGCCTATACATTGCGTGCTGTGCATTCTGGGTACAAATGTAAGTAAGCAGCCATGTATAAACCGTGCAGACTGCCACCCTAGTGAGCTTCTGGCCCGCAGGCATGTCCAGGGAATGGAATGTGCCCACACGCACTCAGGGAACATCTGGACACTCGGCTCCTGTTTTGGCAGTGCCCCCGTGCAACATTATAGTAGCCTTCCCAACACTCAGGTGTCGAGCTGGTGTAGTTTACAATGCATATTTGTATATTTTTCATTCTGTGTACCATAAAGCAAATGTATTCACTCGACAAATAGTTGGAGGAGGGGAGACATTCAGACACCCACAACACTGTAAAGGGATTTGCCAGCAGAGATAACACACATGCCACAATTCCATTAAACTGCGTTGTCCACTGGTTGCAGTTCGTGGGTACAGGTTTTCTGACATTGGACTATCTGTGCCCAGTAGAAAAAACAATGTAAACTACAGATGAAACAACATGAACACATGACTTGTTGGATGTCCAAGATGGCATATGCCAGCAATTGGATCCTACAGAAGCTTTTTGAAATTGGCCATACAGAGTTTCCACCCGCGATAAGGGATGCCTTGCTATGCGTTGCCCCTACAGGATCCCTCATTTCCACCAGGGATAATGCATCTCTTGCTAGGTATTGTCCTTCAGGATCCCTCGCTTCTACTAGGGATAATTCATGTATTGCTACGTGTTACCTCTACATGATCCCTCGGTTCCACCAAGGATATTTAAAGTCTTGCTACATGTTGACCTTCAGGATCCCTCATTTCCAGGGATAATGAATGTCTTGCTAGGCATTGCCCCTAGAGGATCCCTACTTTCCACCAAGGATAATGAATGTCTTGCTAAATGTTGGCCTTTCAGAGTCCTTCATTTCTCCCCGGAATAATTATTGTCTTTCTAGGTGCTGTCCCTACTGAATCCCTCGTTTCCACCAGGGATAATGAATGTCTTCCTTGGCGTAACCCTACAGGATCCCTCGTTTTGAGCAGGGATATTGAATGCCTTGCTAGTATTGCCCCTACAGTATCCCTCATTTCCACCAGGGATAATGCACGTCTTGCTAGTTGTTACCTCTACAGGCTCCTCATTTCCATCAGGGATTATGAATGTCTTGCTAGGTGTTGCCCTACATGATCGCTCATTTGACCTGGGATAATGCATGCCTTGCTAGGCATTGCCCCTACAGGATCTCTAATTTCCACGTGTCTTGCTAGGCGTTGCCCCTACAGAATCCCACATTTCGACCAGGGATAATGCATGTCTTGCTTGGTGTTCGCTCTACTTGATTCCTTGTTTCCACCAGGGATAATGAATGTCTTGCTAGGTGTTGCTCCTACAGGAGCCCTCGTTTTGACGTGGATGATGATTATCTTGCCAGGCATTGCTCCTATAGGAACCCTACTTTCCACCAGGGATAATTAATGTGTTGCTAGATGTTGGCATTACAGGATCCCTCATTTTCACCAGGGATAATGCAAGTCTTGCTAAGTGTTGGCCCTACAGGATCCCTCATTTCCAATATCAACAATGCATTTCTTCCTAGGTGTTGCCTCTACAAGATCCCTTTTTTCTACTGGGGATAACGAATATCTTGCTAGACATTGTGCTTGCAGGATCCCTTATGTCTGCCTGGAATAATACATGTATTGCTAGGAGTTGGCCCTACAGGATCCCTCATTTCCATTGGGGATAAGGAATGTCTTGCTAGGTGTTGCTCGTACAGTATCCATGATTCCCAGCATGGATAATGAATTTTGTCCTTGGTGTTGCCCTACGGGATCCCTCATTTTGACCACGGATAACGAATGTCTTCCTAGTGTTGCCCCAACAGTAAGCCTCATTTCCACCAGGGATAATGCATGTCTTGCTAGGAGTTGCCCCTACAGGATCCCTAACTTCCACCAGGGATAATGCATATCTTGCTAGTTGATACCTCAAAAGGATCCTTTGTTTCCACCAGGGATAATTAATGTCTTGCTAGGTGTTGCTCCTACAGCATCCATCATTTCCACTTTGGATAATGCATGTCTTCCTAGGTGTTGTCCTACAGGATCGCTCGTTTCGACCAGGGATAAGGAATATCTTGCCAGGTGCCCCCACTACATGATCCCTAATTTCCACTAGGGATGATGAATGACTTGCTAGGTGTTGCCCCTGCAGGATCCCTCATTTCCACCAGGGATAATGAATGTCTTTGTAGGCACTGCCAATACAGGATCCCTCATTTCCACTGGGGATAATACATGTCTTGCTAGGCATTGCCCCTACAGGATCCCTCATTTCCATCATGGATAATGCATGTCTTGCCAGGTGTTACCCCTACAGGATGCCTCGTTTCCACTACTGATAATGAATCTGTTGCTAGGTGTTTTGACCTTCAGGATCCCTAATGTCCAGGGACAATGAATGTCTTGCTAGGTGTTGCCCCTAAAGGATCCCTCGGTTTGACCAGGGATAATGAATGTCTTGCTGTTGTTTCCCCTACAGGATCCATCATTTCAACCATGGATAATGCATGTCTTCCTTGGTGTTACCGCTACCGGATCCCTCGTTTCCACCAGGGAAAATTAATGTCTTGCTAGGTGTTACCGCTACAGGATCCCTCATTTCCATCATGGATAATGCATGTCTTGCTAGGCGTTGCCTCTACAGGATCCCTAATTTCCACCAGGGATAATGCATGTCTTGATGGGTGTTACCTCTACAGGATGGTTCTAGGTCAAAGGATCGAGAGTAAAAGGGCCCGAGAGGTCAAAGGATCGACACCAAAGGGTCGACAGGTCAAAGAATCGAATGTTTTTTTTATTTTTTTCACATTCTTTTTTTTTGTGGGGGGTTCCCCTTTACCCCCCTTTTTTGCTAAAAATCACTTTTTCTCCCTAAACGAAAACCCCCAAAAAATATATTGAAAAAAATGTGATCCTTTGACCTGTCGACCCTTTGGTGTCGATCCTTTGATCTGTCGACCCTTTGGATTCGATCTTTTGACTAGACACCCTACAGGATCCATCATTTCCACAGTGGATAATGTATGGCTTCCTTAGTGTTGCCCTACAGGATCCCTCATTGCCACCAGGGATAATGCATGTCTTCCTAGGCATTACCCTACAGGATCCCTGATTTCCACCAGGGATAATGCATGTCTTGCTAGTTGTTACCGCTACAGGATCCCTCGTTTCCACCAGAGATAATGAATGCCTTGCTAGGTGTTACCTCTACACGATCCCTCGTTTCCATCATGGATAATGAATGTCCTGCTAGGTGTTGCCCTTCAGGATCCCTCATTTCCACTAGGGACAATGATTGGCTTGCTAGGCTTTGCCCCTACATGGTTCCCTGTTTCCACCAGGGGTAATGCATTTCCTGCTAGGTGTTGCCCATAAAGGATCGCTCATTTCTACCATGGATAATTCATGTCTTGCTGTGTGTTGCCCCTACAGGATCCCTCATTTTCACCAGGGATAATGCATGTCCTGCTAGGCATTGCCTCTACAGGATCCCTCATTTCCACGAGGGATAATCCAGGTCTTGCAAGGTGTTGACCTTCAGGATCCCTTGTTTCCAGGAATAATGAATGTCTTCCTAGGTGTTGCCCCCAAATGGTCCCTCTTTTCCAGCATGGATAATGAATGTCTTACTAGGTGTTGCCCCTACAGGATCCCTCGTTTCCACCAGGGATAAATAATGATTGTCTTGCTAGGCATTGTCTCTACAGGACCCCTCATTTTCACCAGGGATAATGCATGTCTTGCTAAGTGTTACCTCCTCATGATTCATCGTTTCCACCAATGATAATAAATGTCTTGCTAAATGTTGCTCCTACAGGATCCATCATTTCCACCATGGATAGTGCATGTCTTCCTTGGTGTTGCCTATAGGATCCCTCATTTTGACCAGGGATAATTGATGTCTTACTAGTTGTTACCCAAACAGGATCCCTCATTTCCACCAGGCAAAATGCATGTATTGCTAGTTTTTACCTCTTCAGGATCCCTTATTTCCACCAGGGACAATGGGGGTCTTTCTGAGTAGGGCGGTAAGGGTTAACGGTCACCGTTAACGAGACCGGTGCCGTTAAACCCTTACCGCCCTATTCCGAGTTCCCTTTGCGGGTTGGTACTTAACGCCTGCTTTTTGCAGGCATTAAAAAACCAACCCGCAAAGGGACCTAGGAGCTAATTACGGCACCGTAATTTACGGTGCCGTAATTAGCGCCTTCCCCATTCCCATTGAGCCCTATGGGGCAAAAATGGGAATGGGGAAGGGCCCTTGGTGAATGGGGAATTACCGACTCCGCCAACCTTGCAATGGGGCGGTAATTCCGCCATTCACCATGGCGGAGTCAGAAAAATAACGGCGTCAACCAAGGCGCTAATAGCACCTTGGTTAACGCCAGGGTCGGAATGAGGCCCAATGAATGTATTGCTAGGTGTTGCCCCTAAAGGATCCCTCCTTTCTACCATGAATAATGAATGTCTTGTTAGGTGTTGCCCCTACAGGATCCCTAATTTACACCAGGGATAATGCATTTCTTGCTAGGTGTTGCCCCTTCAGGATCTCTCATTTCCACCATGGATAATTCATGTCTTCCTATGTGTTGCCCCTGCAGGATCCCTCATTTTCACCAGGGATAATGTATGTCTTGCTAGGTGTTACGTCTTCATGATTCCTCGTTTCCACCAGGGACAATGAATGTCTTGCCAGGTGTTGACCTTCAGGATCCCTTGCTTACAGGGGTAATGAACGTCTTGCTAGATGTTGCCCCCAAAGGATCCCTCATTTCCACCATAGATAATGAATGTCTTACTAGGTGCTGCCCCTACAGGATCCCTCATTTCCACCATAGATAATGAATGTCTTACTAGGTGCTGCCCCTACAGGATCCCTCGTTTCCACCAGGGAAAATGATTGTCTTGATAGGCATTGCCTCTACAGGATCCCTCATTTCTACCAGGGATAATGGCTGTCTTGCTAGGTGTTACCTCATCATGGTTACTCTTTTCCTTCAGGGATAATGAATGTCTTGCTAGGTGTTGCTCCTACAGGATCCATAATTTCCACCATGGATCTTCCTTGGTGTTGCCCTACAGGATCCCTCGTTTTCACCAGGGATAATGTAGGTCTTGCTAGTTGTTACTGCTACAGGATCCCTCATTTCCACCAGGGATAATGAATGTCTTGTTAGGTGTTACCTCTACAGGATCCATCATTTCCACAAGTATAATGCATGTTTCCTTAGTGTTGTCCTACAGGATCCCTCGTTTCGACCAGGGATAAGGAATATCTTGCCAGGTGTCCCCACTACATGATCCCTCATTTCCACTAGGGATAATGAATGACTTGCTAGGTGTTGCCCCTGCAGGATCCCTCATTTCCACCAGGGATAATGAATGTCTTTCTAGGCGCTGCCAATACAGGATCCCTCATTTCCATCATGGATAATGCATGTCTTGCCAGGTGTTACCCCTACAGGATGCCTCGTTTCCACTACTGATAATGAATCTGTTGCTAGGTGTTTTGACCTTCAGGATCCCTCATTTCCAGGGACATTAAATGACTTGCTAGGTGTTGCCCCTAAAGGATCCCTCGGTTTGACCAGGGATAATGAATGTCTTGCTGTTGTTTCCCCTACAGGATCCATCATTTCAACCATGGATAATGCATGTCTTCCTTGGTGTTACCGCTACCGGATCCCTCGTTTCCACCAGGGAAAATTAATGTCTTGCTAGGTGTTACCGCTACAGGATCCCTCATTTCCATCATGGATAATGCATGTCTTGCTTGGGGTTGCCTCTACAGGATCCCTCATTTCCACCAGGGATAATGCATGTCTTGCTGGGTGTTACCCCTACAGGATGGTTCTAGGTCAAAGGATCGACAGTTAAAGGGCCGAGAGGTCAAAGGATCGACACCAAAGGGTTGACAGGTCAAAGGATTGAATTATTTTTTTTTTCACATTCTTTTTTTTTGTTTTTTTGGTGGGTCCCCGCCACCCCCCTTTTTTTTGCTAAAAATCACTTTTTTTCCCTAAACGAAAACCGCCCAAAAAATATATAATTAAAAAAAAAAATGATCCTTTTACCTGTCGACCCTTTGGTGTCGATCCTTTGACCTGTCGGCCCTTTGACTAGACACCCTACAGGATCCATCATTTCCACAGTGGATAATGTACAGCTTCCTTAGTGTTGCCCTACAGGATCCCTCATTTCCACCAGGGATAATGCATGTCTTCCTAGGCATTGCCCTACAGGATCCCTGATTTCCACCAGGGATAATGCATGTCTTCCAAGGCATTGCCCTACAGGATCCCTGATTTCCACCAGGGATAATGCATGTCTTGCTAGGTGTTACCTCTACATGATCCCTCGTTTCCATCATGGATAATGAATGTCCTGCTAGGTGTTGCCATTCAAGATCCCTCATTTCCACTAGGGACAATGATTGGCTTGCTAGGCTTTGCCCCTACACGGTTCCCTGTTTCCACCAGGGGTAATGCATTTCCTGCTAAGTGTTGCCCATAAAGGATCGCTCATTTCCACCATGGATAATTCATGTCTTGCTGTGTGTTGCCCCTACAGGATCCCTCATTTTCACCAGGGATAATGCATGTCCTGCTAGGTGTTGACCTTCAGGATCCCATGTTTCCAGAGATAATGAATGTCTTCCTAGGTGTTTCCCCCAAATGGTCCCTCTTTTCCAGCATGGATAATGAATGTCTTGCTAGGTGTTGCCCTACAGGATCCCTCGTTTCCACCAGGGATAAATAGTGATTGTCTTGCTAGGCATTTCCTCTACAGGACCCTTCATTTTCACCAGGGATAATGCATGTCTTGCTAAGTGCTACCTCTTCATGATTCATCGTTTCCACCAGGGATAATTAATGTCTTGCTAAATGTTGCTCCTACAGGATCCATCATTTCCACCATGGATAATGCATGTCTTCCTTGGTATTGCCCTAGATGATCCTTCATTTTGACCAGGGATAATTGATGTCTTGCTGGTTGTTGCCCATACAGGATCCCTCATTTCCACCAGGCAAAATGCTAGTTTTTACCTCTTCAGGATCCTTTATTTCCACCAGGGACAATTAATGTATTGCTAGGTGTTGCCCCTACAGGATCCCTAATTTACACCAGGGATAATGCATTTCTTGCTAGGTGTTGCCCCTTCAGGATCTATCATTTCCACCATGGATAATTCATGTCTTGCTGTGTGTTGCCCCTGCAGGATCCCTCATTTTCACCAGGGACAATGCATGTCTTGCTAGGTGTTGCCTCTTCATGATTCCTTGTTTTCACCAGGGATAATGAATGTCTTGCCAGGTGTTGACCTTCAGGATCCGTTGTTTACAGGGGTAATGAATGTCTTATTAGATGTTGCCCCCAAAGGATCCCTCATTTCCACCATGGATAATGAATGTCTTACTAGGTGCTGCCCCTACAGGATCCCTCGTTTCCACCAGAGAAAATGATTGTCTTGATAGGCATTGCCTCTACAGGATCCCTCATTTCTACCAGGGATAATGGCTGTCTTGCTAGGTGTTACCTCATCATGGTTACTCTTTTCCATCAGGGATAATGAATGTCTTGCTAGGTGCTGCTCCTACAGGACCCATAATTTCCACCATGGATCTTCCTTGGTGTTGCCCTACAGGATCCCTCGTTTTCACGAGGGATAATGCATGTCTTGCTAGTTGTTTCTGCTACAGGATCCCTCATTTCCACCAGGGATAATGAATGTCTTGCTAGGTGTTGCTCCTACATGATCCATCATTTCCACAATGGATAATGCATGTCTTCTTAGGTGTTGCCCTACAGGATCCCTCGTTTTGGCCGGGATAATGAATGTCTTGCTAGTTGTTACCGCTACAGGATCCCTCGTTTCCACCAGAGATAATGAATGCCTTGCTAGGTGTTACCTCTACATGATCCCTCGTTTCCATCATGGATAATGAATGTCCTGCTAGGTGTTGCCCTCAGGATCCCTCATTTCCACTAGGGACAATGATTGGCTTGCTAGGCTTTGCCCCTACATGGTTCCCTGTTTCCACCAGGGGTAATGCATTTCCTGCTAGGTGTTGCCCATAAAGGATCGCGCATTTCTACCATGGATAATTCATGTCTTGCTGTGTGTTGCCCCTACAGGATCCCTCATTTTCACCAGGGATAATGCATGTCCTGCTAGGCATTGCCTCTACAGGATCCCTCATTTCCACGAGGGATAATCCAGGTCTTGCAAGGTGTTGACCTTCAGGATCCCTTGTTTCCAGGAATAATGAATGTCTTCCTAGGTGTTGCCCCCAAATGGTCCCTCTTTTCCAGCATGGATAATGAATGTCTTACTAGGTGTTGCCCCTACAGGATCCCTCGTTTCCACCAGGGATAAATAATGATTGTCTTGCTAGGCATTGTCTCTACAGGACCCCTCATTTTCACCAGGGATAATGCAAGTCTTGCTAAGTGTTACCTCTTCATGATTCATCGTTTCCACCAATGATAATTAATGTCTTGCTAAATGTTGCTCCTACAGGATCCATCATTTCCACCATGGATAGTGCATGTCTTCCTTGGTGTTGCCTATAGGATCCCTCATTTTGACCAGGGATAATTGATGTCTTACTAGTTGTTACCCATACAGGATCCCTCATTTCCACCAGGCAAAATGCATGTATTGCTAGTTTTTACCTCTTCAGGATCCCTTATTTCCACCAGGGACAATGGGGGTCTTTCTGAGTAGGGCGGTAAGGGTTAACGGTCACCGTTAACGAGACCGGTGCCGTTAAACCCTTACCGCCCTATTCCGAGTTCCCTTTGCGGGTTGGTACTTAACGCCTGCTTTTTGCAGGCATTAAAAAACCAACCCGCAAAGGGACCTAGGAGCTAATTACGGCACCGTAATTTACGGTGCCGTAATTAGCGCCTTCCCCATTCCCATTGAGCCCTATGGGGCAAAAATGGGAATGGGGAAGGGCCCTTGGTGAATGGGGAATTACCAACTCCGCCAACCTTGGAATGGGGCGGTAATTCCGCCATACACCATGGCGGAGTCAGAAAAATAACAGCGTCAACCAAGGCGCTAATAGCACCTTGGTTAACGCCAGGGTCGGAATGAGGCCCAATGAATGTATTGCTAGGTGTTGCCCCTAAAGGATCCCTCCTTTCTACCATGAATAATGAATGTCTTGTTAGGTGTTGCCCCTACAGGATCCCTAATTTACACCAGGGATAATGCATTTCTTGCTAGGTGTTGCCCCTTCAGGATCTCTCATTTCCACCATGGATAATTCATGTCTTGCTGTGTGTTGCCCCTGCAGGATCCCTCATTTTCACCAGGGATAATGCATGTCTTGCTAGGTGTTACGTCTTCATGATTCCTCGTTTCCACCAGGGACAATGAATGTCTTGCCAGGTGTTGACCTTCAGGATCCCTTGCTTACAGGGGTAATGAACGTCTTGCTAGATGTTGCCCCCAAAGGATCCCTCATTTCCACCATGGATAATGAATGTCTTACTAGGTGCTGCCCCTACAGGATCCCTCGTTTCCACCAGGGAAAATGATTGTCTTGATAGGCATTGCCTCTACAGGATCCCTCATTTCTACCAGGGATAATGGCTGTCTTGCTAGGTGTTACCTCATCATGGTTACTCTTTTCCATCAGGGATAATGCATGTCTTGCTAGGTGCTGCTCCTACAGGATCCATAATTTCCACCATGGATCTTCCTTGGTGTTGCCCTACAGGATCCCTCGTTTTCACCAGGGATAATGTATGTCTTGCTAGTTGTTACTGCTACAGGATCCCTCATTTCCACCAGGGATAATGAATGTCTTGCTAGGTGTTACCTCTACAGGATCCATCATTTCCACAAGTATTATGCATGTTTCCTTAGTGTTGTCCTACAGGATCCCTCGTTTCGACCAGGGATAAGGAATATCTTGCCAGGTGTCCCCACTACATGATCCCTCATTTCCACTAGGGATAATGAATGACTTGCTAGGTGTTGCCCCTGCAGGATCCCTCATTTCCACCAGGGATAATGAATGTCTTTCTAGGCACTGCCAATACAGGATCCCTCATTTCCACTGGGGATAATACATGTCTTGCTAGGCATTGCCCCTACAGGATCCCTCATTTCCATCATGGATAATGCATGTCTTGCCAGGTGTTACCCCTACAGGATGCCTCGTTTCCACTACTGATAATGAATCTGTTGCTAGGTGTTTTGACCTTCAGGATCCCTCCTTTCCAGGGACGATAAATGACTTGCTAGGTGTTGCCCCTAAAGGATCCCTCGGTTTGACCAGGGATAATGAATGTGTTGCTGTTGTTTCCCCTACAGGATCCATAATTTCAACCATGGATAATGCATGTCTTCCTTGGTGTTACCGCTACCGGATCCCTCGTTTCCACCAGGGAAAATTAATGTCTTGCTAGGTGTTACCGCTACAGGATCCCTCATTTCCATCATGGATAATGCATGTCTTGCTAGGCGTTGCCTCTACAGGATCCCTCATTTCCACCAGGGATAATGCATGTCTTGCTGGGTGTTACCTCTACAGGATGGTTCTAGGTCAAAGGATCGACAGTAAAAGGGCCGAGAGGTCAAAGGATCGACACCAAAGGGTTGACAGGTCAAAGGATCGAATTTTTTTTTTTCACATTCTTTTTTTTTTGTTTTTTGGGTGGGTCCCCGCTACCCCCCTTTTTTTGCTAAAAATCACTTTTTTTCCCTAAACGAAAACCGCCCAAAAAATATATAATTAAAAAAAAATTTGATCCTTTTACCTGTCGACCCTTTGGTGTCGATCCTTTGAACTGTCGGCCCTTTGGATTCGATCCTTTGACTAGACACCCTACAGGATCCATCATTTCCACAGTGGATAATGTACAGCTTCCTTAGTGTTGCCCTACAGGATCCCTCATTTCCACCAGGGATAATGCATGTCTTCCTAGGCATTGCCCTACAGGATCCCTGATTTCCACCAGGGATAATGCATGTCTTGCTAGGTATTACCTCTACATGATCCCTCGTTTCCATCCTGGATAATGAATGTCCTGCTAGGTGTTGCCATTCAAGATCCCTCATTTCCACTAGGGACAATGATTGGCTTGCTAGGCTTTGCCCCTACACGGTTCCCTGTTTCCACCAGGGGTAATGCATTTCCTGCTAGGCGTTGCCCATAAAGGATCGCTCATTTCCACCATGGATAATTCATGTCTTGCTGTGTGTTGCCCCTACAGGATCCCTCATTTTCACCAGGGATAATGCATGTCCTGCTAGGCATTGCCTCTACAGGATCCCTCATTTCCACGAGGGATAATGCAGGTCTTGCTAGGTGTTGACCTTCAGGATCCCATGTTTCCAGAGATAATGAATGTCTTCCTAGGTGTTGCCCCCAAATGGTCCCTCTTTTCCAGCATGGATAATGAATGTCTTGCTAGGTGTTGCCCCTACAGGATCCCTCGTTTCCACCAGGGATAAATAGTGATTGTCTTGCTAGGCATTGCCTCTACAGGACCCTTCATTTTCACCAGGGATAATGCATGTCTTGCTAAGTGCTACCTCTTCATGATTCATCGTTTCCACCAGGGATAATTAATGTCTTGCTAAATGTTGCTCCTACAGGATCCATCATTTCCACCATGGATAATGCATGTCTTCCTTGGTATTGCCCTAGAGGATCCTTCATTTTGACCAGGGATAATTGATGTCTTGCTAGTTGTTGCCCATACAGGATCCCTCATTTCCACCAGGCAAAATGCATGTATTGCTAGTTTTTACCTTTTCAGGATCCCTTATTTCCACCAGGGACAATTAATGTATTGCTAGGTGTTGCCCCTACAGGATCCCTAATTTACACCAGGGATAATGCATTTCTTGCTAGGTGTTACCTCTTCATGATTCCTCGTTTTCACCAGAGATAATGAATGTCTTGCCAGGTGTTGACCTTCAGGATCCGTTGTTTACAGGGGTAATGAATGTCTTATTAGATGTTGCCCCCAAAGGATC
Organism: Ambystoma mexicanum; assembly: GCF_040938575.1. Taxonomy (NCBI): domain Eukaryota; kingdom Metazoa; phylum Chordata; class Amphibia; order Caudata; family Ambystomatidae; genus Ambystoma; species Ambystoma mexicanum. The sequence continues at coordinate 439,512,672 of NC_090922.1, read as the reverse complement.
CCTCATTTCCACCATGGATAATGAATGTCTTACTAGGTGCTGCCCCTACAGGATCCCTCGTTTCCACCAGAGAAAATGATTGTCTTGATAGGCATTGCCTCTACAGGTTCCCTCATTTCTACCAGGGATAATGGCTGTCTTGCTAGGTGTTACCTCATCATGGTTACTCTTTTCCATCAGGGATAATGAATATCTTGCTAGGTGTTGCTCCTACAGGATCCATAATTTCCACCATGGATCTTCCTTGGTGTTGCCCTACAGGATCCCTCGTTTTCACCAGGGATAATGCATGTCTTGCTAGTTGTTTCTGCTACAGGATCCCTCATTTCCACCAGGGATAATGAATGTCTTGCTAGGTGTTACCTCTACAGGATCCATCATTTCCACAAGTATAATGCATGTTTCCTTAGTGTTGCCCTACGGGATCCCTCGTTTCCACCAGGGAAAATGCATGTCTTGCTAGTTGTTACTGCTACAGGATCCCTCATTTCCACCAGGGATAATGAATGTCTTGCTAGGTGTTGCTCCTACATGATCCATCATTTCCACAATGGATAATGCATGTCTTCTTAGGTGTTGCCCTACAGGATCCCTCGTTTTGGCCGGGATAATGAATGTCTTGCTAGTTGTTCCCCATGCAGTATCCCTCATTTCCACCAGGGATAATGAATGTCTTGCTATGTGTTGCCCCTACAGTATCCCTGTTTCCACTGGGGATAATGAATGTCTTGCTGGTTAGTGCACCTACAGGATCTCTATATTCCACCAATCGATAACAAATGTCTTGCTAGGCATTGGCCCTACAATATCCTTAAGTTTCATCAGGGATAATTCATGTCTTGCTAGGTGTTGCCCCTAAAGGAGCCCTAATTTCAACCATGCATAATGAGTGTCTTGCTAGGTGTTGTCCCTACAGGATCCCTCATTTCCACCTGGGATCAAGCATGTCTTGCTAGTTGTTACCTCAACAGGCTCCCTCGGTTCCACCAAGGAGAATTAATGTCTTGCTAGGTGTTACCTCTACAGGATCCCTCATTTCAACCAGAGATACTTAATGTCTTGCTATGTGTTGCTCCTACAGAATCCATAATTTCCACCACGGACAATGCAAGTCCTCCTAGGTGTTGCCCTACAGTATTCCTCGCTTGGATCATGGATAATGAATGTCTTTGTAGGTGCTCCCATTACAGGATCCTTCATTTCCACTAGGGATAATAAAGGTCTTGTTAGGTGTTGCCCCTACAGGATCCCTATGTTCCACCAGTGATTACGAATATCTTCCTAGGCATTGGCACTACAGGATTCTTAATTTCCACCAGGGATAATGAATGTCTTGCAAGGTGTTGGCCATACAGGATCCCTAGGTTCCACCAGGAATAATGAATGTCTTGCTAGGTGTTGTCCTGACAGGAACCCTCCTTTGCAACATGGATAATACATGTCTTCTAAGGTGTTACCTCTGCACACATTCCCTTGTATCCACTGGGGATAATGAATGTCTTGCTAGACATTGTCCCTACAGGATTCCTCATTTCAACCACTGATAATGCATGTGTTGCTCGATGTTGCTCCTACAGGATCCATCATTTCCACCATGGATAATGAATGTCAACCTTGGTGTTGCCATACAGGACCCCTCGTTTTGACCAGCGATAATGTATGTCTTACTAGCATTGCCCCTACAGAATCCCTCATTTCCACCAGGGATAATGCATGTCTTGCTATGTGTTGCCCCTACACGATCCCTTATTTCCACCAGGGATAATTAATGTCTTGCAAGGTGTTACCTCTACAGGATCCCTCATTTCCACCAGGGATAATGAATGTCTTGCTAGGTATTGGCCCCACAGGTTCCCTCATTTCCAACAGGGATAACTAATTTCTTGATAGGAGTTGCCCCTACAGGATCCATACTTTTCACCAATGATAATGAAAGTCTTGCTAGGCATTGGCCCTACAAGATCGTTCATTTTCAACAGAGATAATGCATGTCTTCCTTGGTGTTGCCCCTAAAGGATTCCTCATTTCCTCCATGGATAATGCATGTCTTCCTAGGTGTTGCCTCTATAGGATCCCTTCTTTTTACTTGGGCTAATGCATTTTTTGTTAGGTCTTGCCCCTACAGGATCCCTTATTTCCGCCAGGATAATGAATGTGCTGCTAGGTGTTGCCCCTACAGGATACCCTGTTTCCGTCAGCGATAATGCATGTCTTGCTAGGTGTTGCCCCGACATGAGCCCTCATTTCCATCAGGGATAATGAATATCTTGCTAGGTGATGGCCCTACAGGATCCAACATTTTCACCAGGGATAATGCATGTCTTGCTAGGTGTTTGCCTACAGGACCCCACTGGGGAAAATTAATGTCTTGCTAGGCATTGCTCCTACATGATCACTCATTTCCACCAGGGATAATGCATGTCTTGCTAGGTGTTACCTCTTCATGATTCCTCGTTTCCACCAGGGATAATGAATATCTTGCTAGATGTTGCTCCTACAGGATCCATCCTTTCCATCATGAATAATGCATGCCTTCCTTGGTATTGCCCTACAGGATCCCTCGTTTTGACCAGGGATAATGAATGCCTTGCTAGTGTTGCCCCTACAGGATCCCTCATTTCCACCAATGATAGTGCATGTCTTGCTAGTCGTTGCCCCTACAGGATCCCTCATTTCCACCAGGGATAATGCATGTCTTGCAAGTTGTTACCTCTACAGGATCTAGGTGTTGCTCCTATGTGATCCATCATTTCCACAATGGATAATGCATGTCTTCTTAGGTGTTGCCCTACAGGATCCCTCATTTTGACCAGGGATAATGAATGTCTAGGTTTTACCCCTTTAGGATCTCTAGATTACACAAGGGATAATGCATGTCTTGCTAGGTGTTGTCCCTACAGGAACCCTCATTTCCACCATGGATAATGCATGTCTTTCTATGTGTTGCCTTTACTGGATCCCTCATTTCCACTGGGCATAATGAATGTCTTACTAGACACTGCTCCCACAGGATCCCTCATTTTCACCAGGGATACTGAATGTCTTGCTAGATGTTGCCCCTACAGGATCCGTAAATTGCACTATGGATAATACATTTCTTCCTCAGTGTTGTCTCTACAAGATCCCTCATTTCCAGTGGGGAAAATGAATGTCTTGCTAGGCATTGCTCCTACAGTATCCTTCATTTCCACCAGGGATAATGAATGTCTTGCTAGGTCTTGCCCCTACGCGATCCCTAAATTGCACTATGGATAATACATTTCTTCCTCAGTGTTGTCTCTACAAGATCCCTCATTTCCAGTGGGGAAAATGAATGTCTTGCTAGGCATTGCTCCTACAGTATCCCTCATTTCCACCAGGGAAAAATATTTTCTTGATAGGCATTACCTCTACAGGATCCCTTATTTCCACCAAGGATAATGCATGTCTTGCTAGGTGTTACCTCTTCATGATTCCTCGTTTCTACCAGGGATAAGGCATATCTTGCTAGGTGTTGCTCCTACAGGATCCATCCTTTCTATCATGGATAATGCATGTCTTCTTTGGTGTTGCCCTCCAGGATCCCTCGTTTTGAACAGGGATAATGGGGGTCATTACGACCCAGGTGCTAATTGCGCCAACTTTACCACCATGGTGTAAACTATGTTTACACCATGGTGGATGGCGGATTTACTGCCCCATTCCAAGGTGAGTGGGGCGGTAAATCCCCATTTCCCATTTTCCCTTCCCCATTCCCATTTTTGCCCCATAGGGCATAATGGGAGTGGGGAAGGCGCTAATTACGCCACCGTAAATTACGGTGGCGTAATTAGCATCATGGCAGGTTAGCGCCATGGATTTTAACGGCTGCTAAGAGCAGCCGTTAAAATCAGAATAGGCGTTAAGGGTTAACGACGGCGTTAACCCTTAACGCCTGGGTCGTAATGAGGCCCAATGAATGCCTTGCTAGTGTTGCCCCTACAGGATCCCTCATTTGCACCAATGATAATGCATGTCTTGCTAGTCGTTGTCCCTACAGGATCCCCCATTTCCACCAGGGATAATGCATGTCTTGCGAGTTGTTACCTCTACAGGATATAGGTGTTGCTCCTATGTGATCAATCATTTCCACAATGGATAATGCATGGCTTCTTAGGTGTTGCCCTACAGAATCCCTCGTTTTGACCAGGGTTTATGAATGTCTTGCTAGGTGTTCCCCCAAAGAATCCCTAGTTTCCATGAGGGATAATGAATGTCTTGCTGGGTGTGCACCTACAGGATCCATACTTTCGACCAGCGATAATGAATGTCTTGCTAGGCATTGGCCCTAGAGGATCCTTCATTTTCACCAGGGATAATTCATGTCTTGCTAGGTGTTGCACCTAAAGGATCCCTCATTTCCACCATGGATAATGAATGTCTTGCTAGGTGTTGCCCCTACAGAATCCCTCATTTCCACCAGGGATAATGCATGTCTTGCTAGGTGTTACCTCTTCATGATTCCTCGTTTCCACCAGGGATAATTAATGTCTTGCTAGGTGATGCTCCTACATGATCCATCATTTCCACCATGGATAACACATGTATTCCTTGGTGTTGCCCTACAGCATCCCTCACTATAACCAGGGATAATGAATGTCCTCCTAGTGTTGACCCTACAGCATCCCTCATGTCAACCAGAGATAATGCATGTCTTGCTAGTCGTTGCCCCTCCAGGATCCCTCATTTCCACCAGGGTTAATGCATGTCTTGCTAGTTGTTACTTCTATAGGATCCCTCGTTTCCATCAGGGAGAATGATATGTCTTGCTTGTTGTTACCTCTACATTATCCCTCATTTCCACCAGGGATAATGAATGTCTTGCTAGGTGTTGCTCCTCCAGAATCCATATTTTCCACCATGGATAATGCATGTCCTCCTAGGTGTTGCCCTACAGAATCCCTCTTTTTGATCAGGGATAATGAACATCTTTCTATGTGTTCCCCCTACAGGATCCCTCTTTTCCACCACGGATAATAAATGTCTTCCTCTGTGTTGCCCCTACAGAATCCCTCATTTCCACTGGAGGAAACGAATGTCTTGCTAGGCATTGCTCCTACAATATCCCTCATTTCCACCAGGTATAATGCATGTCTTGGTTGGTGTTACCTCTTCACGATTCCTCATTTCCACCAGGGATAATGAATGTCTTGTTAGGTGTCGAAATATAAGATCCCTTGTTTCCAGGGATAATGCATGTCTTGCTAGGTGTTGCCCCTAAATGATCCCTCATTTCCACCATGGATATTGAATGTCTTGCTAGGTGCTGCCCCTACAGGATCCCTCGTTTCCACCATGGAAAATGATTGTCTTGATAGACATTGCCTCTACAGGATCCCTCATTTCCACCATGGATAATGCATGTTTTGCTAGGTGTTACCTCTTCATGATTCCTGTTTCCACCTGGGATAATGAATGTCTTCCTAGGTGTTGCTCCTACAGGATCCATCATTTCCACCATGGATAATGCATGTCTTCCTTGGTACTGCCTTACAGGATCCCTCGTTTTGACCAGGGTTAATGAATGTCTTGCTAGTGTTGCCCCTACAGGATCCCTCATTTCCACCAATGATAATGCATGTCTTGCTAGTTGTTTCCTCTACAGGATCTCTCAATTCCACCAGGGATAATGCATGTCTTGCGAGTTGTTACCTCTACAGGAACCCTCATTTCCACCAGTGATAATGAATGTCTTGCCAGGTGGTGCCCCTGCAGGAGCCCTAATTTTCACCATGGATAATGCATGTCTTCCTATGTGTTGGATCTACATGATCCCTTATTTCCACCTGGGATAATGAGTATCTTGCTAGGTGTTGCTCCTACATGATCCATCATTTCCACAATGGATAATGCATGCCTTCTTAGGTGTTGCCCTACATGATCCCTCATTTTGACTGGGGATAATGCATGTCTTGCTAGATGTTCCCCCTACAGGATCCCTCATTTCCACGAAGGATGATGAATGCCTTGATAGGTGTTGCCCCCACAAGCACCCTCATTTCCTCCATGGATAACGCATGAATTCCTAGGTGTTGCCTCTATAGCATCCCTTGTTTCTACTGGAGATAATGCATTTTTTGTTAGGTCTTGCCCCTACAGGATCCCTCATTTCCACCTGGATAATGAATGTGCTGCTACGTGTTGCCCCTACAGGATCCCTTGTTTCTGGCAGGGATAATGCATGTCTTGCTAGGTGTTGCCCTACAGGATCCCTCATTTCCACTATGGAGAATTAATATCTTGCTAGGTGTTGGCCCTACAGGATCCTTCATTTCCACCAGGGATAATGAATGTCTTGCTAGGTGTTGGCCGTACGCTAACCCTAAATTGCACTATGGATAATACATTTCTTCCTCAATGTTGCCTCTACAAGATCCCTCATTTCCAGTGGGGAAAATGAATGTCTTGCTAGGCATTGCTCCTGCAGTATCCCTCATTTCCACCAGGAAAAAGTATTTTCTTGATGGGCATTGCCTCTACATGATCCCTCATTTCCACCAGGGATAATGCATGTCTTGCTAGGTGTTACCTCTTCATGATTCCTCGTTTCCACCAGGGATAATGAATATCTTGCTAGATGTTGCTCCTACAGGATCCATCCTTTCCATCATGGATAATGCATGTCCTCCTAGGTGTTGCCCTACAGAATCCCTCGTTTTGATCAGGGATAATGAACATCTTTCTATGTGTTCCCCCTACAGGATCCCTCTTTTCCACCACGGATAATAAATGTCTTCCTCTGTGTTGCCCCTACAGAATCCCTCATTTCCACTGGGGGAAACGAATGTCTTGCTAGGCATTGCTCCTACAATATCCCTCATTTCCACCAGGTATAATGCATGTCTTGGTTGGTGTTACCTCTTCACGATTCCTCGTTTCCACCAGGGATAATTAATGTCTTGCTAGGTGTTGCTCCTACATGATCCATCATTTCCATCATGGATAACGCATGTATTCCTTGATGTTGCCCTACAGCATCCCTTGTTTTGACCAGGGATAAAGAATGTCTTCCGAGGTGTTGCTCCTACAGGATCCATCCTTTCCATCATGAATAATGCATGCCTTCCTTGGAGTTGCCCTAGAGGATCCCTCGTTTTGACCAGGGATAATGAATGCCTTGCTAGTGTTGCCCCTACAGGATCCCTCATTTCCACCAATGATAATTCATGTCTTGCTAGTCGTTGCCCCTACAGGATCCCTCATTTCCACCAGGGATAATGCATGTCTTGCAAGTTGTTACCTCTACAGGATCTAGGTGTTGCTCCTATGTGATCCATCATTTCCACAATGGATAATGCATGTCTTCTTAGGTGTTGCCCTACAGGATCCCTCATTTTGACCAGGGATAATGAATGTCTAGGTTTTACCCCTTTAGGATCTCTAGATTACACAAGGGATAATGCATGTCTTGCTAGGTGTTGTCCCTACAGGAACCCTCATTTCCACCATGGATAATGCATGTCTTTCTATGTGTTGCCTTTACTGGATCCCTCATTTCCACTGGGCATAATGAATGTCTTACTAGACACTGCTCCCACAGGATCCCTCATTTTCACCAGGGATACTGAATGTCTTGCTAGATGTTGCCCCTACAGGATCCGTAAATTGCACTATGGATAATACATTTCTTCCTCAGTGTTGTCTCTACAAGATCCCTCATTTCCAGTGGGGAAAATGAATGTCTTGCTAGGCATTGCTCCTACAGTATCCTTCATTTCCACCAGGGATAATGAATGTCTTGCTAGGTCTTGCCCCTACGCGATCCCTAAATTGCACTATGGATAATACATTTCTTCCTCAGTGTTGTCTCTACAAGATCCCTCATTTCCAGTGGGGAAAATGAATGTCTTGCTAGGCATTGCTCCTACAGTATCCCTCATTTCCACCAGGGAAAAATATTTTCTTGATAGGCATTACCTCTACAGGATCCCTTATTTCCACCAAGGATAATGCATGTCTTGCTAGGTGTTACCTCTTCATGATTCCACGTTTCTACCAGGGATAAGGCATATCTTGCTAGGTGTTGCTCCTACAGGATCCATCCTTTCCATCATGGATAATGCATGTCTTCTTTGGTGTTGCCCTCCAGGATCCCTCGTTTTGAACAGGGATAATGGGGGTCATTACGACCCAGGCGCTAATTGCGCCAACTTTACCACCATGGTGTAAACTATGTTTACACCATGGTGGATGGCGGATTTACTGCCCCATTCCAAGGTGAGTGGGGCGGTAAATCCCCATTTCCCATTTTCCCTTCCCCATTCCCATTTTTGCCCCATAGGGCATAATGGGAGTGGGGAAGGCGCTAATTACGCCACCGTAAATTACGGTGGCGTAATTAGCATCATGGCAGGTTAGCGCCATGGATTTTAACGGCTGCTAAGAGCAGCCGTTAAAATCAGAATAGGCGTTAAGGGTTAACGACGGCGTTAACCCTTAACGCCTGGGTCGTAATGAGGCCCAATGAATGCCTTGCTAGTGTTGCCCCTACAGGATCCCTCATTTCCACCAATGATAATGCATGTCTTGCTAGTCGTTGTCCCTACAGGATCCCCCATTTCCACCAGGGATAATGCATGTCTTGCGAGTTGTTACCTCTACAGGATATAGGTGTTGCTCCTATGTGATCAATCATTTCCACAATGGATAATGCATGTCTTCTTAGGTGTTGCCCTACAGAATCCCTCGTTTTGACCAGGGTTTATGAATGTCTTGCTAGGTGTTCCCCCAAAGAATCCCTAGTTTCCACGAGGGATAATGAATGTCTTGCTGGGTGTGCACCTACAGGATCCATACTTTCCACCAGCGATAATGAATGTCTTGCTAGGCATTGGCCCTAGAGGATCCTTCATTTTCACCAGGGATAATTCATGTCTTGCTAGGTGTTGCACCTAAAGGATCCCTCATTTCCACCATGGATAACGAATGTCTTGCTAGGTGTTGCCCCTACAGAATCCCTCATTTCCACCAGGGATAATGCATGTCTTGCTAGGTGTTACCTCTTCATGATTCCTCGTTTCCACCAGGGATAATTAATGTCTTGCTAGGTGATGCTCCTACATGATCCATCATTTCCACCATGGATAACACATGTATTCCTTGGTGTTGCCCTACAGCATCCCTCACTATAACCAGGGATAATGAATGTCCTCCTAGTGTTGACCCTACAGCATCCCTCATGTCAACCAGAGATAATGCATGTCTTGCTAGTCGTTGCCCCTCCAGGATCCCTCATTTCCACCAGGGTTAATGCATGTCTTGCTAGTTGTTACTTCTATAGGATCCCTCGTTTCCATCAGGGAGAATGATATGTCTTGCTTGTTGTTACCTCTACATTATCCCTCATTTCCACCAGGGATAATGAATGTCTTGCTAGGTGTTGCTGCTCCAGAATCCATATTTTCCACCATGGATAATGCATGTCCTCCTAGGTGTTGCCCTACAGGATCCCTCGTTTTGATCAGGGATAATGAACATCTTTCTATGTGTTCCCCCTACAGGATCCCTCTTTTCCACCACGGATAATAAATGTCTTCCTCTGTGTTGCCCCTACAGAATCCCTCATTTCCACTGGGGGAAACGAATGTCTTGCTAGGCATTGCTCCTACAATATCCCTCATTTCCACCAGGTATAATGCATGTCTTGGTTGGTGTTACCTCTTCACGATTCCTCATTTCCACCAGGGATAATGAATGTCTTGTTAGGTGTCGAAATATAAGATCCCTTGTTTCCAGGGATAATGCATGTCTTGCTAGGTGTTGCCCCTCAATGATCCCTCATTTCCACCATGGATATTGAATGTCTTGCTAGGGGCTGCCCCTACAGGATCCCTCGTTTCCACCATGGAAAATGATTGTCTTGATAGACATTGCCTCTACAGGATCCCTCATTTCCACCATGGATAATGCATGTTTTGCTAGGTGTTACCTCTTCATGATTCCTGTTTCCACCTGGGATAATGAATGTCTTCCTAGGTGTTGCTCCTACAGGATCCATCATTTCCACCATGGATAATGCATGTCTTCCTTGGTACTGCCTTACAGGATCCCTCGTTTTGACCAGGGTTAATGAATGTCTTGCTAGTGTTGCCCCTACAGGATCCCTCATTTCCACCAATGATAATGCATGTCTTGCTAGTTGTTTCCTCTACAGGATCTCTCAATTCCACCAGGGATAATGCATGTCTTGCGAGTTGTTACCTCTACAGGAACCCTCATTTCCACCAGTGATAATGAATGTCTTGCCAGGTGGTGCCCCTGCAGGAGCCCTAATTTTCACCATGGATAATGCATGTCTTCCTATGTGTTGGATCTACATGATCCCTTATTTCCACCTGGGACAATGAGTATCTTGCTAGGTGTTGCTCCTACATGATCCATCATTTCCACAATGGATAATGCATGCCTTCTTAGGTGTTGCCCTACATGATCCCTCATTTTGACTGGGGATAATGCATGTCTTGCTAGATGTTCCCCCTACAGGATCCCTCATTTCCATGAAGGATGATGAATGCCTTGATAGGTGTTGCCCCCACAAGCACCCTCATTTCCTCCATGGATAACGCATGAATTCCTAGGTGTTGCCTCTATAGCATCCCTTGTTTCTACTGGAGATAATGCATTTTTTGTTAGGTCTTGCCCCTACAGGATCCCTCATTTCCACCTGGATAATGAATGTGCTGCTACGTGTTGCCCCTACAGGATCCCTTGTTTCTGGCAGGGATAATGCATGTCTTGCTAGGTGTTGCCCTACAGGATCCCTCATTTCCACTATGGAGAATTAATATCTTGCTAGGTGTTGGCCCTACAGGATCCTTCATTTTCACCAGGGATAATGATGTCTTGCCAGGTGGTGCCCCCACAGGATACCTCATTTCCACTAGGGAGAATGAATATGTTGCTAGGTGTTGGCCCTACAGGATCCTTCATTTCAACCAGGGATGATGAATGCCTTGGTAGGTGTTGCCCCCACAAGAGCCCCATTTCCCCCACGGATAATGCATGTCTTCCTAGGTGTTGCCTCTATAGGATCCCTTGTTTCTACTGGGGATAATGTATGTTTTGCTAGCCATTGCCCCTACAGGAACCCTCATTTCCACCAGTGATAATGAATGTCTTGCCAGGTGGTGCCCCTGCAGGAGCCCTAATTTCCACCATGGATAATGCATGTCTTCCTATGTGTTGGATCTACAGGATCCCTTGTTTCGACTGGGGATAATTAATGTCATCCTAGATATTGTCCCCTACAGAATCCCTCATTTGCAGCATGGATAATAAATGTCTTCCTCTGTGTTGACCCTACAGAATCCCTCATTTCCACTGGGGGAAACAAATGTCTTGCTAGGCATTGCTCTTACAGTATCCCTCATTTCCACCAGGGATAATGCATGTCTTGCTTGGTGTTACCTCTTCATGATTCCTCTTTTCCACCAGGAATAATGAATGTCTTGTTAGGTGTTGAAATTCAGGATCCCTTGTTTCCAGGGATAATGCTTGTCTTGCTAGGTGTTGTCCCTAAATGATCCCTCATTTCCACCATGGATATTGAATGTCTTGCTAGGTGCTGCCCCTACAGGATCCCTCGTTTCCACCATGGAAAATGATTGTCTTGATAGACATTGCCTCTACAGGATCCCTCATTTCCCCAAGGGATAATGCATGTTTTGCTAGGTGTTACCTCTTCATGATTCCTTGTTTACACCACTGATAATTAATGTCTTCCTAGGTGTTGCTCCTACAGGATCCATCATTTCCACCATGGATGATGCATGTCTTCCTTGGTGTTGCCTTACAGGATCCTTCGTTTTGACCAGGGATAATGAATGTCTTGCTAGTGTTGCCCCTACAGGATCCCTCATTTCCACTAGGGATAATGAATGTCTTGCTAGGTGTTAGCTCTACATGATCCCTTATTTCCACCTGGGATAATGAATATCTTGCTAGCTGTTGCTCCTACATGATCCATCATTTCCACAATGGATAATGCTTGCCTGATTCGGTGTTGCCCTACATGATCCCTCGTTTTGACTGGGAATAATGTATCTCTTGCTAGGTGTTCCCCCTACAGGATCGCTCATTTCCACCACGGATAATGCATGTCTTGCTAGGCGTTGCCCTACAGGATCCCTGATTTCGACCAGGGATGAGGCATGTCTTGCTAGGTGTTACCTCTACAGGATCCCTCGTATCCATCATTGATAAAGAATGTCCTGCTAGGTGTTGCCCTTCAGGATCCCTCGTTTCCACTAGGGACAATGATTGTCTTGCTAGGCTTTGCCCCTACAGAGACCCTTGTTTCCACCAGGGGTAATGCATTTCCTGCTAGGTGTTGCCCATACAGGATTGCTCATTTCCACCATGGATAATTCATGTCTTGCTGTGTGTTACCCCTAGAGGATCCCTCATTTTCACCAGGGATAATGCATGTTTGCTAGGCATTGCCTCTACAGGATCCCTCATTTCCACGAGGGATAATGCAGGTCTTGCAAGATGTTGACCTTCAGGATCCCTTGTTTTCAGGGATAATGGATTTCTTCCTGGGTGTTGCCCCTAAATGGTCCCTCCTTTCCAGCATGGATAATGAATGTCTTGCTAGGTGTTTCCCCTACAGGATCCGTTGTTTCCACCAGGGATAAATAATGATTGTCTTGCTAGGCATTGCCTCTACAGTATCCCTCATTTTCACCAGGGATAATGCATGGCTTGCTAGGTGTTACCTCTTCATGATTCATCGTTTCCACCAGGGATCATTAATGTCTTGCTAAATGTTGCTCCTACAGGTCCATCATTTCCACCATGGAAAATGCATGTCTTCCTTGGTGTTGCCCTACAGGATCCCTCATTTTGACCAGGGATATTGAATGTCTTGCTAGTTGTTGCCCATACAGGATCCCTCATTTCCACCAGGCAAAATGCATGTATTGCTAGTCATTACCACTACAGGATCCCTTATTTCCACCAGGGACAATGAATGTCTTGCTAGGTGTTGCCCCTAAATGATCCCTCCTCTCTACCATGAATAATGAATGTGTTGTAAGGTGTTGCCCCTACAGGATCCCTCATTTCCACTAGGGATAATGCATTCCTTGCTAGGTGTTGCCCCTTCAGGATCCCTCATTTTCACCAGGGATAATGCATGTCTTGTTAGGTGTTACCTCTTCGTGATTCTTCGTTTCCACCAGGGAAAATGAATGTCTTGCCAGGTGTTGACCTTCAGGATCCGTTGTTTACAGGGGTAATTAATGTCTTGCTAGGTGTTGCCCCTAAAGGATACCTCATTTCCACCATGGATAATTAATGTCTTCCTAGGTGTTGCTCCTACAGGATCCATCATTTCCACCATGGATAATGCATGTCTTCCTTGGCGTTGCCTTACAGGATACTTCGTTTTGACCAGGGATAATGAATGTCTTGCTAGTGTTGCCCCTACAGGATCCCTCATTTCCACTAGGGATAATGAATGTCTTGCTAGGTGTTAGCTCTACATGATCCCTTATTTCCACCTGGGATAATGTATATCTTGCTAGCTGTTGCTCCTACATGATCCATCATTTCCACAATGGATAATGCATGCCTGCTCCGGTGTTGCCCTACATGATCCCTCGTTTTGACTGGGAATAATGTATCTCTTGCAAGGTGTTCCCCCTACAGGATCCCTCATTTCCACCAGGGATAATGCATGTCTTGCTAGGCGTTGCCCTACAGGATCCCTGATTTCCACCAGGGATAATGCATGTCTTGCTAGGTGTTACCTCTACATGATCCCTCGTATCCATCATGGATAATGAATGTCCTGCAAGGTGCTGCCCTTCAGGATCCCTCGTTTCCACTAGGGACAATGATTGGCTTGCTGGGCTTTGCCCCTACAGAGTCCCTTGTTTCCACCAGGGGTAATGCATTTCCTGCTAGGTGTGCCCATACAGGATTGCTCAATTCCACCATGGATAATTCATGTCTTGCTGTGTGTTACCCCTACAGGATCCCTCATTTTCACCAGGGATAATGCATGTTTGCTAGGCATTGCCTCTACAGGATCCCTCATTTCCACGAGGGATAATGCAGGTCTTGCAAGGTGTAGACCTTCAGAATCCCTTGTTTCCAGGGATAATGAATTTCTTCCTGGGTGTTGCCCCTAAATGGTCCCTCTTTTCCAGGATGGCTAATGCATGTCTTGCTAGGTGTTTCCCCTACAGGATCCGTTGTTTCCACCAGGGATAAATAATGATTAGGCTTGCTAGGCATTGCCTCTACAGTATCCCTCATTTTCACCAGGGATAATGCATGCCTTGCTAGGTGTTACCTCTTCATGATTCATCGTTTCCACCAGGGATCATTACTGTCTTGCTAAATGTTGCTCCTACAGGTCCATCATTTCCACCATGGATAATCCATGTGTTCCTTGGTGTTGCCCTAGAGGATCCCTCATTTTGATCAGGGATAATGAATGTCTTGCTAGTCGTTGCCCGTACAGGATCCCTCATTTCCACCAGGCAAAATGCATGTATTACTAGGTTTTACCTCTACAGCATCCCTCATTTCCACCAGGGACAATGAATGTCTTGCTAGGTGTTGCCCCTAAAGGATCCCTCCTTTCCACCAGGAATAATGAATGTCTTGCTAGGTGTTGTCCGAAAGGAACCCTCATTTCCAACATGGATAATACATGTCTTCTAAGGTGATACCTCTGCACACGTTCCCTTGTATCCACTGGGGATAATGAATGTCTTGCTAGACATTGGCCCTCATTACGACCCTGGCGGAGAGGGGTTTACGCCAGCGTAATGCATGGCGTACCTCTCCGCCAGATTACGACTTTCCGTAGCGCCATGGTGATTTTTACGCCCGGATTTTCCGGGCGGAAAAATCCATGGCGCTACGGGACCTCTTGTTAATTACGCCACCGTAAACTACGGTGGCGTAATTAACGCCTTCCCCACTCCCATTATACCCTATGGGGCAAAAATGGGAATGGGGAAGGGTAAATGGGGATTGGGGACTTACCGCCCCGCCAAGGTCGGAATGGGGTAGTAAGTCCGCCAACCCCCATGGCGGAGTTGGCAGCTCTGCGCCATGGTCCATGGTGCAAATTGCACCATGGACCTCCGCCAGGGTCGTAATGAGGGCCATTGTCCCTACAGGATGCCTCATTTCAACCATTGATAATGCATGTGTTGCTAGATGTTGCTCCTACAGGATCCATCATTTCCACCATGGATTATGAATGTCATCCTTGGTGTTGCCATATAGGACCCCTCGTTTTGACCAGCGATAATGCATGTCTTGCTAGCATTGCCCCTACAGGATCCCTCATTTCCACCATGGATAATGAATGTCTTGCTAGGTGTTACCCCTACAGGATCCCTCATTTCCACCAGGGATAATGCATTTCTTGCTAGGTGTTGCCCCTACAGGGTCTCTCATTTCCACCATGGATCATTCATGTCTTGCTGTGTGTTGCCCCTGCATGATCCCTCAATTTCACAAGGGATAATCCATGTCTTACTAGGCCTTGCCTCTGCAGGATCCCTTATTTCCACCAGGGATAATGCATGTCTTGCTAGATGTTACCTCTTCATGATTCCTCGTTTCCACCAGGGATAATGGATGTCTTGCCAGGTGTTGACCTTCAGGATCCCTTATTTACAAGGGTAATGAATGTCTTGTTAGGTGTTGCCCCTACAGGATCCCTCGTTTCCACCAGGGAAAATGATTGTCTTGATAGGCATTGCCTCTACAGGATCCTTCATTTCGACCAGGGGTAATGGCTGTCTTGCTAGGAGTTAGCTCTTCATGATTACTCTTTTCCATCAGGGATAATGAATGTCTTGCTAGGTGCTGCTCCTACAGGATACATCATTTCCACCATGGATCTTCCTTGGTGTTGCCCTACAGGATCCCTCGTTTTCACCAGGGATAATGCATGTCTTGCTGGGGTTGCCCCTACAGGATCCCTCATTTCCACCAGGGACAATGCATGTCTTGGGAGTTGTTACCTCTACAGGATCAATATTTCCACCAGGGATAATGAATGTCTTGCTAGGCGTTAGCTCCAGAGGATCCCTCATTTCGACCTGGGATAATGAATGTCTTGCTAGGTGTTGCTCCTACATAATCCATCATTTACACAATGGATAATGCATGTCTTCTTAGGTGTTGCCCTACAGGATCCCTCGTTTTGGCTGGGATAATGAATGTCTTGCTAGTTGTTCCCATGCAGTATCCCTAATTTCCACCAGGGATAATGAATATCTTGCTATGTGTTGTCCCTACAGGATCTCTCATTTCCAGTGGGGTTAATGAATGTCTTGCTGGTTAGTGCACCCACAGGATCCCTATATTCCATCAATCGATAACGAATATCTTGCTAGGCATTGGCCCTACAATATCCTTAATTTTCACCAGTGATAATGTATGTCTTGCTAGGTGTTGCCCCTAAAAGATCCCTAATTTACACCATGGATAATGAGTGTCTTGCTAGGTGTTGCCCCTACAGGATCCCTCATTTCCACCTGGAATCATGCATGTCTTGCTAGTTGTTACCTCTACAGGATCCCTCGGTTCCACCAAGGAGAATGAATGTCTTGCTAGGTGTTACCTCTACAGGATCCCTCATTTCAAACAGAGATAATTAATGTCTTGCTATGTGTTGCTACTACAGAATCCACAATTTCCACCACGGATAATGCATGTCCTCCTAGGTGTTGCCCTACAGAATTCTTCGCTTGGATCATAGATAATGAATGTCTTTGTAGGTGCTCCCACTACAGGATCCCTCATTTCCACTAGGGATAATAAAGGTCTTGCTAGGTGTTGCCCCTACATGATCCCTATGTTCCACCAGTGATAATGAATATCTTGCTAGGCATTGGCACTACAGGATCCTTAATTTCCACCAGGGATAATGAATGTCTTGCAAGGTGTTGGCCATACAGGAACCCTCATTTCCAACATGGATAATACATGTCTTCTAAGGTGATACCTCTGCACACGTTCCCTTGTATCCACTGGGGATAATGAATGTCTTGCTAGACATTGTCCCTACAGGATGCCTAATTTCAACCACTGATAATGCATGTGTTGCTAGATGTTGCTCCTACAGGATCCATCATTTCCACCATGGATTATGAATGTCATCCTTGGTGTTGCCATATAGGACCCCTCGTTTTGACCAGCGATAATGCATGTCTTGCTAGCATTGCCCCTACAGGATCCCTCATTTCCACCAGGGATAATGCATGTCTTGCTATGTGTTGCCCCTACACGATCCCTTAATTCCACCAGGGATAATTAATGTCTTGCTAGGTGTTACCTCTACATGATCCCTCATTTCCACCAGGGATAACGAATATCTTGCTAGGTATTGGCCCCACAGGTTCCCTAATTTCCAACAGGGATAACTAATTTCTTGATAGGAGTTGCCCCTACAGGATCCATACTTTTCACCAATGATAATGAATGTCTTGCTAGGCATTGGCCCTACAGGATCCTTCATTTTCAACAGAGATAATGCATGTCTTGCTAGGTGTTGCCCCTACAGGATCCCTGATTTCCACCAGGGATAATGCATGTCTTGCTAGGTGTTACCTCTACAGGATCCCTCGTATCCATCATGGATAATGAATGTCCTGCTAGGAGTTGCCCTTCAGGATCCCTCGTTTCCACAAGGGACAATGATTGGCTTGCTAGGCTTTGCCCCTACAGAGTCCCTTGTTTCCACCAGGGGTAATGCATTTCCTGCTAGGTGTTGGCCATACAGGATTGCTCATTTCCACCATGGATAATTCATGTCTTGCTGTGTGTTACCCCTACAGGATCCCTCATTTTCACCAGGGATAATGCATGTTTGCTAGGCATTGCCTCTACGGGATCCCTCATTTCCACAAGGGATAATGCAGGTCTTGCAAGTTGTTGACCTTCAGGATCCCTTGTTTCCAGGGATAATGAATGTCTTCCTGGGTGTTGCCCCTAAATGGTCCCTCTTTTGCAGCAAGGATAATAAATGTCTTGCTAGGTGTTGCCCCTACAGGATCCGTTGTTTCCACCAGGGATAAAAAATGATTGTCTTGCTAGGTATTGCCTCTACAGTGTCCCTCATTTTCACCAGGGATAATGCATGCCTTGCTAGGTGTTACCTCTTCATGATTCATCGTTTCCACCAGGGATCATTAATGTCTTTCTAAATGTTGCTCCTACAGGTCCATCATTTCCACCATGGATAATGTGTGTCTTCCTTGGTGTTGCCCTACAGGATCCCTCATTTTGACCAGGGACAATGAATGTCTTGCTGGGTGTTGCCCCTAAAGGATCCCTCCTCTCTACCATGAATAATGAATGTGTTGTAAGGTGTTGCCCCTACAGGATCCCTCATTTCCACGAGGGATAATGCATTCCTTGCTAGGTGTTGCCCCTTCAGGATCTCTCATTTCCACAATTGATAATTCATGTCTTGCTGTGTGTTGCCCATGCAGGATCCCTCATTTTCACCAGGGTTAATGCATGTCTTGCTAGGTGTTGCCCCTAAAGGATCCTTCATTTCCACCATGGATAATGAATGTCTTACTAGGTGCTGCCCCTACAGGATCCCTCGTTTCTACCAGGGGTAATGCATGTCTTGCTAGGTGTGACCTCATCATGGTTACTCTTTTCCATCAGGGACAATGAATGTCTTACTAGGTGTTGCTCCTACAGGATCCATCATTTTCAACATGGATCTTCCTTGGTGTTGCCCTACAGGATCCCTCGTTTTCACCAGGGATAATGCATGTCTTGCTAGTTGTTACTGCTAGAGGATCCCTCATTTCCACCAGGGATAATCAATGTCTTGCTAGGTGTTACCTCTACAGGATCCATCATTTCCACCATGGATAATGCATGTCTTCCTTAGTGTTGCCCTACAGGATCCCTCAGTTCCACCAGGGATAATGCATGTCTTGCTAGGCGTTGCCCCTACAGGATCCCTGATTCCCACCAGGGATAATGAATGTCCTGCTAGGTGTTGCCCTTCAGGATCCCTCATTTCCACCAGGGAAAATGATTGGCCTTCTAGGCTTTGCCCCTACAGGATCCCTTGTTTCCACCAGGAAAATGTATTCCTGCTAGGTGTTGCCCCTACAGGATCGCTCATTTCCACCATGGATAATTCATGTCTTGCTGTGTGTTGCCCCTACAGAATCCCTCATTTTCAGCAGGGATAATGCATGTCCTGCTAGGAATTGCCTCTACAGGATCCCTCATTTCCATGAGGGATAATGCAGTTCTTGCTAGGTGTTGACCTTCAGGATCCCTTGTTTCTAGGGATAATGAATGTCTTCGTAGGTGTTGACCCCCAAATGATCCCTCTTTTCCAGCATGGTTAATGAATGTCTTGCTAGGTGTTGCCCCTACATGATCCCTCATTTCCACCAGGGATACTGATTGTCTTGCTAGGCATTGCCTCTACAGCATCCCTCATTTCCAATAGTGATAATGCATGCCTTGCTAGGTGTTACCTCTTCATGATTCCTCGTTTCCACCAGGGATAATTAATGTCTTGCTAGCTGTTGCTCCTACAGGATCCATCATTTCCACCATGGATAATCCATGTCTTCCTTGGTGTTTCCCTACAGGATCGCTCATTTTGATCAGGGATAATGAATGTCTTGCTAGTTGTTGCCCATACATGATCCCTCATTTCCAACAGGCAAAATGCATGTATTGCTAGGTTTTACCTCTACAGGATCCCTCATTTCCACCAGGGTCAATGAATGTCTTGCTAGGTGTTGCCCCTACAGGGTCTCTCATTTCCACAATGGATAATTCATGTCTTGCTGTGTGTTGCCCCTGCACGATCCCTCAATTTCACAAGGGATAATCCATGTCTTACTAGGCCTTGCCTCTGCAGGATCCCTTATTTCCACCAGGGATAATGCATGTCTTGCTAGGTGTTACCTCTTCATGATTCCTCTTTTCCACCAGGGATAATGAATGTCTTGCCAGGTGTTGACCTTCAGGATCCCTTGTTTACAAGGGTAATGAATGTCTTGCTAGGTGTGGCCCCTACGGGATCCCTTGTTTCCACCAGGGAAAATGATTGTCTTGATAGGCATTGCCTCTACAGGATCCTTCATTTCGACCAGGGGTAATGCATGCCTTGCTAGGTGTTACCTCTTCATGATTACTCTTTTCCATCAGGGATAATGAATGTCTTGCTAGGTGTTGCTCCTACATGATCCATCAATGCATTATCATGCATTATCCATCATTTCCACAATGGATAATGCATACCTGATTAGGTGTTGCCCTACATGATCCCTCGTTTTGACTGGGAATAATGTATGTCTTGCTAGGTGTCCCCCCTACAGGATCCCTCATTTCCATCAGGGATAATGCATGTCTCGCTAGGTGTTGCCCTACAGGATCCCTGATTTCCACCAGGGATAATGCATGTCTTGCTAGTTGTTACCGCTACAGGATCCCTCGTTTCCACCAGGGATAATGAATGTCTTGCTAGGTGTTACCTCTACAGGATCCCTCGTTTCCATCATGGATAATGAATGTCCTGCTAGGTGTTGCCCTTCAGGATCCCTCGTTTCCACTAGGGACAATGATTGGCTTGCTAGGCTTTGCCCCTACGGGGTCCCTTGTTTCCACCAGGGGTAATGCATTTCCTGCTAGGTGTTGCCAATACAGTATTGCTCATTTCCACCATGGATAATTCATGTCTTGCTGTGAGTTACCCCTACAGGATCCCTCATTTTCACCAGGGATAATGCATGTTTGCTAGGCATTGCCTCTACAGGATCCCTCATTTCCACGAGGGATAATGCAGGTCTTGCAAGGTGTTGACCTTCAGGATCCCTTGTTTCCAGGGATAATGAATGTCTTCTTGGGTGTTGCCCCTAAATGGTCCCTCTTTTCCAGCATGGATAATGAATGTCTTGCTAGGTGTTTCCCCTACAGGATCCCTTGTTTCCACCAGGGATAAATAATGATTGTTTTGCTAGGCATTGCCTCTACAGTATCCCTCATTTTCACCAGGAATAATGCATGGCTTGCTAGGTGTTACCTCTTCATGATTCATCGTTTCCACCAGGGATCATTAATGTCTTTCTAAATGTTGCTCCTACAGGTCCATCATTTCCACCATGGATAATCCATGTCTTCCTTGGTGTTGCCCTACAGGATCCCTCATTTTGATCAGGGATAATGAATGTATTGCTAGGCGTTGCCCATACAGGATCCCTCATTTAAACCAGGCAAAATGCATGTATTGCTAGGTTTTACCTCTACAGGATCCCTCATTTCCACCAGGGACAATGAATGTCTTGCTAGGTGTTGCCCCTAAAGGATCCATCCTTTCCACCATGGATAATGAATGTCTTGCTAGGTGTTGCCCCTACAGGATCCCTCATTTCCACCAGGGATAATGAATTCTTGCTAGGTGTTGCCCCTACAGGGTCTCTCATTTCCACCATGGATAATTCATGTCTTGCTGTGTGTTGCCCCTGCACGATCCCTCAATTTCACAAGGGATAATCCATGCCTTACTAGGCCTTGCCTCTGCAGGATCCCTTATTTCCACCAGGGATACTGCATGTCTTGCTAGGTGCTACCTCTCCATGATTCCTCGTTTCCACCAGGGATAATGAATGTCTTGCCAGGTGTTGACCTTCAGGATCCCTTGTTTACAAGGGTAATGAATGTATTGTTTGTTGTTGCCCCTAAGGGATCCCTCGTTTCCACCAGGGAAAATGATTGTCTTGATAGGCATTGCCTCTACAGGATCCTTCATTTCGACCAGGGGTAATGCATGTCTTGCTAGGTGTTACCTCTTCATGATTACTCTTTTCCATCAGGGATAATGAATGTCTTGAAAGGTGTTGCTCCTACAGGATCCATCATTTCCACCATGGATCTTCCTTGGTGTTGCCCTACAGGATCCCTCGTTTTCACCAGGGATAATGCATGTCTTGCTGGTGTTGCCCCTACAGGATCCCTCATTTCCAACAGGGACGATGCATGTCTTGGGAGTTGTTACCTCTACAGGATCCAATGTTTCCACCAGGGATAATGAATGTCTTGCTAGGCGTTAGCTCCACAGGATCCCTCATTTCGACCTGGGATAATGAATGTCTTGCTAGGTGTTACCTCTACAGGATCCATCATTTCCACCATGGATAATGCATGTCTTCCTTAGTGTTGCCCTACAGGATCCCTCAGTTCCACCAGGGATAATGCATGTCTTGCTAGGTGTTGCCCCTACAGGATCCCTGATTCCCACCAGGGATAATGAATGTCCTGCTAGGTGTTGCCCTTCAGGATCCCTCATTTCCACCAGGGAAAATGACTGGCCTTCTAGGCTTTGCCCCTACAGGATCCCTTGTTTCCACCAGGAAAATGTATTTCCTGCTAGGTGTTGCCCCTACAGGATCGCTCATTTCCACCATGGATAATTCATGTCTTGCTGTGTGTTGCCCCTACAGAATCCCTCATTTTCAGCAGGGATAATGCATGTCCTGCTAGGAATTGCCTCTACAGGATCCCTCATTTCCATGAGGGATAATGCAGTTCTTGCTAGGTGTTGACCTTCAGGATCCCTTGTTTCTAGGGATAATGAATGTCTTCGTAGGTGTTGGCCCCCAAATGATCCCTCTTTTCCAGCATGGTTAATGAATGTCTTGCTAGGTGTTGCCCCTACAGGATCCCTCATTTCCACCAGGGATACTGATTGTCTTGCTAGGCATTGCCTCTACAGCATCCCTCATTTCCAATAGGGATAATGCATGCCTTGCTAGGTGTTACCTCTTCATGATTCCTCGTTTCCACCAGGGATAGTTAATATCTTGCTAGCTGTTGCTCCTACAGGATCCATCATTTCCACCATGGATAATCCATGTCTTCCTTGGTGTTTCCCTACAGGATCGCTCATTTTGATCAGGGATAATGAATGTCTTGCTAGTTGTTGCCCATACATGATCCCTCATTTCCACCAGGCAAAATGCATGTATTGCTAGGTTTTAACTCTACAGGATCCCTCATTTCCACCAGGGACAATGAATGTCTTGCTAGGTGTTGCCCCTAAAGGATCTATCCTTTCCACCATGGATAATTAATGTCTTGCTAGGTGTTGCCCCTACAGGGTCTCTCATTTCCACCATGGATAATTCATGTCTTGCTGTGTGTTGCCCCTGCACGATCCCTCAATTTCACAAGGGATAATCCATGTCTTACTAGGCCTTGCCTCTGCAGGATCCCTTATTTCCACCAGGGATAATGCATGTCTTGCTAGGTGTTACCTCTTCATGATTCCTCGTTTCCACCAGGGATAATGAATGTCTTGCCAGGTGTTGACCTTCAGGATCCCTTGTTTACAAGGGTAATGAATGTCTTGCTAGGTGTGGCCCCTACGGGATCCCTCGTTTCCACCAGGGAAAATGATTGTCTTGATAGGCATTGCCTCTACAGGATCCTACATTTCGACCAAGGGTAATGCATGTCTTGCTAGGTGTTACCAATTCATAATTACTCTTTTCCATCAGGGATAATGAATGTCTTGCTAGGTGTTGCTCCTACATGATCCATCAATGCATTATCATGCATTATCCATCATTTTCACAATGGATAATGCATGCCTGATTAGGTGTTGCCCTACAGTTAGCATGTCCACCCTTAGATAGAACTGTGAACGTTAGCATGTCCACCTTAGATAGAACTGTGAAAGTTAGCATGTCCACCCTTAGATAGAACTGTGAAAGTTAGCATGCCCACCCTTAGATAGAACTGTGAAAGTTAGCATGTCCACCCTTAGATAGAACTGTGAACGTTAGCTTGTCCACTCTTAGATGGAATTGCGAATATTGGCCTGCGTCGCATCTAGATGGAACTGTGAATGTTAGCATGTGAAAGTTGCATTTAGAAAGTGTGCCCTACAGCCTCTCTGGCAAATGGAACTTAGAAGTGCGCCCAAGATCCTCTGTGAAAGTTGCATTTAGAAGTGTGCCCAATAGCCCCTCTGTGAAATTTAGAAGTGTTCCCAATAACCACCCTGTGAAAGTTGCATTTAGAAGTGTGCCCAATAGCCCCTCTGTGAAATTTAGAAGTGTTCCCAATAACCACCCTTTGAAAGTTGCATTTAGAAGTGTGCCCAACAACCCTCTGTGAAATTTAGAAGTGTACCCATTAGCCTATGTAAGAGTTACATTTAGAAGTATGCCCAATAGCCTGGTAAATTGAATTTAGAAGTATTCCCAATAGACTCGCTGGAAAATGGATTTTAATAGTGCGCCCAGTAGCCTCTTTGTGGAAAATTGAACTTAGATATGGGCCCTATATCCTCTGTGAAAGCTGCATTTGAAGTGTGCCCATTAGCCACGCTGTGAAAGCTGCATTTAGAAGTGCTACCAATAGCATCTGTGAAAGTTGATTATAGAAGTGTATCCAATAGACACTCTGGAAAGTTACATTTAGAAGTTTGCCCAATAGCCTCTCTGGAAAAATGAATTTAGAAATGTGCCCAGTAGACGCTCTGCGAAAATTGCATTTAGAAGTGTACCCAATAACCTCTGCGAGAGTTACACTTAGAAGTATGCCCAGTAGCCTCGCTGATAAATTGAATTTAGAAATGTTCCCAATAGCCTCTGTATGGAAAATTGCACTTAAAAGTTCGCCCAGTAGCCTCTCTGTGGAAAATAGAACTAAGAAGTTCACCCAGTACCCTATCTGGGAAAGTTCCATTTAGAAGTTTGCACACTGAAAGAACATATAACCATTCATACCACACCCCACGCTTACTCTCTCCTTTACATCACCACCCAAATAGAACACAGAGATACTATGACACCATTCGGTATAACTGTTCTCATACGAACATTCCGCCGCTTACTCCACATCATCCTATGTAAACACTGCTGGTCTCACACCCCCAGCCAGGCGTTTTCCCCAGGCCTAACGCAGCCACATCCGTTCCGGATAAATCCTGCCAGAACGAACACATTCTCCTGATCTCTCAACCGCCACACCTACCGATAAGAATCAGCTATTACACGTGTACCGCACGAGCTGCACACATATCAGGTGCGCACACGCACCTTCTGACTCTCCCTACTCTCTCTACTGATCTGAACTTCGGTTCCCAAGGGCGTTCAACCTACCAGCGCCTTCAGACCATACCAATGGTATATAAGGCGCTATATAAGTGCAAAATAACAATAACAATAACATGATCCCTCTTTTTGACTGGGAATAATGTATGTCTTGTTAGGTGTTCCCCCTACAGGATCCCTCATTTCCACCATGGATAATGCATGTCTCACTAGGTGTTGCCCTACAAGATCCCTGATTTCCACCAGGGATAATGCATGTCTTGCTAGTTGTTACCGCGACAGGATCCCTCGTTTCCACCAGGGATAATGAATGTCTTGCTAGGTGTTACCTCTACAGGATCCCTCGTTTCCATCATGGATAATGAATGTCCTGCTAGGTGTTGCCCTTCAGGATCCCTCGTTTCCACTAGGGACAATGATTGGCTTGCTAGGCTTTGCTCCTACGGGGTCCCTTGTTTCCACCAGGGGTAATGCATTTCCTGCTAGGTGTTGCCAATACAGGATTGCTCATTTCCACCATGGATAATTCATGTCTTGCTGTGAGTTACCCCTACAGGATCCCTCATTTTCACCAGGGATAATGCATGTTTGCTAGGCATTGCCTCTACAGGATCCCTCATTTCCACGAGGGATAATGCAGGTCTTGCAAGGTGTTGACCGTCAGGATCCCTTGTTTCCAGGGAGAATGAATGTCTTCCTGGGTGTTGCCCCTAAATGGTCCCTCTTTTCCAGCATGGATAATGAATGTCTTGCTAGGTGTTGCCCCTACAGGATCTCTTGTTTCCACCAGGGATAAATACTGATTATTTTGCTAGGCATTGCCTCTACAGTATCCCTCATTTTCACCAGGGATAATGCATGGCTTGCTAGGTGTTACCTCTTCATGATTCATCATTTCCACCAGGGATCATTAATGTCTTTCTAAATGTTGCTCCTACATGTCCATCGTTTCCACCATGGATAATCCATGTCTTCCTTGGTGTTGCCCTACAGGATCCCTCATTTTGATCAGGGATAATGAATGTCTTGCTAGGCGTTGCCCATACAGGATCCCTCATTTCCACCATGCAAAATGCATGTATTGCTAGGTTTTACCTCTACAGGATCCCTCATTTCCAACTGGGACAATAAATGTCTTGCTAGGTGTTGCCCCTAAAGGATCCATCCTTTCCACCATGGATAATGAATGTCTTGCTAGGTGTTGCCCCTACAGGATCCCTCATTTCCACCAGGGGTAATTAATTCTTGCTAGGTGTTGCCCCTACAGGGTCTCTCATTACCACCATGGATAATTCATGTCTTGCTGTGTGTTGCCCCTGCACGATCCCTCAATTTCACAAGGGATAATCTATGTCTTACTAGGCCTTGCCTCTGCAGGATCCCTTATTTCCACCAGGGATACTGCATGTCTTGCTAGGTGTTACCTCTCCATGATTCCTCGTTTCCACCAGGGATAATGAATGTCTTGCCAGGTGTTGACCTTCAGGATCCCTTTTTTACAAGGGTAATGAATGTATTGTTTGTTGTTGCCCCTACGGGATCCCTCGTTTCCACCAGGGAAAATGATTGTCTTGATAGGCATTGCCTCTACAGGATCCTTCATTTCGACCAGGGGTAATGCATGTCTTGCTAGGTGTTACCTCTTCATGATTACTCTTTTCCATCAGGGATAATGAATGTCTTGAAAGGTGTTGCTCCTACAGGATCCATCATTTCCACCATGGATCTTCCTTGGTGTTGCCCTACAGGATCCTTCGTTTTCACCAGGGATAATGCATGTCTTGCTGGTGTTGCCCCTACAGGATCCCTCATTTCCAACAGGGACGATGCATGTCTTGGGAGTTGTTACCTCTACAGGATCCAATGTTTCCTCCAGGGATAATGAATGTCTTGCTAGGCGTTAGCTCCACAGGATCACTCATTTCGACCTGGGATAATGAATGTCTTGCTAAGTGTTGCTCCTACATAATCCATCATTTCCACAATGGATAATGCATGTCTTCTTAGGTGTTGCCCTACAGGATCCCTCGTTTTGGCCGGGATAATGAATGTCTTGCTACTTGTTCCCATGCAGGATCCCTCATTTCCAGTGGGGTTAATGAATGTCTTGCTGGTTAGTGCACCTACAGGATCCCTATATTCCACCAATCGATAACGAATATCTTGCTAGGAATTGGCCCTACAATATCCTTCATTTCCACCAGGGATGATGAATGCCTTGGTAGGTGTTGCCCCCACAAGAGCCCTCATTTCCCCCAAGGATAATGCATGTCTTCCTAGGTGTTGCCTCTATAGGATCCCTTGTTTCTACTGGGGATAATGTATGTTTTGCTAGCCATTGCCCCTACAGGAACCCTCATTTCCACCAGTGATAATGAATGTCTTGCCAGGTGGTGCCCCTGCAGGAGCCCTAATTTCCACCATGGATAATGCATGTCTTCCTATGTGTTGGATCTACAGGATCCCTCGTTTCGACTGGGGATAATGAATGTCATCCTAGACATTGTCCCCTATAGGATCCCTCATTTGCAGCATGGATAATAAATGTCTTCCTCTGTGTTGCCCCTACAGAATCCCTCATTTCCACTGGGGGAAACAAATGTCTTTCTAGGCATTGCTCCTACAGTATCCCTCATTTCCACCAGGGATAATGCATGTCTTGCTTGGTGTTACCTCTTCATGGTTCCTCTTTTCCACCAGGGATAATGAATGTCTTGTTAGGTGTTGAAATTCAGGATCCCTTGTTTCCAGGGATAATGCTTGTCTTGCTAGGTGTTGTCCCTAAATGATCCCTCATTTCCACCATGGATATTGAATGTCTTGCTAGGTGCTGCCCCTACAGGATCCCTCTTTTCCACCATGGAAAATGATTGTCTTGATAGACATTGCCTCTACAGGATCCCTCATTTCCCCAAGGGATAATGCATGTTTTGCTAGTTGTTACCTCATCATGATTCCTTGTTTCCACCAGGGATAATTAATGTCTTCCTAGGTGTTGCTCCTACAGGATCCATCATTTCCACCATGGATAATGCATGTCTTCCTTGGTGTTGCCTTACAGGATCCTTCGTTTTGACCAGGGATAATGAATGTCTTGCTAGTGTTGCCCCTACAGGATCCCTCATTTCCACTAGGGATAATGACTGTCTTGCTAGGTGTTAGCTCTACATGATCCCTTATTTCCACCTGGGATAATGAATATCTTGCTAGGTGTTGCTCCTACATGATCCATCATTTCCACAATGGATAATGCATGCCTGCTTCGGTGTTGCCCTACATGATCCATCGTTTTGACTGGGAATAATGTATGTCTTGCTAGGTGTTCCCCCTACAGGATCCCTCATTTCCACCAGGGAAAATGCATGTTTTGCTAGGCATTGCCCTACAGGATCCCTGATTTCCACCAGGGATAATGCATGTCTTGCTAGGTGTTACCTCTACAGGATCCCTCGTATCCATCATGGATAATGAATGTCCTGCTAGGAGTTGCCCTTCAGGATCCCTCGTTTCCACAAGGGACAATGATTGGCTTGCTAGGCTTTGCCCCTACAGAGTCCCTTGTTTCCACCAGGGGTATTGCATTTCCTGCTAGGTGTTGCCCATACAGTATTGCTCATTTCCACCATGGATAACTCATGTCTTGCTGTGTGTTACCCCTACAGGATCCCTCATTTTCACCAGGGATAATGCATGTTTGCTAGGCATTGCCTCTACAGGATCCCTCATTTCAACAAGGGATAATGCAGGTCTTTCAAGGTGTTGACCTTCAGGATCCCTTGTTTCCAGGGATAATGAATGTCTTCCTGGGTGTTGCCCCTAAATGGTCCCTCTTTTCCAGCAAGGATAATGAATGTCTTGCCAGGTGTTGCCCCTACAGGATCCGTTGTTTCCACCAGGGATAAATAATGATTGTCTTGCTAGGCATTGCCTCTACAGTATCCTTCATTTTCACCAGGGATAATGGATGCCTTGCTAGGTGTTACCTCTTCATGATTCATCGTTTCCACCAGGGATCATTAATGTCTTTCTAAATGTTGCTCCTACAGGTCCATCATTTCCACCATGGATAATGCATGTCTTCCTTGGTGTTGCCCTACAGGATCCCTCATTTTGACCAGGGACAATGAATGTCTTGCTAAGTGTTGCCCCTAAAGGATCCCTCCTCTCTACCATGAATAATGAATGTGTTGTAAGGTGTTGCCCCTACAGGATCCCTCATTTCCACGAGGGATAATGCATTCCTTGCTAGGTGTTGCCCCTTCAGGATCTCTCATTTCCACAATGGATAATTCATGTCTTGCTGTGTGTTGCCCATGCAGGATCCCTCATTTTCACCAGGGATAATGCATGTCTTGCTAGGTGTTACCTCTTCGTGATTCCTCGTTTCCACCAAGGAAAATGAATGTCTTGCCAGGTGTTGACCTTCAGGATTCCTTGTTTACAGGGGTGATGAATGTCTTGCTAGTTGTGACCTCATCATGGTTACTCTTTTCCATCAGGGACAATGAATGTCTTACTAGGTGTTGCTCCTACAGGATCCATCATTTCCACCATGGATCTTCCTTGGTGTTGCCCTACAGGATCCCTCGTTTTCACCAGGGATAATGCATGTCTTGCTAGTTGTTACTGCTAGAGGATCCCTCATTTCCACCAGGGATAATCAATGTCTTGCTAGGTGTTACCTCTACAGGATCCATCATTTCCACCATGGATAATGCATGTCTTCCTTAGTGTTGCCCTACAGGATCCCTCAGTTCCTCCAGGGATAATGCATGTCTTGCTAGGCGTTGCCCCTACAGGATTCCTGATTCCCACCAGGGATAATAAATGTCCTGCTAGGTGTTGCCCTTCAGGATCCCTCATTTCCACCAGGGAAAATGATTGGCCTTCTAGGCTTTGCCCCTACAGGATCCCTTGTTTCCACCAGGAAAATGTATTTCCTGCTAGGTGTTGCCCCTACAGGATCGCTCATTTCCACCATGGATAATTCATGTCTTGCTGTGTGTTGCCCCTACAGAATCCCTCATTTTCAGCAGGGATAATGCATGTCCTGCTAGGAATTGCCTCTACAGGATCCCTCATTTCCATGAGGGATAATGCAGTTCTTGATGGGTGTTGACCTTCAGGATCCCTTGTTTCTAGGGATAATGAATGTCTTCGTAGGTGTTGGCCCCCAAATGATCCCTCTTTTCCAGCATGGTTAATGAATGTCTTGCTAGGTGTTGCCCCTACAGGATCCCTCATTTCCACCAGGGATACTGATTGTCTTGCTAGGCATTGCCTCTACAGCATCCCTCATTTCCAATAGGGATAATGCATGCCTTGCTAGGTGTTACCTCTTCATGA
This sequence comes from Ambystoma mexicanum, assembly GCF_040938575.1. NCBI lineage: Eukaryota > Metazoa > Chordata > Amphibia > Caudata > Ambystomatidae > Ambystoma > Ambystoma mexicanum. The sequence goes on along the minus strand of NC_090922.1, from coordinate 439,482,229 downwards.
TTCCTCGTTTCCACCAGGGATAATTAATGTCTTGCTAGCTGTTGCTCCCACAGGATCCATCATTTCCACCATGGATAATCCATGTCTTCCTTGGTGTTTCCCTACAGGATCGCTCATTTTGATCAGGGATAATGAATGTCTTGCTAGTCGTTGCCCATACATGATCCCTCATTTCCACCAGGCAAAATGCATGTATTGCTAGGTTTTACCTCTACAGGATCCCTCATTTCCACCAGGGACAATGAATGTCATGCTAGGTGTTGCCCCTAAAGGATCTATCCTTTCCACCATGGATAATGAATGTCTTGCTAGGTGTTGCCCCTACAGGGTCTCTCATTTCCACCATGGATAATTCATGTCTTGCTGTGTGTTGCCCCTGCACGATCCCTCAATTTCACAAGGGATAATCCATGTCTTACTAGGCCTTGCATCTGCAGGATCCCTTATTTCCACCAGGGATAATGCATGTCTTGCTAGGTGTTACCTCTTCATGATTCCTCGTTTCCACCAGGGATAATGAATGTCTTGCCAGGTGTTGACCTTCAGGATCCCTTGTTTACAAGGGTAATGAATGTCTTGCTAGGTGTGGCCCCTACGGGATCCCTCGTTTCCACCAGGGAAAATGATTGTCTTGATAGGCATTGCCTCTACAGGATCCTTCATTTCGACCAGGGTTAATGCATGTCTTGCTAGGTGTTACCTCTTCATGATTACTCTTTTCCATCAGGGATAATGAATGTCTTGCTAGGTGTTGCTCCTACATGATCCATCAATGCATTATCATGCATTACCCATCATTTCCACAATGGATAATGCATGCCTGATTAGGTGCTGCCCTACATGATCCCTCGTTTTGACTGGGAATAATGTATGTCTTGCTAGGTGTTCCCTTTACAGGATCCCTCATTTCCACCAGGGATAATGCATGTCTCGCTAGGTGTTGCCCTACAGGATCCCTGATTTCTACCAGGGATAATGCATGTCTTGCTAGTTGTTACCGCTACAGGATCCCTCGTTTCCACCAGGGATACTGAATGTCTTGCTAGGTGTTACCTCTACAGGATCCCTCCTTTCCATCATGGATAATGAATGTCCTGCTAGGTGTTGCCCTTCAGGATCCCTCGTTTCCACTAGGGACAATGATTGGCTTGCTAGGCTTTGCCCCTACGGGGTCCCTTGTTTCCACCAGGGGTAATGCATTTCCTGCTAGGTGTTGCCAATACAGGATTGCTCATTTCCACCATGGATAATTCATGTCTTGCTGTGAGTTACCCCTAAAGGATCCCTCATTTTCACCAGGGATAATGCATGTTTGCTAGGCATTGCCTCTACAGGATCCCTCATTTCCATGAGGGATAATGCAGGTCTTGCAAGGTGTTGACCTTCAGGATCCCTTGTTTCCAGGGATAATGAATGTCTTCCTGGGTGTTGCCCCTAAATGGTCCCTCTTTTCCAGCAAGGATAATGAATGTCTTGCTAGGTGTTGCCCCTAGAGGATCCGTTGTTTCCACCAGGGATAAATAATGATTGTCTTGCTAGGCATTGCCTCTACAGTATCCCTCATTTTCACCAGGGATAATGGATGCCTTGCTAGGTGTTACCTCTTCATGATTCATCGTTTCCACCAGGGATCATTAATGTCTTTCTAAATGTTGCTCCTACAGGTCCATCATTTCCACCATGGATAATGCATGTCTTCCTTGGTGTTGCCCTACAGGATCCATCATTTTGACCAGGGACAATGAATGTCTTGCTAGGTGTTGCCCCTAAAGGATCCCTCCTCTCTACCATGAATAATTAATGTGTTGTAAGCTGTTGCCCCTACAGGATCCCTCATTTCCACGAGGGATAATGCATTCCTTGCTAGGTGTTGCCCCTTCAGGATCTCTCATTTCCACAATGGATAATTCATGTCTTGCTGTGTGTTGCCCATGCAGGATCCCTCATTTTCATCAGGGATAATGCATGTCTTGCTAGGTGTTACCTCTTCGTGATTCCTCGTTTCCACCAAGGAAAATGAATGTCTTGCCAGGTGTTGACCTTCAGGATCCCTTGTTTACAGGGGTGATGAATGTCTTGCTAGGTGGGACCTCATCATGGTTACTCTTTTCCATCAGGGACAATGAATGTCTTACTAGGTGTTGCTCCTACAGGATCCATCATTTCCACCATGGATCTTCCTTGGTGTTGCCCTACAGGATCCCACATTTTCACCAGGGATAATGCATGTCTTGCTAGTTGTTACTGCTAGAGGATCCCTCATTTCCACCAGGGATAATCAATGTCTTGCTAGGTGTTACCTCTACAGGATCCATCATTTCCACCATGGATAATGCATGTCTTCCTTAGTGTTGCCCTACAGGATCCCTCAGTTCCTCCAGGGATAATGCATGTCTTGCTAGGCGTTGCCCCTACAGGATTCCTGATTCCCACCAGGGATAATAAATGTCCTGCTAGGTGTTGCCCTTCAGGATACCTCATTTCCACCTGGGAAAATGATTGGCCTTCTAGGCTTTGCCCCTAGAGGATCCCTTGTTTCCACCAGGAAAATGTATTTCCTGCTAGGTGTTGCCCCTACAGGATCGCTCATTTCCACCATGGATAATTCATGTCTTGCTGTGTGTTGCCCCTACAGAATTCCTCATTTTCAGCAGGGATAATGCATGTCCTGCTAGGAATTGCCTCTACAGGATCCCTCATTTCCATGAGGGATAATGCAGTTCTTGCTAGGTGTTGACCTTCAGGATCCCTTGTTTCTAGGGATAATGAATGTCTTCGTAGGTGTTGGCCCCCAAATGATCCCTCTTTTCCAGCATGGTTAATGAATGTCTTGCTAGGTGTTGCCCCTACAGGATCCCTCATTTCCACCAGGGATACTGATTGTCTTGCTAGGCATTGCCTCTACAGCATCCCTCATTTCCAATAGGGATAATGCATGCCTTGCTAGGTGTTACCTCTTCATGATTCCTCGTTTCCACCAGGGATAATTAATGTCTTGCTAGCTGTTGCTCCTACAGGATCCATCATTTCCACCATGGATAATCCATGTCTTCCTTGGTGTTTCACTACAGGATCGCTCATTTTGATCAGGGATAATGAATGTCTTGCTAGTCGTTGCCCATACATGATCCCTCATTTCCACCAGGCAAAATGCATGTATTGCTAGGTTTTACCTCTACAGGATCCCTCATTTCCACCAGGGACAATGAATGTCTTGCTAGGTGTTGCCCCTAAAGGATCTATCCTTTCCACCATGGATAATGAATGTCTTTCTAGGTGTTGCCCCTACAGGGTCTCTCATTTCCACCATGGATAATTCATGTCTTGCTGTGTGTTGCCCCTGCACGATCCCTCAATTTCACAAGGGATAATCCATGTCTTACTAGGCCTTGCCTCTGCAGGATCCCTTATTTCCACCAGGGATAATGCATGTCTTGCTAGGTGTTACCTCTTCATGATTCCTCGTTTCCACCAGGGATAATGAATGTCTTGCCAGGTGTTGACCTTCAGGATCCCTTGTTTACAAGGGTAATGAATGTCTTGCTAGGTGTGGCCCCTACGGGATCCCTCGTTTCCAGCAGGGAAAATGATTGTCTTGATAGGCATTGCCTCTACAGGATCCTTCATTTCGACCAGGGGTAATGCATGTCTTGCTAGGTGTTACCTCTTCATGATTACTCTTTTCCATCAGGGATAATGAATGTCTTGCTAGGTGTTGCTCCTACATGATCCATCAATGCATTATCATGCATTACCCATCATTTCCACAATGGATAATGCATGCCTGATTAGGTGTTGCCCTACATGATCCCTCGTTTTGACTGGGAATAATGTATGTCTTGCTAGGTGTTCCCCCTACAGGATCCCTCATTTCCACCAGGGATAATGCATGTCTCGCTAGGTGTTGCCCTACAGGATCCCTGATTTCCACCAGGGATAATGCATGTCTTGCTAGTTGTTACCGCTACAGGATCCCTCGTTTCCACCAGGGATAATGAATGTCTTGCTAGGTGTTACCTCTACAGGATCCCTCGTTTCCATCATGGATAATGAATGTCCTGCTAGGTGTTGCCCTTCAGGATCCCTCGTTTCCACTAGGGACAATGATTGGCTTGCTAGGCTTTGCCCCTACGGGGTCCCTTGTTTCCACCAGGGGTAATGCATTTCCTGCTAGGTGTTGCCAATACAGGATTGCTCATTTCCACCATGGATAATTCATGTCTTGCTGTGAGTTACCCCTACAGGATCCCTCATTTTCACCAAGGATAATGCATGTTTGCTAGGCATTGCCTCTACAGGATCCCTCATTTCCACGAGGGATAATGCAGGTCTTGCAAGGTGTTGACCTTCAGGATCCCTTGTTTCCAGGGATAATGAATGTCTTCCTGGGTGTTGCCCCTAAATGGTCCCTCTTTTCCAGCATGGATAATGAATGTCTTGCTAGGTGTTTCTCCTACAGGATCCCTTGTTTCCACCAGGGATAAATAATGATTGTTTTGCTAGGCATTGCCTCTACAGTATCCCTCATTTTCACCAGGGATAATACATGGCTTGCTAGGTGTTACCTCTTCATGATTCATCGTTTCCACCAGGGATCATTAATGTCTTTCTAAATGTTGCCCCTACAGGTCCATCATTTCCACCATGGATAATCCATGTCTTCCTTGGTGTTGCCCTACAGGATCCCTCATTTTGATCAGGGATAATGAATGTCTTGCTAGGCGTTGCCCATACAGGATCCCTCATTTCCACCAGGCAAAATGCATGTATTGCTAGGTTTTACCTCTACAGGATCCCTCATTTCCACCAGGGACAATGAATGTCTTGCTAGGTCTTGCCCCTAAAGGATCCATCCTTTCCACCATGGATAATGAATGTCTTGCTAGGTGTTGCCCCTACAGGATCCCTCATTTCCACCAGGGATAATGAATTCTTGCTAGGTGTTGCCCCTACAGGGTCTCTCATTTCCACCAGGGATACTGATTGTCTTGCTAGGCATTGCCTCTACAGCATCCCTCATTTCCAATAGGGATAATGCATGCCTTGCTAGGTGTTACCTCTTCATGATTCCTCGTTTCCACCAGGGATAATTAATGTCTTGCTAGCTGTTGCTCCTACAGGATCCATCATTTCCACCATGGATAATCCATGTCTTCCTTGGTGTTTCCCTACAGGATCGCTCATTTTGATCAGGGATAATGAATGTCTTGCTAGTCGTTGCCCATACATGATCCCTCATTTCCACCAGGCAAAATGCATGTATTGCTAGGTTTTACCTCTACAGGATCCCTCATTTCCACCAGGGACAATGAATGTCTTGCTAGGTGTTGCCCCTAAAGGATCTATCCTTTCCACCATGGATAATGAATGTCTTGCTAGGTGTTGCCCCTACAGGGTCTCTCATTTCCACCATGGATAATTCATGTCTTGCTGTGTGTTGCCCCTGCACGATCCCTCAATTTCACAAGGGATAATCCATGTCTTACTAGGCCTTGCATCTGCAGGATCCCTTATTTCCACCAGGGATAATGCATGTCTTGCTAGGTGTTACCTCTTCATGATTCCTCGTTTCCACCAGGGATAATGAATGTCTTGCCAGGTGTTGACCTTCAGGATCCCTTGTTTACAAGGGTAATGAATGTCTTGCTAGGTGTGGCCCCTACGGGATCCCTCGTTTCCACCAGGGAAAATGATTGTCTTGATAGGCATTGCCTCTACAGGATCCTTCATTTCGACCAGGGGTAATGCATGTCTTGCTAGGTGTTACCTCTTCATGATTACCCTTTTCCATCAGGGATAATGAATGTCTTGCTAGGTGTTGCTCCTACATGATCCATCAATGCATTATCATGCATTACCCATCATTTCCACAATGGATAATGCATGCCTGATTAGGTGCTGCCCTACATGATCCCTCGTTTTGACTGGGAATAATGAATGTCTTGCCAGGTGTTGACCTTCAGGATCCCTTGTTTACAAGGGTAATGAATGTCTTGCTAGGTGTGGCCCCTACGGGATCCCTCGTTTCCACCAGGGAAAATGATTGTCTTGATAGGCATTGCCTCTACAGGATCCCTCAATTCCACCAGGGACAATGCATGTCTCGCTAGGTGTTGCCCTACAGGATCCCTGATTTCTACCAGGGATAATGCATGTCTTGCTAGTTGTTACCGCTACAGGATCCCTCGTTTCCACCAGGGATACTGAATGTCTTGCTAGGTGTTACCTCTACAGGATCCCTCCTTTCCATCATGGATAATGAATGTCCTGCTAGGTGTTGCCCTTCAGGATCCCTCGTTTCCACTAGGGACAATGATTGGCTTGCTAGGCTTTGCCCCTACGGGGTCCCTTGTTTCCACCAGGGGTAATGCATTTCCTGCTAGGTGTTGCCAATACAGGATTGCTCATTTCCACCATGGATAATTCATGTCTTGCTGTGAGTTACCCCTACAGGATCCCTCATTTTCACCAGGGATAATGCATGTTTGCTAGGCATTGCCTCTACAGGATCCCTCATTTCCACGAGGGATAATGCAGGTCTTGCAAGGTGTTGACCTTCAGGATCCCTTGTTTCCAGGGATAATGAATGTCTTCCTGGGTGTTGCCCCTAAATGGTCCCTCTTTTCCAGCAAGGATAATGAATGTCTTGCTAGGTGTTGCCCCTAGAGGATCCGTTGTTTCCACCAGGGATAAATAATGATTGTCTTGCTAGGCATTGCCTCTACAGTATCCCTCATTTTCACCAGGGATAATGGATGCCTTGCTAGGTGTTACCTCTTCATGATTCATCGTTTCCACCAGGGATCATTAATGTCTTTCTAAATGTTGCTCCTACAGGTCCATCATTTCCACCATGGATAATGCATGTCTTCCTTGGTGTTGCCCTACAGGATCCATCATTTTGACCAGGGACAATGAATGTCTTGCTAGGTGTTGCCCCTAAAGGATCCCTCCTCTCTACCATGAATAATTAATGTGTTGTAAGCTGTTGCCCCTACAGGATCCCTCATTTCCACGAGGGATAATGCATTCCTTGCTAGGTGTTGCCCCTTCAGGATCTCTCATTTCCACAATGGATAATTCATGTCTTGCTGTGTGTTGCCCATGCAGGATCCCTCATTTTCATCAGGGATAATGCATGTCTTGCTAGGTGTTACCTCTTCGTGATTCCTCGTTTCCACCAAGGAAAATGAATGTCTTGCCAGGTGTTGACCTTCAGGATCCCTTGTTTACAGGGGTGATGAATGTCTTGCTAGGTGGGACCTCATCATGGTTACTCTTTTCCATCAGGGACAATGAATGTCTTACTAGGTGTTGCTCCTACAGGATCCATCATTTCCACCATGGATCTTCCTTGGTGTTGCCCTACAGGATCCCACATTTTCACCAGGGATAATGCATGTCTTGCTAGTTGTTACTGCTAGAGGATCCCTCATTTCCACCAGGGATAATCAATGTCTTGCTAGGTGTTACCTCTACAGGATCCATCATTTCCACCATGGATAATGCATGTCTTCCTTAGTGTTGCCCTACAGGATCCCTCAGTTCCTCCAGGGATAATGCATGTCTTGCTAGGCGTTGCCCCTACAGGATTCCTGATTCCCACCAGGGATAATAAATGTCCTGCTAGGTGTTGCCCTTCAGGATACCTCATTTCCACCTGGGAAAATGATTGGCCTTCTAGGCTTTGCCCCTACAGGATCCCTTGTTTCCACCAGGAAAATGTATTTCCTGCTAGGTGTTGCCCCTACAGGATCGCTCATTTCCACCATGGATAATTCATGTCTTGCTGTGTGTTGCCCCTACAGAATTCCTCATTTTCAGCAGGGATAATGCATGTCCTGCTAGGAATTGCCTCTACAGGATCCCTCATTTCCATGAGGGATAATGCAGTTCTTGCTAGGTGTTGACCTTCAGGATCCCTTGTTTCTAGGGATAATGAATGTCTTCGTAGGTGTTGGCCCCCAAATGATCCCTCTTTTCCAGCATGGTTAATGAATGTCTTGCTAGGTGTTGCCCCTACAGCATCCCTCATTTCCAATAGGGATAATGCATGCCTTGCTAGGTGTTACCTCTTCATGATTCCTCGTTTCCACCAGGGATAATTAATGTCTTGCTAGCTGTTGCTCCTACAGGATCCATCATTTCCACCATGGATAATCCATGTCTTCCTTGGTGTTTCACTACAGGATCGCTCATTTTGATCAGGGATAATGAATGTCTTGCTAGTCGTTGCCCATACATGATCCCTCATTTCCACCAGGCAAAATGCATGTATTGCTAGGTTTTACCTCTACAGGATCCCTCATTTCCACCAGGGACAATGAATGTCTTGCTAGGTTTTTGCCCCTAAAGGATCTATCCTTTCCACCATGGATAATGAATGTCTTGCTAGGTGTTGCCCCTACAGGGTCTCTCATTTCCACCATGGATAATTCATGTCTTGCTGTGTGTTGCCCCTGCACGATCCCTCAATTTCACAAGGGATAATCCATGTCTTACTAGGCCTTGCCTCTGCAGGATCCCTTATTTCCACCAGGGATAATGCATGTCTTGCTAGGTGTTACCTCTTCATGATTCCTCGTTTCCACCAGGGATAATGAATGTCTTGCCAGGTGTTGACCTTCAGGATCCCTTGTTTACAAGGGTAATGAATGTCTTGCTAGGTGTGGCCCCTACGGGATCCCTCGTTTCCAGCAGGGAAAATGATTGTCTTGATAGGCATTGCCTCTACAGGATCCTTCATTTCGACCAGGGGTAATGCATGTCTTGCTAGGTGTTACCTCTTCATGATTACTCTTTTCCATCAGGGATAATGAATGTCTTGCTAGGTGTTGCTCCTACATGATCCATCAATGCATTATCATGCATTACCCATCATTTCCACAATGGATAATGCATGCCTGATTAGGTGTTGCCCTACATGATCCCTCGTTTTGACTGGGAATAATGTATGTCTTGCTAGGTGTTCCCCCTACAGGATCCCTCATTTCCACCAGGGATAATGCATGTCTCGCTAGGTGTTGCCCTACAGGATCCCTGATTTCCACCAGGGATAATGCATGTCTTGCTAGTTGTTACCGCTACAGGATCCCTCGTTTCCACCAGGGATAATGAATGTCTTGCTAGGTGTTACCTCTACAGGATCCCTCGTTTCCATCATGGATAATGAATGTCCTGCTAGGTGTTGCCCTTCAGGATCCCTCGTTTCCACTAGGGACAATGATTGGCTTGCTAGGCTTTGCCCCTACGGGGTCCCTTGTTTCCACCAGGGGTAATGCATTTCCTGCTAGGTGTTGCCAATACAGGATTGCTCATTTCCACCATGGATAATTCATGTCTTGCTGTGAGTTACCCCTACAGGATCCCTCATTTTCACCAAGGATAATGCATGTTTGCTAGGCATTGCCTCTACAGGATCCCTCATTTCCACGAGGGATAATGCAGGTCTTGCAAGGTGTTGACCTTCAGGATCCCTTGTTTCCAGGGATAATGAATGTCTTCCTGGGTGTTGCCCCTAAATGGTCCCTCTTTTCCAGCATGGATAATGAATGTCTTGCTAGGTGTTTCTCCTACAGGATCCCTTGTTTCCACCAGGGATAAATAATGATTGTTTTGCTAGGCATTGCCTCTACAGTATCCCTCATTTTCACCAGGGATAATACATGGCTTGCTAGGTGTTACCTCTTCATGATTCATCGTTTCCACCAGGGATCATTAATGTCTTTCTAAATGTTGCCCCTACAGGTCCATCATTTCCACCATGGATAATCCATGTCTTCCTTGGTGTTGCCCTACAGGATCCCTCATTTTGATCAGGGATAATGAATGTCTTGCTAGGCGTTGCCCATACAGGATCCCTCATTTCCACCAGGCAAAATGCATGTATTGCTAGGTTTTACCTCTACAGGATCCCTCATTTCCACCAGGGACAATGAATGTCTTGCTAGGTCTTGCCCCTAAAGGATCCATCCTTTCCACCATGGATAATGAATGTCTTGCTAGGTGTTGCCCCTACAGGATCCCTCATTTCCAACAGGGATAATGAATTCTTGCTAGGTGTTGCCCCTACAGGGTCTCTCATTTCCACCATGGATAATTCATGTCTTGCTGTGTGTTGCCCCTGCACGATCCCTCAATTTCACAAGGGATAATCCATGTCTTACTAGGCCTTGCCTCTGCAGGATCCCTTATTTCCACCAGGGATACTGCATGTCTTGTTAGGTGTTACCTCTCCATGATTCCTCGTTTCCACCAGGGATAATGAATGTCTTGCCAGGTGTTGACCTTCAGGATCCCTTGTTTACAAGGGTAATGAATGTATTGTTTGTTGTTGCCCCTACGGGATCCCTCGTTTCCACCAGGGAAAATGATTGTCTTGATAGGCATTGCCTCTACAGGATCCTTCATTTCGACCAGGGGTAATGCATGGCTTGCTAGGTGTTACCTCTTCATGATTACTCTTTTCCATCAGGGATAATGAATGTCTTGAAAGGTGTTGCTCCTACAGGATCCATCATTTCCACCATGGATCTTCCTTGGTGTTGCCCTACAGGATCCCTCGTTTTCACCAGGGATAATGCATGTCTTGCTGGTGTTGCCCCTACAGGATCCCTCATTTCCAACAGGGACGATGCATGTCTTGGGAGTTGTTACCTCTACAGGATCCAATGTTTCCACCAGGGATAATGAATGTCTTGCTAGGCGTTAGCTCCACAGGATCCCTCATTTCGACCTGGGATAATGAATGTCTTGCTAGGTGTTACCTCTACAGGATCCATCATTTCCACCATGGATAATGCATGTCTTCCTTAGTGTTGCCCTACAGGATCCCTCAGTTCCACCAGGGATAATGCATGTCTTGCTAGGCATTGCCCCTACAGGATCCCTGATTCCCACCAGGGATAATGAATGTCCTGCTAGGTGTTGCCCTTCAGGATCCCTCGTTTCCACCAGGGAAAATGATTGGCCTTCTAGGCTTTGCCCCTACAGGATCCCTTGTTTCCACCAGGAAAATGTATTTCCTGCTAGGTGTTGCCCCTACAGGATCGCTCATTTCCACCATGGATAATTCATGTCTTGCTGTGTGTTGCCCCTACAGAATCCCTCATTTTCACCAGGGATAATGCATGTCCTGCTAGGAATTGCCTCTACAGGATCCCTCATTTCCATGAGGGATAATGCAGTTCTTGCTAGGTGTTGATCTTCAGGATCCCTTGTTTCTAGGGATAATGAATGTCTTCGTAGGTGTTGGCCCCCAAATGATCCCTCTTTTCCAGCATGGTTAATGAATGTCTTGCTAAGTGTTGCCCCTACAGGATCCCTCATTTCCACCAGGGATACTGATTGTCTTGCTAGGCATTGCCTCTACAGCATCCCTCATTTCCAATAGGGATAATGCATGCCTTGCTAGGTGTTACCTCTTCATGATTCCTCGTTTCCACCAGGGATAATTAATGTCTTGCTAGCTGTTGCTCCTACAGGATCCATCATTTCCACCATGGATAATCCATGTCTTCCTTGGTGTTTCCCTACAGGATCGCTCATTTTGATCAGGGATAATGAATGTCTTGCTAGTCGTTGCTTATACATGATCCCTCATTTCCACCAGGCAAAATGCATGTATTGCTAGGTTTTACCTCTACAGGATCCCTCATTTCCACCAGGGACAATGAATGTCTTGCTAGGTGTTGCCCCTAAAGGATCTATCCTTTCCACCATGGATAATGAATGTCTTGCTAGGTGTTGCCCCTACAGGGTCTCTCATTTCCACCATGGATAATTCATGTCTTGCTGTGTGTTGCCCCTGCACGATCCCTCAATTTCACAAGGGATAATCCATGTCTTACTAGGCCTTGCCTCTGCAGGATCCCTTATTTCCACCAGGGATAATGCATGTCTTGCTAGGTGTTACCTCTTCATGATTCCTCGTTTCCACCAGGGATAATGAATGTCTTGCCAGGTGTTGACCTTCAGGATCCCTTGTTTACAAGGGTAATGAATGTCTTGCTAGGTGTGGCCCCTACGGGATCCCTCGTTTCCACCAGGGAAAATGATTGTCTTGATAGGCATTGCCTCTACAGGATCCTTCATTTCGACCAGGGGTAATGCATGTCTTGCTAGGTGTTACCTCTTCATGATTACTCTTTTCCATCAGGGATAATGAATGTCTTGCTAGGTGTTGCTCCTACATGATCCATCAATGCATTATCATGCATTATCCATCATTTCCACAATGGATAATGCATGCCTGATTAGGTGTTGCCCTACATGATCCCTGTTTTGACTGGGAATAATGTATGTCTTGCTAGGTGTTCCCCCTACAGGATCCCTCATTTCCACCAGGGATAATGCATGTCTCGCTAGGTGTTGCCCTACAGGATCCCTGATTTCCACCAGGGATAATGCATGTCTTGCTAGTTGTTACCGCTACAGGATCCCTCGTTTCCACCAGGGATAATGAATGTCTTGCTAGGTGTTACCTCTACAGGATCCCTCGTTTCCATCATGGATAATGAATGTCTTGCTAGTTGTTACCGCTACAGGATCCCTCATTTTCACCAGGGATAATGCATGTTTGCTAGGCATTGCCTCTACAGGATCCCTCATTTCCACGAGGGATAATGCAGGTCTTGCAAGGTGTTGACCTTCAGGATCCCTTGTTTCCAGGGATAATGAATGTCTTCCTGGGTGTTGCCCCTAAATGGTCCCTCTTTTCCAGCATGGATAATGAATGTCTTGCTAGGTATTTCCCCTACAGGATCCCTTGTTTCCACCAGGGATAAATAATGATTGTTTTGCTAGGCATTGCCTCTACAGTATCCCCCATTTTCACCAGGGATAATGCATGGCTTGCTAGGTGTTACCTCTTCATGATTCATCGTTTCCACCAGGGATCATTAATGTCTTTCTAAATGTTGCTCCTACAGGTCCATCATTTCCACCATGGATAATCCATGTCTTCCTTGGTGTTGCCCTACAGGATCCCTCATTTTGATCAGGGATAATGAATGTCTTGCTAGGCGTTGCCCATACAGGATCCCTCATTTCCACCAAGCAAAATGCATGTATTGCTAGGTTTTACCTCTACAGGATCCCTCATTTTCACCAGGGACAATGAATGTCTTGCTAGGTGTTGCCCCTAAAGGATCCATCCTTTCCACCATGGATAATGAATGTCTTGCTAGGTGTTGCCCCTACAGGATCCCTCATTTCCACCAGGGATAATGAATTTTTGCTAGGTGTTGCCCCTACAGGGTCTCCCATTTCCACCATGGATAATTCATGTCTTGCTGTGTGTTGCCCCTGCACGATCCCTCAATTTCACAAGGGATAATCCATGTCTTACTAGGCCTTGCCTCTGCAGGATCCCTTATTTCCACCAGGGATACTGCATGTCTTGCTAGGTGTTACCTCTCCATGATTCCTCGTTTCCACCAGGGATAATGAATGTCTTGCCAGGTGTTGACCTTCAGGATCCCTTGTTTACAAGGGTAATGAATGTATTGTTTGTTGTTGCCCCTACGGGATCCCTCGTTTCCACCAGGGAAAATGATTGTCTTGATAGGCATTGCCTCTACAGGATCCTTCATTTCGACCAGGGGTAATGCATGTCTTGCTAGGTGTTACCTCTTCATGATTACTCTTTTCCATCAGGGATAATGAATGTCTTGCTGGTGTTGCCCCTACAGGATCCTTCATTTCTAACAGGGACGATGCATGTCTTGGGAGTTGTTACCTCTACAGGATCCAATGTTTCCACCAGGGATAATGAATGTCTTGCTAGGCGTTAGCTCCACAGGATCCCTCATTTCGACCTGGGATAATGAATGTCTTGCTAGGTGTTGCTCCTACATAATCCATCATTTACACAATGGATAATGCATGTCTTCTTAGGTGTTGCCCTACAGGATCCCTCGTTTTGGCCGGGATAATGAATGTCTTGCTACTTGTTCCCATGCAGGATCCCTCATTTCCAGTGGGGTTAATGAATGTCTTGCTGGTTAGTGCACCTACAGGATCCCTATATTCCACCAATCGATAACGAATATCTTGCTAGGAATTGGCCCTACAATATCCTTAATTTTCACCAGTGATAATGCATGTCTTGCTAGGTGTTACCCCTAAAGGATCCTAATTTACACCATGGATAATGAGTGTCTTGCTAGGTGTTGCCCCTACAGGATCCCTCATTTCCACCTGGGATCATGCATGTCTTGCTAGTTGTTACCTCTACAGGATCCCTCGGTTCCACCAAGGAGAATTAATCTCTTGCTAGGTGTTACCTCTACAGGATCCCTCATTTCAACCAGAGATAATTAATGTCTTGCTTTGTGTTGCTACTACAGAATCCATAATTTCCACCACGGATAATGCATGTCCTCCTAGGTGTTGCCCTACAGGATTCCTCGCTTGGATCATGGATAATGAATGTCTTTGTAGGTGCTCCCACTAAAGGATCCCTCATTTCCACTAGGGACAATAAAGGTCTTGCTAGGTGTTGCCCCTACATGATCCCTATGTTCCACCAGTGATAATGAATATCTTGCTAGGCATTGGCACTACAGGATCCTTAATTTCCACCAATGATAATGCATGTCTTGCTAGGTGTTGCCCCTACAGGATCCCTCATTTCCCCCAGGATAATGAAGGCAGTGCTGCGTGTTGCCCACTACATGATATCTCATGTCCAACATGGATAATGCATGTCTTCCAAGGTGTTGCCTCTACAGTTTCCTTTGTTTCCACTGGGGATAATGCATGTCTTGCTAGACATTGTCCCGACAGGATCCCTCATTTCCACCAGGGATAATAAATTTGTTTCTAGGTGTTGCTCCTAGAGGATCCATCATTTCCACCATGGATAATGTGTGTCTTCCTTGGTTTTCCCCTACTGGATCCCTCGTTTTGACCAGGGATAATAAATGGCTTGCTAGCATTGCCCCCACCGTATCCCTCAGTTCCACCAGAGATAATGCATGTCTTGCTATGCATTGCCCCTACAGGATCTCTCGTTTCCAGCAGGAATAATGATTGTCTTGCTAGGTGTTACCCCTACAGGATCCCTCATTTCCATCAGGGATAATGTATTTCTTGCTAGGTGTTTGCCTACAGGATCCCTCATTTCCACTAGGGAGAAGCAATATCTTGCTAGGTGTTGGCTGCACAGGATCCTTCATTTTCACCAGTAATAATGAATGTCTTGCAAGGTGGTGCCCCTACAGGAGCCCTAATTTCCACCATGGATAATGCATGTCTTCCTATGTGTTGGATCTACAGGATCCCTCGTTTCCACTGGGGATAATGAATGTCTTGCTAGACATTGCCCCTACAGGATCCCTCATTTGCAGCATGGATAATAAATGTATTCCTCTGCGTTGCACCTACAGAATCCCTCATTTCCACTGGGGGAAACAAATGTCTTGCTAGGCATTTCTCCTACAGTATCCCTCATTTCCACCAGGGATAATGCATGTATTGCTTGGTGTTACCTCTTCATGATTCCTCGTTTCCACCAGGGATAATGAATGTCTTGTTAGGTGTTGAAATTCAGGATCCTTTGTTTCCAGGGATAATGCATGTCTTGCTAGGTGTTGCCCCTAAAGGATACCTCATTTCCAATATGGATATTGAATGCCTTGCTAGGTGCTGCCCCTGCAGGATCCCTCGTTTCCTCCATGGAAAATGATTGTCTTGATAGACATTGTCTCTACAGGATCCCTCATTTCCACCAGGGATAATGCATGTCTTGCTAGGCGTTGCTCCTACAGGATCCATCATTTCCACCATGGATAATGCATGTTTTCCTTGGTGTTGCCTTACAGGATCACTCGTTTTGACCAGGGATAATGAATGTATTGCTAGTGTTGCCCCTACAGGATCCCTCATTTCCACCAATGATAATGCATGTCCTGCTAGTCATTGTCCCTACAGGATCCCTCAGTTCCACCAGGGATATTGCATGTCTTGCGAGTTGTTACCTCTACAGGATCCCTCATTTCCACAAGGGATAATGAATGTCTTGCTAGTATTTCCACCTGCGATAATGAATATCTTGCTGGGTGTTGCTCCTACATGATCCATCATGTCCACAATGGATAATGCATGCCTTCTTAGGTGTTGGCCTACATGATCCCTCATATTGACTGGGGATAATGCATGTCTTGCTAGGTGTTCCCCCTACAGGATCCCTCATTTCCACCAAGAATGATGAATGCCTTGGTAGGTGTTGCCCCCACAAGGGCCCTCATTTCCTCCATGTAAAATGCATGTCTTCCTAGGTGTTGCCCCTATAGGATCCCCTGTTTCTACTGGGGATAATGCACTTTTAGTTAGGTCTTGCCCCTACAGGATCCCTCATTTCCACCCGGATAATGAATGCGCTGCTAAGTGTTGCCCCTACAGGATCCCTTGTTTCTGGCAGGGATAATGCATGTCTTGCTAGGTTTTCCCTACAGTATCCCTCATTTCCACCAGGGAGAATGAATATCTTGCTAGATGTTGGCCCTACGGGATCCTTCATTTTCATCAGGGATAATTAATGTCTTGCCAGGTGGTGCCCTTACAGGAGCCCTAATTTCCCCCATGGATAATGCATGTCTTCCCATGTGTTGCCTCTACAGGATCCCTCGTTTCACTGGGGATAATGAATGTCATCCTAGAAATTGCTCCTACAGGATCCCTCATTTGCACCATGGATAATACTTGTCTTCCTCTGTGTTGCCCCTACAAAACTCTCATTTCCACTGGGGGAAATGAGTGTCTTGCTAGGCATTGCTCCTACAGTATCCCTCATTTCCACCAGGGATGATGTGTATCTTTCTAGGCGGGCCATTGCCCATAGAGGATACCCCTTGTGTAAGTGGATTGAGAAGCCCCCCAGATGAATTGCGGTTTTTAGGATACAGATGTTACACAGCTCATAGGTTGGGAACTTAAGCAGGGGACAATGGAACAAGGTGTTTTCCTCCCAAAAAGATCAAGTTAAGGAGAGACAGACGAATGTGTGCACCTCCCCAGCAAATGTTTTGAATAGAATGAATGTTAAGAGCCAGATAGAAGAAATTCCATGCAATTACAACAGGGTTAAACTGCGACAAAACATACTTCTGGGCATCACACAAAAAAGTACCACAAAACCCTAAGTGCCAAGAAAGCTGCCAAGAGCACCCAGGGTGCCAAGACTGGATTCTATTGGAATCATAGAAGCAGCCAGTAACAGAATATGACGGGCTTTTAGCTGATAAGCCAGGAGTGACCGAAGATGGGCCAGATCCGCATGGGGCCATGTCAGCATCTTTGCTTTTTCACTACAAACCTCTTGAGTATTATGAGGGAGTGTATTTTTAGGAAAACATAGTGCAAATTATGCATGTTGATGCACATAGTGGCTGTGAAATTCATCCGCTGCGCAGTAGTTCACCAGGGCACCCAAGTAACCCACTTTGGACCATGAAAGTGGTCCGCATCAGCCTGTCGGGCCAGCCCTGCAGGCGTTACCCGACTCTGCACCCTGCCACTCTCCAGAGCTTTGGGACTATGAATCCCATGACCAAACACCGTTGGGAAAAACTGGCTAGTGCTCTTGGGAGCTGTAGCCCAAAATATCTGAAAGGCTTAAGTTTACAGATCATGGTCCCGCGCAAAGGCCTGCCCGAGCATGAATACGGTCTAGTTCTAGGCTCCTAAATCAGAGGGATATTTGGGGCAGGAAGAAATGCGTTTTGAAGCAAATATGATAATGTTCTTTTGCAGGAGCCCAAAAAATAGCAGAATATGCCTGGCCTGCTTAAAAAGGACAAACTATAGGGACTTTATGTCCAGTCCTAGAGAGTCAAATCCCATCCCTTTTTTTAAACTCTGCACACAAAATACATTTGACCAGAGAGAATCTAAATGGAAGATATTTTAACAGTTGGAGGTCTTCCTGAAAACCCGGTGTGCTTGTGGCTCTCGAGAACCAGGGCTGGAGACCCGGTGCATATTATGAGGATCTGGTTATTCACGCATGTGGCCAGATTGGTTTCATGTTCCTACATATTCATAGGACGCAGAGGAGGGCACATAGGAGGCTGTCTCTTCTAACTGGAACGACCATTGGGGGGTATATATTGCTGCCGCATAAATGGTTGTGGCACTGTTCCTTCTGAAATCTGTGCCCTGACCTTATTGAGAAGTTGGTTGCATTCTACTGTGCACTTACTACTTGTCCCACTTGCATGTGTCTGTTTATTTGATGCTGGTACAATCATGTGTAATCACATGTAAGGAGTTCAGGAGATTCACGTTAATTTGGGTATGGTTCATGACCAATGCGGCATCCACGTCATGCCCTAATGTAGTATTTCTTTGGTGCGCCCTGAAATTCTCTGTGGTTGTCCATTGCTGTATTTCCACTGACTCCAGCAGTCTGCCTAAAATAACACAATCTGTAGCAGTGATGAAGGAAGTCGGTATTGGTGCAAGCTTTACAAGCAGGCGCTTTGCATATAGGCAGGTAAGATATGCAATTCCGCACAAGGTACACATGATCTTCTCAAGGTCAAAACCCTCCAGAGATAAAAGATGCTCTTGTGTACCTAGAAATAAGTGTTTGTGGCACCACCGGGTATGGGCCACACACTTGTGTATGCGTACTGGGCTTGCCGCAATAGATCTTTTAATGTAAATAAGTTGCTGATCTGGTAATCCCTAGGATGTATATGTTGAGTAGCATGGCCCCCTCGAAGCGTCTTCACTATCCACAGTCGCCTTTGCTGTCAGTCGATTGCTTCATTGCAACCGTTGTGGAGCGTGGTTTCCAACCACAGAATCCAGGAAACGATGCCGCGCTCTGATAAGCTTGCTGCCTCTCTACATCCTCAGCTTTGCTTATCTCCCAGCTCTTTGCTGCACGCTATCAATCTTAATGCCGGCGTTAAGATCCGGAGACCCCTTATCTTCCACTGTTTTGTGCAACCCTGTACTTGTATTAAATGATTGGTGCTATTTGGTCTTTTTTATGTCTGTATTTTCTATTTAAACGGAATTTGCTTTTCTCTGTCCTTAGTTCCTCTTTTTTACCAAAAGTCGCTTTTAGGCACATTAGTGATTTTCTTATCCCTGATTTTGTTACATACAACTTGTTGTGAGACAACTTGCATAATAAACTCCTGTGTAGTTAAAACGTGTGTTGTTCTCACTTTTCCTTCTGCGCTGCTTTTCCAATTGTATCCATTGTGTTTTACTGTCATTGTGGGTCTCTTGAGCACATTGCATAGAGAAAATAAATCTACACCAAGGCAGGTTGTTATTAATGGCACGTGCCCTCTGAAGTCGCACGAGTAGAGCGAGTGCTGCCTTGAAGCCAGGAGTCATCATGGCTGTAACTCCTCGAGAAAGCAAGTTTGAAAACGTTGATTTTTCGTAAAATATCCGAAATAGTAAGAATAATGTTGATACATTATGCCTTTCTCAGTGTTCATATAGTAACATAATGACAAAGATGTGTAAAACAGGATAGGTAAAGACCGCTTGCTAGTGTCAAATAGGCAAGTGTTGGTCCCGGATTAACCGTAGGTTTTGGACCTGGGAGACTGGTCTAGGGCGGGGGCCAGAACTCCAAAGAGCACATGTGGGAGGGTGTCATGTCTGATTCACTAACATATAGGGCCTCATTACGAGTAGTCCGGCAAAAACGGGTTCATTACCGGCATGCCGGTAAGAGGGGGTCCGTG
Organism: Ambystoma mexicanum; assembly: GCF_040938575.1. Taxonomy (NCBI): domain Eukaryota; kingdom Metazoa; phylum Chordata; class Amphibia; order Caudata; family Ambystomatidae; genus Ambystoma; species Ambystoma mexicanum. Next base: position 439,462,514 of record NC_090922.1, on the reverse strand, counting down.
CTCGTATGAACCCGCCACTAGCGGGTGATTACGAGTGCGTGAGCACGGGCGAACCCCCATGCCGGTAATGGCAATACCGGTAATGGCAATACCGGCATGCTGCTAAAGGCCCTCCAAACCCCCTATCGCGGCATCGCGGGACCCACCGATACCGGCACCGCCTCGGAGCAACCCCAAAATATCGGCATGGTAATACCACCATGCTAATACCGGGTTCGCAAAACCGGACCCGGAAATAACATCATCGCGCAGGAACTGGAAATGGGCCGGCAGCCATCTTTAAAAACACAATCCATTGCCATCCTCCCTAACCACCAGTCTTTTCGTGTCATGCTGCGTCAGAAAACCCTGAGGATGTCCAAGGCCACCCGGAAGATGACCCCCGGGAAGCGGAAACAGCGTTTCTCTGACACTGAGTTCAACATGCTGACGGACACTCTGGCTGCACATGCAGACATAATCAAGTCAAATGACATGAAGCATGCTGCCTAGATGAAGAAAAAACAAATCTGGCAGGAGGTTGCACAGAGGGTGTCGGCCGTGGGGACCACCCCATGTACTGTGCGTGACTGCCGCAAGAGGTGGGACGACCTCCGCTTGAGGGTGAGGAACATCCTGGCAGTCAACAGGAGGGAGGCCATGGCGACAGTTGGGGGGCCACACTCACCAGCAAAGCTGATGCCCTGGGAGGAGACTGCCAGCTAATTCATTGATCCCGTGTCAATAGAGGGATTTGGAGAGATGGAGATGGGTGCCGCATCATCCCCAAAAGGAGGTGAGTGACTCTGCACATCCCTGTAGGGGAAACCATGACGTAGCACAAGTGACATGGAAGTGAGACTAGGCAAGCCAATGCATGTCCCAGACCCACATCAATATATCCAGTCAAGAATGCGTGCCATACCCTGCCACACACAAATGCGTGCTGAGTGCCAATCCCAATACCAACACACGGGCAACATAACACGACCGTGCCCATGTAACCCAACACACAGACCCCATATCAATGGCATGCCACCTGCCATGCATTGATAGCCTACAAGCCCCCTCAGAACACCAATTGCCACACCCCTGTAATAAATGGATGCATGAATGTATGAATATATCACAGCGCAATAGTATGTCGCTGGCATGTGACACCATCACTGATGACCTGCATCTCTTCTAACCCCCAGGCACTGATGAGGAAGATGCCAGTCAGGAGAGGGGCGCAAAGGCATCAACATCACGCCATGGGACAAGGGCCACCGCCACCACCACCCCCCAGCCAGAGAAACAGGCCAGACCAACAGGCAGTGTGCCAGACCGGGTTGAAACCCAGAAAAAAACACCTGCTGCCAGTGTGGGCCACACACATCAAGACCAGCAGCAGCCACCCACAACAGTGGGAGGGGTTTCCGTTCCTGCACCACCAACCACTGCGGACGTTGTGGATGCAAATGTGGACACCGAGGGTGTCACAGTCATGTCCACTACACCCACCCCAAGACCCCTGACCACCCCCTCACCCCATATGGAGGCCGACAGCAGTGACGATCCCTGCCTCCACGACACCGACCTCAGAGATTCCGACATGTGCCTCTTCGAGGAGGACAGCACCCTGGATGTGGGCCCCATGCATGCACCATCCACCACTCTGGCTACCACCACCCCAGCTACCACCACTCCAGCCACCACCACTCCAGCCACCAGCACTCCAGCTACCACCAACACCTTTGAGGCTCGCCTATCGAGGGTGGAGGCACGACAGGAGTCAATGCTTGATCTCATGCGGCAGTATATTGCCCATGGGGAAGACACTAGGAGGGTCATTGCTACTGCCATTGGGGAGACCACAGCGGCCATCGCTGCGAACACTACTGCCATTAACGTGTCTGCAATCCTCATGAGGGACTGTCTGGGGGCAGTAACGCAAGTCCTAACATCCATCCTGCTCCATATGCAGCGGCCACGCCCTGGAGCAGGCGTGGAACCTGCCTCTGACACGTCCTCTGCTACAACACCTGCAACCTCAGCCCCCAGCCCTGTGCGGATGACCCGGAGGAGTGCGTGGCACTCGGAGATGCCACTGTCGGATAACAAAAAGGCCAAGAAGTAGAGTGGCCAGACAATGGGAGTGGGACGGTTGTATACGAATTGTTCGTTTTACAACTGTTCGAATTACAATTGACCTTTTCACAATTGACTGAATTGTGAAGGTCAATTGTAACATATATGTGGGGGGAACCCCCCACAACCCCCCTCCCAACACCAAACCCCTCAAAACCCCTATATATATATATGTATAGCTATATATATATATATATATATATATAGTCAATTGTGAAAAGGTCAATTGTGACCCTTTAAATTCAGTCAATTGTTCATTCGAACAATTGTAAACAAACAATTTGGGTAATACCAGTGGGACACATGGTTGTTGGTGAAGGGAACAATCATTTGAGTACATTTGGGGACATTTGGGGTTTGTAGGGTGGGTTAGGGAGTTCACTGGGGGTTATTGGGGTTTGTAGGGTGGGTTAGGGAGTTCACTGGGGATTATTGGGGTTTGTAGGGTGGGTTAGGGAGTTCACTGGGGGTTGGGGGGGAGTGTTCACATTGTTGCCTGTTTGAAAAATACACCCGTTGTGTGCCAAAAATTAAATGGCTGGACATTCTTCACTTTGTGCATGTTCATTGAATGTGTGATGGTGTTCAGTGGCCAACTCCCAACAATACAAGTGTGCATGTCCACATGGAGCCAGTGTGTCCACATGTCTATCATAGTCCCTGTGTTTCAGAAGTATTCATGAATTAGTGCTTGGCGTACAGCATGGCCATCCCGTGCATCACGTACTGGCAGGGGGGCTACTTCACCTCCGTCTCCATCTTCATCATCCTCACCCGGGCCATGCTTGTCAATGTCAGGTGGCAGTGGTACATTTCTCTGGACGCACATGTTGTGCAGCATGACACAGGACATGGTGATCTTCGCCACCTTCTCAGGCCTATATAGGAGTACCCCACCAGACCTGCTGAGGCAGCGGAACCGCGCCTTCAACAGGCCAAAGATCTGCTCAATCACAACACGGGTACGGGTGTGCACACGATTGTACTCCTCTTCATGGCTGTTCTGCGGGTTCCGCACAGGGGTAAGTAGTCACGGCCTCAAGGGATATCCTCCATCACCTGCAAGCAGATACAAATAGGTGTGTGTCACTCTGAACTGACACCTTCAGGGAGCCCAGCCATGGCGGTAGCTATTTGGTGTGGGCATGCACATGTCCCTGTACGCATGCAAAAATGTCACCTAGATGCAATCTATTCTGTCATGAGGTATGGTAGTCTGGATGGCATTCAATAGATGATGCAGGGTGTAATCATGCATGCTGAGGCAGATATGCTGTGGTAGTGGAACAATGTTTAGCCTCCAATTCATGCTGTTAATTCTTCACTATGCATGGTCACACTGACCACATTGCCACAGTTGCCATCCTGTTCATTCATGCATTGCTTGCCATCACCATGGTGGCCTGGTTGTGCCTCTTACTTGTTGTCATCGATATGCATAATTTGTGAAATGTGGCCCAGTGATGTGTCATGTTCCGTTTGGCCGGTTCAGGTCAGGAGTGTTTAGCTCTGCATACATTCTCCATTCACCGGCAATTGCCACCCAGGTGGAGTATGCCCCCCCTTTCCCACACAGGTGGAGTATTCCCCTCCCCCCTTTCCCACCCAGGTGGAGTATGCCCCCCCTTATGCATCCCTACACATCAGTACCGCAAAGCACTGCCATGGGACAGTTGTGCAACTCACCAAGCAGCCAGGCACGTGGTCCAGCATGTCGCTCCATGTGACGGGGTAGTGTGGAATTGCGCAGGACCATGGCATCATGTGTTGAACCGGGAAATCGGGCACATCGTTGTGTGATGATCTTGCTGGAGTCACATACCATTTGCACATTGATGGAGTGGTATTGCTTGCGATTGCGGTACACCGCCTCTATGACATGGGGGACTACCAATTCCACATGGGTGCAGTCGAGGGCGCCAACACAATTTGGCATGCCTGCCAGTGCATGGAAGCCTACTTTGGTGTCGGCTATCTCTTGAGCAGTCCGTGGTAGGGATATGTGGCTGCTTGCGTGCTTCAGGAGGGCATCCAGCACTTGGTTCAACATGCGTGAAAATAGTGGCTGTGAAATGCCATGCAGCTGGCCCACTGTGTGTTGGTATGTGCCTGTGGCCAGGAAGTGGAGCACAGACACCACCTTTAGTAGCAGGGGGATGGCAGTGTGTATTTCTATGAGGCTGGCAATGTCGTTCTGTACCATGTCCACTATGGTGGTGATGGTGTCACGGTCCAACCGGTACAGGGTGTGGATCTGCTCAGGGGTTAGGTTAAGAGGGCTGGGTCTGGTGCGAGGGATTGGTGGTTGCCTACGAGGCACTGCTGGCTGTGCTGGTGGTAATTGCTGGGCCTGTCTCACCCTCCTTCTCCTCCTGTGTCTCGTCTGTGCTGCCTGTTGTTGCTGCTGTAGTTGTTGTTGTTGTTGCTGTTGTTGCTGTAGTTGTAGCAGTATGGGCATGTCCTCCAGCACATGATTGCAACAGCTAGTGGTAGCATTTTGGTGTTGGAAGGGGTGTGGTGTGTGGGTGTGCTCATTTTATACTGTCCCAGCCTCCATTGACTCCACCTGTGGGGATTGTGTGCACCTGTGGCAGTTGCCTTGTATCCTGATGCTGTTTGCGGGCGGTTCGCGATGCCTGTATGGGCGGCATCGTGCAGCCCGTGGATACCGGCTTCGTGATGCCGGTATTTGCATGTCCGCGTGGGTTGGGATTACCTCCTATCACCGGCATGCCGGAATTTGCTCCCCGGAGGGGCGCGTGTACGCGGCCATGGCACTATTAGTGGCACCGTTATTTAGGGTGCCGCTAATAGCGGGTTGACGGGTCGTGATACACCGGAGCGGTAAGCAATGCCGTTAATCCATTACCGCCATCGTTTTTCACTTACCGGCAACCTCATAATGAGGCCCATAATGTTAACTGGTTTTTGTTGTAAATGGTTATTAAAAATGTGCTCAATACGCAGGGGTTTCTAAGCGGGACTTGGGGATCGAACCTGTGTTGCTAGATGTAAGCTTGTTTCCAAGGCGAGCACGTTGCCGCTGAGCTATCCTCCCGCTTCCCTCCTGATTCGTTCAATGGTCTGCTGCTACCATGCAGGAGGCAAATGGCACCTAGATAGAAGCTGCCTCTTGGACTAGGCAGAGGAGTATCTGCGTTTGTTTGCTGTATTTGTAAAATCTAGTGCCAAATGAAGTGTTAGGGAGAATTCTCTGTTAAGGCTAATTTCCCAAACCTAGTGAGTCCCCCAGCAGCTTGGATTTTTGGGGTTTATTTTTTTCTCCTGCTAAGAGTGAGACTCTTTGTCTCCCACTCTTAGGCATGATTTGAGAATGTCCTTTGACTATGTAATGTGTTTTATGGGCTATGGGGTCTTTTACTCCATAGGGCTTCAGTGTTTTTGGTATGTGTGTTACACAGCACCCTCAGTGCAGTAACACAGGGGTGTCATAGTGACCCCCAAACATAGACTCCATACCCTGGGACTGACTACTGTCTCCCAGGGCATGTAAAGTCACCATTGGCTTTACTAGTCTCAAATTGTGAACAGAACCAGTACAAACCATCATATTGTGGAAGTACTGGTAGGGGTAATTCGATTGCCACTGGGTCTGTTTTCCAAGGGGGCACTGTCCAGTCCCCCCTTGTCGAGTTTCTGGCTGGTGGCAGTGGATACCATGGGAAATATTCCTCTGGAATATTTCCTATGGGATTTTCCCATTTATTTTAAACGCACCACTTTTTGGTGCAATGTTAAAGATACTGCCGGGTTATTTATTTAATATTTATTCCCCGGTTGGGTCTTTCTGCCAGGACTCGGTTTTAAAATGGCGTTTGTGTTCGCCTCTGAAACTCTAACCCAAGTCGAGCCCTTTGTTCCACTTTTTGGCGGGATTCTCCACAGAAGCCCTCCAAATGGTGCCACTCTGTCTGGGGTCAACAGGATGTGTGGGAGGGGGATTAGGCACCCTGGACTGAGTTGCCTTGGCAACTCAAGTCGCACTCCTGTGTGATTGGCCCAGTGGTGAGCCGCCCGGCTCACCACTTGGCATGTTTGTGTGACAGCCAGGCTGATGAATGGGGGTTTTGCTGCATAAAAGCAGGGCTTTGGGGCCTGGAACTTCAGAAGTCGCCACAGGACCTAAAGAATCTGAAGAGGGGAGAAGCTGAGCCATCTACAACGACGACACCACCGGTGGAGCCCTGCTGTACGAACTCACCACTTCCCCGACGACAGAGGAGATCTTCTTCCAGGAGAGTCTTCTTCGCTTTGAGCTGGTGGGACCAACCAGTTTGCCTTTTTCGCCTTCCTGGATCGTCTCGTGGTGGAATCGCCCGTGCCAAGCCCCCCGGCTGCCGGATAGCCACGCTTCACCACTACCGCGAATAAAAGGGTCTTACCTTTTAACCGGGAAACTCTGTGGCTGGTTTCTTCCCTGGCAGTGCAACGACCTCCAGCTTTCCTCCATGTCGAGATCTTCTCTTGCCCTGGACGAAGCCCCAACTTGCACCCACTGCCAGGAACAACTGCCCCCGCTGGAGCTTTCTCACCATTTCAGGTACTGTGTCCCGCCTGGTCTCCCTTGCAACAGATTGTCCAAGGTGTCCCGTAAATCCTTGACTCTCTATCCTGGGGTGACCTCAGACCTACTAACTTTACCTTTCTGATCTGATCCAACCTCTTTTTGACTTTCCTGCAAAGACTTTGAGTGCATTTCCACCGTGTGATCTTGGGCACATTCCGCCTTGCTCTCTCCAAGAGTGGGCCTGGCCTATGAACGTCTTGCTATACAGTAGACCCTGCCTTTCTTGACTTGCTGTGGTTTTTTAAAAGTGTTTGAACTGTGTTTTTTTCCTATTCTGCCTTTTCTCTCCCTTTTTAAACAAATTATTGGAGTGCCATCTACGGTTAGGCGCTCACCTCTGTTTTGCTAAATAAGTGGTGTCATAACCTAGACGTGTCGAATAATTAACTAGGGAGGTGTATATATTTATAGTGACTGTGTTTGAACTTGCTTGACATATTAGTGCCAGTGTATTTTTACAAGTGTGTTTTTAAATAAATAATTATATACTTTTATACCAAAGCTCTGGTCAGTGTTTGCTTGTGCTACTGTGTTTTTAGCCCTGTTGTGTATACTCTATATACTGCCTAACTCTTCTTCAAAGAAGTCTGACTGCTCAGCCACAGCTACCAGGTAAATCTGGGTGGTGCAGACTGCTACCAATTGGGTTTACTGCTTACTCCTGTAGTCTTAAACATTTTGCAGTGGTCCCTAAGGGAACTGCACAGGTTTCTGCCTAACACTGGTGTGCAGCGGTGGGATTTGTATTGAGTATACATTTTAGTGTGCTTTTAGATACCTTAGTGCAACTAACCACAAAGCTTAGCACTAAAAGGTTTATTTTCTAACCTGTCAACTATGGAAAGTTATAGTCAAGAGTCCCTTGCTACAAAAACTGCTGATTGTTTAAGAGTTCTCTGTAAGCATAAGACTCTCCTGACTAAAGGCATGAAAATGGAGCTAATAGAAAGATTGTTAGCAAACCAAAGTCTGGGTGATGGTTCAGAGGAATTCCCCTCTCCCATAAAATGTGATGACATTCATATTGATCAAAGTATTGATAATCTTGAGGCAGAGTCAGAAGAGGAGGGTGAGGCTGTTGTAATTGGCCCCCATGGGCCTCTGTCTGCTCTACCAGCTGTACCTACTGGACCTTTACCAGGTCCCACATTTAGTCCTCAATGTCTAGAACTAGAGAAAATGAAGCTTGAATTGGAGTTTAAGAGACTTAGGGGTCGATTCATGGAGCAAACGTGCGCTGAAAATCCCAGCGCAAGCAGGCGCAAGGTGGCGCAAGCGTGAGAAACCCAGTGTACGCGCACGCGTGCGATTCAAGGAAGACGCTGCGCGTGTTTCCCGCTGTCCGTGCGCCAAATCCTGCCATGGCGCACGCGGGCACACACGGCGTGCGCTACGCGCACAGCAAAAGCGCACATAGCGTGGCGCACACAACCAAAGTGTGCGGAACAGTGGGCGTAACACGCGGAATGGGGAATAACGCATGAAAAAGAAGGCGTAACTGGGGAAGTACTGCAGGGAACTACACGGAACTCCCAAACACACGCGAACAACCCGTATTCATGGATTCGAATACGGGAAACCCGCGCACGGCAAAAGACGCACACAGGCGTCAACGCATCCGCCACACGAAGGCAGGCGGAAGCATCCCCATGCACAGTATAAAAGTGCGCGCAAACAACAAACACGTATATACAGCTACGATGAATGCCCCATTTGTCGCAGCACTGATCGTGGGACACCGCAGGAGGAGGAGAATAGCCTGGGCACGCATTTTCGCACCACGGACAAGCCTTTTTGGGATGCCTGACGACCAGGTCTATGGCAGGTATAGTTTTCCACCCCATATCATCCTAGACCTGGTCAGGGAGTGGGAAGATGACCTTACATCCCCCACCCTTTGCTCCCAAGCATTGAGCCCCTTGGAGAAGGTGCTCAATGTCCTGCATTTTTTGGCCACTGGGTCATTTCAGCGGACTACTGCCATAGTGGGGGGGGTCTCACAGGCCACGCAGTCACGCTGCCTACACCAGGTACTGGCAATCATGACAGCGCGCCCCTCAGTCCGCAGGCACATATACATGCCCAGAACACCCGCAGAAAGGCAGGCCGTTGTCCTGGATTTTTTCAGGGTGGCACACTTCCCCAAAGTGCTCGGTGCCATAGATTGCACCCATGTCCACCTAGGGCCACTGAGCACATCTACCGAAACCGTAAGCACTGGCATTCCATCAATGTACAGGTGGTATGCGATGCAAAGGGAATCATCACCTCTGTCTATGCAAACTACCCTGGCTCCACCCATGACAGTTTCATATACAGAATGTCCACCCTGAGCCGGGCCCTGGAAGCTGGGCAGCATGGCGACACATGGCTCCTAGGTGAGTACAAATGCCCTTGCACATGCATGCATGTCACACACACACACACAAATACACAAACCCCAATAATCACAACCATTTACACCTCCCCAGGGGACAGTGCCTACCCTCTGAGCAACCACATGATGACGCCAATCCGGAACCCCACCACACCACCCCAGGTAAGATACAACGCCGCCCATATTGCAACCAGGGCCAAAGTGGAGCGCACATTCGGAGTGCTCAAGTCACGTTTCCGCTCCCTTTACCGCTCTGGCGGGCAGCTACTCTATGCACCCCCAGTAGTGTGCAGGATCATTGTGGCAGCATGTGTCCTGCACAATGTTGCAACACGGCAGGGCGTACCGGTGGACATGGTGGTGCCCCCACATCCCCAACCACAGGCACAGGCGCTGCCCATGGGAGGGGACAGGGCAAGTGGCGAGGAAGCCCGGACCGAGCTTGTGGCCACATTTTTCACCTAAACTCCCACCCCTGCGGAGTGCACACAGGCCTGGCACATACCAGGTGACAATCGATGATGACAAAGAGACAGTCAACTGTCACAACCCTACCACCCTGAGATAGTTGCCATGGAAGTGCCACATTGTCTGCATCCCTAGCTACTTAAACACAAGCTATCCTGTGTGACCAAAAGGCACACATATGACATATGACATGATATGGCATTTGTAACGTGCCTATACACAAGTATTTCAAGGTGCGATGAGGCAGGGAGGGGGGAACAAGGGAAGACAGACAACGATACTACTAGGCCAGGTGTCATTTAGATTGGGCAAGTGCAGCGGTAGGGGGAAAGGAAAAGTGCAAGGGGAAGGGGAGGGGGGGAGTGCAGTACAGGGTAAGTAGACTAACAAACAAATAAATAGGCCAGCTGGTGGCAACTGCAAAGGTAAGTGCAGACAAGTGCTGGGAAGGGGGGGCTGTAGGGATAGAGAGACAGTTCCGCAGTGCAGGGGTTGCCAGGGAGGCAGTGCAAGTGGAGAGTGGCTGGGCCAGGGACCGAGGTCGGTGAGAGTGGCCCAGTTGCAGATCCAGTGCAGTTCCAGTGAAGAATTTTGCAAGGGAGAGGCAGAGAGAAAGCAGAAGCAAAGAGGAAGGTCTTGAGGTGCTTCCGGAACCGGAGATGGTTCTCCTCAAGTTCCAGTGAGGCAGGAAGGCTGTTCCAGAGGGAGGCCCCTGCCGCAGAGAGAGATCTACCCCCAGCTAGTTGCTTTGAGAAGCGGATGACCCTGACATGCAAGGTGTGAATCACACACACCTGCAAAACAGGCCATGGCCATCACTGTTATGTCACTCAAACCCTCCCAAACCACAACATGACATGGCAAGCAATACCCATACACCAACACAGTACCAATAAGGTACACATTGCCATGTCAAAAATGTACAGTGGCATCAGACAATGATCCCTGACATGGAATCAGATGAAATGACTGACCAACAACCTCCCACCCAAAATAAGTCATTTCCAAATGCATTACAAGAGTTGTAGACGTAACATAACAATGAATGCCTGTCTGCATGCACATTGTGCATTGCAAAATCAACACTGCAGCTTCTGTGTGCTGTGTCCAACTCCTGCAACACACTGCTCAGCGCACAGCACAGTGAACAGCCATTGTGTGTGATGCACACCCTGAGCATCACATCTAAGCGACATACCACATCAAAAAGCAAATTAGGCATGTACAGGATCCATAATTGGTCACAGAACATGTGCTGCAGGGACACAGTGGGCGGCAGAAGGCAAACAGTGTATACGTGGATATGTAAGGGTGGTTGTACATGTAGTGCAATATAGTGCAAGTGTGTGGGTCAGTAAGGACATGCACTCAACATATGCGTGTGCAATCAAGTGACCATCAGTGTCCTCTACACATCACATGTGAACATTCACCATGTGTACACCCCAGCATGTCAAACCACAACTATCCCCTCACACCTGAAAGGGAAACACAACACGTGAACAGGCATTGATCAGCAGAACACAACATGTACATAGGATACCACCATTACAATGTCAGGGTTCCCATCACACTGCAGGGCAAGGCAACTATTAACAACAAACCCCCCCCCTCCCTCACAAATGACCATGACCCACTGAACAACTGCACCTGGGTCATGGAGCCTTCAACCCTCAATTTCACCTGGCCACAGGATCACCCTTCCCCTTCGTCACCATCTCCCACCTTGTGTGTAAAAAGGTGCCTGCACCCTCAGAGTCCACCCTCATTTGCAAAATCATAAAATCCAAGCCAGAAAAACGAACCAGAACACCCTCCAGTAGATGACTTGACGTAGCAGTACCTCACAAAGGCCAAGTACCACCACAATGATGTAACAACCAAGGTAGCACAGTTAAACAATGTCACAACAGGATGTGAACCATGTGTGGTACATAACATAGAATGATGCACCATGAACGGATGTGTACTGTCACAGGTCCCGTGTACAGGCGCGGGAGTGTCACGAAACAACCACCCCCACTGTGTCCCGGGTGCCTGCAAGGTCAAACTCACACAGGCCTCTGAGACCCTGGTGGGGAAGGAGGGTCAGGGATATGCAGTCGGGACAGCTGTTGGCACACTGGATAACTGGAATGAGTGGCAGGAGAGGGGAGGAGGAATGACACATGAAAGTAGGGAATGCACGAAAATGTACTACTTGCATGAACACATACACAATCCGAACAAACATGGACATCATTGTCATGGCCTTCTGTAGTCCAGGCTTAGGAGTGGCACGAACCAACCACCCCCTCTAGGGTTTTGGCGCCTGCAAGTTTGGGGCTTACACAGGCATCCGCAACCCCAGCGGGGAAAGAGGGTTAGGGAACATTGCTTGGATAGGTACGGGAAGCAGGAACACCGGGTAGAGGGTACAGGGTTTAAAATTGGATAGGACTCCGGGTGATTAGGGGAAAAAAAAATACCAAATTGAATTACACATTCATCCATGCATTAGTGCACCCCCCAGCAAGCCTATGCAGAGCAGTTTGAAAGAAAAACAACAAGACACTTAGCTCTGGTTTTGAGTGCTGGCCTCCTGCCTGCGCACTCTCAGGTCTGGTTACAGGAGCACTGCAATGCTGCAAAGAGAGCCACAGTAATAATCTGTACGTGCCCATTACACAAAAACACACCACCAAACATGCCCCATAGCAACAAACTACTCTACAAACAGACAATCTGGTGTAGATGCTTCGTACCCATATATAACATTACCCCTGTGATGGGTCATACACAGTCAATACAGTAAGTCAGCCGCCGGTGGGTGCGTGGCAAATGGAACACCAATTTGTCACAATTCACACAACATGCAATGTTCCCTGGGTAAGCAGACAGACCCATATAGCAAGGCATTGTAACGCTCACCTGATTCCCGCAGAGGCGCCGGTCTTGACTGGGTGAATGCCGTATCTTCAAAGGTGATGTGTAACACACGGTTGGCTCTTTGGGCTGGACCTCTGTGCACTGTATGTCTGACTCGAAGAGTAAGATGTCTGCAGATAGAAAATATGGGATTTATGAACTGGGGTTATTGGGTGCCTCTCTCCTCTTCCCTTTCTCTTCTCCTGTAGAACCCCAAAGGTTAACGCCCTCACCTTAGGTAAGTGAACGCCGAGCTCTCCATCTGCCTCGGGGCAGGGTGCCGTAACCAGTTTCTTCACTGGATAAGGGTGCAGGCCTCTTGACCTCAGAGGACTGCTGTCCGTCGTTAACTGCACTAACGGTAAGTTCTGGGCACTTCAAATGTCTTAAAAGTCTTTTGTAATGCTATCTCTTGTTTTGCAGGGTTCCGGCGATGGCGGATGGCGGGCTGATGAGAGTTGAGGATCGAACCCGCGTGAGGAATAGAAGCGCCTGGAAGCACGTAAGTAAGCGCTTGTAGCCTGCTTCACGATGCGCACTAACTGTCCCTTTTATCTTGCAGGTACAAGTTCGGAGCTTTAGAGAAGCTGAAGGGTGCTGGAATACCCACTGGATTCGGCGTGGAAAGGAGTATTGGCACGTGAGTAATAAAGTTGCCCAATGTCTTTAAACGCACCTTCTTTTGTCTTTCAGATGCGGGATGCAGCGCCGAAGGCCTCCGGAGCGTGCAAAGAGCTGGTAAGCTTTTGTCTTTCAGATGCCGGAATGCAGTGTGAAGACCTCCGGAGCATGCGAAGAGTAGGTAAGCCTTTGTCTTTCAGATGCCGGAATGCAGCACGAGGCGTTGGTGACAGCCGATGGACCAGGTAAGAGATGCGCTGCCACTGAAGACCGTAGTGCTAACCTGTTCTTTCTTTGTCTTTACAGGTGCTGCTGAAGACTGGATTCCAGGATGGTAAGCCTTTGTTCCCTTAGGCCCAGGATCAGAAGCAGAAGACACGATGAGCGTTCTGCTGCAGAGAATGCAGAATAACGCAAAGCAAGATTCATCCATCGCGTGTGGTTTAAATAGCCTCCTGTAGTGCTTAGGTGTCTCCTTCCACAGCCACGCCTAAGTAAGAAAAGAGTTCCTGCTTTCCAGAAGAGTTCCAGTGTTCTGAACCTAGGGAGTGGCTCCTGCCCCACCCAACAGGAAAAGTAGTCCCAAACAGAAGAGGATCAGGGGTTCAACTGGCAGGTAAGTAAGCAGCATGGTCTGCTGCAGGTATGTCCACCCAAGCATTATGAGCCCGGCGCTTCCAGCACTGGGACTGGGCATCTTTATGAGCCTGGTGCCACTGGCGCCAGGACAGGGTCCAAAAGGTCCCAATTGGGACTGGCTGGCACTCGGAACCGGGGTTATGGGTCTGCTTCCAAGGGAGTCGGGCAAGTCCTGATCTTTTGGAAGCAGAGATCATGACAGCACCCCCCCTCAAGGCCCCTCCCAAACCGGGCTTCTCCGGAGGTTTGGGCGTGTTAGGAAATGTTCGATGAAATCTTTTGATTAGACGAGGCGCGTGGACATATTCTGCAGGTTCCCAGGATCTTTCTTGGGGACCGTAGCCTTTCCAGTCAATCAGGTAAAATAGTTTAGATTTGGAGATCTTGGAATCCAGGATGCTTTTGACTTCAAACTCGAGTTCTCCATCAACTAGAATAGGTTTTGGAGATGTAGTTAGTCGGGTTTGAGGTTGCACGGGTTTTGATAGAGAGACGTGGAAGACCGGATGTATCTTCATGTGAGGGGGCAAGTCCAACTTGACCGCTACTGGATTTACTATGGTAGTGATGGAATAGGGACCAAGGTATCTTGGGTTGAATGTGCGTGGTCCTTTTAGAGGTAGATATTTGGTGGATAACCAGACTTGATCTCCTACTTGATATTGGGGGGCTTCCTTCCGATGTTGGTCTGCTCCTTTCTTGTATTATTCTTTAGCCCTTTGAAGGTGAGAAACTGCTTCCTTAAAGGCTTGGGTGATTGTAGAATGCAGGTGGTCTACTGCTGGTGTTCCAAGATCTTGGAGTGGATCCAACTCCGAGGTTCGAGGGTGACTACCGCATAAAAGAAAAATCGGGGTCTTCCCAGTTCCCGAGTGGACAGAGTTATCGTAGGCATATTCGGCTATCCAAAGGATATCTTTCCAAGTTTTTTCAGTTTGTTGTAGCATGCAGCGCAAATACTGTTCCAGAGTTTGATTGGTCCTCTCGGTTTGTCCGTCGGTTTGAGGGTGGTGGCTGGTCGAAAGTCTCACATCAATTTGAGCCGACCGACAGCAACTTCGCCAAAAATGAGAAATAAATTGACTACCTCGATCCGAAATTAGAACTGAAGGAAAACCGTGCAGTCGGACGATGTTTTCGAGAAATTCTCGGGCCAGAGTTGCTGATCTTGGTAAGCCTTTGAGTGGAATGAAATGCGCCATCTTGGAGAATAGGTCCACGATTACTAGGATCGTATTGTATCCGGAGCATGGAGGTAGATCGGTGATGAAGTCCATAGAAAGCGTATGCCAAGGGCGAGGCGGGATGTCAATAGGGCGTAAGAGGCCGGCTGGTTTTTCCTTTTGACTCTTGTTTTGGGCGCATACTCCACAGGACATTATAAAGTCTCTGATATCTTTTTTCCAAGACGGCCACCAGAAGTAGCGCTTGATCTTTTCCGAGGTCTTAGTCATACCGGGATGTCCTTCCATTAAAGAATCGTGATAACAAGAGATTACCTTTTTCTGTAAATCTGTGCTGGGCAGGTATAACCGTTCTTGGAAATATAATAGGTTGTCCTTCACCGTAAAGTCCTTTCCCTGCAGATGCCAATTCTGTATGTCTGCTGGAGTTACCAGTAGCCTGGCTTTATCCTTAACTTCCTCTATGGATTGTGTGGCGATTACACCTAGAATTCTTTGTTCGGGAATGATAGGTACAGGTTTAGGATTGATCAAATGTTCTTCCACTCCCATCCGAGAAAGGGCATCAGCTTTACCGTTTTCTGTACCAGGTCGATAGGTAATTATGAAGTAAAACTCGGCAAAGAATAGTGCCCAACGGAGTTGCCTAGAGGATTGAGCTTTTGCGGTTTTCAAATATTGCAGGTTTCGGTGATCTGTAATCACAGTAACGGTGTGTCGGGCCCCCAGAAGATAATGCCTCCAAGCCTTAAAGGCGGACTTGATAGCTAGAAGTTCCTTATCAGTAATAGTGTAATTGATTTCAGGAGGCGAGACTTTGCGGGACCAAAATGCCACGGGATGCAACTGATTGGTTACTGGGTCCTTTTGTGATAGAACTGCCCCCATGGCAAGGCTCGAAGCATCAGTTTCAACGATGTAGGGGAGTTCTGGGCGAGGATGTTTTAAGATCGGTGCAGAGATAAATCTAGTCTTCAAATTCTGGAAAGCTTGTTCCGCCTCGGTAGACCATTCAAAACGTTTGTTTTTCTTTAACAAGGCGGTGATGGGCTGGACTATTCGAGAGAATTCGGGGATAAACCTGCGGTAAAAGTTAGCAAAGCCTAACATGCTTTGAACACCTTTTACGGAGGATGGCGATGGCCATTTGAGAATTGCATCGACCTTCTTTGAATCCATACGCACTCCGCTAGGTGATAATATGAATCCCAAGAATTCAACTTCAGTCACGTTGAAAACACATTTTTCCAACTTAGCGAAAAGTTTGTGTTGACGCAATCTCTCGAGGACCATTTTCACGTGTTTCCGATGTTCAATTTCCGATGAAGAATAAACGAGGATGTCGTCAATGTAAACAACAACACACACATCTATGAGCTCTCTGAGGACATCGTTCATAAAATATTGAAAGGCGGCCGGGGCATTGCAAAGTCCGAAGGGCATGACCTGATATTCAAATAGCCCATACTTGGTGCGGAAGGCCGTCTTCCATTCATCGCCCTCTTTTACTCGTACCAAGTGGTAGGCTCCTCTAAGATCCAGCTTTGTATATATGCATGCTTTTCTGACTTGGTCCAGGAGTTCAGGGATCAAAGGTAACGGATATCTATTCTTAACGGTGATCTGGTTCAGGGCGCGATAATCTATACAAGTTCTAAGGTCCCCTTCTTTTTTTAGAACGAAGAACAAAGCTGAGGAAGCAGGGGACTTGGAAGGACGAATAAACCCATTCGCTAGGTATTGATCCAGGTATTGTCGGAGGTGAAGATTCTCAGGCTCGGTGAGGGCATACATTCTACTACAAGGAGGAGTAGATCCAGGTATCAGGTCTATCTGGCAGTCATAAAACCTATGAGGAGGTAGAGAGTTAGCCTGATCCTTCCGGAAAACATCTTGGAATTCTAGGTATTCAGGAGGTAACTGGGGAGCCTCCGAGGAAATTGCTGCCAGTGCAACACCAGGTCGAGGGTGACAAGTAGAGACACATTCTGGAAACTGAACCGTTCTTGCTCGCCAATCGATCTGAGGATTGTGCTTCTCTAACCAAGGAATTCCTAGAATAATCTGGAACTGAGGGGCCTTGATCACATCGAACACGATCTTCTCATGGTGTCCATCTTGACTTACTAGCGTCACTTCTTGGGTGGTATGCGTTACTGGTCCGGAGACTATCTCCATACCATCCACCGTAGTAATGACGTCCTTTACAGCCTTTGGACAAAGAGTCAGATTCATCCTCAAAACCATTTCATGATCCACATAATTGCCGATGGCACCGCTGTCGACGTAAGCTTCAATCGCATGTAATCGATCCGGATGTTCAGGGCTAATGAGGACCATAGGTATCACGAAATGCGAGGTCACGGAACTGGTTTTAACGCTCGGCAAGAGGACCTCTATTCTTGTCGGGCGAGGTCGTTTCCCTGCTCAGAGTTTGTGACCCTGGTAACTGCAGCTCCTACTGCCTTCTTGGCTGGTTTCACCGGACAATCTTGAAGAAAGTGCCCCGAGTTTCCGCAATAGAGGCATAATTGCAGCTGTTTTCTCCTTTCCCGCTCCTTTTGTGTTAGTGGTCCTTTCAGGCCCCCTATTTGCATGGGTTCCCCGGAGTCTACTCCTTTGGTAGGAGTTGGTGGTTTGGAAAATACTCGAGCATCAAACTTGGAACGATCGGCCTTCCTGTTCTGCAGTCTGTGGTCAATTTGAACGACTAAGTCAATATAGTCCAAACAGTCTTGCGGGGGATTCACTACTTGGGCTAACACATCTTTGAGCTCTCCACGTAGACCTCTATAAAACAGCGTAATCCTTTTGTCCTCAGGCCATCGAGTTTCCACTATCAGTCTGTTGAAAGACGCAATATAAGCCAAAAGGTCTTGATTACCCTGTCGCAATGAAAGGAGCTCATTGTCCAAGGCCTGCCCCTGTGAATGTCTTGCAAACAGTTTTTCCATACTGAGCTGAAAAGCTTGAAAATCATGGAGAACCGGATCATCTTGATTAACTAGAGGGATCGACCAGTCTGCCGCATTGCCACTAAGGTACGAAAGCACGAAAGCTACCTTAGCTTGATCAGTTGGAAAGGCTGCTGGCCGGCATAAGAAGTGCAACCGGCACTGATTAATAAATACTGCAAACCTCTTTGGGTCACCAGAAAATCGTTCGGGCGGAGCCAGAGGTACATTCCCAGGTAGGTTGATCTGCACTGGGTTCGTAGAGGATGTTGAAGGAAGATTTGCCCCTGATGCGGGTAACGGAGTTTGTCCGGCTTGTGACTGTAGCAATTGTCTAGCGAGATTGTCTGTTCGCTCCCTGGAAATAATCAGTTCCCTTCTTAGAGCATTCGTTTCCTGACGGGCTGCATGCACTTCTGCTCTTAGTTCCTCAAGTAACTGGGCTAGCTGGTCGGCATCCGAGATTTCCATAGCGCCTGGGCGGGAGTTTTGCGGTAGGCTTTGCGTTCTGTAACGCTCACCTGATTCCCGCAGAGGCGCCGGTCTTGACTGGGTGAATGCCGTATCTTCAAAGGTGATGTGTAACACACGGTTGGCTCTTTGGGCTGGACCTCTGTGCACTGTATGTCTGACTCGAAGAGTAAGATGTCTGCAGATAGAAAATATGGGATTTATGAACTGGGGTTATTGGGTGCCTCTCTCCTCTTCCCTTTCTCTTCTCCTGTAGAACCCCAAAGGTTAACGCCCTCACCTTAGGTAAGTGAACGCCGAGCTCTCCATCTGCCTCGGGCCAGGGTGCCGTAACCAGTTTCTTCACTGGATAAGGGTGCAGGCCTCTTGACCTCAGAGGACTGCTGTCCGTCGTTAACTGCACGAACGGTAAGTTCTGGGCACTTCAAATGTCTTAAAAGTCTTTTGTAATGCTATCTCTTGTTTTGCAGGGTTCCGGCGATGGCGGATGGCGGGCTGATGAGAGTTGAGGATCGAACCCGCATGAGGAATAGAAGCGCCTGGAAGCACGTAAGTAAGCGCTTGTAGCCTGCTTCACGATGCGCACTAACTGTCCCTTTTATCTTGCAGGTACAAGTTCGGAGCTTTAGAGAAGCTGAAGGGTGCTGGAATACCCACTGGATTCGGCGTGGGAAGGAGTAATGGCACGTGAGTAATAAAGTTGCCCAATGTCTTTAAACGCACCTTCTTTTGTCTTTCAGAGCGGGATGCAGCGCCGAAGGCCTCCGGAGCGTGCGAAGAGCTGGTAAGCTTTTGTCTTTCAGATGCCGGAATGCAGTGTGAAGACCTCCGGAGCATGCGAAGAGTAGGTAAGCCTTTGTCTTTCAGATGCCGGAATGCAGCACGAGGCGTTGGTGACAGCCGATGGACCAGGTAAGAGATGCGCTGCCACTGAAGACCGTAGTGCTAACCTGTTCTTTCTTTGTCTTTACAGGTGCTGCTGAAGACTGGATTCCAGGATGGTAAGCCTTTGTTCCCTTAGGCCCAGGATCAGAAGCAGAAGACACGATGAGCGTTCTGCTGCAGAGAATGCAGAATAACGCAAAGCAAGATTCATCCATCGGGTGTGGTTTAAATAGCCTCCTGTAGTGCTTAGGTGTCTCCTTCCACAGCCACGCCTAAGTAAGAAAAGAGTTCCTGCTTTCCAGAAGAGTTCCAGTGTTCTGAACCTAGGGAGTGGCTCCTGCCCCACCCAACAGGAAAAGTAGTCCCAAACAGAAGAGGATCAGGGGTTCAACTGGCAGGTAAGTAAGCAGCATGGTCTGCTGCAGGTAAGTCCACCCAAGCATTATGAGCCCGGCGCTTCCAGCGCTGGGACTGGGCATCTTTATGAGCCTGGTGCCACTGGCGCCAGGACAGGGTCCAAAAGGTCCCAATTGGGACTGGCTGGCACTCGGAACCGGGGTTATGGGTCTGCTTCCAAGGGAGTCGGGCAAGTCCTGATCTTTTGGAAGCAGAGATCATGACAGGCATGACTTCAGAACAAGTCGTGTTCCACCATGACCGAAACAAAGTTGGCAGTGCATGTATCAAAATGTACATGGAAATGAAATGCACTGCACCCGAGTATGTCCCTTGCTGTATGTCCCTGTGAGCTGCCCCTTTCCTTGTCTCGGAAGGCTACATGGTTGATACAAGTGCCTCAATGGACCTTGGTGTACCGGAGGGTATGTGCCACTGCCCCTGCAGGTGTCCCAGACAACCTTACAATCAACAGCCATCAGTCCACCAACACATCTGAGCTGCATTGTGTGCTTCAACACCAATATTCGTCCAAGCTCACCCTCAGTGCTGTGACTAAGCCTGCATGTGCAACTCGCCTGGTGCAAGCTTTGCTGTGTTGTGCCCCCCCTGTGCTGCTCACCTTGCCTGGAGTTCCTTGGAACACGTCAGCAGTTCTAGGATGTAGGTCTGCCATCCCTGTGCCTCTGCTTGTGCACACATGTACATGTGGGCACCAACAAACGTGTCCAGAATTCAGACGTCCAATGGGCCATGTCTGCTGGCAAAGGTGCTCTGGAGGCTCATCCCCCTGCAGAAAGGGCATGAAACACACGATTAATGCTTTGAAGTCATCTGTGAGTGTCTCTTCAGGCATCTCATTACTGGACCATGTCAGAGACTTACATCAGAAATCACACCATCAGTCCGTCTTTCACATCCAAAGTGTGGAACACACTATCCACGGCATGAATTGCAACAAGCACGTGTACAGTAAAGATAAGAAACATACTACACAATGCATAGCAATGAATGTACACATTAATCATGAAACACCCCATCTAGCAAAAGCTGAACAGTGGACAATAACACCGCAATCATCCCCACTAGGGGTGTCAACACAAGTCACACAGCACCAGACATGACACAGATATGACAGTCCAAAGCCCTTGTGTAATAGGTTGTCACACCGAACCATCCTTGCGAGCCCATGGATAAGGGAGGCAGGAGTGGCATATGTGAGTCAAGGACCCCAAGCAGCAAACACATACACAAGACAAGCCTGAAGGGCCCAGCTGGAACAGACAGTGGATGCCTTCAAAAGCAACAAAGCACCACACCGTCACATGAAAGCACAATAGACAAGCAATTTTAAACTATATTAACTAATTACACTAACTATGAAAAACCTACATTACCTAATTAAACTAACTATCAAACAGAAACTTAACTAACTAAACTAAAAGAAAAATCAAAAATGGCCACATACGACCCGGGGGCAGGGGAGGCACCCAGGAGGGGGGAGGTACAGGGTGCTGCTCAACAACCACATGCGATGATGCTGAGCCAAAAAAAAAACCTCCATGGGCTCAACGCCTGCACAGCCTGACCTATGTGGGAGATAGATGGTCGTCCGAGTCTGGCTCATCCTGGAAAGGAGGACGTGGCACAGTAGCCTGGCCACGCCTAGCCGCAGCTTGCCCCTCGTCGGCAGCAAGTCTGTCGGACGGGTGAGCCTGGTTCTGTGTGGCGATGTGACGTAGGTCTGCATGCAGAACCTCACGTGATACACGTGCTTCCTCTTGCAAGGTAGCACGTGTAACACAGAGTTCCTCCTGCAAGGCCTGGCTGGACAACCGCTGCACCTCCCGGCAAGCCTGTAGCTCAGCCGAGATGGTACGCTCAAGCTGTGCAAACCTCTCCTCTGCCCGCTGCCTCTGGGACATCATAAGGACACCCAGAGTGGATTTGAGGGAAGCATACTCCTCCCTCAAGGCATCCATGTGCGCCTCTGCGTGAGCAGCAATTGCTTGACGCAGAGACAACATTTCAGCCTGGCGTACCCTGTCTGAGGCCGCCATGCCCAGCCTGAGCGAGCGGGCCGTGGACCGTGCCGCCTGCTACTGGAGAAGCACCTGCCTAGCAGGGGGAGCACAGATCGGGCCACACGCTCCATGCTCTCAGCGATGTTCTCCATTGCTGCCCCCTGCCGTTCTGAATTGGCAGTCATGTCTTGCTCCCACTCAGTATACTGCGGTTGCGCGCGGCGACCGCGTTGCCGGGCTTGACCCCTGCGGGACCCAAGGACCGGGGGTCCTCGCTGTGTTGGCACCGCCCGCGGCTGCACGACTACATGCCCCCGTCGATGTGATGTCCCAGGCACATCAGTGACTGGTGTGGAGGGTGACCCTGCATCCCGATCCACCACGGGCGGAGGAACCAAGACTGTCTGATCCCTCAGTGCAGGTGTCGCAGACAGAGGAGTGTCCACATGAGAATCACTCACCCCTGACACATGGACTTGATGCTCATCCAACTCAACATGGACGTCAGAGTTGTCATCAAGACTGGACTCATAGGCAGCCAGAGACAAGATTGACTGTAGCACTTGGGGTTTTTCGTGGCCTACCACCCCACGACCCCCACTTGTGCCGGGTTGATGTAGTGGTAACAACCCTGTGTCTGGCATGACAACACCATCCTCCGCCTCCATTGCATCATCACCTGAAAAATAGAGAGAAAAAAGCTCACTACACATGTCAGAAGCACACAACACACACACACACAGACAACAAACGCATCAGGCAGACATGTGACACACAACATATAACCCGGCATGCATGCTGGGTCAACTTTGAATTGCTTCTGTGATCAGACCTTTTGAAAGGTGGCAGTTTCCATGGAAGTGGGTCTATGCAGTGCAGAAAATGTGTACGCCACTCACTACCTACATGTACAAGGACTCCATGGTGTGTGCCAGGAAATGTGAAGGCAGTGCAAGGTCAAATTCAGGCATCACGTGCATTGTGCATTCAATGTGTACCATATCTAGAAGCCAAGCAGCCCTCCACCACAGTACAAAAGCAGGGATGCCTAGCATGGTATCAAAAGGCTGACCATACACCTCTGTATTGACAGGCAGTGTTGACTGGCATCAACAGCTTAATGTGATTCAAGTGACAAAACTGCAAATGATGATGGGACAGTAAGCAGGACACATGATGAAAACTCTGGAGGCCGCCCACGTGTGAAGAAGACACAACAACAGTTGGACAGAGTCATTCGCCATTGAACAGGCTGAGGCCTGTGAGCCACACAGATTGTCAGACCCTAAACATGTGTGCAACACAGTACTGAGCCACAGTTGACATGGGAAGGCTGATGAGATGCCATGCAATGTATGTCACCCAGGACTTGTATTACAGTGATCATCCAGTCAAGGACACATAGGGGCATGCGTGCAATGCACATGGAGCATGAATGGGCACTCATGTCCCTGCGGGACATCTGACCTATGCACAGTACAAGTGAGATACCCTGCATCAAGTACTAAGGCTGTACCACACGGCATATGTCTGGCCGATTCTACGCTGGAAATTAGCATCTACACAGGATGCATGAACAGGAAAGTACACATTGGCAAGATTGAAGCAGACCAGTGCAAAGGTGGAACTGGGGTGCAGAGTGGCGGAGGAGGGGCAAGGGAGCATGCCTACATGGAGTCCCCGCATGCAGGCAGAGGAGACATGCATCACGGAAGCATTGCATTACTTACACATCAGAACCATGTACACGTCGCATGTAGTGGAAATCATGCACAACACATCCCACAAGTGAAACACACACGTCTTCAACAAACACACATCAACACTCACTGGACTGGGCATCAAAGTCCAGCATCTCTCCCACTCTTTCGACCAATTCAGGTGGTATGAACTCTGCAACGAGTGCCTCATGCGGAGTGAGCTCTTCCTCCTCTGGTGCAGGCCCACCGCCAGTCACCAGAGTCAAGTTGTAATTAGAGGCACGCTTAGCCTTAGTGCTGCGTTTGATGTCATTCCAACGCTTTTTGCACTCTTGCGCCGTGCGCAACTCATGGCCGAATGAACTGACATGTTCCGCAACATGCTTCCAGTGGGTGTCACGTTGGGCAGCCGTAGTCTGACTATTGGCACCCACTAGCATGTCACGGCTGTGGCCCCGCACGTAGCCCACGAGGAAGTCCAGTTCCTGCTTGCAGAAAGGCTTCTTCCTCAAAGTGCAGGAGGTCGTGGCTGTGTGTGGGGTCCCAGCCTGTGCTGCAGGTGCAACCTTCCTCCTCTTGGACTGTGGCGCAGACCCTGGCTGGCTAATGCCGCCCTGACCAGTATGGCCAGTGGGTTCGGTGGATTGACCCAAGGGAGTGGCAGGTGGAGGGACGACCAAAGGCCTGACTTGTGTCAGTGGCAGCTGGGTGCCCTCTAATGGACCCTGCGCAGCAACATCAGCTGTGGCAGGGTCATTGACCGCAATGGTCCTGGTTGGCAGACTCACAACCAGGGTGTTGTTGGGTGCATCTGCCCCTGCACTTGCCAACACCCGGCTGTTCGGGGCAGCAGATGACATAACTGCCCCAGGGACACGTGTCTTGGTCTGAGCAGCCTGGCCTGCCCCTATGGCTTCCCTCCTGGCCTGTTGGAAATCTACCAAGGGCTCCTCAAGTGCCAACGCAGCCTGCGCTGGCAGACCCTGAGCCTGGGTGGCAGTGTCCACAGCTGCACCTGCAGCTACCACTACCCTTGGGCCCGTGGCAGTCGATGGAACGGACTGCCGGGTCACACGGGCGCCAGAGCCAGATGCAGAAGCTGCATCCCCCGGAACCACAGGGGGTGGTGGCATGACTGCACCGACACATGGCACAACATTGTGCTCAAGTGGCGCACCCCTGCCTCTTCCCCCTCTGTGGCCGCCCTGGACACCCTGGAGTCCCCCTACTCCCTGGTCACCATGGCCACGTCCCCGACCACGCCCGCCAGGAGTAGTACGCCCAGCTGAGGCGCCCCTCACCTTTGGTGTCCTCCCAACCATGGCACAGATGTAGTAGTGCCGGCACAGATGGAGTAGTGCCAATGGGAGGTGTACACCACAATTGACCTGGGCAATTGGGGTGAAGGGGGTGGGAAGCAAGATGTTAACAGCCCCTCTGCACCTGCAAGGCTGTATGTGACCCCGGTGATGTAGTGACGGGTCACGCAACGCTCAGGCACCCCAAAACTGCAGTAAAACCGTGCACGCAACCCTGCAGCCTACGTGTGTGGATTCAACCTCCCGCAGTACGCAGTGGCACCCAGTAACACGAACAACGCATACGCGTGGGACACGCAGGCTACTATGACATTGAAAATGGGTGTGATACACAGGGGCACCCGCAGTGGGAAAAATAGCGTGTGCAACTCACCGTCTGACTAGCGCGATGCAGAAAAACACGCGTAGCCAATACCCCCACCAAAAGAAGAGATACGTCCTTGATAGCTGTGAAGTTGTGATGGCGCGCGAAACAACAGGAAGCAGCAACACACGTCGGTCTCCACGAAAGGCACGTACAGCGAACTGCTGGCCCCGCTCACCTTTAACCCGTGCTGAGGGAAACGCCCACGCGCATCACGTCACTTACGCGCATGGGCCCTTTCCTCAGATTACACGCGGACGTGCAGTTTTTCACACGCGCTGAAACGCCCATGCACGCATGCGCGCGGCACGTCACAGAGGTGCTTGCTCTTGAAGGGCCTTCTGTCCAATGAAATTGCGTATGCGTGCAGATGCGCTTACGCGCTAAGGGCCTTTCCTCGAATTACACGCTGACGTGCAGAATTTTCACGTGCCAAATCACTCCGTATCAAGCTGGCCACGCGTAAGCACACAGAAGACCACGCTCCTGCCCAGAAGGCCGAATTACTGCCCCGCAGAGCCCCGAGCACGCTCCCACCTGCCATCTGCATCTGCCTGACTGCCTGCTGCCCACGTGCCCTGCCATTTGCTGCCTGCACATCAGCCAGGGGTGCTGTTGCTGTGACCACCCCTGCTGGAACCGAAGACTCCCGACTGGGATTCCATCGCTCCACAGCCCAGCCCCAGGACCCAGTTGCCCACCCACTCCTGCCTCTGGGGTTGTCATGTCGGGCACTGAAACATCTGGCACCACTGACAACCCCCGGCTAGAGAGGCAGAGGGGCACCAGCTTCAGTGCCAGGGAAGTTGGTGTCCTGGTGGAGCAAGTCCTGGGGCAGTATGATGCCCTCTTCGGAAGTTCCCGCGCCGACAAGGAAGGACGGGCTCAGATCTGGACGGACATCGTGACTGCCATCAACGCGGAGGGGGTGGCAGTCCGCGACTTCCAACATGTCAAGAAGCGCTGGGAGGACTTCAGGTCCAGGACCCTCAACAAGGCCCGGCGCCTCTTGAAGGCAGCGGATGCTAAGGGGCGCCGGGGCCACTTGTCGGAAGATCAGATGAGGGTCCTGGAACGCATATCCCCAGCGCTCCACGTCCAGGTCCTTGAGAGGCAGACCCGTCTGGAGTCGAGCGGTAAGTGTACATGCATCCTGATTGTAAGCTGTGCGTGTGGTGATGTTTCAGTAGTGTGCAGGTTGCACATCTGTTTGTATGGGGCCGAGTATGGGTGGAGGTGTACAGGGCCGTGAGGCTGACACATGCGAGGGCTGTCATGTGTGAGACATGGATGGTGCTTGTGTGTGTAGGCTTGCATGCCAAATGCAGTTGTGTGGGCACACATGTTTGGATGAATGTGTATGTAAGTAGGCATGTTCGTGATGTCATGCATGTATGTTGTTTTCAGCTGCATGTATCAGCACTGTGTACATGTGCATGTGTGTGTATTTGACAAGGGTGCAACAGTGATGCAACATGGATGCATGTGACAGCGGGATGTGGAAGCCTGATTGGCAGATGTGACATGGATGCCCATCTGAACACTGCGACAGTTGGCAGAGGTGTAGACATGCATGCAAGTGTGGTGGTGTGTGTACATGTGTAGTGCACTCCCTGTTTTGCATGTGATGTCTGGTTCACCTTTGCCTGCTCATGCTGTTGTATGTGTATGGATGGTGCTGGCAGTTGCAATATGGCTGTGGTATGGCTCATGTGTGCAAGTTGAAATGACATGTGTGTTGGGGATTGTGATGGCATGTCTGAGGTTTGCCAATGCCACTCATGTACAACTGTCATGTGTGTATGTGTCCATTGTACAGTGCCCTGATGCCTGTGTTTTATTTCTCCCTGTCTGCAGCATCAACTGATGAAGAGGGTGGAGAAGGTGCTGTGGAGCACAGCGGCGGGGATCGCACCGCCAGCCGGAGACGCAAGGCCCGGCTCCCCTCCCAGGTTGTGATCTCGTCGGGGAGTGAGGAGTCCGGTGCCGCGTCCCAGGCCGCATCTGGCGGGGGGAGGTCCAAGAGGCGGAGGTTGGAGTTGGACTCCTCGGCAGCAGAAGGGGCAGCTGGGACCCCACAGGGCCCAATGGGGGAAGATGGCACGGAGTCATCCAGGTTGGTGGGGGGTTTGGTGGAGGAGGAGGCCCTGCAAGCAACAGAGACGGGGTCTGGAGGTGGGGATTCCACTGGTGCTAGTGGTGCAGTGCAGGACCAGGGACAGGAGGCAGCACAGGCCGCCGCGGAGGTGCCTGTGTGCAATCCTGTCCCTGATCCTGTCACTGCATCATCTTGCACCAGCAGGGATGCCTATGTCCAGGCCCGTTTTCAGGCAGGGGATGAGCTCACGGCAACTGGCCTTCCTCTGCCTGCGGACGTGGCTATCCGGGTCCGGGTTGAGCCTGTCCTGACTGGTGTGGCGTTGCGTCAACGGGCCATGCGAGGTGACCTGCAGTCTTTTCATGATGAGACTGCACGTCATCTCGAATGGCTCGTTGACCGCGTCGGCCTACTGGGACAGGTCACCCAGGCCGGATTCCTCCGTTTGATGGGGCTTGCTACAACCCCCTCCTCAACTGAACCCCCTATGCGCCAGTTGTCCTCCGTGCCATCTTCCCACCCATCAGTCACCTGGGTGCCCTGTGGAGCTGCCTCTGACGTGTGCGGCCAGGCTGGTGGAGGAGGCATCCCTGCCACAGTCGGGAGTCGGACGTCCAGCAGGGGTGGCCACATCAACGACTGCACCCCAGCCAGCGGAGGATGTGCACGGGCAGAGGCACAGCAGCAACGTGGTGGGAGCCATGATGGCTCAGGGCCTTCGACATCGGAGGGGCAGGCATCGGCCGCAGGGCAGGAGGACCCTGGACGGGAAGTGTCTTCCGTGTGGCAGTGGTTGGGCCACGCCATAGATGCGGAGCAGCAGCGCGAGGCAGAGGCACGGCTCACGATGGTCAGGGCGGAGAGCCCTGAGGCGGGCCGAGTGCCTCGAGGCAATCCGCAGGGGGTTGGAGGTGGACACGAAGGCGGCCCTGCGGACCCTCGGGGCCATGGAGGGGGACCGCCTCCGGGACATTGAGCAGGAGTTCGATGATGGCCTGGCCCGGGACATCCAAAACTGAGCCGTCGGACTAGTCCGCTGCCCTTGTAAATAGTTCTGTAGTTAGTGTTAGGTTTCCTTTGGTTTTTTTGTATATAGTTCTTTTTTATTAGGTAGTGTTATTAGATATGTTTCATTTCTTCTGTTGGGATCATGGACCCTGGATTGTTTATCTGTATATAGTTGACTGTTGGATTTTAATTTTTTTTTACGATTTACCCATGGAGCAATGGTTTTCAATTTTAATTTTCCATTGGATTTACTTTTGTGGACTGTGACTTTGGACACCTTTCCTTTGGATTATGATTTGTGGTTTTGCATTATTTCACGGACATGCTGGTTTTTATTTTTTTGAATTCCCATTTTAGTTTGTTTATTTTTTATTCAATTTATGTTGCTTTAAATACATATTTTTTGTTCAAACTTCAATGTGTAGTATCATCTCATTGGTTTCATGCATATCATGATATGGGTTTTGAGATTCACTGACACCCATTGGGTGTATGTGAGGGACATGTGTTCATTTCCAAACTTGCAAGTGGGGTTCTATCATGTTATTGCCATTTCTAAGTGGGTGGATGCAATACTCGGGTGGGTGTTTGTCATTTGGAGGCTGACCATAAGGGCCAGGGATCTAGATTGTGATGACATGTTGGCTGGGGGACATGTGTGGGGGCCTGGTGGAGGATGCCCCACAGTGCTGGGGGGTGGGGGTGCAGGGGGACATGAGTTGGACATGAGTGGGGGCCTGCTGGCAGGTGCCCCACAGTGCTGGGGGGTGGGGGTGCAGGGGGACATGAGTTGGACATGAGTGGGGGCCTGCTGGCAGGTGCCCCACAGTGTTGGGGGGTGGGGGTGCAGGTGGACATGAGTTGGGGCCTGGTGGAGGGTGCCCCACAGTGCTGGGGGGTGGGAGTGCAGGGGGACATGAGTTGGACATGAGTGGGGGCCTGCTGGCAGGTGCCCCACAGTGCTGGGGGGTGGGGGTGCAGGGGGACATGAGTTGGACATGAGTGGGGGCCTGCTGGCAGGTGCCCCACAGTGCTGGGGGGTGCGGGTGCAGGGGGACATGTTTGGGGGCCTGGTGGAGGGTGCCCTGCACTGCTGGGGGGTGGGGGTGCAGGGGGACTTGAGTTGGGGGCCTGGTGGAGGGTGCCCTGCACTGCTGGGGGTGGGGGTGCAGGGGGACATGAGTTGGGGCCTGGTGGGGGGTGCCCCACAGTGCTGGGGGGTGGGGGTGCAGGGGGACATGAGTTGGGGGCCTGGTGGAGGGTGCCCCACAGTGCTGGGGGGTGGGGGTGCAGGGGGACATGAGTTGGACATGAGTGGGGGCCTGCTGGCAGGTGCCCCACAGTGCTGGGGGGTGGGGTGCAGGGGGACATGAGTTGGACATGAGTGGGGGCCTGCTGGCAGGTGCCCCACAGTGCTGGGGGGTGGGGGTGCAGGGGGACATGAGTTGGACATGAGTGGGGGCCTGCTGGCAAGTGCCCCACAGTGCTGGGGGTGCGGGTGCAGGGGGACATGTGTGGGGGCCTGGTGGAGGGTGCCCTGCACTGCTGGGGGGTGGGGGTGCAGGGGGACATGAGTTGGGGGCCTGGTGGAGGGTGCCCCACAGTGCTGGGGGGTGGTGGTACAGGGGGACATGAGTTGGACATGAGTGGGGGCCTGCAGGCAGGTGCCCCACAGTGCTGGGGGGTGGGGGTGCTGGGGGACATGAGTGGGGGTGCAGGGTAGTCCCCCGTGGTGTGGGCTGCCTGCAGGGGCCGTGGAGGTTGTGGAGCGAACACCTGGGTGGACCCACACGGCCAATTCACGTGTAGTACTCCACGGAACCCCTGAAATACACGTACCCTGCTGATATTGCGTGTGAAACTTCCCGCGCACCCCAAAATACACGTACCCAGGACATTTGCGTGTGGAACTTCCAGCGCACCCCTGGAATACACGTACCCTGCTGAATTCACGTGTGTAACTTTCCGCGCACCCCGAAATACACGTACCCAGGACATTTGCGTGTGGAACTTCCCACGCACCCCAGTAATACACGTACCCAGGACATTCGCGTGTGGAACTTCCAGCGCACCCCTTATATACACGTACCCTGATGGAATCGCGTGTAGAACTTTCCGCGCACCCCTGAAATACACGTACCCTGCTGAATTCACGTGTGTAACTTCCCGCGCACCCCGAAATACACATACCCAGGACATTTGTGTGTGGAACTTCCAGCGCACCCTTGATATACACGTACCCAGCTGAAATCGCGTGTGAAACTTCCCGCGCACCCCTGAAATACACGTACCCTGCTGAATTCGCGTGTGAAACTTCCCGCGCACCCCAGTAATACACGTACCATGCTCGCACAGGGCCAATCGCATGTGGAACTTCCTGCGCACCCCTGAAATACACGTACCCTGCTGAATTCACGTGTGTAACTTTCCGCGCACCCCGAAATACACGTACCCAGGACATTCACGTGTGGAACTTCCAGCGCACCCCTGATATACACGTACCCAGCTGAAATTGCGTGTGAAACTTCCCGCGCACCCCTGAAATACACGTACCCTGCTGAATTCACGTGTGAAACTTCCCGCGCACCCCTGATGTACACGTAGCTTGATGGAATCGCGTGTGGAACTTCCCGTGCACCCCTGAAATACACGTACCCAGCTGAAATAACGTGAGGAACTTCCCGCGCACCCCAGTGATACACGTACCCCGCTTGCCGTGCTGGTACAGGGTTAGCGCAGCCCTTTGCGCTGGATTGGGGATTTTGATGGCTTTTCCCTGCGCAAGGGGTGTTCTTGGGGGCGTAACTGGTGCTGCTGCAGGGTCGCTGCGCCACTGTGCGCCACGGCTGGTTTTGGTGGCTGGAATCCATGAATACGCTGTGCGCGGAAATGTATTTTGGCGCACGCGGCTGGCGCAGGGATTCGCACGCGCACACTGTGCGCCAGCCGCGTGTGCCACTTGTGCGCTGAATTCTATAAATTACCCCCTTAATGCTCAAGCAGAATAAAGGCACCAAGAACTAAACCAAGAACTAAGGCTCAGAGAAATGGAGCTCAAGCATGAGCTAGAGATGAAGAAATTGTCTGTTGAAAATGCTTCTCTCTCCAGATCCTCTAGGAGTTCAAGTCCCAAAAGACCCCGGATGCCTAAAGAGATTTTGGGTATGTATGAGCCTAAGTTGGATGTGTTAGATTGGTTGGCAATGTTTGAGTATAATCATGGGCTCCAGGACATCTCAGGGAATGAGTTACTTCCCTGGTTGTTCTCTAGGCTCCCCCCTGTTGCATCTGATGTGGTAATGGAGTTGGGGGAGGTGGATAGAAGGGACTATGAATGTGTGAAGCTAGCTTTGATAGGTAGATTTGGGAAGACCCCTTCCCAGTACCTTAAGAGGTTTAGGACCCTCAAAAAGAATGATGGTACCCCTTGAGCTACCTGGGTGAATGAGTGTTTGAAAAACTTAGAGTGATGGATTAAGGGTTACAAAGTGAACACTTATGAGGGAATGAGAAATCGTGTAATGTTGGAGTCAATTTATGATGCCTGCTCTCCTGAGCTCATACAGCACTTGGCTGATTCAAAAGAATTAGATTCCAGGAAGCTAGCTAAGGCTGCTGACTTGTGGGTTGCCAACAGGGCTACTCACAAGGATTCAGGGGTCACTCAGAAAAAGGATGAGGGAAAGCAGCCACCAAAAGGGAACCAAGAGACTTCTAATACCTCCCAACCCAAAGAGGGCCCCAAACAACAAAATAACCAGGGTAAGCCCCAAGGTAAACCCCAGCAGGCTAGGGTACCTTCTGGTCAACAACCAGAAGGAGGTTAGAACAAGCCACCCTTAAAGAGAGCATTTGGAATATGCTATTTCTGTAAGGCAACTGACCACGTCAAAGGAGATCCAAAATGTAAGGGTAAACCTACAGGGATCAGCACAGTCTCCTTAGCCTTCACTCCTGAGGAGGAAGTCCAAATGGCTAGTGCTCACTTTGAAGTCTTTGCTGAAGAACCTTTTGGTCTTCAAGCAAGTGTAACATTAGGGTCCATGGATCTGGTTAGTAATCAGAATAGGAGTGTGTATGACTCCATACCAGAAAACTCTAAAGTTTATTACATGGGCAGTGTTCTTGTCAATGGCCAGGATACTCCTGCCAGGCGAGACTCTGGGGCCAGCAGAACAGTAGTG
The DNA here is from genome assembly GCF_040938575.1 of Ambystoma mexicanum. Taxonomy (NCBI): domain Eukaryota; kingdom Metazoa; phylum Chordata; class Amphibia; order Caudata; family Ambystomatidae; genus Ambystoma; species Ambystoma mexicanum. Next base: position 439,430,218 of record NC_090922.1, on the reverse strand, counting down.
GATGAAAGCTTTTTCAGGCCTGAGGATGTTGCTAAGGCACCCAAAGGTCCCACTAAATTTTCTGGAGGCCCTGTCCAAATGGTTCCAATTCTACCAGCCCTCATACAGTGTAACAACATAACAGTGATGATTCCTGTCAGTGTTCAGACTGAGATGCCTGGGAGAGTCCTGTTGGGGAATGATCTAAGAACTCTAGGAGTAGAATCCAGTACCCCCAGGCCTCCCAGTATGGAGACCCAGAACCAAACCAAATTGGCTAGAGAGGCCACCTTAAGGAACCACTCTAAGCCTGTGGGAACCTCTACAGAGAACCCCACAACAAGCCCTGTGTTGGTAAATTGACCTATGACCCAGGCAAATTTAGGCTAAAATGTTAGGGAAATTGGAGCCCGGCCCAAGCTCCATCATTATTCCCCCAGTTTTAGAGTCTGCGACTCCCCCTGATTCTGAGGAAGAGGCGGGTAGACCAACTGGACCCCTACCTAGGCCTAAGAGAACTGGTAATTCTCAGTGCTGGTGGACAACCAGAAAAGAAAAGTCTAAGGCCAAAAACCTTTAGACTGTTGGACCTTCTACTGAAGACTCCAACCCCAATCCTAGTAGTGGGAGGGAAACTCCTAAAGTAGGTAAGGGTAGATCTAAGAGGAATGAGAAGCCTGTACCTTGCTTATCTCCATCCCCTCCAACCAAGAGGCCTAAGACCCAACCTTCTCCCAACAGAGAGATGGTGAGGACCTCTGGAGGCCCCTCTAGATCTAAGGGAATCCTTTATAAGGACCCCTTGAAAAAGCCTATCACAGGTTCAGAAGTTGTACCAACTTCTGAGGGACTGGTCAACCAGATCCCCTATAGTTTTAAAAAGACTGATGTTCCTCAAAGGGTTTGTAGGTCATATAGCTTACAAAGGAAAACCTTTGATTTGACCATAGAACACAAGTCAGGGTGTCACCACCAAAATGCTGATGGTCTCTCTAGGATGTATGTCATCGACTAGAGGTATGAGATTCATCCAGGAGTGGATTAAATCCTCCTGTCCCTTAGTCTGGGGGGGGGGGCGAGTGTTAGGGAGAATTCTCTGTTAAGGCTAATTTCCCAAACCTAGTGAGTCCCCCAGCAGCTTTGCTGGATTTGTGGGGTTTATTTTTTTTTCTGGCGAAGAGTGAGACTCTTTTTCTCCCACTCTTAGGCATGATTTGAGAATGTCCTTTGACTATGGGCCTCATCACGACTTCGGCGGTAACCCTTAAATCCGGCAGTAGCGCTATTACCGCCGGATTTAAGGGTCCGTCGAATCAGGGCTTCGGTGGATTTCGCCCCAGCTCTGAGCTGGGGGGAAATCCGCCGAAAATTCGCGCTATTACCGCCGCCGGGAAATCCGCCGGCGGTATTAGCGCGAAGATTCCCCATTGAGCCCAATGGGGAATGGGGCATTCCCGAATGGGCTCAGTGGGGAATGGGGACTTACATTACCGCCGAACTCGTGATCCGGCGCTATTAGCACCGGGGAGTTCGGCGGTAGGGCTAATACCGCCCGCGCTAATAGCGTTACCGTTACCGCCCAAGTCGTGATGAGGCCCATATGTAATGTGTTTTATGGGCTATGGGGACTTTTACTCCATAGGGCTTCATGTGTTTTTGGTATGTGTGTTACACAGCACCCTCAGTGCAGTAACACAGGGGTGTCATAGTGACCCCCAAACATAGACTCCATACCCTGGGACTGACTACTGTCTCCCAGGGCATGTAAAGTCACCATTGGCTTTACTAGTCTCAAATTGTGAACAGAACCAGTACAAACCATCATATTGTGGAAGTACTGGTAGGGGTAATGTGATTGCCCCTGGGTCTGTTTTCCAAGGGGGCACTGTCCAGTCCCCCCTTGTCAAGTTTCTGGCTGGTGGCAGTGGATACCACGCGAAATATTCCTTTGGAATATTTCCTATGGGATTTTCCCATTTATTTAAAACGCACCACTTTTTGGTGCAATGTTAAAGATACCGCCGGGTTATTTATTTAATATTTATTCCCCGGTTGGGTTTTTCTGCCAGGACTCGGTTTTAAAATGGCGTTTGTGTTCGCCTCTGAAACTCTAACCCAAGTCGAGCCCTTTGTTCCACTTTTTGGCGGGCTTCTCCACAGAAGCCCTCCAAATGGTGCCACTCTGTCTGGGGTCAACAGGATGTGTGGGAGGGGGATTAGGCACCCTGGACTGAGTTGCCTTGGCAACTCAAGTCGCACTCTTGTGTGATTGGCCCAGTGGTGAGCCGCCCGGGGGTTTTGCTGCATAAAAGCAGGGCTTTGGGGACTGGAACTTCAGAAGTCGCCACAGGACCTAAAGAATCCAAAGAGGGGAGAAGCTGAGCCATCTACAATGACGACACCACCGGTGGAGCCCTGCTGTACGAACTCACCACTTCCCCGACGACAGAGGAGATCTTCTTCCAGGAGAGTCTTCTTCCCTTTGAGCTGGTGGGACCAACCAGTTCGCCTTTTTCACCTTCCTGGATTGTCTCGTGGTCGAATCGCCCGTTCCAAGCACCCCTGCGGCCGGATAGCCACGCTTCACCACTACCGCGAATAAAAGGGTCGTACCTTTTAACCGGGAAACTCAGCGGCTGGTTTCTTCCCTGGCAGTGCAACGACCTCCAGCTTTCCTCCATGTTGAGATCTTCTCTTACCCTGGACGAAGCCCTGACTTGCACCCGCTGCCAGGAAAAACTGCCCCCGCTGGAGCTTTCTCACCATTTCAGGTACTGTGTCCCACCTGGTCTCCCTTGCAACAGATTGTCCAAGGTGTCCCATAAATCCTTGACTCTCTATCGAAGGGGTGACCTCGGACCTGCTAACTTTACCTTTCTGATCTGATCCAACCTCTTTTTGACTTTTCTGCAAAGACTTTGAGTGCATTTCCACTGTGTGATCTTGGGCACATTCCGCCTTGCTCTCTCCAAGAGTGGGCCTGGCCTATGAACTTCTTGCTATACAGTAGACCCTGCCTTTCTTGACTTGCTGTGGTTTCTTAAAAGTGTTGTTATTGTGTTTTTTTCCTATTCTGCCTTTTCTCTCCCTTTTTAAACAAATTATTGGAGTGCCATTTACGGTTACACGCTCACCTCTGTTTTGCTAAATAAGTGGTGTCTTAACCTAGACTTGTCGAATAATTAACTAGGGAGGTGTATATACTTATAGTGACTGTGTTTGAACTTGCTTGACATATTTATGCCAGTGTATTTTTACAAGTGTGTTTTTGAATAAATAATTATATACTTTTATACCAAAGCTCTGGTCAGTGTTTGCTTGTTCTACTGTATTTTTAGCCCTATTGTGTATACTCTATATACAGCCTAAATCTTCTTGAGAGAAGTCTGACTGCTCAGTCACAGCTACCAGGTAAATCTGGGTGGTGCAGACTGCTACCAAGTGGGTTTACTGCTTACTCCTGTAGTCTTAAACATTTTGCAGTGGACCCCAAGGGAACTGCACAGGTTTCTGCCTAACATGAATGAAGTATTTTTTTTCCCAACTTTATTTAATTTTCAAACCATTAACAACATCAAAACATATTGTTGAGAGTCAGAAAAGTAACAATTTACATAACATTTCCTTTATTAAATAACAACCATCAGTTAACAGTAAGTATGAAATGAAGTATGAAGTATTTATTTAAACTAATGGTTGACCAGGTAAGTGTATCCTTGGCGTTTCTTGATTCAAAGTGATTGACGGCTGAGTCCTATCAATAAGAAAATATATTGGGGTGGTGGACAGTGTTGAATGCAGCCAAAATATGTAATAGTGCCAAGGCCCCTGCACCGCCACCATCCATCCTCCTTCTGATGTCGCCCATCGTAGCTGTTATAACAGTCTGCCCCCATCCCATGATTGAATCAGGGGTCATTGTGATAAATCATGGAGATAATTTCCATAAATGAGTGCAGCTGAGATATAGTCGTTGACCCAAGAAGAAATCAAAACCTACAGACTCAATGCAGCAAAGGAACAATGAACTTGAGTGCAGAGGGCCTGATTTTCTAACACGTAAAAAGTCCTCCAACAGGCGAATGAAACGGCTGCATTTTAGCTCTGCTGGCTCCTGACTTCTGTTCCGGCCTCGGGAAAAGTTGCCAAGAAGTGCTGATTGTTTTAAGAAGCCATTTTCTTCTAGAGGAGACTTCATGAGAACGGCGCAGTACAGCCCAGGTGCCGAGTCCATCCTGTGTGCCCAGTACAGCCTGCCGGCTTGCTGTGGTGGGTTTGGAGAGCACAGACATCATTGCTGTTATCATTGCAGTTATGCCTGATTACAGTTTTGCCAGTCTGGAAAAATTGCCGGTATGATTGGCAGTAATTTGGGCACCAGCAATTTTACCAGACCGGCAAAATACACATTTGCTGGTGGTGGCACTGATCTACATCCAGTCAAGAACTTGAGGTAAATCAGGCCCCCACCAGCAAATAAATGCTAGAATTACCGGCACTGTTATTAACAGTGCCCGCAATTCTGGCAATCCCCACCATTGAGTCCAATGGGACTCCAGGGAATGTGGATTTACTGCCCTTTTCCGCATTCTGTAATATCCCAGTGATTCTGGGATATCAGGCGGTGGAACGGTAGGGGTAGTTTGCCAGTATCCCGCCTGAATAACTAGCAGCAGCATACCAGTAAACTTGTAATCAGGCACTGTTTGTATTCAACAGTAAAGAAAAAACGTTTGGGGGGAGACAAATCAAAAATCGGCTTATTTTTCTGAAATAGACTTTCTCTCTCATGGAAATGAGGCGACCACAAACCACTCAGCCTTTATTCAGAGCCCCCTGACCTACACAACATGAGAAAGGTAGCAATCGCCCAGAGCTTCCAAGTCACTTCGTAGTATGTGTGGCCTGGCTTCAAAGCAACAACACTTTCCATGCTGGGACTTGTATTCGCTCATTTTAAATAAGAAATAAAGAAAGCACAAGTACTGACATGAAAAGAGCTGTTGATTGAAAAGCCAGGACTGTGTAGTAACAGCGAGGGAGGCGGTTGTAGTGGAAGAAATATGTTTATTACAAGATGGACCCCACAGCAACACCTCCGCACAGGAGCCCCGCCAACTGTCAACCACAGGAAGGACCAGGTGAGAATGGAGGTGACGAAAAAAGGAAATGGAGGAGGCGCCCAAATAATGGGGAAGCACCCTCCTCCCTCCCCCATGGGTAGAGGGAGGAGTGTAGTCAAGCCCAGAAGTCTAAGGGAGCTGGAAGCCCGCCAAACAGGCGAGAATGCCCTCAAAAGCAGACAAAGGAAAGGGGCGGGCCAGGGGACTTAGAAGCCACCTGGTTTTGCTACCAGGACATTGCAGCACAAGAAGGACGCCGGACGCTCGAGCAAGGAGGCAGCAGTTTCGTTTTTGGCTCACTGCACAAAAACCCAGATTCATTTGAAAGTGGAAAAGGTCGCTTTAATGTGACAGGCCAAAGCTTACAATTAAACGCTTACCTGGCTCCATGGCCTTACAAACTAAAGACATATTTTAAACAACCAATTAAATAATTAAACATTCTCATTTTTTTACCCAACAATTAAATAATTAAATAAAGCCATTTCCTCCATAACTATCCCTTGGACCCTACCGTCTCCTTACCCCTTTTCCAGGCGTCCCGCTTTCTTCCCGGGGCCATGCCCCTCCAGGCTCAATACCTGTTCCCCCGTGGTGACCCGCTTGTGCAAACAGCGCCACCCCATCCTTTCCCGTGTCATTCCCCCATTGTGCTTCCCTCCCCCCACATCAAAAGGGGCCATGCCCCCGGAGCCAGGACCACTTCAATACCCCTCATACTCCCCTCTACACCAATCTCCCTCTTCCTATGACCTGCAGCCAGTCTGACCTGCCACATCAGCAACAAAATTGTACCTTACAACTTCACTGATGCCCCGACCTGTCACACAAAACTACCATATAACAGCTCCTTAACAGCCCAAAAATAAAAACCCCGTAAGAACTTGACATGGGACGTAAAATACCTCGCAGAAACCAAGTACAATGGTCCCCCATCCCCCTTTTATAAAACCAGATACCAGACCTAACCCAAAATGAAAGGGGTGGGAGGGCGGGACAATCATCACGTTCAACCGTCGCCTGCCTCCCGAACCTTCCCTGGCCCCTTAAATATCCCCGGGAGGCGCTCTGCCCCCCACGGCCACTCGCTGGCTGTGTGCAGCGCCAAAAACCTCCCCGGGGGAAATGCTTCGCGTTCCCCCCGGCACCCTTCTTTTGGCTTACTGCACAAAAACCCGGACTCATTTGAAAGTGGAAAAGGTCGCTTTAATGTGACAGGCCAAAGCTTACAATTAAACGCTTACCTGGCTCCATGGCCTTACAAACTAAAGACATATTTTAAACAACCAATTCAATAATTAAACATTCTCATTTTTTTACCCAACAATTAAATAATTAAATAAAGCCATTTCCTCCATAACTATCCCTTGGACCCTACCGTCTCCTTACCCCTTTTCCAGGCGTCCCGCTTTCTCCCCCGGGCCATGCCTCTCCAGGCTCAATACCTGTTCCCCCGTGGTGGCCCGCTTGTGCAAACAGCGCCACCCCATCCTTTCCCGTGTCATTCCCCCATTGTGCTTCCCTCCCCCCACATCAAAAGGGGCCATGCCCCCGGCACCAGAAAAACCCTCCCCCGAGGTGTTCTTTCTGCCCCACCCCCCCACCTATTTTCCTACCTCCAACTCCTCAACCAATCTCCCAGCCAAGAGCTCAAGTCCACCATATAATGATTGTTCCCCAAAACTGGAAAGTTTACCCATCCTCTCTAAATCTCATCAATCCTTCCTAAACCATCTCCTTACGGTCCAAAACCTGTACTGACACCGATGTACAAAATTCTACCATCTCTCTGTTTATCCCCTTCCTTGCCCGCTCTACGGACCCTCATTTCTCGCTCCCCTGCCAGCTCTCTGTGGCAAACCCTTATTCCCCCCTACAGATTGCTTGATGCCACACTTGTCGGACGCATAACAAAAAACCATTTTTATTTACCTAAGAAGAGCCACCCCCGTATCCCTTACCAAATCATTTTCCCCACCAAGACTAATCCCCCCCATCTGGAGGCCCATAGTTTTCCCCAAGCCCAGACAAAATAGGAAGCAACTGATCCCAGCCCAGCCCCCCAAACCCGGACCATCTTACCACAACATCTTTATAGTTGCACCCCAGTTGCCTGCCAACAACCCTCTTCTCAGCTTCTTTCCCCGCCCACTTAACCTTAGAATGACCCAAAAACCAGATTTTGACATCTGACCGTACCTCCTAGCAGCATCTGAAAAAGAAATTACAAAAATCACTTACAAATCAACAACATCCTGATAAATGCAACACTCCTGCTACCTACTGAAAATTTTTTATAAAGTCATTCCGTTTGACCCGGTCCCTGGCATACCCTTTGTATCTCCCTTACTCCCAGCGTCCCAACCTTCTCACCTACTCCTCTGAATAGCCCAGCCTGCTACCTTCAGATGCTGCACCCCTCCTAAATGACTGAGTTCCAACCTCCTAACCTTTCCCACACCCCTAGTAACACCTTCCTCAGTACCCTATCCTTTCTGGCCATCTCCTTAACCCTCTCCGGAAACACCCAAGGTCCTCTCCTACCTGTCCCTCTATATTTCGCCCCGTTCACCTAGCCTTTAAACAATACATCTAAACCCACTTAGCCCCCCTTTTCCCCTAAACTATTACCCTCCTGCTCACCCTTGCCCCCCCACCTTCCATCGCCTTATTAATTTGGCCCTGCATTGCCCCCCCTGCACCGGGGCCCACGTGCACCCCCGTCCATGCAGGCCCTTTCCTTTATTACTCCTCTCGGCACTGCACCAGGGGCCAACCTGCACCCCCGTCCATGCAGTCCCTTCCAGATAACCAATCCTCAAGCTCCTTGCTTCCGTTACCCCTGTTTCCCACCTGCACCCGGGCCCTGGTGCACCCCCGTCCATGCAGGCCCCTTTTCTTCCTTACTCCTCTCCACCGCTGCACCAGGGGCCAAACCTGCGCCCCCGTCCATGCAGACATTCCACATAAATTCCTCTTCCAGCACCTTGCTTCGTTGCACCACTTTTTCCCCCCAGCTGCACCAGGGGCCCTAGTGCACCCCCGTCCATGCAGACCCCTCTCCTCACTTCCCCCTGCTGCACCAGAGGCGCTCCCGCACCTCCGTCCATGCAGCCTGAAGCTTACTCACCTTGTCGTGCGGCAAGCGTGAGGGCTTCGCCACTGTCGACCTTGCCCTCCAAACGACGGCCACCACCCCTTAACAATTTCCAGTCACAACCCCCTGCGGCCCTCCTCTACCTAAGATTCTTCCTCCTCACCCCTCCCTATCCCCTTTAAATTGCCCCCACAACCTTCCAACAAACCTTGTGCCCCCCCTCCTTTCACGATAAACTGAGCCCCGACCTACCAGCACACCCCAATTTACCTGAAATGCGGTCCTTCCCCCCCACCTCCTTGCCTCGCTCCTCGCCCTGACCCACTGTCCCCTGCCTGAAAACAATCCGTAACCGGATGCCGACCCGCACACCTGCTGCACTCGTGTTTAAATTTGCACATCAACCTCGTGCAGCCTTCTTTATTGAACGCCCAACATGCTGTCGAGGGCTGTCCTCCGCCTCCTCCCCCCGCCCCCTCATGGGCGGGGCGACCAAGAAAGGGCCGGTAAGGCACAGGCAGCCCACTTGCTGTGTGCAATGTCGGGGCAGGCCTCGTTGGAGCCATCCTTTGCAGCCAAAGATCCATGTCTATCTCCCCCCAGACCGCCTGACTGTCCTCCGCCATTCTCGCTCTGAATTCCTCATCATAACGTACCTAGGCAAAACCCCCAAAACTCGTGAACGCCTTCCTAATTACGTCCATATATTTAAGCAGGGCCACGCAACGCTCCGGGAATTTTTCACAATATACACTGGCATAAATGATAAATGCTGACGTCCAATTCTCAATAGTCACTGAGACCCTTGGGCGCGAAGCCAGTTCCCTCTCTTCTTCTTTAGACCCCTCCTTTGCTCTCACTTCCCTATGGAGCAACTTAAAAACATCTACAAATTCCCCTGCCTGAATCTTCTCCCTTGTCGCTGCCATCAAGTGCGCCCCCAACGGTTTTGTTATACCCATGTATGGCAGTTTTTTCTCCTTGCCTTTCACTTAAACCTCCTTTTCTTTTCCCACTTGCACCTTAGCACCAATGGCTCCCCTACCTTGTCCGTTTGGACCTCCACTGAGCAAATGCTCTTCCCATCCCCCAAGGCTCCAATGGCCTGTACACCAATTTCTTTCCTTACACCTTGCAGTCCAGACCCTTCATTTCCCGTCCCCCTTCTCGTGTCCCCCTGATGCCATGCAGATGCCCATTCCCTTTCCCGCTCACCTCTTTCCACACAGCCCGTCTGTGGTCTGGCGTCCACACCGATGCTCCTCATCTCTTTTCTTAGAGGGCTCCTACTGCGGGGACAAAACATATCAGCAGACTCACCCAGCCAATAGTTCCCCGACCTCTTGCCCCCCGACCACCCTGCACCTGCCTTTCCCGATCCCACCTCAAACTTCTTCTCTCCTCCCCCCTTTCCCTTGCAGCCCTATAACCTTCTACTTCCCATTGCCCCACATATTCCTCCAAACCAACTTCATCACCCCTTAAATACCATTGCGGATGCGAGCTCATGCCCGAGTTGAGTTGATCTTCTTCTTGCGAGCCCGGGGCGTCCGCCCCGCCACTCCTTTGACGTCTTCTCGGCAGGGTTGCGGAAATCCCTGCCTGGTCCTCTTCTCTCGGGCAAGGCGTTCCGTCCTCCACCCTGGATTCCTCATTGCTAGGGGCCGTGCTGCACCCTCTAGGCTCTCCTTGCGCTGACCGAGGAGGGGCCGTACTAAAACCCTCTACCTCCACCTGACCAGCGGGGGCTGCGCAGCGCCCTCCGCCCTCACTCCTCCTACCCGGGGGGGCCGTTCCGCGCCCCACTCTAACCTCCTAAATTGATGGGGATCTCTCCCTCCTTCTCCCACCTGCACTCTTCTGCAGGTATTTACCCCCTCTTCCCCTCTGCCCTGTCACCCCCCTCTGCACCCCCTCACAGGCCCCACTCTCGGTCCTTTGATACATCTCCATCTGAGCACTCCTATCTTCCCTAGGGCTATTACTCACTCCCTCCCTCAATGGCTGCCCACCCGAAATCATTTCTCCCCCGGACGCCCTCCTGTCTATCTCTCTCCTCAACTTCCTGCCCCTGGCTTCCCAAACCTCCCCTCTCCCCGCCGCGGGGGTGCAAGCCACCACTGCCGTGAGAGCCCCATCTGCCGCTGCTCTACGCTGCGGCCTACCACCACTTATCTCCCTCTCCCCCGTGACCTCTCCACCAGTGACCTCCCCTACTGCCCCCTCCAACTGGGCCCTGGATGCCCTACTAATTATTTCTAAGGCCTCCCTCAGAGCCCTAGCATCAACCAGACCCTTCTTGCTGGCTCCCTGGCCCACCATCATGCACTACTAATCTGAATGTGCACTACAATATATATTCCCCTTGAAAAATTAACCTAGCAAACCTAAGCCCCCGAGCCAGAACCTACCCGTGGATCCCTAACCTAGGATGGGAAAAAACCCAGAAAAAGGAAACTGGGCTGAAAATTTACTAACTTTTTGTAAAGAGGTAATTAAACACCTCTAAATCCTTATTGGGAATAAATAATAAAATTATTTACCTAAAATCCCCTTTTCTTTATTTATTTATTTTGTTTTTTAATTTTTTTTTTAATTTTTTTTGCTTCTACCCCCACCTAACAACTGCCCTCGCCCTCAAAAACCCCCTACCCTGGCTCCTTAATTGAAATGAAATAAAACACCAGCAGCCCACTAACACTGGGGCCGCTAAGACCTGCGTAGCACACTGCCTCCTACGGCATGTAATCCACAAAGCACTGAAAAGAGAAATTGGCGCGGTCCCTTTAAGACGCGCGCACTGCCCCCTCTGTCACTCGACGGCTACCGCACACCGCTTCCCCTTCAATACGCGCACCCACAGGACCCGACGCGCGACCGATGAAAATAAAAACTGCCACCCACTAACCCAGAGGACCCGTGGCAGCAAGGCACTTGCCCTGAAATGCCACCTAAAACGAAACGCTCCTACACCCAAACCACGTACCCCAGCACGTCTGTACTCCTGCCCAGCAAACACAACCCGCAACGCCGAGACAGACAAGAACCCAGCAACCCACGGACTCTAACAGAGGCCGGAGCCTGCTACAGTAAGGGGGGGTACCTTATCTACTGTATCCCCGACTATGAAGAATTCTTTTTATTTTATTTATTTATTTTTTTTTTTTAATATTCCTGCGCAAACTATGCCTAACCTCCCCCAAAACCCACAACCTAGCCCTCTCACCTACACTACACTGCAGCACTGAAGGCCCAGCTACCTCAGGGAAGGCTCGGGAGCAGGCGACAGGACAATCATCACGTTCAACCGTCGCCTGCCTCCCGAACCTTCCCTGGCCCCTTAAATATCCTCGGGAGGCGCTCTGCCCCCCACGGCCACTCGCTGGCCGTGTGCAGCGCCAAAAACCTCCCCGGGGGGAAACGCTTTGCGTTCCCCCCTCACAGCCCTTGTGGGAATAATTGCAGCACAAGAAGGATGGCGGATGCTCGGAGAAGGAGGCAGCAGTTTCGTTTGTTTTATCGGCGCGATCAGCAGCAAGGCATTCAGGAGTCGGATCGAGAGGCTGAGACTGAAGTGGTCGTGAGGAGGAACCGGAGTGATCTGAGTGCGCCCTGGGTCCGCCGCGAGGTTCATGCCGGGAGAAAACAGAGCTGCAGCGTGCCACAGACATTCCAAGAAGATTCCCGGAAGCATCAGCAGTGCGTTGTGGAGGGAGCTCCGGCGTTGAGGTCAGCCAGAGGAGTCAGCTGGTCTGAGCGGCGGGATTTAGCCAGGTGAGCGAGGGGCATAAGGAGGGAGAGTGTGCCCGGCAGATCGCCCTCTCGCTACTGCACCACGGCAACTGGTTGCTGCGTGAATTACATGGCGGCGGCAGACTAAGGGGGTGAAAGCCGTACTTTAATTACAATTTGTTTGAAAGGCTAAGGAAATCACAGCAGCAACGCCTGAAGGCGTGTACTGCTTCAGCGAGACAGGGGGGAACGGCAACAGGGCTTTTGCTGGACATGCTGGACAGCTAAAAGGGGGGAAAAGTTTGTATTGAAAGTACCATTTGATGAAGTATTGAGGAAATCATTTGTCATAATCACATTTTATCAATTTCAAGGCTGCAGCGGTGAATAGAAGGCTGTGATAGAAAGCATTTAAACCCAGTATTGAAGTCACCAAACTTACAGGAAGCTGGCGCACAGTGTACTGTGAAGCCAGAAAGGGAGCAGCAGTTCCCTGTAGCAGGGTGTGAGCCTCAAGGCCCGCTGCAAGGGCCAATAGAGCAGTGCAAGTGTAATTCTCTGGCAATTGAAGAGGTTTAGCTGCATTCCAATGCAGTGCGTGTGCCTGGAGGCCGCTGCAACTAGATAACCCTGCAGTGCCTATGCCTGGAGGCCGCTGCAATTAACAGAATGTCCACTCAAGGTGGGGGCACGCCAGGGTTCTGCTGCCCTGATAAAGGCATGGAGCAGTTCATCATGATGGCACGGATGGCCGCCCCCAAACATGGACCGAATTTGTTGCAGAATGTGGCAACACAGCTAGATCGGGAAGCAGCTGGGCCTAGCAACAGGTCACAATCACCACTATTGTTTCCTAACTATTCAGTGGAGGAGGTCATGCAAGAGATCCAGGCCATCGATGAGGAAGAAAGCGGGCCCAGTGAGGAGGAGGAACTGGCAGCCAAGAGGAAGAGGACAATGACCACCAAGGCTAAGGCCATTAGGCAGCAAACAGAGGCGGCCAAAAAGCGAAAAGCAGCTGGGGCTAAGGGCAGGGGAGGGAGAGCAGGGGCCTGTTGCCAATCCAGCAGCCTTGCCTGCAGAGGTTCCAAGATGGAGCAGCAGTGCACCCAGCAAGCATGCGACCAGCTCGGCAGCGGTGGCATCATAGGGACCTGCATCCTTGGAACAGGTGAAAGGTGTGTTTATGCAGTGCGTGCAAGCATGGGGAATGGGAGGAATGGTCAAATGTTGTGTGGAAATTTCAATGCATTTAATCAAGTGGGGAGGAGTGCTGAGGAGGTGCATCAGCAAGGGGAAGTTCACAGGCTGGGTGGCCTGGGGAGGTGAGCCACACGATCATGAGTCAAGCAGCCTCACTGCCCAGTGAAACATCTCTGGGGGAGGGCAGCCAACTGCAGCAGGCAGCCTAGGGCCGGGTATTGTGTGGGGTAATGCTACACAGTACGGGAGGGCGATGCCGGGCTTTGCTCCAGTGCGGGCAGCAGGGAACTCTTTAGTATGCCACATTCCTTTGGTCAGCAAGGAGAGGATTTGGCAGAAGGAATTTTTTTTTATCTTTTCCCTGCTAGATATGGAGCCTCTGGGGCTGGGTTTAGGGGAATTGTCTGAGAAGGTGCTGGAGAAGAAGGACAGGGAGACGGTCAAGATTGAGGAGAACATCCACAATCGGTTGGCAGCCATTATGATAGAAAAGCTCCCACAGGATGCCGGGGCATTATTTGCATATGAGCAGTACATCCACACCGCACACCTGACCTATGGCGCCGAAGCTTGGTTAAAGTATGACAGGGCTTTTAGGCTAAAAATACAAATTTGGCCTGCAAATTCTTCGGATGAGGTGGATGTCAGGGGTTACATTGAGAAAATTGTGCCATCATGGAAGATGGGGACAAGGCTCAGTTTGAGAAGCCGTATTATAAAAGGGAGAGATGGTTTTATGGGGACTGGAGAAGGGGGTCCTTTCGCGGGCGCTCCTCCTGGAATAGCCGTCCCAGCTATCAGCAGGGGGAGCAGCCGGTTTGCTGGAAGTTTGAGCAGGGGTATTGTCCCTTTGGCAAAATCTGCAGATTCATGAAAAGAGGTGACAAAGGTGCAGGGCACCCCAGCACGTCTTCTGATGAGGGAAAGCAGAGGGATAGCGCAAAACCCAAAGAGAAGGCTAAGCGTAATTGAAACTCACTTGCCCACGCCAGTTCTCCTGCGTAAATTAATCCCATTCTTGAATACGTATCACAATAGCGTGGATGCTAAATTGCTTTGGGAAGGTTTCAGGTGGGGGTTTAGAATCCCTTACAACGGTGCTGTGGGGAGCAGGGAAGCAGACAATTTAAAATCAGTTGTGGGAATGCCGGAGATTGTGGCACAGAAAATTGTGAAAGAGATCAAGCTGGGTAGGGTGGTGGGCCTATTCACTTCCCCGCCATTGGATAATTCTGTAGTGTCACTCCTCGGCCTGGTATCAAAGAGGGAGGAGGGGCAGTTTTACCTCATACAGCTCCTTTCCTTCCCCGAAGGTGCACCTATGAACGATGGCATAGCCGAAGAGAGTTGCAGGGTTCATTATTCTTCATTTGATGATGCTATAGAGCTAGTGAGGACCTCGGAGAGAGGCACTTTGATGGGGAAGGCCGACATTGAGTCAGCCTTTAGGATACTGCCAATTAGCAAGGAAAGCTACCATTTGCTAGGTTTCAAAGTAAAGGACCCTTACTTCTACGACAGGTGCTTACTGATGGGATGCGCTATTTCTTGCGCTTATTTTGAAAAATTCAGTACCTTTCTGGAGTATGCATCGAAGCAGAGGGCTCAGGGCAGGGTGGTAATGCATTACCTCAACGACTTCTTGTTCATTGGGAAAGAAGGGACAGATAAATGTGGGGCGCTCATGAGCAGGTTACAGGCGTTGATGGATGAGATGCGTGTCCCCTTGGCAAAGGGGAAGACAGTGGGCCCACTCACGGGGCTTCCATTCCTGGGAATAGAGATAGATTCCATGGAAGGGAAGTGTAGATTACCAAAGGACAAAGTGGTGAAGCTTAAAGAAACAATTGGGGGATTGAGGGGCAAGAATAAGGCCACCTTGAGGGAACTGCAAGCATTGGCAGGGAACTTGAACTTTGCGTGTACGGTGATCCCGGCAGGGAAAGTGTTTGCCAGGAGTATTGAGCTCAAGTCTGTAGGGCTGCAACATGCTTCCCAGCATGTGCGGCTGGGGGCAGATGTTAAAGAGGTTCTCAAAATGTGGGATGATTTCCTGGATGTATTCAATGGGGTACTACTGTGGCGGGAGCAGTGGGCCACTAGCGAGGAGCTCAAGCTTTTTACTGATTCTTCAGGCTCACACAGATTCAGGGCTATTCTGGGGAGCGACTGGTGTGGGCAGGCCTGGCCGAGAGCATGGCATCAGGAGGGAATTACCAGGGACATCACTTTGCTGGAGCTGTTTCCTATCATGGTTGCTTTCAAGCTTTGGGGAAAGTCATTAGCAAAAAGGAGGGTGGTTGTGTGGTCAGATAAACTGGCAGTGGTCCAAAACATTAATCCAGGGACTTCCAGCAATGTGAGGGTAATGAGGTTACTGAGAGAGCTAACAACAAGCTTGCTCAAATTGAACTCTGGTGTAAGAGCACAGCACATTGCAGGAGTAGACTGTGGCAGTTGACTCTCTCTCTCATTTGCAGTGGGAGACATTTCAGGGGAACTGTCCAGAGGCAAGCAAGAGAATGACCCCATTCAAGGTGCAGTGGTGGGGCATGATTGGAGAAATCTAAGCTCTCTAATCCACACTGCCCTGACCCTCGGGCACAGCAAGGAGGTACAGCGGGTGCTGGGAGCAATTCCTAGCCTTTCAAGATGACATTTTGATGGAACAGCAAAGGGGAGACCCAGTGCGCACTTTTGTCGGATAGGGATGGCGGTCTGGGAAAACCAGATCCTGGATGTCTTATCATTTGGCTGCAATAGCTCATAACAACAAGCTAGGGGTAAAACCCAATCCCACCAAGGAGCATTACATTGTGATGGTAATGAAGGGTTGGGCAAAGCAATCGTAGAGAAAGCCTGACGCAAGGAGGCCTATTGATATTGTGAAATTGCATAGTTTAATAGAACCCCTGCGTATGGTTTCCCATAGCGAGGGGGAGAGGGTTTTGTTCACGGCGGCTTTTTCACTGGCCTTCTTCGGAGCCTTCAGAGTAAGCGAGCTGGTATCTGAGAATAGAGCGGGATGGGGCTCTCGGTTTTTAAGGTTGGAGGATGTTCCATTATCAAAGGAGATGGTGTGCATTTATCTGAGAAAATCCAAGACTGATGAGAAGGGAAAAGGGAAGACAGTCACCCTTCATAGCATCCAGGGGAACACAGTGTGTCCAGTAGCAGGGCTGACAAATTACCTACAGGAGAGACAATAGGCGGGTGCGGGGTCTCCCCTATTTTTGCACAGGGATGGTTCGGCCCTGAGCAGGTTCCAGTTCACGAGCGTGATGGATATGGCTTTGAAAGGGATGGGAGCAACAGGAGGAAGGTTTGAAACACACTCCTTTAGAATAGGGGTGGGTACATCAGCATCCGAGCTGAGCATGGGGCCTGAGACAATCATGAGAATCGGTGGTTGGAAGTCGGGTTGTTTGATGAGGTACACAAGGCCAGACACAATGTAATATTAATTATCTCCTTCTCATCTCCCTCCAATTAACAGCAGCTCGAAGGAGGAGGCGGTCCGTGTGGGTAGTGGGGCATTTTTTGTCACTAGGGCCTGGACCAGCTAGACAGCGGAAAGGGAGAGGATGACCGTTGGTGAGTACCAGATCTGGTGGCATGGGGTGCCCGGGATGAGATGGGCACAGTTGCAGGGGCACATTGACAAATTTTTGGGCAAGCACCACAGGACCGACGTATTGATCATCCATCTATGTGGCAATGACCTGATAAGCTTGGGTGGGGGGTAATTGATGAGGGGAATGTTGTTCACAGGAATTGTCCTCGCAGTTGGGCGAGACAGAGATCATCTGGTCCGAGATCATTCCGCAACAGGAATGGAGGGGCGCAGAAAGCCATTCCACAGTTGAGAAATCAAGGAGGAAATTAAACGGGGCAATGGCCAGGTTCTGCAGGGGCAGAGGTTTCCTGCAGGTCAGGCATGGTCTGATCAATTTAAAATCCTTGTAGTACTATGTAAAGGACAGCGTACATTTGTCATCAACAGGCATGGATCTGTTCTTTTGGAATTCATGCACTAAACTGCTGGAATTATAAGAGAGGAAAGGGGTGAGCCACGGTGGGCGTGGAGCCAGCTTTGGCGTGGCAGTGTTTTTGCAACCAGTGGCAATATACAGACTACTAACGAGCCGTGGGAAAGCGGGAAGGGTTTTCGCTCTCCTTGCGACCAGTGCCGCTCGGAGGCCCAAGCGGCAAGGGCGTTGAAGGTATCGATGAGGGCTTGGCTTCCCCCGACAAAACAGCACTCCCCCAGCACAGGAACACCTGCAAGGGCAGGCGGGGCTCAGACAAGAATGGTTGGGGGAGCTTTGGCCTACAGTGGACTTGGTTGGGAAAAGGGGGAAGCAAGGTTTGGACAAGGAGCAGTCGGCTGGTCGGCGCACCTTCAGAACTATTTTCAAAGTTTGGTTTGCAGTGTTTTACAGTGTTTTGTATTTGGTATTTATAACAATGCTGTGAAAATAAATCTGCGGCCTTTTATGCCAACAAAGAAAGAATGACTCTTTCTGCACCTTTTTCATTGGTGGGCTATCAAGGGTGGCGAATGGAATAAGCAAATGTGTTGATACAAATATGGACAAATGCCCAGGTTATGCGGAATCCCCCTTGGAGCACAACAGCACAGTGGTATTCCATTACAACAGATCCGCTGAAGGTTTCACAAATGCAGGAACACGTCTCGGACAAGGCAGTGATAAGCAGCCACCTAGGGCGCCATCTTCAGGCGGACATCAGACTGTCACTAACAGCAAGATTCTCACCAAGGAGAAGGCGTGGGTGCCCTGTGACATGTTGTGGGATATTTTGACTCACTCAGATGTGCCTCACTACATCACTTTACTGAAATGGTGAAAGAAACAGCCCAAAATGTCAGCACTGACTGCTGTGTGCGCCAAGATCTTTAAAACTGCATTTTTGTCACAACCAGATAATAGTTTCACACCCCCTGCCACACACAGTTCAGGTGGGGTTGAAACAGAGTCATCACTGCAGGAGTATACCAGTGGGCTCTGTAATATTTACATGGAGCAAAGTGAATGAAGCAGCATCATTGTGCTGAAAAACCCCAAAATGCCTTTTAAACTGACACTTTCCCAATTTTAAAAAGTGCTGCTTGGCGCTAAATCCATTCATTTCTCATAAACCACTATGATCAAAAAGGGCCCTGCAATGCCTAGGATTATTCATTGTGGCTCAGAGGAACCGGGCCTCATTGAATGACAGCTCCTGGCAATAGTATCCTTTGAAAAGCAAACCAGGGACTGTGTTTTTCGTTTTCCACGGCTAAAACTTTGCAACAAGTATCAAGAATCAGCTGTGCAGAGACAGACTCTAAACAAATGTCTGATACATGTATTCATACTGCAAACAACTACAGCACTCAAGGAAAGGACTGGAGCTGCCCAAAGTGTATATTTGCTGCAGAGGAAAACCGAATGTAAAGGAAATTGTAAAATGGGCTTTTTCCTGACTGAAGAAGGAAAATTGCCTATTTTAAAAGTACATTATTGTGTCAGGGCTTGATTACTTAGAATTGTAGGAGGATTTGTTAATGGTAAAGATACACTTATAAACTGTGTTAATTCTATATGTTTAAAGTTAAAATGTAAAAGTATAAATCAAAGCTCAACCGCGTCTGAGTTGGTAAACTATATTTAAAAGCAAAAAAAACCTGCTCTGTCAGTGCTGACCCTGAGAAAGGATGACACCTCAACTGCTGGAACAGGAAAAGGCTAATTGCTGGCTGGAGGCTTGGAATCCCCAGGACAATGGGGCCTTTCAAGTCACATTAGACATTCGTTTGTGCCCCAGGCCAAGACAATAACCGGCTAAGACACTCAACCTTCCAGTTGGTGGGGCAGGAAGCTTCACTCTCAGGAAAGAGGCCCCTCATTCTACTTCAAAGGATTGACTTTGCTTACACTTGGGAAAAAGAAAAAAAACTGACAAGGACATTTGGTGTTTAAAAAGCCTATTTGTAACTGAATTTTAAAGATATTTAACTTTGCCACAAGAATGAGGAAAAATGTGAAAACTGCATAATTCTAAATCTAATTTTATGCTATTCATTTGAAAACTTGGTATAGCTTCTTACTGCGTAAGGAACAGAAGTTGTGAAGAATGATTGCGCGAAAAGTATTAATGCAGCGAATATAACATTTTGTACACATATCCAAGGGGTAATTTGCGCTTCTATGTACAAAACTGGGAAATGTTAGGCCAAATCTTTCATAGTTAACATTGCCAAAATGTAGCAGAAAGGCTTGGATTTTGATTGAAATGTGACCCACAAGATATGTAACATGTGCATCTGATTTTCTTAGAGATCATAACTACATAAATATGTATTTGTGGGAAAGTTAGATTTTGGTCCCAATATCTATGGGAGGTTTCCAGACATTGTAAAAGTAACACCATAAAACATGACATCCTTTTTGTGATCCAATCGGCGAAAATCAGGGCGGAGAGTGTGCTTTTGCCCAATCCTAGCCTTAGGGGTGTTGACAGTAAGACTGCACCAGCCATATAATTTAGTGATGTCATTTAGCATGATAAATAAGGGAACCTCACAACACACAGACACACTGATTCCTGACTTCATCCTGATTTTCTGCGTGGTGCCCTGTTCCTGAATTCTCCATCCTTGTTCCTGATTCCTGATTTTCCTTACAAAGCTAAGTCCTCAGCATTGCTGAACTCCTTTTCCGCTAGGCCATACCAATTCTGAAACAATCCCAAAACCCAATGGAACCATCTTGATCCAGCTGGCTTGCTACTACTAAATGCATGCCTGCTCCAAACTCGCCGTCCCACTGATCTCCAGTCTCCAGTAACCAGTGCAGTCCAGTGCAGTCTCCAGTAACCCGAGGTGCCAGTCCAGTGACCAGAACCGCACAGCTGACCCTATCCCGCCAGACGTGCCCTGCTGTCCTTGGTTAGACCTGATCTGTGTGATGACCTGAACCCTTGACGGTCCAAAATCCTAAATTAAAGTGGACTTAAGTATTAATAGGAAGCATAGAAAATCATAGCATACCTTGCATTGTTTTGTTCCATCCCAATCTCTAAGTCCTCCTATCCTTACCTTAAGAACATGTAACATTGTCAGAACCATTCTTGAACCCTGGCCTTTGATTCTTTACGCTACTGATAGGTTATTTAAATAATTTTGTCTTGTGAAATCCCAAACCCTTAAATCCTCCCTCGGGTAATCGGACTGAGTCCGCCAGGGTGGACACAGAGATGCTGGTGCTTGTGCTGCGGATCAACACTAGAGCTTACTGTGTTTCAATCTGGTAACCTAGCCTGAATGCCCTAGTGTAGAATACAGCTATCCTCGTAAAAATTGATTTCTGTTTTCTTTTTCACGCCTTTATTTCCAAAAACGCCTCTCATGCAACATTGCATAACTCACTTAATTTAATAGCTAGAGACTTCATTTCAACTCTGGATTATACCTAAGACCCATAGCTACATCCCAACCTAAAAACCACACTCCAAATCAGTATATTTCACACGTTTTTCTTAATAATCATTTGGTTAATTTTAGATGAGAATCCTCATTTCTGCAAAGTTTTACACGTGTGAATTTCATTTTAAATTATTTTCAACCTTCCATTCAGATTCAATGTGTTTACTTTTCCTCCAACTGTAGTTCAAGATTGTTAGCATCTTTTCAATGTTGCTCCCATATACATTTATACTGATTTAAGGATTTTTACACACTTTTCATTGTTTTGTTAAGCCATTTTCGAATGTCATTTTAAAAGTGTAAGATTTCCAAACAGTTTTTCTCTCTTGTTTGGGGAGGGAAGGGGGTATATAAATTTTGTTTACTGTTCTTTACTCCTGAATACTTGCTGCCTCCTTATATCTATTCAGAATTGCTTATTGGTGGGTTGAGGAATATTGCAGGGGGAAATCCTAACCCAAGTGCTATCTTTTCAAACCAGCCAAAAGTGTTCTTTTCTCTGATGTTTTATATTCTGTGTTGCTGAAAGTGAATTTAACTGCCTTACATACCTTATTATCTGTTATTGTCACCACATTGGTGGTTGCTGCTCCCTATTACAAAGCATATGTTTGATTTGAATTTTAAATAAATAAATAAACAAACAAATAAATAAATATTACATTTACCAACCAGCCTGATTCCGGGTCCATTGTGACATTGTGGGGGTATTTTGAGAAGGGGTGTCCATTGTGACATTGTGGGGGTATTTTGAGAAGGGGTGTGATATGAGTGGTCTATCACTAACCTATAGACATAATAAAATAAGTATTTCAGCTGTGCGCTGCATACTAGGCTGAGACGAGGGTGTATCGCTTGATTGAAATACTTAACAATGTCACGCTGCCTGGGGGCACCACAAGCCCACGCACAGGCTCTGCAAACATGAACTTCGTGTCCTGGGTAGAGGGGCGGCCTCTGAGATCTCCAGCCATGGTGCTTGGGCAGAGAGGCACCGGTGGGCCTCCAGTGTCGGGTGCCATGCCCACACGCAGACGCTTGGAGTTGGAGGCGAGTCAAGGGGAGGGGCACGCTCTTGGCATCAGCACACACTTCAGCCTCCCACACAGCCCTCTTTTACAGTGAGATGTGTTGCCCTACGGTGCAGCTAAGCGTATTTCCACAGGCTAGGTCTGAGTAAGGGGCAGTGAATGCTGCCAACCTATTGGTATACCGGAGAGGGGCACACAAAGTCACCTGAGGTCAAGTCTCACTTGAAACGGAGCCGTGTTGCTGCCGCTGGCCAGTGAGTCAGCTTTTGAACAGTGTGCCATTTCTGGAAACTCGCTTCCATCTGCCAAGTATACATGTCACTAAGGGGCTGGTAGGTGTCCCGAAATTCCCTACCCAGAAAGTGAGGTACAGTGTGCAGCATTCCAAAAACAACACAGAAACTAAAGTCTGTCAGCGTGGCACTCGTTTTATTAATAACTATGCACGCGGACATTCAATGTATGTCTTGTATACAAGTAGTTAGACAGGAGGAACGTGACACAAGGCAGCCTAGCGGACATGGTTGCCGACCTGACCTTATGCAGAAACAAAGAAACATGCACTTTTTTGGAGAAGCTGTGGCTGCCAAGAAGTTCATTCTGAAAGAACGGGGACCTTGTAAACCCATTTCGGGGTCAGAACAGGTTGATGACATGTACAAGATGTCTATAATAGGAAAGGTGACCCTGCAAAGAAGTGCCATGAAATGTGGGGCAGGTGTGTGGACGCTAATGAGTAAAGATTCTGACTGAAGACCAATGTTAATTATTTGTCAATGGTTTGTGTGTCTGTAACAATGTACATTTGTGAAATGTGAATACAAAAAATAAATGTCTTGTATGCAAGATAACTATTTACACACAAATGAATATATGTTGTGATCAACCTGTAACTGGTTGTGTTAAACAGGAATAGCCTTGTACAAACCAGGGGTCTCTCTGCCTTGGTGTCTTGTTAAACCGTGAAAAGAGAGAATCGCCCAAATAGCAGGCCCCCAAGAGCGCACTGGGAAATGGAGCACCTATTCCTCGCCTCATCTCTCGCAAACGTACTCTCAGGAAATAACACAAAGCATGGGGGACCCCTGCAGCACACCGGCAGCACATTCACTTTTAAACTAGACAGTCATGTAGCACCTAGAAGTACCTGTCCTCCACAACTAGGTGCCCCCTCTTGGCCACACGTAAGTCAGCATTGCTGTAGCAACCTTCCTCAGCAGCATCTTTGGGCACCAATCTAACGTGTAGGAGCACATCGGTCGCCCTCAGGCAACATAGTGCACTCATGGGGCACTCAGGCAACACAAGGTGCTGAATGTCAGGGAAATGTCACCCTCAATAAATTAGACACAGCCACCAAGATAATGCTTTCTGGGATCTCCTGCATCCCCACCCTGCAAGGTAACAACAGAACGGACAATAAGGGAGTGCTTAGGGGGTTTAATGAAAAGCCACACCGTGTGAGAGGAATAGTCCAACCTTCTCAAACATTAAGGCCCGGGCAAACCTACGCCACTAGGTGTATGCTAATATAATCTTCTAACCCGCCATCTATCACACATTCAGTATACAGCCCGACTCTCTCCTGGCAGAAGCCAAAGCTCAGCAGGCGCTATACCGCTGCTGACCCAAAGGTATTCTCCCTTTGGGTAGATAGCTACAGTATACAGGGAATATGTGTTGTATGCTGGGGACCCCCTTCCGCCTGCCCCTGCTAGGGGAGGTAACTCGGGGGCAAGTGGTGTTTTCCCGGGCAGAGCCTCCTCCAGGGGTGGATCTCTTACCAAAAGAACAGCAGGTTTGTATATGTACGCTCAGCAGATGCATAGGCCGCCATTTTGTTTAGTCCTGCAGTTACTCTGCATCCACGTGTGAGTGGGTGTTTCATGCTAGGATCAGTTCTGGTGGAAGTGGGATTGTACAATGGCCGTCACGGCAGGATGAGAGCAGGTGTGGTGGCTTTGGGCTAACTGCACAAAATCCCAGACTTGCTTGAAGGGGAAAAGATCACTTTATTGTAACTGGCCACAGCTTACAAATGCACGCTAGCCTGGCTCTCTGGCCTTACAGACTACAGATCAAATAACAATCACCAAAACAATACATTCATTTTACAATTAAACAATTCATCACTTCCTGTGACCAATTCCCTCCCCTCCCCCTCAATTCCTCTCACCCTTCATTTCCGCTTTCTCCCCCCATCTACTCCCCAAGGTCACGTCCCTCCTTCTTCAATACGGGCTAGCCTATTCGCGCAAACAACGCCACTACCCTCCTTGACTGTGCTACTACCCCTTTTTGCTTCCCCCAGCCATCCTCCAAAGGGCCATGTCCCCAGCAACCCCTTGCCCCTTGACAACCTCCCCAACCATGCTCCCTTCAACACCAATCTCCCTCCGTCCTACTCTATGGCCAGACAGCCAGGCTGACCTGCCACATCGTTGTTTGTGAGCCAGTTAACATAACCATTGCCCAGCTCTTAATGCCCCAGCTTGTCATGCCAATGCCTTCATCCCCCAATTTAATAGGTCACCCCGCATCCTACCACATCATCCCCAAAAGCAAAGGGAACTTAAAAAACCTTCCTGACGTTGTGACCTCCCCTAGCGAGACCAAATAAAGGGGTTCCATGCCATTTCATCGCAGGATGAAATTTCGCGTTTTTTTCCCCGCAGATATTCTAACGAAAACACTCATCATTAATTTTTTATTTTGGGGGGGATTCCTCCCAAACCCCCATCCCCTTCCCGAACACCCACACCCCATATATATATTTTTTGAACCCC
Organism: Ambystoma mexicanum; assembly: GCF_040938575.1. Taxonomy (NCBI): domain Eukaryota; kingdom Metazoa; phylum Chordata; class Amphibia; order Caudata; family Ambystomatidae; genus Ambystoma; species Ambystoma mexicanum. The sequence continues at coordinate 439,405,778 of NC_090922.1, read as the reverse complement.
CCTAAAAAATTCGATGAGTTTTTTTCGTTATGAAAATCGTGATAAATAACCCAGCAAAATGTCATCCCATGATGAAAGGACGTCGTACCAATAAAGGGCAGGAGGGAGAGGGACGCACAAAATGCCACCAACTGTTGCTTGCTCCCAAAACTTCCCTGCCCCTTTTAAGCCCCCAGTAAAGGGGGTGCCCTAGCAGGGCCAACTCGCTGTCCTATGCAGCACCCAAAATCACCACGGATTGGAAACGCTTGCGCGCAACCCCCTTTGGCTCACTGCACAAAATTCACAGACCTGCTTGAAGCTGAAAAGATCGCTTTAATGTGACAGACCACCACTTACAAAATACACTAGCCTGGCTCCCTGGCTCCCTGACCTTACAGACTACAAATCAATTAACAATCACCAAAACAATTAATTATTTAAACAATTAAGCAATTCATAACTTCCTGCCCCTTGCTCCCTCCCCCTCAATTCCTCTCAACCTTCATTCCCGCTTTCTGCCCCCTCTTCTACCCAGAGCCACGCTCCTCCTTCTTCAAAACCTCTTCTCCCTCTTTGTACCCCTGGGCTAGCCTGTTTGTGCAAACAGTGCCACCCCCTTCTTTAATGCGCTAGTACCCATTTTTGCTTCCCCAACCATTCTCCAAAGGGTGATGTCCCAGGCACCAGAAAACCCCTCTCCTGAGGTGTTATTTCTGCCCCACAACCCACCAAACCCTTTCTGCCTCCAGCTCTTTATGATAACCTCCACCGCCAACCTAACAGCCACCAAATAGTACCCTCAAAGCCCCCAAATCCTGAGTAGCCATCACCCCCTCCCCATTTTTGTGCTGAAAAACAAAACCCTCCCTTCACATCTCTCCCACCACAGTACTCCCGACCTCACTGGACACAAAACTCTACTACCCCTATCCAAATGCACCCAAAAAACCCTGCCCAACTGATCAGTCTTTTGATTTACAAATTTGTATCAATAAGTTGTCCTCCGACAGACATCCATCAACATCAAACGTCCCTTTCCTCACCCCTCTAGTACCAGCTCTGACACCCGAAATGCCCCAAAAAACAACCACATAAAACACGCCGAAAACATGTCCATGGCGACCAGAATACGCCCTCAAGAGCCTAGGACAACTTCCTTAACAGGGCCGCTAACACTGGCCTCCTGCCATCCTTTCCTTTCCCCTTTTCCCTTGCTCATCATTCCAACATCCTACGTGCCATTTCCCCCGCATTGGGCTCAAAGCCCCAGAACCACTTCCCATAGAAAGCAATGCCCGCCAGCTTCCCCACAATCGTTGCCCTGGACCAACCCCTACCCACACAGATCAATATAAAGTCGATCACATCCCTCCTTCTTTCCTCTGCATTCTCCATCCTCTTCCAACTACACGCTCCCCCTTTCGGGTACTCCAACCATGCTGTCCTGTATGCAGCCCACGAAGCTGGGGCCAGTGAACCCTCTACTAAATGCAGGGCTCTCAATCTCCTAGCTGCCACAGCTCCTCTAGGATCCACTGCCCCTCCACCTCTGCTTCCAGTGCCAGCCCACAGAATCTCTGCCACTGAAAACGAGATAATGCATCACCAATGCTGTTATCCTTCCCTAGCGCGTGTGTTGCCCTAAAGACCACATTTCATGCACCTTAGCCCAAATTCCCTCATTAGCCTGGTCATCCACTGGTCCCTAGCTGACTGCAGGTTCACAATGTTGACCACAGCTTTGTTGTCAAGGTTGAAATTCACTTTTTCATTCCACAGCTCTCTGCCCCACAACTCCAACACCAGTATCAACAGGAACATTCTAGGAAAACCAAATCCTCCCACAACTGACACATCAGCAAAAATCTGCACCTCCCAAGCCTTGCAGCCACATAGACACACCATTAAATTCCTCCAGAAATCTCAGCATACCTGTCACGCCGCCTGTCCTGGGGTCTCCTTACCCGCTACGGCGCTCCCCGTCTTGGAGGTTGTATCCTCGCTTTCGGGGTCCGGGGTTGTCCTGGGTCTCGGGCGCTTCCGGGTCTCCTGTGCGCACTGCTTTGCGCATGCGCGGGCGTCCGCTCTCCACTCTCCACTCTCCGCGCATGCGCGGTGCGCAGGATGCTCGATTCGGGGAGACATGCGGCTCAAGCCTCGTTGTGGGGTATCCAATGCCTGGGAAAAGGCACGGCTTGCGTTGCAAGCCTCCCAGGTGCTGGTGGGCCTATTTAAGGAGCCCTGATCCTTTTCCAAACCGCGTCTCAACGCGGTTTGTTCGGATCGTGTCTTCGCTGCCTTGTGTTGCCGTCCCGTTTCCTGTTGCCTTTCCCCAGCCCTTGTTCTACCTGGGGGACCCCTGTCTTCCTGCCTGTTCTACCTCGCTCCCTCCATCCTGCTTCCTTCCTGATTCTGAGTTCCCGCTGGCCCTCCTTGGTTCAGGTCCCTGTCATTCCTTTCCTGCCTGTCCGGCTCTGTCCTTCCTGATTCCATTTGGCTCTGAGTTCCACTGCTCCTTCTGGTTCCCGTGCTCATCTCGTTTACCAGCCTGCTCCTCTTGCTGCCTAGTCTTCGCCCTGGAGGAACTGTTCTGCTTCTGGTCTCCTGATCTTCATCTGCTTCCGTCGGGATCACACTGCCTCCTGTGGACCTTGAACCATCTACTCAGAGGCTCCCCCTGCCAGTGCTTGCACTGTCCTGACGCCACGCAAATCAGGGGTGAGCCTACCCGTCGCGTTGGGAGCCGGTTCACCTCCAATCCGGTGCCATTCGGGCTGGTGTTGGGCTGGTTCCCCGCGCCATCAGTCACATCTCCTCGGATCATCTGACAGCCTGGCCTCATCACCAAGGAACCCAACCGGACGAACAGGTACGCAGCGTTCTCGTGACGCTATTTACAACAGATTGAGACGCCTGTCTTCTGACACCTCGGACTTTACGATGGAAGAGGATCCGGGTCTTCGTAATGAGCTTCAAGCACTTCGTGCTGAGATGGCGGCACTCCGTCAGGAGAATGTAACCTTACGCCAAATGGTGACACAGAACGTTGGTGCCATTCCACAGCCTGAAGGTCCCATGGCTCACACTGCTCCCATCAAGTTCGATGGAGATACTCGCCGTGTGGGTGAATTCTGTAATCATTGGCGCATACACTTTCTCTTCCGTTCAACTCACTTTACCAATGACAAGGCCAAGATCGGATACATATTGGGCAACTTGTCTGGAAACGCGTTTGCCTGGGCAACTCCTTTTGGTCGTTACTAATAATCCAATCCTGAATGATTTTGTAGCCTTCGAGAAGGCATTCTTGGATGTGTTTCAATCCCCCAATCTGGCTTCGGCAGCACAGAACCAACTGATGGACCTACAACAAGCCAATACTGACATCATCTCTTACATCAGCCGTTTCCGTCAATTAGCAACTGACTCCTTATGGCCAGAGGTAACGCAAAAGACCTTGTTTCGCCGGGGATTAAGAGAGGAATACAAGGATGAATTGTTACACATTCCTGAACCTGACGATCTACAGAAACTTATTGATCAAGTTTTGAGGATAGACCAGAGGTTGGCCGAGAGAAAAGGAGAGAGACGACGGTTTGAGAAGGGAAACCCCAGACCACTGGCTCTACCTACTGGGATGTCAGCACCTTCGGATTCTACCCAGGAATCAATGCAACTGGGAGCTGTAAGGGGCCCTTTATCAGAAGAGGAGAAGAAGCGCAGGAGAAGTCAGCGACTGTGTTTGTACTGCGGAGGTGCTGGTCATTTTCTGGGAACCTGCCCTCTGCGTCCTATCAAGAAAGGGGGAAACTAGAAGACCTGTCGTCTAAGGGAAAGGCTACGACAGGTCCTTTCTTGCTTTCAGACCTTTCCAGCCCTGGGTTACAACTGCCTCCTATGTAGCCTGCCGTCTTGATGATTCTAGAGATCACTTTGAAGTGGCTTGGTAAAACGATTGATGTCCATGGTCTATTAGATTGCGGGGCCTCCGGAAACTATATAGATGAGGCATTCGCCATCAACATTGGTATGCCTTTACTTACCAGAAGAACTGCTATACCGGTAGAGGTCATCGATGGTACACCTTTGGCTTCCGGTCCCATCCGGTTGCATACCGTCGGCATGCTATTACAGATCAAGGGGCATGAAGAAAGCATAGCCCTCGACGTCATCAAGTCACCTTCGTATCCAGTGGTTTTGGGACTGCCTTGGCTTTTGCGACACAACCCTACAATCAATTGGGAGTCCCGCACTTTGAAGTTTGTTTATGCCTTTTGCCTCCGTGAATGTTGCTGCCACAACACATCCTTGAAGTCTACAACCTCGATCCCTCTAGTCCAGGGAGGGGACTCATCTGCTTTATGTTCCCTGTCCCAGATTCAGAATGTTTATGCCTACCTTTGTACGGTGTTTTCTGAGCCCGGAGAAATACCTCTTCCTCCTCACAGGACATTTGACTGTCCCATAGACCTGATTCCTGGTGCTGTGATTCCTCATGGGAAGTTATACTCTCTAACTCAGTCTGAAAAACAGGTACTCCGGGATTATCTGGATGATTGTTCTAAGAAGGGTTACATCGTACCTTCCAAATCCTCCGCCGGTTTCCCGCTGTTCTTTGTCAAAAAGAAGGAGGGGACCCTGCGGCCCTGTATCGATTACCGCCAATTGAATGACATAACACTCAAGGACAGGTATCCATTACCTTTGATTCGGAACATCATGGCGTCCTTACGTTCTGCCAATATCTTCACTAAGTTGGATCTCCGGGGAGCCTACCACCTGGTTAGAATCAAAGAGGGCGACGAGTGGAAGACGGCATTTAAGACACCCTTTGGGCACTACGAATACAGGGTAATGCCCTTCGGGTTGTGTAATGCCCCAGCCGTCTTCCAACGGTTTATGGACAACGTCTTTGGCGACTTGGTTGGCATCTCGGTCTGGGTTTACCTGGACGACATCCTGATCTTCTCGGACAATCTGAAGGAACATGTCTCGCATGTCCGCATGTCCGTGAAGTACTTCTGCGATTGTCACGTAATCACCTGTACGCCAAAGCCGAAAAGTGTTCGTTTCACCGGAATAGCATGGAGTTCCTGGGATACGTAATCAGCAATGCAGGTATACACATGGATTCGGGCAAAGTGAAGGCTATTCAGAACTGGAAACAACCACATGATTTGAAGTCCCTTCAGCGGTTTTTGGGGTTCGCCAACTTTTATCGGCGTTTTATCCCACAGTTTTCACAGGTCACGGCCCCATTGACAAGTCTGACCAGTGTTAAGATACCTTTCCTTTGGGATCAAGAGGCATCAACAGCTTTTGGGTGCTTAAAGACTGCGTTTAGTACAGCTCCTGTTTTGCGTTATCCTAACGATGAGATGCCATATGTCATCGAAGCAGATGCCTCCAACTTCGCTGTTGGAGCGGTCCTCCTGCAAAAGCATCCTACGTCCGGCGACGAACACCCTGTGGCCTATTACTCTCGGAAACTCACCTCCAGTGAGCTGAATTACGCAGTCATTGAAAAAGAACTTTTGGCCATCAAGACGGCGTTCGAAGAGTGGAGGCATCATTTACTTTGTGGTCGTTTCCCTGTAGAAGTTCGTACTGACCATCGCAACTTGCAGTTCCTACGATCATTGCAGTGTCGCACTGCTCGCCAAGCCCGATGGGCCTTCTTCTTCTCTCACTATGATTTTAATATCACATACATTCCTAGCTCCCAGAACCAGAAGGCTGATGCCTTATCTCGATCCTTGGGAAAGGAAGAAGTGGGAGTCGGTTTGAACACGCCTATGATATCTCCCAAACACTTTCTACTGACCTTAGCTCCGCATCTCCAGAAGTTCATTCAAGAGACCTTGAGGGATCCGGAACGTGTCAATCTGCTGAAGAAACCCCAGATCTGCGAACGCGACGGTTTTTTGTTCTTTCTGAACCGATTATACATACCATCGACTGCCCTTCGCTTGGACATTCTACATGGTTTTCACGATTCTCAAGTAGCTGGTCATCGTGGTATCAAGGCTACCCAGGAGTTGATCTCCAGACAATTCTGGTGGCCTGGATGGGCCAAAGAAGTAAAATCGTATGTGGAAAGTTGTCCTATCTGTGCTCAGACGAAGACGCCCAGAAGAAAGCCTTTGGGGCTACTTAAGCCTACTGAAACACCACCCTACCCTTGGCATACTATCGCCACTGACTTCATTGTTGAGCTTCCGCCCTCTGAAGATCACACTTGTGTCATGGTGGTTGTGGATTGTTTCAATAAATACGCACACTTCATTCCTTTCATGAAGATCCCAACTTCCTCCCAGATGGCTTTGGCATTTCTACACAACATTTATCGGTTACATGGACTCCCAGAGAAGATCATCTCTGATCGTGGTTCACAATTTCTTTCTTCTTTCTGGCGTCAGTTGTGTAATCATCTAGGTATCCACAGAGCCTTGAGCTCAGGCTATCACCCGCACACCAACGGTCAGACCGAAAGGACGAATCAAACCCTGGAGCAATACTTACGTTGCTATGCCAATGCCACTCAGTCAAACTGGCTAAGGTACCTGGATCTGGCAGAAGTTTCCTATAATAATGCGGCCCATGCTGCCACCGGCATCAGTCCTTTTTTTTGTTCGGCCGGACAACATCCCAAGCTGGTTCCCTTCTCACCTGTGGTGCCCAGCTCTATTCCGTCTGCGGATCAATTGGTCTTCAATATTCAGAAACAACATGACCTGGCCCGGAGAACCCTTACGGAGACACGAGAACGCATGAAGGAGCAGGCTGATAGGGGCCGAACCACGGAGCCCGATTTCCAGGTGGGCGATCTGGTTTGGTTGTCTTCCAAGAACCTACCTGTTCGTAATTTACCCACTAAGTTGGCACCCCGGTTCTATGGGCCTTTCAGGATTGCCAAACGTTTGTCTTCAGTGGCTTTTCGATTAGTGCTGCCCCTCACTTGGAGAATACACCCTGTATTCCATGTCTCCCTTTTGAAGCCCTATGTGAAGGATGTCTTTAGGCGCTCTAGTCCACGACCCTCCTCTGTTCTGGTACAGGGGGTTCCTGAGTTTGAGGTTCAGGAGATCTGTGATTCACGGATTCGTCGGGGTGTACTCCAGTTCTTAATCGATTGGAAGGATTATCCAGCTTGTGATCGCACTTGGGAGCCGCACTATAATGTGCACGCTCCCCGGCTTATCTGTGAATTCTTTCTTCGTTTTCCCTGGAAACCTGGGGCCCCGGGTCTTTCTGGGAGGGGGCATAGTGTCACGCCGCCTGTCCTGGGGTCTCCTTACCCGCTACGGCGCTCCCCGTCTTGGAGGTTGTATCCTCGCTTTCGGCTTCGGGGTCCGGGATTGTCCTGGGTCTCGGGCGCTTCCGGGTCTCCTGTGCGCACTGCTTTGCGCATGCGCGGGCGTCCGCTCTCCGCGCATGCGCGGTGCGCAGGATGCTCGATTCGGGGAGATATGCGGCTCAAGCCTCGTTTTGGGGTATTCAATGCCTGGGAGACGGCACGGCTTGCGTTGCAAGCCTCCCAGGTGCTGGTGGGCCTATTTAAGGAGCCCTGATCCTTTTCCAAACCGCGTCTCAACGCGGTTTGTTCGGATCGTGTCTTCGCTGCCTTGTGTTGCCGTCCCGTTTCCTGTTGCCTTTCCCCAGCCCTTGTTCTACCTGGGGGACCCCTGTCTTCCTACCTGTTCTGCCTCGCTCCCTCCATCCTGCTTCCTTCCTCATTCTGAGTTCCCGCTGGCCCTCCTTGGTTCAGGTCCCTGTCATTCCTTTCCTGCCTGTCCGGCTCTGTCCTTCCTGATTCCATTTGGCTCTGAGTTCCACTGCTCCTTCTGGTTCCCGTGCTCATCTCGTTTACCAGCCTGATCCTCTTGCTGCCTAGTCTTCGCCCCTGGAGGAACTGTTCTGCTTCTGGTCTCCTGATCTTCATCTGCTTCCGTCGGGATCACACTGCCTCCTGTGGACCTTGAACCATCTACTCAGAGGCTCCCCCTGCCAGTGCTTGCACTGTCCTGACGCCACGCAAATCAGGGGTGAGCCTACCCGTGGCGTTGGGAGCTGGTTCACCTCCAATCCGGTTCCATTCGGGCTGGTGTTGGGCTGGTTCCCCGCGCCATCAGTCACGTCTCCTCGGATCATCTGACAGCCTGGCCTCATCACCAAGGAACCCAAACGGACAAACAGGTACGCAGCGTTCTCGTGACGCTATTTACAACAATATCCTACAATCCTCTTTGACAGCCCCTAAGACCCTCACCCTGTGATGTGGGTGATTCGCCCCACCATAGAACGGCCCATATTCCTACAAAAAGCATGATCCAGAGCCACAACCCTAGACACCAAATTGAGATGCCCAACCAATCTCTGCATGTCCACCAGCGTCATCTTATGCGCCGCCACCGCCCTCTCCAGTAACTGTACCAGCTTGCTCACCTTGTCATCCGGCAAGTGTGAAGTCATAGCCCTAGAATCCAATTCCTAGAAAAGCAAAAATCACTGCGGACCTTCAGTCTTATCCTTCGCCAATGGTACTCCCAACTCAAGCATCAATGACTGAAAAGCCTCCAGCATCCGCTGGCACTCCCCCTCTTCACCCGCCCAACTGATGAACAAGAAATCATCAAAAAAGTGTAAAACTCCCCCAAAACCAGAACTGTAAGTGAAAACCCACTGCAGAAAGGAGCTAAAACGCTCAAACAATGCACATGACACTGCACAGCTCACCGGCAATGCCTTGTCCACATAAACTTGATTCTCAAACTGCATCCCCAAAAACCAAAAATCCTCTGGATGCAATGGCAACAACCAAAACGCCGACTTGATGTCGCACTTGGCCATAAAAGCACTGCACCCATTCCTCCTCACCAGAACCACCGCCTGATCCACACTTGCATAGGACACCCCGCAATCATCCGGGGCAATGAAGTTGTTCATGGTCCCTCTGGCCATGACAAGTGGTTAGCTCTCACTTCCCTGTGTAACAGCATGAATATGTCTACAAACTCTCCGGCCCATATTTTCTCATTTGTAGTCACCATCAAATGTGCACCCAAATGCTTCGTAATACCCATATAGGGGAGTTTCTTAGCCTTCACTGTGCTGTCACCCATATCTTCCCCAGGCACCTCTGCCACCCCTTGCACCACAGGATCCAAAACCTTATCCGTCTGTACTTCCACCGAAGCTACACCTCTCCTTTCTGCCCTCAACAGGGCCCCTTCTATCACCCCCCATATTTCCCCCACCCCATGTGCCTCAACCCTCCCTTTTGTGCCCCCAGAGGCATTGTTAGGGGGTGCCTGAGGGGGCTATAGCCCTGTGTCTTTTTGGTGTAGTACCGGATAGATGATCAGGGGCTACAACTAAAAGGTTAGCTAGTCCCGAGTCCTGACAGTCCCGACACTAGCATAGCCCCGATCTTTTCAAGACCTAGCAACACACCTGGTGCCCCCCACGTAGCCCCCAACCTGATCCATGCTGAGGACCATTCCCTGCCCTGCTCACATCTTGCCAGCCGTGTACTCATTTCCAGCCCATCTTCCCCGCATTCTCCCCATACTGCCCTTAGCCCCAGCCTTGACCTCCACCCCAAACCTCTGCCTACGCTGTCCCCTTTCTCCTCCAACCCACTCCCCTTGGCCTCCCTCCCCCACACCAACCAATCATCCTCACACCCTTCATCTTCCTCAGACATATTCCAGTCATATTGCATATGCCCGATCAGGCCGGGCAGACCCTCCTCGGGCCAACACAGGGCGTCCACCTAGATGCTCCTGTGTTGTCTTTTTGGTGGGGCCACACCAGCCCCTTCCTGCTCCTCTTCTCTTCTCGGGTGAGGCTCTCCCTTCTCTGCCCTGCGTTCTGCCGTGCTAGGGGCCGTACCACACCCTCTAGGCTGCCCACCTCTGCTTGCGGGAAGGGCCGCTCTAAAGTCCTCTCCTTCCTCCTCATCCGCTGCAATGAGGACCACGCACACCCTCTGTGCTCAATCCTGTCGGGAGGGGAGGTCGTCCCGTACCTTCCTGTGTCTCCACCATCCACCAGGGAGAGTGTCCTCCTTCCCCCTGCACTCTTCTACAGGTATTTCCTACCTTGTCCCACTTTCCCAGTGCCCCAACCCCATCCGTCCTCCCCCTAGCATCCTGACCAACGTGCCCAATGTCCTCCTCCGCCTGACCTCCTCCCTCATTCTCACCCCCGCCCGCTGCCCCAGACCTGCATCAGGACCCCTTCTCTTCTGATCCCCTGCTTATCACCACCCTACTAGGTATGTCCACCCTGCTCCACCTAGCCCCTTTTTCCCTAGCCTCCTCTCTCCCTGCTGATGAGCTACAAGCCACTACTGCTGCAAGGGCTCTGTGCTATGTCCTCCCACCGTTGTGTCCCTTCACCCCTGTGACTTCCTGCAATGCCCCTTCTAGCTGGGCTTTAGACACCCTACTGATAATGCTCAGCGCCTCCCGCAAGGCCTGAACCTCAACCCCACTCCTCGACATAATCTCTTAACCACTGGGCCAACACCTGCAATTGTATCCAACCGAAAACCACTGCGGTGACCCCCACTCCACCTGAGCAGGCCCCAACCCTAAGGACACCTGACCTGATCCAAACCCAGAAAATATATATTGTTTCCATCTTTTTTTTCTTTATCTCCTCTCTCCCTTTTTTATATACTCCTTTTTTACCCTTGGTGCTCTGCCTTCCTACAATATATTTCCTTAATATATATATTTTTAATGTAATATCTCCAGGCCCTCACTGCGGCTCCCGCAGCTCAATGTATGCACACCAGCCTGATCACAAGCGGGAAGAGCTGTTTGAAGCAAGTTGGAGTGCAGGGAAGGGGACTGGAGAGAGAGTGGAGTAATGAAGAGGTTGGAAATGAGAGGGGAGATACACCAGGGAGAAGTGGGGTTAAATGAACAGAGGCAGGTTTGTTCAGTAGAGGCAGAGGTTGGTTGTAAACACCAAGAGGAAGCTGTTTCAAGAGAGGAGGAGGTTGGTTGGAAATTTTATGGGTAGATTGGTTCTAGAGAGAAGAAGGTTGGATGAGAACACCAGGAGGATAGTGAGGCAAGAGCTAGCAAGAACAGGAAGCAACAAGAAGGCATGCTTGGCCCAAGGGGGATGTAGGGGTGAGACTGCGATCTGAAGTGGTCAAGCCCACAGTGGAGGGCAGAGCAAGCACATATATGTGGTTATGAGGAATTGCAGGAGCAGAGCAGGGGTAGACAGACAGTGAAGGGAGATATTAGGACCCTACGAGAGGGAGACAACTGAGCCTTCTCAGGCCCACCTGTGTAAACTGGGAACGGAAATCACAGTTGGCTCTAGCTCCCAAAGGTGAGGAGAATGTTGACTACCACCTAAAGCTTGACACAGCAACCATAACATGGACAACAAGGACCAGTGGAGGTGGTTACATCTCATGGCAAACAAACGTCAAGCAGGAAGACACCTAGAGAGTTTAACCTTGGGACTGTGAGTGACATGAAAGTAACCTAAACCATGCAAATTTATTTTAAGGCAACCCTAGCACTGTTGGAACTGTGGAGGCAAGACAACTGTAACTCTTTTATTTCTTAACTTTGACCATGGAGAACTCCTTTGTGTGTTTATCTATTTCTACCTGAGAAATCGTGTTCAGCTTTTTGTGGACCTCACTCAGCTGGGTGACAGAGGGTTTCAGAAGTGGGAAGTGGGGTAAATCAGACTCAGGAGGTGGAAAAGAGGTCATGTCAACAATTGTAGTTTATTAAAAATAAAGCGAAACAGGACTACTCTTTCCCTATGTCTAGCGTGAATCTTGGCCCTATCTAAAAGAAAACAATTAATAGTGCTTGTCGGTAAGTCTCACAACTCTAACACAGTCCTCCATCCCAAAATCCTAATCTAACCTAAGTGCTGACCCTACCACTAAAAAAGGATGAACATGAATTCGACCAGCGCAGGTCTCTAAGTGGTTGCGATCTCAATGTCTGGAATGGTGGCTGGCTTCTGACCCCCACCCAAATGTCTCTCTGGATGTTTCCAGGCCCAATGTCTGATTGTACAGTTCAAAGTAAGAAAGCCTTTTAAGCCTTCCTCGTCTTTGGATACAACAGTCTATCTTTGACTTGTGCAATCGGAGTATGATTATGATTTCTCTCAAGTGAGCTTAGGGTCGTATATCTCTCTCCCTCTTTTGAGTTTTGATTCTGTCACTCCTTCTCAGAGTTTTGTTTTCTCCACCCTATCTTGAGGTCAGACACTCTCGGCCCACCGTGGGCTATGGTATCTCTTAACCCCTTCTTGAAGTTGCTTAGCTTTTACCCTGTCTTGGGCTCCCTTGTCTTTCACCCCATCATGGGATTTCTTCACTAAACCTGGAGTGTGTGTATCTTTCTCCCTGCCTTGGAGTCATTTGGCTTTGACCCAGTCTAGGGCTCTCTGGTCTTCCACCTTGCCGTGGGGTTTTTCGGGTCTCACCACTGTCGCCCCTGCTGCCTGGAATAATTGTGTACCTTGTTTGTTGCGGCAGCGATCCTTTCTGGGTTTCTGGGTTTCCCAGCATCAGTTTGTCATGCCAACTTCTTCGCCGGGCTGATGCTAGCTGGTTTGTTAGCTCTGTGGTCTGCGGGCACCAGTCAACCACATCTGGCTTGGGTGGTACTTCTCCACTCATTCGGCCGAGCTTGGCTGGCTCCAGACCATCTAGGAAAGAGCAGAGTTTTGGGGGCTCCTTGGCTCATCCGTGTAAGACACCTTCTGCATCAGGCTGCTTCCTGACCCGCCTTGCAAAATGATGTTCCCTCTTCTGGCTTGCTCCGCTGGACTTCCTCTCTCCTTTCCTTTTCTCCTGGTGATGTTCCTGTTATGTGCTAACACAGTTCTTTATATTAAAATAAGGTTCAGGATATGTACACAATTAATAACACACTTTGTACTCTGGAAATTCTAATATGGCAAATATATACAAATATATACAATGTCTATGTGATTCCACACTTACCTATTGACTCATTTAAAATGCATCAACTGCTGACAGTTATAATGGCAGACAAATCATGCAGCAAGGTGTAACAGCATAAATCATAGGAAGGAAGGCAAGTTACATTAAACAATGGTAGAATGCTGTATCCAGCTACCTAGATACAGCTCTGAGTGAGGATCCCCCCAGCAGGGCAACCCGTAATAAAGTGTATTAACAAGCCCAATGCATTAATGTTTAAATAGTCTTGTTTCCTGGTGATAATGTTCAACTACCCCAATGTACCTGAGTTAGAAGAGTTTCTTCGATGGTTAATTGATGGATCCCTCAAGAGGGGACTCCCTTTAAAGCAGGAGCCACGGGACTTCGATATTCCTCGAAGAAAGATGAACACTTGCATCTAGACTACAGCTTCAACCTTCGCGGTGCTCTTCGACGATTGATCGTGGAAGTCCTGTGAAGATGAGGTGTGCGGTCCACCTCGATGCAAAGAGTTTGGTGCCACAAAGAAGACTCAGTGATGAACGTAGGCCCAACAGCGGGCGTCAGGATAGCTTCGTTCGATCGGGACTCGACCACGGGCTGGACTTGGGATCTTCACTCATCTGCGTCTTCGTGGACTTCCCACCAGCGGACTTTCCTCAGTCATCTACAACCTCAACTTTCACTGCCAGGACAATGTGGTGAACTGTGATGACAAGGGAGCCCTTCATTCAATGTTCTTATGCAAAGGTGGAGCGTTGCGGCTCCGGTCATCAAGCAGCATCACATCAAGATGTCCCCGCTTCTGGGCAACATGACTTGACTGGCTCTCAGCAGTTATGGAAATCCTCTGAACCCCGGTCGACGGCAATGGACTTCGATAGCCTCAGTGTCCTGGTGCTTTACATCAAGATTCTCGGCTGACTTCTTCTCCGGTCGACAGCCTTTCGGCACTGACTTGCAGGGTGCATCGATGAAGATCAGCTTCTGAACAATGTTCCCTTGTAGCTCGGGCAGAGGTCTCCTAGCCAGGTCGCCTCTCGGATCAGTCCTCGACAGACTCAGCCACTTTTAGATTGGGTCAAAGAAAAGCAGCAGCAATTCTGGGCTTCAAGGATAAGCAGCTTTACATTTCAACTTCAGCTTCTAAACAAATTGGGAAGTGAGAGGTCCCTAGATATAAACATCTGTCCTTCATTCACTCTGCTGAGCCAGCTCAGTCAGTCAATCAGACAGAAGGGCATTAATGCAGGTAGGCAGCTAATCGGCCTCATTGGCATTCAGGCTATTCACTTCCACCCAGACACCCATAACACGGAATGAGGATTGGGGCAACACCCAGTCTTTCAGCACACCACACTGCATTCATGTCAGTTTCAGGCAGTGCTGTCTCATTCGTTGTGTCACCACAGACACACAGAAACCAGACACCCATAACATAGAATGCACATTGGTCACACACTCTATTCACGCAGGCCCCACCCCAAGGGTGTACCCATAACATACAGTCACTGGGAAGGCTCCAGCCAGTCTGGCCTGGACTTCCCCGCAATACCATATATGGTTCTTCCACCCAAGAGCCAGTCAGGGGAAGGGACAGAGTCAGGGCTTCCCAGGACTTTGGGAAAATAAGTTAACAGGCAATAGAAACCAAGAGGCCACAGGACCCATCTTGCCTTCTATCAGGAATAAACTGATTCCTATGGCAGGGCCTGGGTATCCCAAAATGGAAGATACTCAGAGCACCTGTCACATTCAGCATGGAGCTGCCACCAGCCCATACCCTGCTCTGTGGGCCACACACAGGTGCCCAAAAACATACACTAGGGGTACAGGGTTATACTACCTATCTATCTATCTAATTTTTTCTTATATTGGATCACACACCCAAAGGCCTCGGCGCGCTCACAAGACAGACAACATTTAGAAATAAAGGGAGGTGCGAGAAGCGATCCATCACAGAGGAAAGAGATGAGATGGATCAGAAGGCTTGGTCTAACCGCTGTCAAAGAGAAGTGTCTTTAGTTGCTTCCTAAACCTGGTTATTAAATCACATACTCGTAGTTCCATAGGTAGTGAATTCCATATGGTGGGTGCCCAGGCATTAAATCCTGCACCACCAAACCTTTTCAAAATGACACGAGGTTGGAAGAGGAGCAGATCGTTATTAGACCGTAGAGTGCGTCTAAACAGAGCTTTGTGAATTCTTGAGGAGAGAAATACAGGTGCCTGATATGAGAGGCATTTTAAAAATCATAACAAAGCTCTTGAAGAGTATCCGCTGCTCAACAGGAAGCCAGTGCAGCTTCCTACGAGATTCCGAGACCCTTGACCGTCAGTCAAGCCCACATACTGCACGAACAGCTCCGTTTTGAGAGACCTTCAGTTTCCTAACATTGGATCTAGAGGTGCCTACCAAAAAACTATTAAAATAGTCTAATTTGGAATTAACAATAGCTGCAGTAATCAGTGCACAGTTGGCCTCAGTCAAGTAGGGGTGGGTCTGCCATAAGAAACTGATAATGAAGGCACAGGAGGATTTAAGAAATGAGAAATTTTTCTCGAACGTAAGCTGAAAGTCAAAACAGACACCCAAAGTTTTAACAGTTTCGGAGACATCAATAACCATATCATTTACTGAGAAAGACTCCTATAGAGTATCAAGGTTTTTCAGTTTATTTTGGGTGCCAATAATGAGTAGCTCCGTTTTGGATTCATTCAAGGCGACGGAGTTCAATGCCATCTAGGTTTGTATGGCCTTGAAGACTTCATTTACTCTTGTAGAATCTGCAGTGTAGACCCCAGATAGTTCAAAAACAATCTGGGTGTCATCTGCTTAATTTGCAGAATAGACTCCAAGAGAGAAAAGAAGATCGCACAAGGGTTTGGAGTACACATCAAAAAGCAAGGGTGATAAACAGGATCCCTGAGGGACTCCACAGGTCAGAATGGTACTTTAAAACCAGTATTTCCCTTCACCACTTTGGCTGACCTTGGGCCAAGAAAAGATCTAAACCAACTGCCAGCCTGTGTGGTACATTTTCTGACCCTAATCAATCGTTCCTCTAAGAGGGTATGATCGACCACGTCAAAAGCTGAGGAAATATCCAGCAAAAGGATCATAGCATCTTTCCCTTTATCAATAGTTTCTGTTATATTACATTTTAAATCCAATAAAGAGGTCTCTGTTCCAAAGTTGGTACGGAATCCGGATTGTTCATTGGCTGAGACTGATTATTGCTCCATAAAAAGCTAATACTGTGGGCAAGCTGTGTTGTCAATTGTTTTCAACAAGAACAGAACATTCATTATTGGTCTGTAGTTACCTGCAACATTGGGGTCTAGACTTTCCTTTTTTAATAAAGGAGCTATCCAGGCTTCCTTAATATTAGCTGGAATAGAGGCCTCTTGGAATGAGCGATTATTAAATTTAGTAACCCAGGGGGCTAACATATTGGCAAAATCTTAAAATAGTGTAGCCGGAAAAGCATATCCCTTACAGGACGTGGGTTTGAGCTTCTGAATGACCTCTAGGACTTCTTTTTCCCATACTTGTTTGAAGGAAAAGATGGTGTCATCAGTTAAAAAAACATCACAAGGCAGAACAGGGTAAACTAAAGTTGCCTGTATTAGTTTATCTTGATCCAAGATATGATTTTGGTGTGTTACCGTTTTTTGGGTGAAGCTATCATGTATGCTTTGACACCAGTTATTGTCCATAGTGATGGGAGTTTGCGTTATAGGCCACTTCAATTCCTGTAGAACAGAAAAATCCTCTTTCGATTTTGATTTGGCTTCATCTATTCTTTCGTTCAGAGTCTTTTGTTTGGCTTTAAAAATGTCCTTCTTAAATGTCCTGGCTGCAACTTTTGTATTTAGTCATAGAATCATTAAATAAGGTTTTTTCACCAGTATCGTAGAGCTTTATGTTTCAAACTTCTAGAGTTTAAAACGTCTAGAGAGAACCACTGATTAGGATCAGTTACTTTGTTCCTTTTACTTTTGTATCTCACAGGAGCTAATACATCAAAGATCTCATTAGTGGCTGCTCTAAAAGTGGATGTGAAGTCATCAAGAGATAGACTTTCATGCATGGGCGAAAGAAGAGGTAGTTTTCCAGATGTAAAAGATTCAAGGGAGACTTATTTGCAAATACGTCTTGGTATACAAGATTTAATTACGTTAGATGATTTAACAGGGAGCAATGTAATAGCAGTCTCAAAGAATAGAAAAAAATTATCCGACCAAATACACTGTTCCACTGATCTAATCGTCAAGATTTGTTTTTTTGAGAGAATCCAGTCCAAGGTGTTACCCCCAGAATGTGTTGGGCTATGAACAAGCTGGGAGAAACCAATGATTTGAAGAGATAACAATAGCGAGAGAGCCTCATGGTCAGTAGAGTTATCAGCCCATAAGTTAAAGTCACCAAGAAAAAAAAAAGGTGTACTAGCTTTGGAGGTACTACCAATGAAAGATAGCAGCTGTTCTTCAAATGGTGGTGTTTGTTTGTTTACCCCACCCATGGGTGTCATAAGGGTATCCCAAGGGTCTCTGTTCACCACAACCAAAAAGAGGTAGAGCTGCACTACCAGGAGTCCCAACTGGACTCTGGTGCAGAAAACAACACAGAACACACATGATAAGGGAGTACAGGACAAGGACATGGAGGCCCTGTCCCTCCAATGCATTTCCAGCATCACATGAATGCTTTATGTTTCATAATATTCCTAGAACGCTAGGTTTCCAAGTTTGTGTGGCAACTTTCCTTGTCTAAGTCCATGATACCTGTTCTGATTCTTGGACCATGATTTCTTCTATTCCAGTATTCACATGTCCCTTCTAAGCAGTGTTTGTATAGCTTCCCTCTACAGCCTGTCTCTACAGTTTCTGCTCATTGCTTTTCTCTGCCTATCCTGTTATTTCTATTCACTCTACTTTTCCATCTTGAGTACAAGACGTCACTGCAGGATTGTTGAGAGTAATCTGCTGGTACTAATCCCAAGGGCTTTCCCTAATTTTCCTCGAGACCCATGATCATATTCCACTACACCCTTTATTATCATCAATCCATGTTACATAGTATAATTGCCTTTCTCTCTTTGTCACTTTGCTTTTATATTGGCTTGTTATATGCTAAGTGTTACCTCCCAAATTACCCCCCGACTGCAGTGTGTATGCCAACATATATCTATTGCCCTGTGTGCTCCTGACATACTTTTAGGATTGAAACTATTGCTATACAGATGGGTATGATGTGGGGGGATGTAGGGTCCCATTAGTATTCTATTATGAATTAGCCCATGACTTGCATTCATTGTGACTTTTTTTAGCCAATTGACATGCCTCTCAAAAATCCTCCTCCTGTATTTTCTACCACATTCCCCTGAACCCCCACTTCATGTGAATTGCCTCTGCCATATCTTCACTAGCAGGGTGCAGATATCTGTAATCAATATCTAGTATACATATAGTAATGTCAGAGTGCAGATATTAGTAATCAGCTGCCTTGCCCATCATGACTGCTGCATATATATAAGCAGTGATGTTTCCACAGATTTCCCAGGAAACTCTGACCGCCATTTCCTCGCCATTTCTCATGTGCATCCATATTTCCCCCTGCTGCCCTACTCCAGACTCCAAGCATGTCATCCATTGCCCTAAACTGCCCATCTCTAAAGATATCTTCCATCTCCCCTGTGCCTCTAGCCTTCCAATGTTGGTTTTGTTGAACAATTGTACCCAATACTGGAAAAAATAGAGGAGGATATGGGCAAACTTAAGACCTTTACTATGGACAAAAAGTTGTGGAAATTAAAGAAAGATGTCCAGAACTATAAGGAAGAAGTGACATATCTCTATTTAGTTCCAGTTTTCTTCACGCAAAGCAATATGAACCAAGGTCAAAATCAGGGCTTTAACAACAGACGCCCCTTTAGGAAATTTGTTACCTTTTCTAATTCATCAAATAGTAGTGATGGAAGTTCAAGTACGGGCCCTGTGAATGCAGGGAACCCGCAGAGAGGCCATTTTCAGAACCGGGGCAGACGTGGGAAGACCCACCAACTGGGCAATCATGGGATGCGGACGCGTCAGTGGCAACCAGGACCGCCAACATGGTGATACCTATTTTCAATTTAAGTACCCACATCCTCACATCTGAAGAAACACAGGTCTTAAGTAAGGGTCTCTCTTTTGTACCTGTAAATAGAGCTGATCTCTTCACTACTGAAGTAGAAATGCGCAATTTTTTCCGCACAATACGCTTGAAGTATTTTTTCAAAGATCATGATGACCAACGACCACAGGAGAGTAGTGCTTCAGGTCTCAAACCGTCTTCCACCTTTACCCTGTTAACTTCAATGGTATCCCCGGAGATTATTAGTTTTGAGAATAAAATTATTAGGGAGATGAAGACACTTGTCAAAACAAAAAACAAACACAGAGATAATTTGTCTAAAGAAGAGAGAAGGGCCATGAAGGACCTAGCAGACAACAATGTGTTTGTTATCAAACCAGCAGACAAAGGCTGGGGGGGTGGTTCTGTGGGGCACTGACAAATACCGTGCTGAGGTTAAGAAACAGCTCGAGAGAGCTGTTTTTTACAAGCCTTTACCCTGTGATCCTACAGTTAGGATTCAGGAGGAGATTGAAAGTCTTATGAACCATGCAGAAAGTGAGGGTTGGATAGACACTGATGAAAAAGCATTTCTGATACAACATCATCCTGTCACACCAGCTTTTTATTGCCTACCCGCAATTCATAAAGATCTGTAGGATCCCCCAGGACGACCGATTGTGGCAGCGATTGGATCCATTTTAGAGCCTTTATTGGTATACACACATTTTTTTCTGAGACCGTTTGTAAAGACCATGCGTTCTTTCATTCAAGACACGACTCAGATGATTAAAGTGCTAGACACTATAGAAGTAAGAGCTGACGACATACTAGTCACTTTAGATGTCGAGGCACTATATACAAGCATTCCTCAGATGAAATGCGTTAACATAATGGGAAAATATCTAGAGAAGAGAGAGGACAGAATCGTTCCATCAGCGTTCATCTTGGAATGCATTAAACTTGCCCTTACTAACAATTTTTTTATTGAACAAGACACATTCTATTTACAACAACATGCCACGAGCATGGGTTTGACCTTCACCCCAGATCTGGCGAATCTCTTCATGGATGATCTTGAGATACATTCAGTTTATGCTGAACATAACCCATTCAAACATCTTATGAAAGTTTGGGTTCGATACATCGACGACGTGTTCATGCTGTGGGGAGGCAATCAATCAGAACTCAAACTTTTCCTAATTTGGCTTAACAACCAAGAGCAGTGTATTAAC
Source organism: Ambystoma mexicanum (assembly GCF_040938575.1). Classification (NCBI taxonomy): domain Eukaryota; kingdom Metazoa; phylum Chordata; class Amphibia; order Caudata; family Ambystomatidae; genus Ambystoma; species Ambystoma mexicanum. The sequence continues at coordinate 439,385,479 of NC_090922.1, read as the reverse complement.
TTTGCAATGAGCTTTAACAACGACAAGATCTCATTTCTAGACCTTGAGATATATAAAGACGTGGATAATAGGTTTGGCACTACCCTTTTTAGGAAAATCACAGATAAGAACACCCTATTATTGTTTGAAAGTTTTCACTCCCAATCATTACGACAGAATTTACCTTTTGGACAATTTCTTCGAATAAGGAGAAACTGTAGCCGGAAGGAGGACTTTGAAACAAACAGCGAAGATTTGTCAGCCAGACTCAAATCTAGAGGGTATCCTCTGCATATTGTGCGAAGGTCTAGAAAAAGAGCAAAGAATACTAATAGACAAGATTGTCTTGTATTACGACCTTGGGTAAAGGAAGATAAGATCAAATGCGTCTCTACATTTTCACCCATTAGCAATGACTTGCATAGATGCATACTCAAGCATTGGAATATGATCAATAATGATGATCTTTCCATAAATAAACCATGTTTTGCATTCGTTCGTATGACTAACTTAAGAGACAAACTAGTCCACACATATAGAACATCCAGGGACAAAGGGGGCAATACGCAATTAACACTCTGGAACTTGCCACCAGTGCTGGGCCATTTTTCATGCGGAAAGTGTTGAGTGTGCAGAGTAACCTCAAATATGAGTGTGGATTTAAAAGGCAGGAAATGGGAGATGAGAAATTTTACCAACTGCAACTCCAACTCCAAATGGGTGGTATATGGTATAAGGTGCCCATGTGGACTACTGTACATCGGCAAAACTAAGAGACCCAAACGTCAGAGGATCTGCGAACACAGATCCTGTGTAAAAAATTGGGTACCAGAAAAATCACTGGTGGCACACTTTCAGGCTCGTCAACATAGTTCAGACGACATCCACTGGTTTATCATCGAGATGATACTTCCCCAACCGAGAGGGGGTAATAGAGATCTAAAGTTAAGACAGGCAGAACAAAAATGTATTTTTTCAGTGCACACCCTTAGAAACGGTTTAAATATTTCCATTGAATGGTCCTTGTTTATCCATCACAAAAAATAAAAGAATATCGGCGCATTCCGAAGTGTAGTTCTTATTGCCTGACTAAGTACATGTCTAAGGCAATTCTAATCTATTGAGTCAAATAATACTGCAAACAGAGTGTTATACATGGAATAGACACTGTTCCAATATGGTGGCCGTTACGAGCCGTTGACTTAGATGCTTTCTTTATAACATCCATGGCCGTTGATCACGTGATACGAGGCTTGATGTGATTTAAAGCACCTCAATACGAGTTAATAGAACACTGGGTATTCCAACATTTTGGATGCGCTGCCAGTATAAATAATTAGAACACTCTGATAGTAAGAAGTCCTCATGCACAATTACTGTGCAATAAATGTTGTGCATAACATGTAAATGAAAATTGCAAGATTTAATATTCTTCACATCCAATATGTGATGTCACATGCCAGAGTGATATGCCAACACGTGTTTCGACCTCTCTCGGTTTTTTCAAGGCAAAACTCTGTTCAACAGTTATTGTGTACAATTTTTCAGTGCATACAAAAGTCCCCATTGGTAAACCAGGATACATAAAATACAGAGAACACAACAAACAAGGATATTAAAATGTCCGTATATACATTACCAGAAGAATTGGTAAATCAACATGTCATCGGCTGCACATGGAAAAATAATAAAATAATGACAAATGAAAACATATATATATATGTATATAATAAAAGTAACATATTACAGCATTACAGACTCAAGACAATACACAATTGGTACAGTGAATGTGCTGCCAGCCTATATCAGCACTGACCCACATAAAGTGACTGTGATGTGCACGTGGATCTCCATGCACTATTTAGCAATGTCTATCTCTTCTATAGTTCAATTCGTGCGTGCCACCGCCAGGGGCCAAAAGTCACCAGTTCAGCACATATCACCGAACCCAGTGGGTCAAAACTTATAGCTATGTCGAAAGTGACCTCTAAATTGTCAAAATAGAACCAATTCAAACTAGTGAGCACAAAAAGGTTTCCAACACCACACCAATATCGTGCCAGGTTGCCGAATAGAATTTAACAAATTACCGTTTATATAGGGTTTGAATATTTAGGTATCTGAAGGTGATAACCACCGTATTAAAGTTGTATTGTGGCGTTGCCTTAGATCATTTCTCCAACTCGAACGATCTAGAGGAACATATAATAATTAAATCCAAGTTGTGAAAAACCACTAGAAACCAGTGAAGGTATTAAAAAGGTAAGACATTACCTTCCTTTCCAAAATATGGATTATGTCAAATCGACCATTCTAATTCAGTTCAAACATCCCGCCTCAAATTGGCATGTCTGTTAGAGAAAACCGATACATGTATTAATATGAAACAATTATCCAATGCAGAAGCCCATTCCGTCGTAAACACTGACCCTTATATAGTGTAAAAGTCACTTACAACCATAAACTATCATCTGCAGCCGTCCATTAGCACCGAAACATATCTAAACGCGGTTCAGCCCTCGTACCGTATAAAAGAAAGAAAAAGAGTGTAGAGAAAGGCACCTTACGATCACGTGATAGTTAATCACGTGTGCGGCGCCGAACAAATGAAACGCGTAAAAGTCAAAAAGGAATGAGTTCCGGTCACGTGGTAGTTGATATCGTGTTCGGACATGGATCATGTGAGAAAATAATGCGTAAACAAAGAGGTAACGTCTGTCAAACGTCCAAAATAAATTAAAGTGCACCAATTCTAGTGTGTATCATAAAAACACCCAAAATGCTTAAGACAAGGTATTTAACACCACATTAAAGAATTACTGGATTCATTACTGGCTGAACTTAGTAATTAATGGGCAATTTATCTGCTAACAGCCCATAATAAATTGGATGATAAGAGAAATGAATACCAATCTGCCGACGTATTGTGAAGTAAGCTGATTGTAGTGGCAATGTGCCAGGTGCATTGTAATGTCGATATCCACTCTAATCCTGATTGCTGATGCAGAAAATAAATAGAAAAATAAACCAAATAAAGAAAGCAATATGGCTATAATTAAAATGAATGCTGTTACAAGTTAAATTTGGCCCATGGATACTCGACTCCCGCAGTGGCACACACGAACAATGAATCCCACGTTTGCCACATTATACCTGACCATCTACAAGAAAACATGTAATTCCGTGTCACTATTGAGTCCCACAATCGTGCAACGTAACTTACAAATGGTTCGTGCTTCTAATTGTCGCAATAATGCAGAACGGTCCCCACCTCTGGGATGAGGTCTCGCATGCATTAGGCCTATAAACCTGATTTCGCTCACATTGTCCATTTGATGATGTTCCTGCCAATGTATTGCTAGGGGTAATTTGGAATCAAATTTTCTCAAACTGGCAAAATGTTCCCTAATACGTATCCGTAATTCCCTAATGGTCGAACCCACATACACTTTGCCACAAATACACAGAATTGCATACACCACAAATTTCGTCTTGCAGTTCAAAAAATCACGTATTTGAACTGATAAACCATTGTGACAGACAAAATTATCAGACTGAATAGCAAATTGACAAAAATTGCACGTCCCACATTTGAAAAAGCCCTTTGGTTTAGGGGGTAACCATGATCTGAGGTTGGCCAGATTGATTGTGGGAGCTAAGAAAGAAGGACACAGGTGCCCCTTAAGTGTGCGATTCCGCAAAAAAATGAATCTCGGGTTATCAGCTATATAAGGTGTGATATTTGGATCAAGTTGTAGTAAATGCCAGTGCTTATTCAATAATTTGTATAGCATCTCCGAGTTATGAACATATTTGGTAATAATGCGTACATCAGAGAACCCGGTGGGTCTTTGCCTGCCCTGGTCCATCAGCATGTCCTCACGTGATATAGCACTCGCCCGTTGCATGCCATTTTGAATACTACGATTTGAATAGCCACGCTGTTTAAACCTTGCTCAAATCTGTGATACCTCATTAGTAAATTCCTCCAAATTACTACAATTTCGTCTGGCACGATAAGATTCACCAAACGGTATGTTCTCTATAACTGTGCGTTTGTGGCAACTTGTGGCTTGTAAAATCGAATTAACAGCTGTTGGTTTTCTGAAGGTTTGAGTGTGTATTTGACCATTTACAATAGTGATGACGAGATCCAAAAATTCCATTCTGGTGGTACTCATATGTCCCACAAATTCAATCCCAAATGTATTGTTGTTCAAATAGTCAGTAAATTGTTGAAAAGTTTCTGTAGACCCGCTCCAAACCAACAAAAAATCATCAATATATCTTTTCCATAATACAATATGGTCTTGAAATATATGAGTGCTGTATACGTAATGATGTTCAAAAAAACACATGAAGAGATTGGCCAGTGAGGGGGCATATTTTGCCCCCATGGCCACTCCTCTAGTTTGTGCATAATATTGACCATTGAATAGAAACTGGTTATGTCGAAGCGTGAAAGCCAAAAATTCCTTGATCATAGATATATGATCAGCATGAGATGCCGAGTGATTTCTAAAGGAAAAATCAATATTATCAAGCGCTAAGTTAAGCTGAATAGCAGTGTATAGTGATTTAACATCATAAGTTACTAACGAAAAATGTTCTAACCACTGTGTCAGACACTCAACCTTGCGCCGAGGTAGCACGTACACCTGCCTCCCCGTTGGGTCTTGGTGCCTGGCTTGGTAAGAAAACTCAGGCTTCCGTAACCCGCCGGGGAAAGAGGGTTAGGGTCCGCTGGATTGGATAGGTAGGGGGAGTTAGGGTAACCGGAAAGAAGGGGTAGGGGAATGGTAGGTAAGGGGGTTATTAGGAAAGGTCCGTCTTGCTGTTCCCTTGTGGGGTTCCTGAGATCGATGGTACTCCGCCCTTACACTCACTCTTACACTCAGCAAGAACCCAGAGACCTGTTTGGTCTCACATGCACATAGTACGTTACTCTGATAGAAGCGTTCCTATCACGCTTCTTAAGCTGTCCACATAACACCCCTGGAACAAGTATCACTATACACTGTAATAGAATAACTCGAGAGACACTTAGCTTCGTGTGATGCAGCTGAGAAGTATGCGGCTTGCCCCAGTTCTTGCCGTTACACTACGGCGCGATACAAGTTCTTGCTGTACACTACAGCGGAGCGCCGCTACAAGAGAATCAAAAACAGGTGTGAGTATAATGTCAACGACCGTGTTTCCTCACACGGCACCATCACACATTCATTCGTTCCGAGTATTGTCAGGCCGTGTTACTTCACATGAACTAATTGGCACCGGGCGAATGTTTCGCCAAAACGGACTTTGGAATCCCTTCCAGTGTTAGGCTTCACCCCACTCCCGACGTATGCACACAACACTGAATAGCAACCAGCGTGTTCCAAACACACGCTGGAAATATCTGTTATTCTTTGTAAGCGTTCCGTTAGCGGTCGCTTGTTCACATTAGTCTAGCCCAACAAGGAATGCACTTATCTGTCATGGTGCGCGGGGCCTGCAGTATTCACAGGCGGGGTTTGGCCCCGCGGGTCGCTGCCTGCAGGAGCCCTCGATCTGCACGTCTTCTCCGGTCAGACTCCTTTAGCACAAGCAGGGATCCTTGCGCGCGTCGCGCGCATGCGCTGGTCCTCGGGCGTTGTCCCAAAGTAGTTCTTTTGCTCGCGAAGGCGCGAGCATGCTGGGTATTGAAGTCTTTCTTGGTCTTGATGCCGAATGATGCATTCTGCTGTCTCCAGGCCTGCACTCTACAAATAGGGCACAATAAAGTCCTAAAATACAGATGCTTGGACCACTGCCTGTTCTTCCCTAGCCCAGGGTGTTGCTCTTTGTGCGTGGTGTGTACCAAATGCCCCAAACCTGCATTAGGCACAGTTGGAATCCTGACAGTACTCCCCCTCCCAACAGGGCCCGCTTTAGAGGGGTTGTTCTTATGAAAAACACGTATCAGCCGGGGTGCATGAACATTCGATGCTGGCTCCCAAGAGCGCTCGTCGGGCCCGTAGCCCAGCCAATCTATCAGGTAATACAATTCCCCCAAACGAAAACGTGAATCCAGAATCGCTTTTACTTCGAACTCAGGAACCCCGTTAACAGTGACAGGTGGAGGTTTCTTAGGGCAAATGGACGCTGGGGCGGGCTTTAACAATGCAACATGGAACACAGGGTGAATTTTCATTTGTGTTGGTAAAGTGAGGCGAACAGCTACAGGATTTAAAACCTTTTCCACAGGGAATGGGCCCACAAACCTGGGCTGAAACTTACGTGGGCCTAGCAAGTGAAGATTCTGCGTGTTCAGCCACACCATATCCCCTACCTTGTATGCTGGAGCTTGTCCCCTGTTAGCATCAGCATATCTCTTGTAGTTTGATTTGGCAGTGTTTAGATTAGTGATGATATTGCGCCACACGCCTTCAAGGTGTTTTTTATGCTGGGTAACAGCCGGAACTTCAGTAAAGCTCACTTGAGGCACCGGTTGAAAACGTGGATGAAAGCCGTAAGTACCATAGAAAGGAGTTGCTTTGGTGGACGCATGCATCGAGTTGTTGTATGCTAACTCTGCCAGCCAGATGACATCTGCCCAAGAGGATTCGTTATCATATGTCATACAACGAATGTACTGCTCCAGGGTTTGGTTTACCCTCTCAGTCTGCCCATCCGTTTCTGGATGATAACTAGTGGACAACTTTAACTGCATACCCACGTTGGCGCAAAAGGCTTGCCAAAAGCGTGACGTAAATTGCGCCCCTCGATCGGATACAACATGAAGGGGGATACCATGAAGGCGCACTATGTTCTGGAGAAAAAGATCAACTAAAGCTTTGGCCGTGGGAACCCCTTTACAAGGGATGAAGTGTGCTAGCTTGGTCAAGGAGTCTACAACCACTAACACAGTGGTGAAACCTTGACTCATTGGTAGGTCCACGATAAAGTCTAATGAAATAGTATGCCACGGTACTGGTGGTGTGGGTAAAGGGCGTAACAGCCCAGCGGGTCTTTGATGACCTGCCTTGTTCCGTAAGCAGCATTCACATATCCGTAGAGTTTGTTGAACATCATGTTTCATTCTGGGCCACCAGAAATGACGCGTTAGTAATTCGTATGTCTTGGCTATTCCGGGGTGTCCCACGAAGGGCGAGTCATGGCACCACCTGACTGCTTGTTGTCGGATAGCCGTCGTGGGCAGGTACAATTTGGTTCCCAAAAAGGGGAGTCCATCCTTAACAGTCTTTTTCTTGCTAGGATTACTCCATTGGGCCAGCTCTTGTGCTGTTAGTGCCTTTCTGATGTTGGTAAACATATCATCCACTACAACACTACCTATGATTCGTGCTGGTGGCACAATGGGTTTTGGTTCCTCTTCCGTATTGTATTTGACCTCTGGTTCTGGATACCGGGACAGGATGTCCGCTTTCTTGTTTTCTATGCCTGGACGATATGTGACCACAAAATCAAAGTCAGCGAAATACATGGCCCATCGCAGCTGACGGGGACTTAGAGCCTTGGCTGACTTCAGGAATTGCAGATTCCTATGGTCGGTCAATATTGTTATTGTATGTTGGGCTCCCATTAGATAATGACGCCACTCACTAAACGCCGCTTTGATAGCCAGTAATTCCCTATCCGCTATCACGTAGTTACGTTCTGCAGGTAACAAGGTGCGAGAGAAATACGCTACTGGGTGTAGTTGACCAGTGCCATCTCGCTGGGATAGAATAGCACCGAGAGCGTAACTCGAAGCATCCGTTTCTATGACGTAGGGACGAGTGGGATCTGCATGTAACAAAATTGGGGCAGTTGTGAACGCCTTCTTTAAAGTCTGAAAACTTGCCTCCGCTGCCTCATCCCAGTGAAACACTACCCCTTTTTTCAATAAACGGGTAATCGGCTGTACCTTTTGGGCAAACCCATCAATAAACCGTCGGTAAAAATTGGCGAAACCTAGGACAATCTGCACATCCTTAACAGACGTGGGAGAAGGCCATTCTACTATAGTTCTCACCTTGCCTTGGTCCATGGTGACTCCTTCTGGCGAGAGAACAAATCCCAAGAATTCTACCGTGGTTTGGTGGAATACACATTTTTCCAATTTAGCATATAATTGGTGTTCTCTTAATCGCTGCAAGACAGCCTTAACATGTTCTTGGTGCTCGTCTAGATCCTGGGAATAGATAAGTATGTCATCTATGTAAACGATGGCAAAAAGATCCAAATAACCCCGTAAAACTTCGTCTAGGAAATGTTGAAAGGCGGCGGGTGCATTGCAGAGGCCGAACGGCATGACTTGATACTCATAGAGCCCATACTTGGTCCTAAAAGCAGTCTTCCACTCGTCCCCCTCACGCACCCGCACAAGATGGTAAGCCCCTCGTAGGTCTAGTTTGGTGTAGATTTTAGCATTTCGCACCTGATCTAATAAGGTGGGTATCAATGGAAGCGGGTATCGATTCTTTACGGTTATTCGGTTGATTGCCCTATAATCAATACAAGTTCTCAGGTCTCCGGTCTTTTTAGGGACGAAGAACAAGGGTGACGACACCGGTGACATGGAGTGACGTATAAACCCATTAGCCAAATTCGTGTCTATGTATTCTCGCAGGTGTTTGTTTTCTGATTCGGTCAATGCGTAGATTCGACTACACGGAAGTGCTGCACCTGGTTCTAAATCTATTCGGCAATCAAATGTACGATGTGGTGGTAGGGTTTCTGCTGCGGCTTTGCTGAAAACATCCCTATAGGCTTGGTAGACTGCTGGTAGGGTCTCTGTACTCCCAATCACGTGCCCTTGCCTAGGCGCACCCTGGAATTTAGGGTTTTCCGGAACTTTGGCGGGGTTGCTGAGACAATGTTCCGAACAGTGGTAAGACGAAAAACGTAAGGTACCCCGAGTCCAGTCCACTTCCGGATTGTGATTTCCCAGCCAAGGCAACCCGAGGATCATTCCGAACTGGGGTGCTGCAATTACATCAAACCTAATGTCTTCATGATGCTGGGAATTACATTCCAAATGTACCCACCTAGTTTGCTTAGTTATGAGGCCAGAAGTGAGTGGTGACCCATCTACTGACTGCACTTCTTCCTTACATTCCTTGTCGTGTAGAGGTATTCCCAATTTACATGCTAGGTCCTGGTCGATGAAATTGCCCGTGGCTCCTGAGTCTATCATCAATGATACTGGAACCCGCTTGTCCGCCCAACTAATTTGACCTAAGACTGTCACATGAACCACCTGTACGTGATGAGTATTAGCCAAGTGCTTCGGGGTGTTTTCTAATCGGCTCGCCCGGACCACCCTTACTGGCGAGCTTTCTCGTTTCCCGGCAGCTCCCCCTTGGGTTTAGCAGGGCATTCTCTTACAAAATGTCCGCCTTTACCGCAATACAAACAAAGCTTTTCCCTACGTCTTTTGTCTTTCTCTTCTTTGGTTAACGGTCCACGCACCGTTCCTATCTGCATGGGTTCGTCCCCTGGCTTCTCACTCTTACTAGATTTAGGTTGGTGATCTAATCTGGCTAGTGGTCTCGAATCCCATTTCCTTCTATCTTGCCTTCTCTCGCTTTGTCTTTGATCCAGACGCAATGCAAGGTCTATCATGGAGGAACAGTTTTCGGGCTGCGGGTCTACTTGCGCTATGAGGTCCTTCATCTCATCCCTTAGCCCGACGTAAAACAAAGCCAGGCGCTTCTCCTCTGGCCAATCAGTTTCCACCGCTAAGCGATTAAAAGTGGTTACATAAGTAACCAAGTCTTTACCTCCTTGACGCAGGGTAAGTAATTCTCTGTCTTTCATTAGAGTTGCTGCCTTACGGTTAAAGATCTTACCGAACTCCTCTAGAAAAGTATCCCATTGATACAGGATAGCGTCATCCTTTGATACCAGGGGCGTAGCCCATGATGCTGCATCCCCACCCAGGTAAGAGATTACAAATGCTGTACGGGACTGAGCGCTGCGAAATATGGTAGGCTTGGTGATAAAATGCAGCTGACATTGCATGATGAACTGATTGTAACGCTGTGGATCACCATGATACCTTTCCGGGGCTGACAAGGGCAAGGGCGGTTCGGTAGATACATGCACCTGAACTGGGGTGGGCGGAACCTGATCCCTGGGCAAGGGGGTAGCTTGGGCATTACTCTGCACAGTAAGGGTATGCACTTGACCAGCTAAGTTTACATAATCTTGACGGGTGGCCTGCAATTCGTCTTTCAATTCCCGTAATGCTGCCAAAACCTCCTCCATGGTGTCGTGCTACCCAGGCGCTTAAAAATACTTGGGCTTGTGCTACTGTCAGACACTCAACCTTGCGCGGAGGTAGCACGTACACCTGCCTCCCCGTTGGGTCTTGGTGCCTGGCTTGGTAAGAAAACTCAGGCTTCCGTAACCCGCCGGGGAAAGAGGGTTAGGGTCCGCTGGATTGGATAGGTAGGGGGAGTTAGGGTAACCGGAAAGAAGGGGTAGGGGAATGGTAGGTAAGGGGGTTATTAGGAAAGGTCCGTCTTGCTGTTCCCTTGTGGGGTTCCTGAGATCGATGGTACTCCGCCCTTACACTCACTCTTACACTCAGCAAGAACCCAGAGACCTGTTTGGTCTCACATGCACATAGTACGTTACTCTGATAGAAGCGTTCCTATCACGCTTCTTAAGCTGTCCACATAACACCCCTGGAACAAGTATCACTATACACTGTAATAGAATAACTCGAGAGACACTTAGCTTCGTGTGATGCAGCTGAGAAGTATGCGGCTTGCCCCAGTTCTTGCCGTTACACTACGGCGCGATACAAGTTCTTGCTGTACACTACAGCGGAGCGCCGCTACAAGAGAATCAAAAACAGGTGTGAGTATAATGTCAACGACCGTGTTTCCTCACACGGCACAATCACACATTCATTCGTTCCGAGTATTGTCAGGCCGTGTTACTTCACACGAACTAATTGGCACCAGGCGAATGTTCCGCCAAAACGGACTTTGGAATCCCTTCCAGTGTTAGGCTTCACCCCACTCCCGACGTATGCACACAACACTGAATAGCAACCAGCGTGTTCCAAACACACGCTGGAAATATCTGTTATTCTTTGTAAGCGTTCCGTTAGCGGTCGCTTGTTCACATTAGTCTAGCCCAAGAAGGAATGCACTTATCTGTCATGGTGCGCGGGGCCTGCAGTATTCACAGGCGGGGTTTGGCCCCGCGGGTCGCTGCCTGCAGGAGCCCTCGATCTGCACGTCTTCTCCGGTCAGACTCCTTTAGCACAAGCAGGGATCCTTGCGCGCGTCGCGCGCATGCGCTGGTCCTCGGGCGTAGTTCTTTTGCTCGCGAAGGCGCGAGCATGCTGGGTATTGAAGTCTTTCTTGGTCTTGATGCCGAATGATGCATTCTGCTGTCTCCAGGCCTGCACTCTACAAATAGGGCATAATAAAGTCCTAAAATACAGATGCTTGGACCACTGCCTGTTCTTCCCTAGCCCAGGGTGTTGCTCTTTGTGCGTGGTGTGTACCAAATGCCCCAAACCTGCATTAGGCACAGTTGGAATCCTGACACACTGAATGGAAGTTAAAGTCTGAAGAGTGTGTGTAGTATCTCGTAGATACGCAGGCAGTGTGGCAACCAAGCTTTTTATTGCAGTATCTATGTACTGTGAAAGCCCTTCTGTGGCCCAACCTAAACCGCTTAAAATCGGTCTCACTTGGGGTAGCTGAGTATATTCTTTATGAATCTTGGGTAAAAAATACATAGTGGGCATAACTGGAGCCGTCCGTTACAAAAAGCATTTTTCATCATCAGTAATGAGTCCACGTGAGTGCCATTTTTGAATAAGGTTAGATAAATTGGAAACCGTTTGAAGCGTTGGGTTCCCTGGCAATAGTTGATAACAACCTGGGGTAGCAAGATGATCATTTGACATCTGAATGTAATCGTCTCTATTTAGTAGAACTATATTACCGCCTTTGTCGGCTTCCTTAATAACTATGCCCGGATCCAGCATCAAAGTAGTTAAAGCTCGTTGTTCTGCGTCAGAAAGATTGTTATGATGTCGCAATCTATTCTTGGGGTGATCCATAAGAAAATGTAAATCTTGTATAACAGCCTGGTGAAAAGTGTCTATTACGCGCTCATTATGCGATGGCGGTACACATTTAGATGCCTTCTTATGTTCTACTAGTTTAAGAGGTAATTGTTGTATGCCCAGTTCCTGTTGTAATTGACCTTCCTGATAGTCAGGTGCCTCTGACAAGGACAACAATAATGCTGTATCTTCAATATCCGATAACGTGATCTGACTGGGAGAACTGGGAATGTTCCTGGGTATAAATTGCTTAACCTGTGTGTGAAAAAAAATGTTAAGCTTCAACTTCCGTATAAACTTGAACAGATCTATTTGAAAATCAATAAGGTCAGGTTGACGACTTGGTGCAAATGACAGACCTTTATTCAAAAGTGACACCTCAGCCGGGGTAAGAGCTCTGGAAGAAAGATTATGTACTAAGTTTTCAGAATTGATTTGGCTTGAAGGTTCCTGAGGCTGGCCCTGGTTTGGCGTTTGTTTGGAGTGTGCCCTGTATCTAGCCCTGGATCCTCTTCCTCTTCGTCCTCTGATGATGTGTTGGGTGTTGCAATAGCTCGCCCTAAAGGGACAGTAAATCTGACGTGTTTATTTACGGGAACATTATAGTTCGAGAAGTTACCTTTCTTATACCTTTTAATTTCTGCCATGAAACCCCTCCTACGATATGTTGAAGAGGTAGTCGGATTCTCTCCCACTGTACCTTCTGTAATGTTCACGGGTTCTTCCTCAGAATCAACCTCTGAGGAAGCTGGACTTCCTGTCGGTGTTTTAACAAGTGGACCTGTGTTGTCTTTATCATACTTAGCCTGAAACGTATATACTCGATCATTCTTGTAATCTCTCTCGTCCCTGAAGAATTTGCGAAATTTGCTAATTTTAATCTCGTCCTGGTAGTCTTTCAATATATTATGCATAGTAGTGTAATTCTTGTCTTTAACTGCTTTTGGATTACCCATTGCTTCGATTTCATTGTGTAAAGTCTCAATTTGAGTTGAGACTCTTTTACGGGAATTATGGATACGTATTAGGGAACATTTTGCCAGTTTGAGAACATTTGATTCCAAATTACCCCTAGCAATACATTGGCAGGAACATCATCAAATGGACAATGTGAGCGAAATCAGGTTTATAGGCCTAATGCATGCGAGACCTCATCCCAGAGGTGGGGACCGTTCTGCATTATTGCGACAATTAGAAGCACGAACCATTTGTAAGTTACGTTGCACTACTGTGGGACTCAATAGTGACCCAGAATTACATGTTTTCTTGTAGATGGTCAGGTATAATGTGGCAAACGTGGGATTCATTGTTCGTTTGTGCCACTGCGGGAGTCGAGCGGACTGGCAAGGCACTGTCGCAGTATCCATGGGCCAAATTTAACTTGTAACAGCATTCATTTTAATTATAGCCATATTGCTTTCTTTATTTGGTTTATTTTTCTATTTATTTCCTGCATCAACAATCAGGATTAGAGTGGATATCGACATTACAATGCACCTGGCACATTGCCACTACAATCAGCTTACTTCACAATACGTCGGCAGATTGGTATTCATTTCTCTTATCATCCCATTAATTACTAAGTTCAGCCAGTAATGAATCCAGTAATTCTTTAATGTGGTGTTAAATACCTTGTCTTAAGCATTTTGGGTGTTTTTATGATACACACTAGAATTGGTGCACTTTAATTTATTTTGGACGTTTGACAGACGTTACCTCTTTGTTTACGCATTATTTTCTCACATGATCCATGTCCGAACACGTGATCAACTACCACGTGACCGGAACTCATTCCTTTTTGACTTTTACGCGTTTCATTTGTTCGGCGTCGCACACGTGATTAACTATCACGTGATCGTAAGGTGCCTTTCTCTACACTCTTTTTCTTTCTTTTATACGGTACGAGGGTTGAACCGCGTTTAGATATGTTTCGGTGCTAATGGACGGCTGCAGACGATAGTTTATGGTTGTAAGTGACTTTTACACTATATAAGGGTCAGTGTTTACGACGGAATGGGCTTCTGTATTGGATAATTGTTTCATATTAATACATGTATCGGTTTTCTCTAACAGACATGCCAATTTGAGGCGGGATGTTTGAACTGAATTAGAATGGTCGATTTGACATAATCCATATTTTGGAAAGGAGGGTAATGTATTACCTTTTTGATACCTTCACTGGTTTCTAGTGGTTTTTCACCACTTGGATTTAATTATTATATGTTTCTCTAGATCGTTCGAGTTGGAGAAATGATCTAAGGCAACGCCACGATACAACTTTAATACGGTGGTTATCACCTTCAGATACCTAAATATTCAAACCCTATATAAACGGTAATTTGTTAAATTCTATTCGACAACCTGGCACGATATTGGTGTGGTGTTGGAAACCTTTTTGTGCTCACTAGTTTGAATTGGTTCTATTTTGACAATTTAGAGGTCACTTTCGACATAGTTATAAGTTTTGACCCACTGGGTTCGGTGATATGTGCTGAACTGGTGACTTTTGGCCCCTGGCTGTGGCACGCACGAATTGAACTATAGAAGAGATAGACATTGCTAAATAGTGCATGGAGATCCACGTGCACATTACAGTCACTTTATGTGGGTCAGTGCTGATATAGGCTGGCAGCACATTCACTGTACCAATTGTGTATTGTCTTGAGTCTGTAATGCTGTAATATGTTACTTTTATTATATACATATATATATATATATGTTTTCATTTGTCATTATTTTATTATTTTTCCATGTGCTGCCGATGACATGTTGATTTACCAATTCTTCTGGTAATGTATATACGGACATTTTAATATCCTTGTTTGTTGTGTTCTCTGTATTTTATGTATCCTGGTTTACCAATGGGGACTTTTGTATGCACTGAATAATTGTACACAATAACTGTTGAACAGAGTTTTGCCTTGAAAAAGACCGAGAGAGGTCGAAACACGTGTTGGCATATCACTCTAGCATGTGACATCACATATTGGATGTGAAGAATATTAAATCTTGCAATTTTCATTTACGTGTTATGCACAACATTTATTGCACAGTAATTGTGCATGAGGACTTCTTACTATCAGAGTGTTCTAATTATTTGTACTGGCAGCGCATCCAAAATGTTGGACTACCCAGTGTTCTATTTGTTTTGTTAAGTGGGTTTGAGGTGCCCGCTTGTTCCCTCAGGGTGCAGCAGCCTGTCCATTAAATTTAAACAGGGTCAATTTTACTATTCTTTTGCTCAAGCGCTTCATTCACCTGGCACACCTCAGTTTTCCTGTTCTGTTTTCTCAATACGAGTTAAGATTGCTCTGCCATACCGTGGATCAGGTGACGACTATCCGAGGAAGTTAGAGACTGCGGGAATTACCAGCACTCGCTAGGTAAGACGAATAGACTGCTAGTGCGTGAGCAGCACAACATTAAAAAGAAATTCTATTGTCTCGTGTAACTGACGATATATTTTGTGTCACCTGACTAGGCTAGCGGGAAGTTTTGAGACAAGATTGAAAGTAGCCGAATCGATCGAAAAGGGTGAAACTTCTTATGCACATTACCCTTAAAGGTCTTCATTCTAAAAAGATCTCAACCGGTAAGCCCATATCCCGGACAAAACGAGGATCTACAGTAACTTTTGAACACACTTTGAATATAAAAGTATGGGCACTTCTATTTCTCTAGAGCCGACCGGGCAGTGGTGAAATATATGAGGTCTCCGGATTCGGCGACTGTGAAGGAGTGAGATGAGGTTGCCTTAAGTCTGAGTGCACAAGGGGGTAAACTGCCTACTTGTTTCAAAAGTTATTACAATATTGGAGGTAATCTATCACGGAAGTTTAGAGTTGGGAAGCACTGACCCAGTGCCTTTTATTTTGTTGTTTAATCATTTTACACCGAAGTCCTAAATAAAATGAACGGACATGCTTCTTCTTTTTTGTAGAGCCGTCTCGACAATAGCAAAGGCAATACAATTAGAAGACAATAACGGGACATTCGTAGTACCAGATAGGGTCATGAGCGAAAACAGAGGTATTTCACGGTAATAGAGTAATATATACCAATGGGGAAATACACACTGACAGCATAATTTGCATAGCTTAAAACCATTATTTATTATGTTTCAAGTGTTTGAAAATATGTGATTGTAGGTAATGATGATACCAAGAATTAGTTGATCCTTCTGTTAAAATTTTGGATAGAGGTGAAGTTGAAAAAGATGCCATGTTGATCTTGTCATGTCTAAAGTTGAAGGTACGATGTTTTTAAGACCAAATATTTGTCTGTTTGTTTTTTAGAATGTTGAGAATATGGCTACAAACGTGTGAAGACATACGTGAGAATGAGAATATAGGACACAGATTAAGTGCCCTGAAGACAGCACCAACAGGACATGCAATGTGGATTTATCTATGTGCTTATCTCTTTAAATTAGATTTATATTGGTCCTAGAAACACATTTTGTAAGTGTTGGCACAGCCTTTTGCCCAAATCAACAAAGAAGGGCAGTATCAAAAACAGTGGTGGTAGAGATATTGATGAACTCCCCATTTAGGCATAGGCGGGTTTGCAGTGTCAGCTTCTCTACCATATGTGTTAAATGTATTTGTGTGAAATGGATATGTGATTTGTAGAATGATTCTTGATCATGGGGTTGATTTTATAGAAATATATTGTATATTGTGATGTTCTTGATAAATATTAAAATATGTATATTTTTGGTTAATACATGGTTATTCGCCCTTTTTTGGTTAAGGGGTGAACATGACTAGGTTTATGTGCACCAAAACACTCACTCTTAGTAGAAGAAAAGGAAGCTAGTCTGTGGGAATTTTGTAGATTTTGTGTGTAATTGTCCTCACCCACACAGCCCCTAAAAAGAGGACTCCGGAGCTCCTGATAGGTGATGACCCAATACTCCAGGCAAAAACTCCCATATGAGTATGCACTTTCTGTATGGTGCCTTCACCCTGTACCAACGTTCCTTTTAAGGTACCCCCCAATCTAGTGGCTGATGAGTAAGATCCCCTAGTCACCCACACTCAGTCTGTACCCTAAGGGACAGACACAGGCCATCATTTGAGCTTATTCCAACTTTAAGTAAGACAGAGCCTACCTCTGAAAAGCAGAAACAATATAGTATCCGTGATACCATACCTTTCGCATACCCAAAGGAAAATATGTTATGTATTCCTGAAGCAAAAACAAGTGTAGCCACTGCCACTTTAAGAGAACTGAATTCCAAGAATACAAACATCATAGAGCAAAGGAATTCCTTCGGCGCAGACTACAAATGCCCACTCAGAGATCAGGGGCGAATCCCATCTCTTTATGGCATTAATTCCACGAGCCCACTCAACATCAGAGACATGCTGCAAGCTCCCCAAACACCAGAGGCATGTCACACTTTGTCACAAAGGGAGTCCACCCCGGGCACGATCACTGCATACATTTCCCTGCAACATGAGCCTTGGGTGCTCATGCAGGGAAACAGCCCAAAATGTACGATTTCACAGAGGTTTCTGAGAGAGAAGGGGGAGCTTTAAACACCCAGGTGTAGCAGCATCCCCACCACTGATCTAAGTCACATTCAAAATGGCATCCCAACGTTTGAAGGCTTTTTCCAACCACAAAGTAGTAAAGGAAACAGGGATGACCTCATTAAATGTAACACATTGCAGCACCTCACTTACATCTGCATGTGTAGACTTTCCAGGGATCAGAACTCCTCAAGAGGAATCACAACACGATATACATTCAGCCACTCATACAGCCAGTGTGCTTGGAGTAGGAGCTGTTGGCAAGGGGTTGGAGGAGGTTGGAGAGCAAGGGTGGTATGTGGATGGGGTTAGACATGAGAGGGGGTGATAAGTCACCTGGAGGAGGTTACGTTAAATCAAGATGAAGTTGGTTGGAGTCTTCTTAAGGAGGTTGGGTTTAAGCAGAAGGAGGAGTCCTTGGGAGAAGGCGATGCAGCGACAAACACCGGTTGGAATCATCAGCTGGAGGATAGTTGGAGACCTCAGGAGGCCGTTAGAAGAGAACATTAAGCGGAAATACAAGTAGCAAGAGAGGGTATAACCAGTAAGGTCAGGAGGACATGAGAGGGCATGCTTGGCACAAAGCAGGAGGTAAGGGGCGGGACCCCAGTCCGAAGGTGTCAAGCCCATGGTGAAAAGAGAAATTAGCACATGGTGTGACATTGAGAAGAAGAGAAGTACTAAAAGGAGTATAAGTTAGGACCCAGAGCATGGGAGGTGATAGACACCATCTTAAGCTCAGCTTGGACAATCACAGCAAAGTAAACCTTGTTTCCACACTAAAGAAGACGAAGAGCCCCAGAGAGCGACTCAGAGAGGACCCGTCAAGAGGCGTGATGGAACATCTTTGTCCGCAACTGGCAAACTAATGAAAAAATGTTCAGAGAGGACCAGCAAAGAAGGTGCGGGAACACCTAAGACCCAGAACTGAGAACCATGATGAGGATATCCCTAGAATTACAGAGAAGAATGAACTAAAAACCCTTGAACCCAAAACTGCCGTCCAGTGGAAAAGTCCCTCCCACGGCTCACTGAAGAACAGGGTGGAAAACGCTTTGAACCAGAGTTAAAATGTCAGATAGATGCCCCTAAGAAAAAGACTGATCAACAGTGTCTGGTGCGCATCCCCTTTTAACCCCAGACTCTTATCAGCCAGCAGGATGACCGAGAAGGCACAAGAAGACTTGCTTATTTTAATTGGGTTTAGAATTACAGGCCCCATTTATTGTTTGGCCAACCTATATTATATTTCCCAAATAAAGAGTAGTTTGAACTGGATTCCCATCTTGGCCTGGTCATTCATCCCCAAAACCTTTGTGACAGCCTTCAGGAGTCATATCGCTGCCCTGGTTCCTTTCTACTGGTCTCCATTGGTAATTCTGTTTGCCCAAATCCTATTTTTCCCTTTGATTACTTTGAACAATATAAGGGCTGGTCAAACCCCTCATCTTTCTATCAGCAATTGAGGGCCCTCATTTGTTGAGTCCCGGACTGCATGACCTGTAAAATCTGGGAGTTGTAGATATTCTTTTTTTATCCACTAAGCATAGTTTGCTAAGAGCTATCCTAGATGCTTTGCCACCCCAAGCAAGGTTTGCGGTTATTGATTTACATCTCAGGAAGAAAGAACTTGTAGGAGCAAAATCACTAATGGTGAACAGCTATAACAGCTTTGAGAGGATAATCATGGCCGCCAACACTTTCCTCGCTCTCATGGCTGTCAGCATACCTACCCACTTTGCTACTTTCCACTCAATCTGATCTACGACCTTCATAGTGTTCTGCAGACACATAACACTCTGTGTCCCATCTATTTGTATACACAACTCTGCATGCAGCTGCTATGTTGGGGCTAATGCATTAAGATGGAAAACCAGATTGTATCCTATTGTTTCATAGCCAGACGCCTCCCCAAAATATCATCTGTATACAGCACTGGGATTGATTCCATTCCCCCACAATGATTCCCTTACCGCACATCTCTACCACTAACGACTGCATATCGAGAACGCATGCGAGTAGGGAAGCGGGCAGTCCTGTCAGGTTCCTCTCTCTAAGCTATGCATTCATTGGTTCTAACTCTGGCCTTTGGCTTTATGTAAAGCAGCTCCACCAACTGCCAACAAGACTCAGAAGATGGATTAAGCAGACCCGTGACGCCTTCTCTGCATCAAGGGCCACCACCGCCTTACCCCGGTCAAGACACTCGTTTTTAATGTCTGCCAATCTCCTAATATTCGTTGAAGTTGCCCTTCGGGTCATGACACTTCACTGATCAGGCTTCACCTGTCTTCTCATTAATGGTTGGGTCATCTTGGCCAAGAAGTTGACCACGATTTTGGCATCACGTCATAACAACCTAGAGAGACCAACCCCATACACCCAACCCATTCTTGGGATCACAATAAAACATCTGCTAAAATAGGAGGATTCATTTCTCATTTTATGCCTACTTCACACAAAAATCATTGTCAATTAATACAAGGGTGTAGTACAGACCTACACATTATACCCATGCACAATTTCAATATTGATTTATAATGTACACACATATCAATATATCTCGTTATGAATAACGAGGAGCCAATATAATTAACAACACACTTTTGCAAATTCTTTTCTTAATTCATATCAAAGTCTGGTGCCCCACTCTAAATTACACTTCCCAGATTCAAATGAGTTACAAAAAATAAACATTTTAAATCATCCATCCTCTCCATACACCCTTTGTAGTATTCATTGTGCCGAAATATGGAGTCCATTGTTTCAGAAACCTTGTTCAGAAGCATCTCTCATTAGGGTATCACGATCTCTCATCATCCGACTATATTCCACTTATCCATTTTTTGTTTGATTAACGCATGGACATAATATGTGTAGACTCAACCCGCTAGTTTTTAACCTCATCAAGCAGCCAAACGTTTCCAAATGTTATTCCTTTTTCCTGTTTGTAGTGGTAGTCAAGGGTTTATTTCCACTGTTGTCATACAAGCATACACATTTTCAAGCGGTATACAAATTGTAAAAAATATTATTCAGTTAAATACATCCAAGCTGAAAGTACATAAAATTACACATAAAAAATGTGCCATAATCCAAAAACTTATTACTTCCCATGATACAAAGCAGTTGCTGCAGTTACAACGCCCCTAGTTCCTACAGATATCATTATATGTAGGACAGAACAAATGAAGTGTATAAGGGTTTCTGACGTCATTTTGCATGCAGGGCAGAGGTCAGAGCAAGACAGGAACCTCTTTTTCTTGAGGCAAGCTATTGGCAAAATGCCAATACGTAATTTCATTAGGGGTCTGGTATTTCGGTCCAGATAAAATTAAAAGTTGAGTGAGCTTTTGATCGACATATGATTAAAAGCTCACTGGTTGAACAGTTCCTTGTGGTTAAGAAGGAATTCCACTTTTATTAATGGTATTCTTCCCTTCCCTCTGCTTTGTAGGTTTTATTGCATTGTCTCGGGTGGATAGCTCAGAGGCAATGTGCTCTCCTTGGAAGCAAGACGACACCGAGCAACACAGGTTCAATCCCGGGTCTGTGCTTAGAAACGTCTGGGTATTAAGCATGTTATAAATACCCTATCATATCATTGATCAGATTAATAAACATTCACTTTAAAGAAAGCCCAATCATCTTACTCTCGGCTAAAAGATCTTGACATCGACGTTAATTAGAGAAAATGGCTGGTATGACCTGCACTCCAGGGCATCCTTTCCCGGATACAGGTGGATCGTTATGCAGTCCTCCTCCACGCTACTTAGAAGTGGACCCTTTTCCACCAGTGCTTATTTATACCCTTTGGCTACCTTTAGAGCCATTCAGCCTTGGTATGCATTGTGCAAGTCAACTCTTATACCATCTGATCTTGAGAAACTTCCAGAATTCAAACCTCTTATTTCCTCTGCCACTTCCTGCAATGTTATATCTCCCTCCAGTTCTTGCATTTCCTCGCCCGTCAGTCTAACTAACGCCAATCTGCCATGGAATCTACCTACCTCATTCTTCTCAAATGGAACGGATAGTATTCCCTAAATATTATTTTCATATCTTTTTGATCCTACCTGAGTTCATTCGTAATCCCCTGCAGCTGTGAGTTGCCTGCCTCTCTCTTCGGTGTCCACAATGGGGCCTTTTCTGCCAGAAAATTCTCTAGCTAAAACCTTTCTCAACATTTAATTCACTTCTCTTCCAACTATCTCGTCAAATGTTGTCTTCACATCCCTGATCCCACCTGGTGGTCCCCCGCCACCCTCCTTCAGTTTACTCCCTCTCTGCTCTTATAATGCCATCCATTACAGGGCTGGCAAACCCTACTAGCCCACTCTCACTAGCGAGTAGATTTTATGAAGGGCGGGTACTATTGGCATGGTCCTGGCCTTGCTGGGGGGTATGGGGACATTTGAAACTTTCATTTGACATTTACTGAAAAGTGGCAATTAAAGTTTCACTGTGCATGGCTGGCCTTTGGGTGGCAGCATTGCAACCAATATGAAGCGTGCTTATGGGGGCTTGCACCCGTTCACAGGAAGCACAGGTAAATATTTGGACACCTGTCACCACGGGGGGAGTGCATTTTTCTTTGTTCAGGTATATAAGCTCGCCCTGCAGGTCCAGTGGGATTTTTAAGAATTTTGATGCCTGCCCAAATCTCTCCATTTCTCTGTGTAACATAGTCAGTATGCTCTCTATGATTCTAGGCATAGCCTTCTAATATGACACTTATATGCATCCCACTCCATGGCCTGGGTCACCCCCCCCCGCCCCATCCAACGAATGCTAAAGATGTTCATTATCTCTGGCCACAGACAATCCGAGTTTTGATACCTTTTATTGGACTGATTGAACATATGATGCTGCAATGGTAAAGTGCATTAGCTTTTGAAGCCCCATATCATTCTCAATCAGATGACCTTCATAGAATAAAATGAGCTGCAAAGGAATACAGTGCTGGGCACTCCTTTCACCTACCCATGGAGGGAGAGTACATATGGAATGAAGCCTCGGACACCCACCACAACTTCAGAGCAATACATGAGGGACAGACATACAACAGTGCACATTAAAAACAATTTGCAGTTCTAGCGTTGCTGGGAAATCACATTTTAAGCAGGCCGAAGTTCCTCACATAACACATTAGCGTGTAATATATTTGCAAAATGAAGTGCAAGTTATCTGCAAGGGGGGCCCAGCAGGTTTTGCTTAATAACCATTACCTGAAAGGAGCATATGTTGTTTTCATTTACCTTGCACAGAGTCTAAAGATATTTATAGGAAGGCATAAAATGACGTTGCTACAATCAACTTCAAATGCAATATTTGTCTGTTCCTCCCTGGCAGCAACACCAAAGTAGTTACATGCAGTAATGTCAATGCGCACTGAGGCTTAAGAAGGGTATGTTATATTGTTGTACGCTGTGGTAGGTCAAAAGGAGGAGACAGACCAATAGGTACAATCTTTAAAACTTTTATTTCAAAATAATAAAGAGACTGCCTAACGTTCCCTATTCTAAGGGAGTCCCCTACCTAACACAACTAAACTAGGGTGCTGGCCATAAGATGAAAGTCCAAATGAAAAGTCTGTCCTGCCTCTGAAAACAGGCTAGCTGACCCTACCACTATTATAACAAACAAAGATACCAGGAGAAGGGCTCCCTTCTCCTGGATGGCTTTTCGGCAGGTTCTCCTCAATATGAGATTATTAAACAGCCTTTTGCGATTTCTCTCAATACACTTGTCAGTTCCTTCAAAGGGGTGTTCTAAGCCCATGCGTCCCGTTTCCTTGGATTCCTTAGGCTCCTTTCTGGGCTTTCTCTTGAGATTGTCTGAGACTCTGAGTATCCATTCCAATTCAAAGTCTTTCTTCCTCCTTTATTATTCACACACAGGACTTTGGACCAATCCTCATTCTTGTGGCTGGCTTTTTCCTCACTGAAATTTACAGATAAAGTCTCGATTGGACTCTTGTCCCTTTTAGGGTTTTGCCATTCACTGGGACGAGGATAATGAGTCCCTGCACAAGTTTCACTGTACTGGTAACCTCACCTTTCATTGGGACAGGTTTGATGCGTTCCTAAATGTGCCTCACTCTTCTGGCCATCTCGCCATTCACTGGGACGACAAAGATGAGGGCTTGAATAATTCTGACACTTTAGATATTTGTAGCCCTCACTGAGACAAGGGTGCTTTCTCCAATTGTTATATTCAGTTTTCTTACACCATATGATATCTCTGTCCCTTTTTACATATGCGCCTGTTCCCTGGGTCTGCCGCTGTGTAAGGGGTCTGCGTCACTGGTTCGGCATTCTTTCTTTCGCCTTTCCGCTCTGTCAGAGCTGTTCTCTGGCTTTTCTCAGAGCACCCTTTCTGACATGATTCTGTGTATAAAGATGGTATCGGCGATGGAAGGGATCTTCACCTGTTTCCCTTCCCAGCCACCACCTTCGTGCTTGGTTTCTCCATACAGGCTCTCCTTCGTTAGACAGACCTCCTCAAGTCCATCCTTGGCCTCTTCCCTCTCCAGCACGCCAACTTAGGGGCTCTTCTCCGGCCCTTGTTGCACGTCCCGTACTGCACAATGCTGGCACTTCTCCTTGGTAGCTGTTCCTTGATGTGTGGAACAGTATCTTCCCAGGTTTCCCAGCCTCCTCCATCAGGCCAGTTTGAATCTATCGAGTCTCACTTTCTCCTACTCCTGGCCCTTCTCTTTTCATGACGCAGTGCTGGGGCTTCCCAGCTTCTCAGGAACGTCCTTCCTTTGTGTTTGGGCCATGTTTATCATAGATAAGCATTCTTTATGACCCCAGACTCCAGTGTTCTTACTCTTCACAGGGGACTACAGTGATACTTTTCCTCTGTCATTATATCACAGTAGTATATGTAAAAGGAGTCGAGAGGGTTGTGAAGTAAGAATGTTACATTGGGTTTTGAAGGATAATGGGAAGGGAGTTCATCAATGGAAATGTAGTCCTTATCCTCCAGAGGAGAGTCTCTCCCTGTGAGGTCCCACTTAGAGCCACCCCCAAGACCATTTACAACAAGAGGTTCATCGTTCCTGAAGTAAAACTGACCATACTAAAGAGCTTGACTCCCTGGCAACAGCATATAAATGATGCTCATGCAGCAGAGATACGACAAAGGTAGATGACCTCACCTTGAAATGGATTATTGAATCACTATGTTTGCTCCCACCCCCGCTCTGTCTTTTTGTATCTGTGAGTATGACAACAATGGGGCACACATGATTGATTTCGAACTAAAGATATACTCCTGTCCTGAGGAAGGCCAGGACAAAATTAATGGGGAGAAAAGGCACTAGGGATAGTGCAGAATGACCCTTACAGCCGAAGCATGTCGACAGTAAATGAGACTTTAACCAAGCTTATGTATATCTTTCCACAGGTCTAGTAATGACCTCTATAAATGGTGATGATTAGGAGATGTTGGTCTAGAACTCTGCTGTTTGTGCAGCAAGAGATGGATGATGGAATTTTGAAAGTGTGGGATTTACAATTCCTATCTCCGATAATTGAATGTAAAATTATGTTACTCCTGAAGAAAAGTGTCTAGTCACCCTGTCACTCCATTGTGCTTTATATGTTTTTATATTTCAAATTTGTTTTATAAATTGATTAAAAATGTATTGTATACATTTGGAAGAGATTTGTTTGACAGCCTATGGTGGAGATACTTGGGCTCATTTGAATTTATTGAATGATTTAATAGGTTTTATTCTAATGTCACTAGGCTAAGACATGTGGGTGAAGAGAGGGGTAATCAGCATTCCATTTGTGTTTTGCTATGTTTAATCTTCTTCTTTATAGACATCGTTCACTCTTGTGCCAAGTGCTATCGTGCGGCCCAATGTATGACAATGTATCTCCCCCTTGGTTAGGGTCCTAGACCCTACATGCTCAGCTTTCTTATGGGTGTGGGTCCCAGACTTGCTTCTCTCATGTGGCTTTCACTTTTAATAGACTTGATTCACTTTCCTGCCAAGTGCTATTCTGTAACCCAAGGAATGGCAATGTCTCTCTCCCTTGGTTAGGGGCCCAAACCCTATATGCTCGGCTTTCTTGTGGGTGCGGTCTCAGAGTCGCTTCTCTTGTGTGGCTTTCTCTTTTGATAGACTTGGTTCACTCTCCTGACAAGTGCTATCCTGTCACCCAGGGTATGACAACATCTCGCACCCTTGGTTAGGGTCCCAGACCCTGTGTTCATTACTTGCTCTGCACTTGAGGTCTCTCCACCAGCTCCTCAGGGGCCCAGCACCTTCCCAGAGACATGTGTACCTTCTTTTGTGGTCCGTGGTCGCCCTGGGTCTTCCCATGCATCTACGAGCAGCTGTGTGACTTCCCCGACTCTCCTGTTCATACTTCAGGCCGCGGCGGCTCCGCAGCAGCAAGCTTTCTTCAGTTGGCGTGGTTCTCCCTTTGAGCATCTTCCCGTGGTAAGCAAAGTCTGGAGCTTCTCTCAGTGGGGCTGGCGAGTGGTCCTCCCACTCCAGCCTGCCCCTGGACCTTCCTGCCTCTTTCTCTGCATCCTGTTCTGCCTTCTTCCCCCCTGAGCAGGGAGGATCGGATGACTTCTGTAGTCCTCCTTCCCTTTTTATATATTTAAAGTGTCGACATTGAATGGGAGACGTAGCCTGTTCCCCGGTGCACTCCTTATTCCTCTGAAGATCTTCTTCATCCCAGTGTTGTCCTAATCACTCTCCACTGGGTTAGGTGGGTTCTTCTTCGTCTCAATGTCTTCATGCACTCCATATCGGTAGTCCCTACTCTTCCTCTTCTCAGTATGTTTTATGAGGGTGGGGTCCTCTATAGAAACACATAAGTGTTGGGAACTACAGAGGTAGGTGGAGGGTAAGAGTATGAGAGTGGTTGGGGTGGAGGATGAGAATACTGCATTCTCGCATAATAGCCATCACTGGTCCCATAGGGGGTTTCACTCCCCACGAGATCCTCGGGTTAATACCACCCCCAGGGGCACTATCGTTTAGGGGCTTCACCTCCCTGGCCTCATGGAAGGGGCTCCCCCCATGGGAGCAGTGGAAATAGCCTGGGATTCATTACACTACAATGCATAGAAGCATGGAAAGTGGGACATGCAGATTGTGGAATGTGGTTGGTGTGACCTGGAGAGGGAGGTTAGGGTGATAGGATAGAGCTGCTTGGAGGGTGGAGTCTGCCGCCGGTATTTCTGAGATAAATTTCAATACCTTTGCTGAACTCACTTCTGGTGAGTCTGGTGGCACCTTGTTACAATATTCATACTCTGATGAGAACTGTCACCTGCTTCCCAAGAGACTCCCTAACCAGTCAAATGGGCTGTGGTCATTTATTGTCCATCACAAGATGTTGAACTGCCTTCTTCCCTCTAGGAGCTCTGGATTAGAGACACGTGCCAACATGCAGGAGGCCAAGGGATGCCCGGACTGAACGAGGCACACAGCCCGGGGATCACAGATAATGCTGGGCTGCTCCTGGCATATGCGTGCCAGTTTGTGGCGTCACTGAAGCCACATGGGTGTTCTAGGCCCCAGTCCCCAGGGAAGTTATCTCTTTCTCCTGCAGTCTTTCTTGTTCCTGCTCCACACCTTTCCAATTGTTATTTTCCAATGTTTTTTCTATGCATTCCAGTTCTCACCTCTGACCAATCCATTCTTGGGCAGGGGAGCCTGTCCACTTTTACTTTCCTCAGCTTACATTCTATCCAGCCCCAGGGTGGGGTTGGATGTTTTAGTCCCTAAAGGAACAGGCAACTGTTATTATTACCAAGACACCAACATATATGCATTTAAATCAAATTCCTCCACACCCTGGTGTTTGTGCCTACTTATTTTACTAACTTTCCCCCAGGGGATGAGCACTGCAGCCCTACTAGCCAATCTCTAATTGGGCCAGAGGCTTCATTAAGAATGAATATACTAACACAATGGAAACAGTGCAGCTGACCCATACATAATGGTGATCTTGGGCTCTGGCAGCTGGAGGTGGACAGCATGACATGTTCCTTTGGAATCCGGGGGTGATGATGTAACAATTCTCTTGCTGCACAGGCTCTCTGATATAGCAGGAAAGGAGGTACCCTGAGATGAGTGGACTCGTTATGCTCAGTGTGCTCGGGCTCGGATAATGCAGCACTAACCCTTTATGAGCAGGTGTTAAGAAGGACAACATGAAAATTGAGGTAAAAAAGCCATATTCTGTCTTGGTGTGCTTCCTGTAGTTTGTAACCACCTCGGCTATAGATCGAAGGCCAACAAATAGACTCTTCTAACTCTGACCGCCCCTCTTCTAAAAATGTTGTCATTTTGGGAAAGCAAACTTGCATTTATTTGGTCTTCCAAGATCTAATATGGAACACTAACACTTATGTTTTATCCATACTTGGTCTTTGATTTACAATCATATCTTGACATTCTGAAGTTAGGTTTTTCCATCTAGCCGTAGATAACCGGAAATGTTTCTTTTCTTTTGCATAGTTTCAGTGTAAGCAGGAAGAGAAGCATGGTTAGTACAGATACCTCCAATTGACACCCTGTAACAAATTCACACTCCATGCATCAAGCAGAATTCCAGTAAGGATACAACACCTCTTCCCTTCTTACAGCCGAAGAAGAAGACTGAACATAACACACCTTCCCTCTTACACAAGCAGAGGGAAAGCGAGTCATGCGTACAGAGTAACTCCCATAGCAAGACACAGCATGCAACACAGCGCCAAACCAACTGCTATGTACCCCCACAAACTCATAACCACATTTGAAAACAGTAATGCAAATAATGTTGAATACCAACATACAACACAATATCATTTCCCCAGAGGGCACAAGACTGCATCTCTCAATGAGCAAGAAAAGAGCACATTAAACCAAACCACAGCACAGCTGTCAAGTGGCCAAGACAAGCATGTCTGTGGTCTGTCAGGAGGAATACAAAATGAGTGTGGTTCTGAATGTGCTACTGCGTCTACCCTGTGTTGGAAATGTCTAGTATGTGGTGGTGGTTAGAGAAGGCACAACTGCTAATGCTACATGAGTGTCTTTTGGTTTGCACCTGTTGGCCATCATGTGTGTGTGTGTGTGTGTGCATGCATGCAGTGAGCACATAAGTGTACCTGGGCACATGTTTTCACATGCATGTCTAAATGTGTGAGAGTAATGAATGGAACATCAATGTGTTTTGGGTTCTGGAGATCTGTTAGGCTGGAACTGAGTGAACAGAGACAGAGGTGTGTCACCGGCTCTATAATAAACAGATATACCTTCTACATCATCCCTTGCCTCATCATTACATGGCAACATAGCAGACCAAGGTGAGGACATCAGTGGACAGCATCAGAGATACCCAGCGGTGCTCAACAGGCCACAGGTGCGAATGCAAGTGCACAAATTAAGTGACCACCCCTGTTCCTCACATTGCACAATCCATCTCCAGTATCCAGTGAGCGCTGGGCTTTAGTTGGGCTGGGGCTAGTTGGAGCAGAAGCCCCATATGAATGTGACTCCAAAATCTAATGCGGAAAAGCCAGCTCCAACAAAAAATAAATCACTTTGTCAAAAAAAATGAAGTTTATTGCATTCTAACGGCTGGGTGAGCAAGGGGGCCTAGTCAGTTCCTTGTAGTTGAAAACTAACCCGATTCTCTTCGAATTATAAAATGTTGCAGTTTATATACACAGTTAGACAATTTAGATAACCACACATATCTTTTTGCAAAGTCATCCCCGGACCCCCATTGGCTAACTCTAATACATGTAAATTATGCCCCTAGATCTAAAACCCCATTGGATACATTCACAAAGTGCAACCCTTTTGACATGTGATCTTCTTCCATAGTCAGTTATGCCATACTCCACATAATACATTTGTCATTCATGAATAACTTCATTCATTATTCAGACCGTGTGACAGAAACCCATTAACCCAGATGGTGATTGTGCAAGGCTTTTCATAAACACTTCAAGCAAGGGGAGCAACAGAAATAATTAAATATTCCTTTGAAGCAGCAGTAAAATTCCTTTCCTCTTATATGCTCCGACGTCCCATATTATTTCCCCTGCATTCTTTCACATAATCCTATTTGCAACTGCCACTTCAAATCATACAGCCTTCGGCATACATTCTGCTAATTTCCCTGAAAGCCCATACACCATCAGCTCTTACTGTAACCCTCCATGTAACCACACCCTTAAGGGAAAGGAAATATAAGGGGGCAAGGGACCCTCTTTTTTGTGCAGGGGGGCCTGACTATGGAGGGTGGGGGGACTATCAATATAAAGTGTAGAGTCAACGGCTAACCCTTTCATAGACGCACAGGCAGTGCACCAGGACTACAGTGACGCTAGATTAATCGTATGCTAGCACAGAGATCACGAGAGGTGGATATAGCATAAAACAAAGTTTAATTGTTGACTAGAAAAACATTTTTAAAATAGGCAGGAGCCTATGTAACAAACAGGGTAAAGAATACAAGTGGAACCAAAGAAAATATTTCTGAATAAATGACAAAATGCAATTTCATGTACTGCTGTACAAGTAGCAGTATGTAATCATTGCTCCCGCCTTTTTTAAAAATGTTTTTTCTAGTCAACAATTAAACTTTGTTTTATGCTATATCCACCTCTCGTGATCTCTGTGCTAGCATATGAATAATCTAGCATCACTGTAGTCCTGGTGCACCGCCTGTGCATCTATGAAAGGGGTAGCCGTTGACTCTACACTTTATATTGATAGACCACACTTTTAAGGTTATCAAATAACAAGCCTTT
Organism: Ambystoma mexicanum; assembly: GCF_040938575.1. Taxonomy (NCBI): domain Eukaryota; kingdom Metazoa; phylum Chordata; class Amphibia; order Caudata; family Ambystomatidae; genus Ambystoma; species Ambystoma mexicanum. The sequence goes on along the minus strand of NC_090922.1, from coordinate 439,355,119 downwards.
GTGCTCTCAGGAAAATTACACTTTGTATCTAAGAACCCAATCCGGCCAGACAAAACTTACAAATGGCTTTCCTTTCCATTCTAGCCGTCAGCCCTTTGCAATGTTATCATAACTGCCCATATGTGGTTCACTTTTAACCCCCTCCGATGACCTTGGTCATCCAGCTCTCCAAACCAGGCAAACAATCATTCCTATGAATTGAGGGACTCTGGGTCTACTAAAACTCCAAGTAGATGAAACCTGCATTCTGCAATGTCTCCATGTAGCCACAATCAACGCCCCCCTAATTCCTAATGCACTAAATGTGTCTGCAATCTAAGCCATTGTTGAATTCTCACGTTAGTTTCTCCTTCAGAGAACTCCTCTCTTGCATTCATAACATTCCCCACTACATACTTCTCAGCGCCACAAACTGTACATTTCACAATGCATTGTATCCATGCTACTGCTACTCATGTTGCTGCCTACTGTGACTCTAAAATGTATCCAACTAAAACACAAAGTAATAGTCATTTCAATTCTTCAAACTACATTGAACACATATTTAGTTGCAACATTGCAACTAACCAAGCCGCATCATGGTCTAGTACAATTTACATATTGTGAACCTCTTTCCCGTGTTGTGACCTAAAACGTCTACCCAAACACCCCGGCAGCCTCAAAAAGCTCCACGTGTAGCACTTGGCTTGAGGTAGGGACTCAGTGAAAGGATAAGTGCAGAGGAACAGATAAGCCAGCACCTGACTTCCAAAGGATTACTCTCTTCAAATTTGAATATATGACCCATTGTTTGCACTCACCTTACTGGTAGGGGCTTATCATAAATAAAATAAGCAGAAAGGCCAGTGTGCAATATGTGCTCGGGAGGGTTACAGGCTTGAATCACAGTCACTGATATGTTATATATAAAAATTGGCGCTATTTCTTATGTTCCCCAAATGGTGACCCAAAGTTTGTTTGCAGGGTGCAGTTATGTCCCTGTGCACCTTTTGTTTCCTGTGTGAGTGACCGTTGGAGTGTGTTACTTCATTGGTGACGAGGTGGTCTTTAAAGGAAAACAGATGGAACAAGCTGTGGTTGGGGGAACAGCAACATCTACAACCACTGCCCCCACCCCAAGAGGAGCCATCCACCCCCAAACATGTAAGGAGTGGGGTGCAAGGGACGTGCACCAACTGGGAAGGCCAGCTGACCATTTGGCTCTTCAAAGTAAGGAGTGAAGGGGGGCCAGTGGAGAAGGGGCAGTAGCAAAGGGAGTTGTCGAGTGCCAGCAGCAGGCAGGAGTAACCAATGGAAGCCATGCAGCAGATAAGAGTCTGCGCAATAGGGGCAGTTGCGAAGATTTTGGTTGTGCAGCACAGAGGAGGAAGCGCATTACATGCACCAGTGCACCATGGAGGAGGATGGTGCAGTGGCCCAAGTGGTGGCTGCCGAGGGAGCGAGTGGAAAAGCAGGTGGGAGTGGCATGATGCAGAAATGGCCCAGAAGCAGTGCTGAAAGGGCTGATCAAGAGGAAGCAGCGCTGAAGAATTTAAGCAGGCAGATGCCAGTGGAGGACATCAAGCAGTGGCATGGCCAGGTGGCGATGCGGTTGGTACAGCCAGGTGCTCAAATCGGAGCAGAGAGTTTCATTCCTAGCCTGAGCTCGGTTTAATGATGAAGTGTACGGCTGTCATCACGCCAGCAAAGGTAGAACGTCACTGGGGATGACACATAGATGCTAGTGTCCCGAAAATGGCATTGGCAATTTATGATCTCGCAGGGGACAGAGAAGTGAAATATGCAGTGGGGAGTGATACAGCAATTTTAAGGATCCCAGCGAGGAGCTGTTTGGCAATTTAGCTGGTGCACCAATGGGAACGGCAGAGCGTGCAAACGGTCATAGACTAGAGGTAAAGGAGATGGCAGCCAAGAAAGTAAAGCGCATCGAGGATCCCCGGTAGCATTGTCTTGGGTGCAGGAATGGAAGAGGAGAGATTATGCACTCCTGATATGTGCGGGTGTGTAATGGAGGGAAGCAGGGTTGCTGTGCTGTGTCTCGTTCTGTCGTTGGGTTGGTGTTGTTTTGTGTATGCTGACTTTGCTGATTGCCATTAAAAGTTGTTCAACAATACACTGCATGAGTCTGTGGTTATTTTTCCACGACACCTCTGTCCAGAGCGCCCCTCAATTCCCTATCCCACTATAAGCAATGAGTGGACCTCCCCCTTCATTGAGCAATGTTAGGCTGCCTGCTCCGTTGTACATGTTATGCAGTGAGGGTTGCCAGCCAGTTCTTAATGATCAACCCAGGCGGAGCAGGTGACGGTCACACGCCAACTGCAGAAGATATCCCCAGGCAGATCATGAGACGGCTGCAAGACTACCTGAATAAATGGATGACGGTTGTCAGCCAAATTTAGTAGTACTTCCCACGCGGAGTAGACAAGGACCACCAACCAACTTCAAGTGATATTACTGGGGTGAACAGCTAGAAGAGAAACTTCAACTGAAAGCAACTGCCCCAAGATGGCCGACCAGCCCCAGTTGACCTGTCATGCATGACCTCTTCTCATACAAGCACGAGGAGGCCATTGGAGCACTTTTCCATTGACTTTGTATGGTCCTTCCACACCTTCCTGGCAACTCAACTGGTAACTGACTTCTTAATGAAAGTCTTTATGCATGAATGGTTCCCCTGTGTCACTATGAGTGGAAATGGTGTCTAATTTGTGTCAAGGGCATCACCAATCAGGCTCTGGCCTGGCTGACCTCTTTCCTCTCTGATCGACCCTTGCAGGTACAACTTGGGTCCTTCCTATCTTCTATCTCCCTCTCTACCAGTGGTGTTCCCGAGGGGTCTAAACTCTTGCCCTGGCTTTTCAACCGATACCTGGCAACTCTCGCCTACTGCATTTCCATTTTCTGCTCAAATTTACGGTGCTATGCTGAAGACACCCAACTCATATGCAGGCTTACTTCTGCCACCTCCTCTCCTTCCCTCATCTCTGATTGCCTAATCGCCATTCAAAATTGGTGTGCTGCCAATGGTCTTTGTTTAAATGCCAGCAAGACTGAGATCCTTCTCATTGGTAAACCTTCACCATATTTTCCCCTCACACTCTCTCAGAATCATGTTTGACTCCAAAACTTCCTTCTCTGCACTCGTCTCTAAAAAGTAAAACTTCTTACTGCACCTCCTTAGAGGTACTCTTCCTTTCCTCTCCTTCCATCAGAAGCTCACTGTCTCCCAAGCTCTGTTCTCTCTAGGTTGGACTACTGTAACAGCCGTTTTCTAAATCTACCTGCCTCCACTCTCCACCCTCTACAACTAATCCAGAACAGGACTGCAAGACTTGTCCTTGGACTCAAGCCCTGGGATTGTATCTCTCCAGCTCTGAAATCCCTTCATTGGCTCCCAGTGAATGCACGGATTAAATTTAAAACCCTCTGCATTGTCCACAAGGCTTTCTGGGGCGTGGGTCCAAAATACCTTCAACTATCCCTCTGTAAATACCTCCCCTCTCGAGCCCTTTGCTCCTCTACTTCTAACTACCTCAGAGTCAGTCGTTTTTCTAAGAAACAAGCTGGGGGTAGATCTCTGTCTTCGGCTGGGGCTTCCCTTTTGAACAGCCTCTCTGCCAGCTTGAAACTTGAGGAGAACCATCTACAGTTCTGGAAGCACATCAAGACCTTCCTCTTTGCTTCTGCCTTTGCCCCTCTTCTCCCCTGCTGATTTGCTTTCCCTCCCAGCACTGTGCACCTGGTCATCCTCTGTCCTTCGGGCCCAGGTACTTGTTCACCCTGCTACCCTCCTGCACTGCCTCTGGGCCACACCTTGCACTTATCGGATAAACCCTATCTGACTAACCTAGCACTTTGCCACTTGCCGGCTGCACTACCACTGTTTATCGCCTTTATTTATTTCTTTATTTTACTTATTATTATTTATTCTGTTCTCTCCTCTGTTCTGCACTTTCCAATTTCTCCCCCCTTCCAGGCACTTTCCCCCTTTTCCCAGGGATGTCATTTCACCAAAATACCAGGGGTAGCGGAAGTGACATCACACGACCCTTGACCCCCCTGATGACATCACAGGAAGTGATGTCATTTGACCCCACCCCAAAGTGATATCATGGGAAGCGATGGAACACGACCTTTCACCCGTTGGCAAAACAGGAAGTGGCATCACATAGCTTTGTACACTACGAAAAATATGGTTACGATATCACTATAATGTGATGTACATTTCATACCTGAATGGATCGCATATGTATCGTTAAGATCAGTGTGTATAGGCTCATATTGGCAAATTACTGTGATTGCAAGCAGACGTCCATGACCAAATGATAATGATGTGTTAATATATAGCACTTACGCTTAAGTGCTTTACATAGAAGAAATATACACCCAATATCACCCAACCTGTGTTGGTACCCATTTATCGACCTCAGAAGGATGAAAGGCTGAGTTGAGGTGTTTGAAAACAGACTAAATCAGTGACGCACCCCCTGAAGTGTGCCTGAAATAAACCTTTAATGAGTCTAGCAATTATTGTATAGAATTCCAGAAAGACACATTTGTTGGCATTCCTATTCTTTCTTATTTAGGGTCAGTGCTGAAAGTGTTAGACTTGTGGCCCTCATGTTCTTATTGTTCTTCTTTTTTTAAGGGGCCTGAACAAGAAAGCTAGCCACTCCAGAATTAAAGAGCCACATGGTGCTGGCCACAGCCCAGGAGCTTGCATTGCAAAAAAAAAAAAAAGTTTTTAAAATTTTTTTTAGAGGTCGCAAGGGAGACCAGAGAGGTCGCACTTGCGACCTCTGGCGACCCCCAAATGACATCCCTGCCTTTTCCCTTCCCCATGCACTTGTGCGTTCTCAATTCAATGTCACTGGGCCTACTAAGATTGTTGTTTTTGTTCTCACCTGTTCCCCTCCGAGCGCGATATAAATAAAATATCATTTCATTTCAATTCAAGGGAGATACAAATGTTTCTCCATTCTTATGCACTTGAACCCCACAAGAGTCGGTAGCATAGCGGGGCACCCCTCAGCCCTCGTAGTGCAGGGGACCCTACTGCACCATGTCCTGGGGGGCCCCATCATCAAGCTTCAGAAAGAAATCATTTTTGGAGTGCATGCATTCCGACTTTAGAAAGAAACGCCTGGTTGCAGCAGGGGATGGAGGTGCTGGTGCTCCGGCTCCGCTGCACATGTCAGTAACCAGGAAGCTCTCTCTGCTTCCTGGTTCCTGTGCCTGTGGAGCTCCTGGGTGTGTGTTATATATTGTGTAATGTGTGTGTGAATGAGTGAGTGTATGATGTATGGGTAGCTGCGTAGGCTTGTGAATGAGTGAGTGTATGTGTATGGGTGTGTGTGTGAGCAACCCAATGGTGTGAGCAAATGCGTGAGTGAATGGTATGTGAATGGGTGTGCTTATGTGTTTGTGCTGGGTCGGCTGCCAAGGAGCTGATTTAGGCAGTGGGGGACTCTAGGGTGCTATAATACGGCAATTTTAATGACATGATTGAGGATGGTTTATTAAATAATAAGTGTTAAGACTAACTTTCCCTATCATTAACCGTGGTCGCTACATATCTTACGATGTGCTCATCCGTCAGTTGTGAAAGTCCAAATAATCAGGACCACTGTCTAACACTAACCTAACTGACCCTACTAGTTTGAGAACTAACTTAAATCAGGAGAATTACTTCCTTCCCCTCAGGATACTTCTAGTACCATGACTCAGTATGGGATTTTTAAGTATCATCTTGAGACTTCTTTAATTAGTCTCTATAATTATTCAATAGAACTTCTCATTAATATACATCACCCGTTCTACCAGATCCATCCTCCACTCCTACCACCCAAATCTCCCGTTTCTTCCACTTACTACACACTTCCTTCCAACCACTTCACCCATTACTTCCAACCACTTCACCCGTTCCATCCACATACATCACCCGTTTGCTCCACGCTTGACACCCGCTCCGCACTGTACACCCGCTCTGCATTTTACATTCGCTCCTCACTCCGGTTTCTACACCCACTCCACTCTACACCCGCTCCTCGCTCCGCACTCTACACCGGCTCCGCACTCTACACCCGCTCTGCATTCTACACCCGCTCCGCACGCGCACCATACTCTACAGCCACTCAACACCCTACATTGGCTCACCACCAGCGCACCCTACATCCGCTCAACACCCTACATCTGCTTAACACCATCACGCCCTACATCCGCTCAACATCCTACATCTGCTCCACTCTATTATCCACTCACACAACCTACATCTGCACCACAAGCTACATCCGCACCATGCTCTTATCTGTTCCACGCTCTCATCCGCTCCATGCCATCATTCATTTTTTGCTCACATCCGCTCTACGCACTCATCCGCTCTATGCACTCATCCGCTCTACGCACTCAACCATCCACTTCACTGCCTTGATCTACTTTACTCATTCTATTCTCTTTGTCCTTTTAGTTTACATCCTCTTGTCCATTACATTTATTTGTCCATTTCCATAATTTCAGCCACTTTATTTCTCTCGTACAACGCATTCTTTATATCTACTTGACAGGTTTGATCCTTTTTACTCGTTATATTTTGTTTGTCCTTTTTGCTATCCAATAGAGGTTAATTAGTTTTCGATTTGTCGCTTGGATCATGATGCTGCATTGCTATTTTTCATTTTTAGATCTGGTATTTGGTAAAGTCATTGAGATGCTGTTATCCAGTTTGAGTTAGTTTGAGTTCGGGTTCGGTTTTAGGGGAAGAGCCAAGTTTTCAGTAATTTGCGGAAAGACATGGGGTCTTCAGTGAGTTGGATGTGGGGTGGGAGTGCATTCCACAGCATGGGGGCCAAGGCTGAGAATGATGATCCGCCTAACCTGACTCAGTTTGTTTTAGGTATGACTAGGAGGCCGGCTGAGCTTGATCTTTGAGTACGTGGAGGGTGATAGGGTTTTAAATAATGATTGAGGAACCTTTTTGGTGTGGGTTTCCCAAGGGTTTGACCTCAGCGCCCTGTTTGTTTTAGTAATATGTTCACTAATTTTCGGGGTGGTCGCAAAAGACTGTAACAACAGAGTTCCGGTTCCTCTACTCCGTTTTGGTTGAGAAACAATAAAGTGTTTTGGGTTACTGTTTTTCTTCTGCGCCCTTATGGAAAGAAAAAATAAGTATACCAAACTTTTAAATAGATATCTTTTATTCAAACATATTGTTATGTTTGTTGAATTGTCCTCTATGATAACACGTGTTTCGGCGAAACCATCGCCTTTTTCAAATCAGAGCTAGTTAATAAATCAAAATAGATTGTGATTTTTTGAAAACATAAATTGGCAATCATGAATCAGGTTGTTGAAACATTAATGTACATGAGAAATGAAAACATTTTTGTTATATTCATGCAATAATTAAATGGTTCAAAACAATATAAAAACATTGGCCATTGGGGAGGGGTGAAAGGACGGATTGGTAAGGGATAAAAAATAAAACAACAAAGAGAGAGAAAGAAATTTGCAAAAAATAAAGATTAATGAAAAAGTTTTGAAGTACATTGTATTTGAAGGTAATTCAAATATTCATTTAAATTACATTGAAATTTGGTTTCATCAAATTTCTTACCTAATGTTTTAATTTGGATATTCATAATACTTGAAACGTTCATTACTGTGGACTCGAATAAGTCATGGGTTAAATCCCTGTAAATTCACACAAAAGGTAATGTTAAGCTTTACAGGTTGATTACCCTTTTAATACTTAGATCCTTCCGCTTGTTTTTTACATTGCGTCAATGTTCCTGTACACACTTCTGGTACATTAAGGTGCTCATTTTTAATATTCGTCTACGGACTGTATGTCCTCAAAAAATGGCCTCGGCTTAATTTAAATGTTTGTGTTGGTTTTACCATTCTAACATTCTGTTGTCACTTAAAATTGCAAATGTCAAATGGGGTAATCTTTAAGCCTCAACGCTGTACTGACGTCCTGATAATTTCTCAAAAAAAACCTTTTTTCCCATCTGCATGTGGGCTCACATTTTTGTGCTAGTTCCTAATGCAGCCCCCTAAGGGGACCCGCCTGTACGCTTACCTTCAGACGCGAATACTGTTTCAAATGGTCCTTGCGGTTCTTTGTCGTCTTCCTATTTACTTTCAGCATGATGTTAACTAGTCCTATCATTGTGTTTACTATGCTCTCCATGTTGGTTTCCTTGCCTTACGTACGGGAGGCTAAGGACCACTTAACAACATTCTTTTTACATATTAGCATGAAAAAATGACTTTTATATGTACGTATATGTACGTTAATTCGTATCTCACAATGTTTCAAATATACGTACATATAAAAGTCATATAAAAGTAAAAGAGCTAGTTTGTTGGTTAGGGCATTTGTTCTTTCAAGAGCTGTGGAGTAAAAGTGGAGAGAGAGTGAGTCGCACAGCGATTGTGAGGGGGTCGGGACGGTGGTGGTGCATGATGGTTTGGTGAATTCGGTGATGATTTTGTGAAGTTCTTTGCTGGGGTTTTTACAGTTTAGGATTCGGGAGTTGTAATGGGCTTTTTTTGCTTTATGGATTTCAGCCTTGTACTGATGAAGGTGCCGGGCCAAGGTGGATCTGCTCAGGGGGGTTTTGTCTTTCCGCCATTTGCGTTCTAAGTATTTATATAGTTGTTTACTGGTCTTCAATTCAGGTGTGAACCATCTAGGGAAAAGGCCACGGCGGGCTGATGGTTTGCAAGAGAGTGTGAGCCGCATTAGTGAGCCATGAGTCAAAGGCGTTGGGGTTAGTTGATTATTGAGTTGGCAGGTAGGCGGAGGAGACTGGAGGAGTGCCTCGGCTAGGTCAGGAAGGATTATTAGTTTTTTCCAGCATTTGCGTAGATTTGGAGGTTCAGGTTCGGGTACCGGAAGCGGGTCGGGTGAGCGAATGGCGAAAGAAACAATGAAGTGATCGGACCAGATGATAGGGGTGGGGGGGATTTAGATGTATCCAGTTGTGGGAGCTGAAGATGGCATCAAGAGTGTGTCCTTTATAGTGAGTCGGGCTGTTTATGTGGGATTGGAGGTTAATCGCGTCTAGGCCGTCAACCAGAGAGTGTGTCATGGGGTTGGTGGGAATGTCGAGCCATATGTTGAAATCTCCTAGAAGGGTGAGGTTGGGATGGTTTAGTTTAAGGGTGGCAATAGCGTTGCAGAGGTTGTTTGAGAATTGTCTATCGTAGCCAGGGGGTCTGTAGATTATTAGGAAGCTTTGTGAGAACGAAGTGGAAAGGGATAGTTTAACGAGGATTGATTCGCAGGAAGGAATGGAAGGTTGGTTGTCGATGATTGAGGCGTGGAAGTGAGACTTGAATGCAAATGCTATTCCTCCTCCTCTAGAGGAACGGTTCAGTGGGATGAGGGAGTAGTCGGGGGGAAGGCTTCAATGGCGATAGGGGTGAAGTCGTCAGAGAACCAGGTTTCGGTGATGAAGACCAGGTCTGGTTTGTCAGAGGCGAGGACGTCAAAGATGCTGTGTCTGTTTTTTGCTACGGATCAGGCATTAAATAGGATGCAATTCACTTCGGTAGATGAGGTTGGTGTTGGAGCAGCAGCGATGGGGGGTGGAGGGAGAGGGTGGAAACTGGAGAGCATGAGGGGTGGGTTGGTTGATGGTCGATGGGAAGTGTGGGCGAGCAGAAAAGTTGGCAGGTTTTTCCACAAAGCTGAGGGCAGAAAAGTGCACAAGAGGCAGGAGTGTAAGAAATCCTGCATTCAAGAAAGGATATACAATAACTACAGACAGGCAACAAAGCCAGTGAACAGAAAGAGGCAGGGAGTACAAGTTAGACATACTCGTTAGGTTCCCAATTGTAGTGTACGCAGAATGGGGGAAGAGTTTCCCGCAGGGTCAGGGGAAACTCTAGCCTTCTAAGCGTGTTGCTATTACAAGGTCCCACTCTGAATGCACACGGAAAGGAGCCGCAGGAGTGGTTTTCTTTGTCTGGACCCTAAGGCATGAACAAGGAAACGGTCCTCACACGACTGAAGTCTGTATGGTTACAGCAAGAACTGACAGTGATTGCCCCTTGAAACTGGAACTAACACACTGTTAACAATATGTCAGAAGGTACAATACTGAAACATTACAAAGGAAAGGGACAGAGATTGCCTGCTGAGAAACCCAGAAGCCAAACGCTGAACAAATGAATTACACAAGCACACGTTAGGACAAGAACAGTAACAGAAATATCTAGGGTAAGAATAGGAAGTCAAAGGGAGCAAGGTTCAGGACAAAGAACAGGAAGGTTGAAAAGCAAGAAGACACAAATCCAAGTGCAAAGGCACAGGAGATTCGAACTGCAGACTTGAAACTAAGGACGGGAATCAAGGAACAGCGGACTGAGCTATAGACCAGGAACAAGAAAACACAGGACTGAAAATCTGGACTAGGATAAGACTGAACTGCAGACTGGTAACAAGGAACAGTAAGTATGGACTGGAATAACAAAGGCAGGACTGCAGACAAATGACAAGGAAACTCCGGACTGGATGCTAGGAAAGCTAAAGCCAGGTAACACAGACTATGGGCACAGAACAAGGAACTGCAGGCAGGGAACAAGATAATTGGTGGTAGAGAGCAAGGGGCTGCAGACAGGAAATAGAGGAGTGCAAGCAGGGAAGCAGGGCACAAAGCACAGACGTGCAGGGCAGAAGGTAGGGGAGTACAGGCAGAGTACCATGGCAGGAAGGCAGGGAAGTAGGACACTGGGACAGGAGCAGGTTTTGGAAGCTACATGACGCAGCAGACATCCAAGGATCAAAGCACAAGGTGCTGGGAGCGAACTCAATGCAAGAGCCCTGTGCTTCTGCAGGCAGCTGCTTAAATATTGCCCTACCCCGTGCTGAAGCAGGCTCATTAGCAGCACCTGGAGCACCAACCCTGAAGGTTATCTTCTTCCTCCCTCTCTGGCATGGGAAAGTGAAAGCAGCACTGATCTCTTAGGCTTCTGGTGACTGTAGTTCTAAGACTGTTGCACAGGAATAGCCTGGGAATGAGAACTGCCACAAGGTGCATTTTGGGATATGTTTTTTGTGAAATTAAGTAATGAAGTACCAAAGTCTTGCAAACGGAAGGTAGAGACAACATTATGAATAGGTATTGTCTGGGAGGATTATGGTGATGAATGAATTGGTGCTCCAGTGGCACAGTCGTAACACTTTGTCTTGGTTCCGTTCTTTTTACTTACTTATCTCTTCTCCCTAGAAATTACAATCACTGGTTCTCTCACTTGATTCAAGTTCTTAATAACTTGTTCTTTTATATTGTCCACCTTTATGTCACTGGTTGTAAGTTTAACTTTATTTCAATGTTAGTACGGAAACAAGGAGGCTGTGTGATATTATGATCCTCCCTTCCAGACACCCGCGACTCCTGTACTCCCTGTTACCTTCTTCTCTAGTGGACTATGTCTTCTGGAGTCGGGTTCCGCAAAATCTTTCATATTTGGCTTTGGTCGCTGTTGCCTTTCACTCATCTGCCTCCGCTTTCACATGGCGTCTCCTCTCCCTCTGATACGTGAATGAAAAACCGGGCACTCTGCTGCTGCCCATATGCGATGGTATCGGCAAAGTGCTCAGGATCCCTAATCTACCACGGGTCCTCGACTGTGGTCTCCCCACCACATGTTCTTGCCGTTTTGCCCATCTGGATTCTCAGCTTGCTGCGACTTTACAGCTCTGGTATTCTGCTTTCCGCTGGTAAGCGAGTTTGAAACTCAGGGGCTTTCAAATTCCTGCCTCCTGCAGGTGTTGTGCGGCTCGGGACTGCCCCGTGCTGACATCTGCGTCTGTCTCGCTCTCCTCTCTCAGTGTTTTGTTGAAGCGACATTAATGAACATACTTGTCTCAGTAGATTGGTTATTTGGTTTTGAAAGGACATATTCCTTTTCAGTAACACAATGACATCCCTGCACAGTTTCTTGGTGCCAGTTGTGCTGGGAAAGGATTTAAGATAATTGAGAGTATCCCAGGTATGCCATCAAATGTACTGGTTCAGGGAGTTACTTACGGGAATGGATGTCCTTGTCCCCAAAGGGGGAGTCTTTCCCAGTGAGGTCCCACTTGCCTCACCCCTACGGAGGGTATTATGGAGCAAGCGTACCTCCCTATCCTCACAGTGCCGGCTTCCCCTTGGGGAGAAGTGACAAATTCCCTTGAGTCATCACATACCCTTCTCCTTATCTCTCTGACATCCCCTTCTTGTTGTGCCCAGTAATTCTTTGTTCTTGATGCTTGAGTAGGTAATATGTCTCTTTCTGGATCTGAAGGTTGGGCTTCTCCCTAGTTCCATATGGGTGTGTATGATAGTTTGATGGAAGACTCCCAAGTTTGTAGCAGGGTGTAGGGAACAATCAAATTTTAAATTTTGGCGGTATTAATAATTCGCTAACATTTGGAAAGTATGTGCCTATTATGACTTCTTCAGAAAGACCGGGCACAACCAGTGTTTTCGTAGTCATTGGTTGATTTCTAACCTCCAAGGCTAGGGGTAACTTTGGATAGGTTTCCACATCTCCATGGACATACGTTATTTTGACTGGTTGACCCATTTTTAGATCTTCATGATATAGGAGGACTGCTCTGATGTCTGTCTGTCTACTCACTGAGTCTATAAGTGTGTTATCCCATATTCCATTTTGTATGACCTTCCCATGGGTTATAAAGGCTTGGGTCCCACAATAATATGTTTCTGAACTGTCTGCCTCTATCCCTGCGTCTTCTATTTCTTCTTCCTCTAGCTCTACTGATAGTCATCCTACTTCCATGGGTTCTTCTGATTAGTTTTTGGGACAAAACCTGGCGATGTGTCCCATATCTCCACATGAGAAACATATTGGGTTTATGGTCAAAGGGGCTTTCACTTTGCCAATTTCCTCTCTGGTGAGTAGGGGGGCTGTATTCATGGGATTGGAGTGATTCTTTTTCGGATCCCCTCCTTCTTGATATGTTCCCGGGGTGAAAACATTTCAGTTCTTATCCATTTTTCTGGTTGGATAAACGTAGGTTGGGGTTTCATTTCTTTTTTCCCTTCTTCAGGTTTCCCCATATACCTTAAATAGCCATTTCCCATGATGGTTCAGGCTGTTGTAAAATGCCTCCTTATAAAGCCGGGGGGGGACATTAATACATTGTTCTAAGGCTAAGGCTTCGAGAACCTCGGCCGGTGTTTTCTTTCCTAGCCATTGCATAAGGATATTTTGAACATGCCCCGCTAACTCTAATGGAGTTTTGTTATACAAAAGATTGATTTCCCTAAACTTGAATCTATAAAACTCTCAGACTGTCCCACCCACTGTATTAAGGCTCTTTTTATTTTTGGAAACTGGGTAGTACCTAAAGGATTAATACTCTGGTAGGAGACTTGTAGGTCCCCTTTTAATAGAGGGGCTAAATAATATGTTTTTACTCCCTCATCCCCAATTTACAAATAACGCTCTCAAATCGTCACCTTCCTGGTATGGCTGTATAAACCCATGTGGTACTATGGGGTGTTGTGGGATGGTTTTTATTTGTTCTAACCCTTCCTGGAGATGATGATCTGCCTGTATCTGGTGTGTTACTAGGCGTTCCAGCAGAGTCTCTAGGGTACTCATGGTGAGGTTGTGAACAAGGTCCACCTCAGGAGTTTCAGAGTGTTTGCTTTCAGCTTCCTCCCAATCTCTGGGACTCTCACTAAGTTCTACACTACTTTCGACTCACTCTTCCTGATCGGAGCCATCTGGTAATTTTGTGGAAAGGAGAATAGGTATTTCACCCTTATCTAAAATGGAGTAATTCTTCTCTGTAAGGTAGGTTTTACACCTAATTATCTAATGGGTGAGAGTTGATCAATAGGTCTGGCCATATACTTCTTTGTGGGTGTGGGTTGGCTCTATGTCGGGCCCTTAATATTCCATTTGTTATGGGTCAGATGAAAGACATAGGCTACTACGTGGCATGGTTCAGGATGTTTTATTAAATAATAAGTGTAAGATCTAACTTTCCCTATCACTATGGGTGGTCCCTACCTATCTTACTAACTAATGTGCTCATCTGTCACTCTTGAGAGTCCAAATAATAAGGTTCATTGTCCAAAAGTAACCTAACTGACCCTACCACTATGAGGCCAGACCTAAATCTGGAGATTTACTCCCTTCCACTCAGGATACATCTAGTATCGGCCCAAGACTCAATTTGGAATTTTTAAGTATCCCCTTGTGACTTCTTTAATTACTCTCTGTAATTATTCAATAGAATTTCTGAATAGTCTTCTCTTTTTAAATCTTTTCTTTCTTGCTTTCTTAATGCATATCCCCTCTTGTGTTGATTTCTCAATACATTCAATGATTCCCTTGTGGTGTGGGGTGACTATACTTCTTGGATTATTATCAGCCCTCCTCCTGGGTATTATTCTTAATTGCTTCTCAGGTTTCTTGTTCAAGCTTTCAGTGGTGTGCTCACTCTTGTTGTCCCAATTTAGATTCACTTTACATACTTTTCCCTTCTCTCAGGTAATTACAATCACTGTGTCTCTGACTTGATTCAAGTTCTTAATAAGTTGTTCTTTTATTTTATTCGACTTTGTCTCACTTCGTTGTAATGTTAACTTTTGTTCAATGTTAGTACTGAGATGAGGAGGTTGTGGGACATAATGATTCTCCATTCAAGACCCCCCACAAACTCCCATACTCCCCGGTACCTTCTTCTCTGGTGGAGCAAGTTCTCCGGAGTCAGGTTCCTCTGGATTCTTCTTATTTAGCTCTGGTTGCCACTACCTTTGCCTTGTCTGCATCTGCTTTCTCATGGCATCTCCTCACTGGTCTCTCGTCCTTCCTCGGCTCTCTGGAATGCGAATGTGATACAGGGCACCCTGCTACTGCTCATACGCGATTGTATCATCGAAGTTCTCTGCACCCCTGGTCCACCACGGGTCCTCGTCCATTGTCTCGCCTGTTCTTGCCGTTTTGTGCATCTGGCTTCTCGGGTTGCTGCGACTTCGCAGTTCTGGTGTTCTGTTTCAAGCCGGTAAGCGAGTTTGAAACTCACAGGATTTTAGACACCGGCCTCCTGCAGATCTTGTGCATCGCAGGATCTCCCCGTGATGGCGTCTGCTTCTCTCTCTCTCCTCTCTTTGTGTTTTGTCGAAGCAATGTTAACGAACATACTTGTCTCAGTAGATTGGTTATTTGGTTTTAAAGGACACATTCCTATTCAGTAACATAATGACATCCCTGTATAGTGACTTTGCCCCATTTAGATATTTGAGAGTATCCCAAGTATGCCATCATGTGCACAGGTTCAGGGAGTACCTTTAAGGAACAGTCCTTGTCCCCAACTGGGCAGTATCTCCTAGTGAGATCCCACTTGCCTCTACTCCTAGGAAGAGTATTGTGTAGCAGGATCACCTCCCTATCCTCACAGCGAGACTCCCCTTTGGGGAGAAGTGACGAATTTCCTTGATTCATCACACTATACCTCCATGATAAGGCAAGCATGATGTGTGCTATTATGAAGCTGGACTAACATTTTGGTGCAGGCAGTTTAGCCATTTCTTGTTGTGGCATAACATTTTTTACTGGCCATTTGTAATAACACAACCATGATAAGTGTCATTATGTGGCTATAGTCTGAATGAATGAATGAATGAATGAATGAATGAATGAATGAATGAATGAGGCTGGCATTCAAGTTGATACATATGTTAAAAAGAATCAGGGACAGTGAGGAGCCCCGCAGGACATGGGAGGAAAGCAGGAGGGGTTCTGAGGTGACTGGCTGTCACAAGCCTGCTAAGCAGGATGTCAGGGTCAATGATGCGAAAGGCTGCAGACATGTCCCAAAGGACTTGGACCGTGCCGCTACCTGAATTAACAGAGCTGTACCAGGTCATGGTACACCAAGAGCAGCACTGAATCGACCCCTCTGGCTGATCAAATGTCCACTTGATGAGGATCAAGAAAATCAAAAGACTCTATGATGCCCCAAATGTTGGCACTGACTGACTTCTTGGTGACCTTAGCTACCAGCAGGGGCAAGGAAATTGGACAAAAATGGTCAGGGTTAGTGGGCTCTAGGAATGGCTTCGTCAGAGGAGAAATCAACTTTCACTGCTTGAGGGCATCAGGGACATGGCCAGAGTGGAAAGAGGAATCTAGAATGCCACGTTTTCTAACCATACCCCAGTTGCCAGCACCTTACCCTCACCCCAGATGCAGTTCAAAATATCTATGCCTGGGGGTGTGGCAGGTCTTGTAGTAGAAAATAGTGCTTACACTGCGGCAGGGCATCAGAGAGAGTGGCTCTGGATCTCTGGCCTTCAGCAAGAAAGCCTTCTGCCTTGGTCACCTATCAGGTTTACTACTGGTCAGCCATATTGTCGTATAACTTCTCTTTGTGTGAATTCTTTATTTTAGAATGTGCTTAAACAGTTTCATTAGACCACAAAACAAGAATTGTAATGTCTCTAGAATGCGTAAGACCTATGAACTCCTAAAAGTATATATTTTATTATGCTATTCTGCTAGAGCATGGCAGAATTAAGGAGTTATGATTAACATGAATTGTATATGGAGTGTCAGAAAATAACATTTTTTAGTGCCTTTTCAACTCTTCCATGATAACATCTGAAAGCAAGCGTCCCCCGTAGGCAGTAACCTCCCCACAAAGAGAGGCAATAAAGGACACACCCCAGGAGGGAATGAGACCAGGACCAAGTGTGGGTGATGTAAAAAGGGTTTTTATATAATCAATATAGGGCATGCAAAGGACTCTGCAAGCTCCGAGAGAGCTCTGTCTGACAATAGCAAAGACAGTCATATTTATTACAAACGACGTCATAACTCCTGCAAGCTATAGGAGGCACAAAAGTCTTGGGGATTGGGTGGCGTGGACTAAGCTATAGGTGGTGCATCGATGAGCTGCTCCAGGATTGGCGGACATCTGAGTGGTGCCAATGTGGGGTGGAATGGTCAGCTGGGCTCGTCAGGGTGGAGCTGCCAGACCGGACGCTGTCTGTGTCGATGATTGGTGGCTGCACTAACACTTTGCCTTTGTGGCCGCACACACACACACAAAGGCCCTCATTACAACTGAGGTGCTAAGTGCACCAACTTTACCACCATGGTGTAAACTACGTTTACACCATGGTGGATGGCGGATTTACCGCCCCATTACAAGGTGAGTGGGGCGGTAAATCCCCATTTCCCATTTTCCCTTCCCCATTCCCATTTTTGCCCCATAGGGCATAATGGGAGTGGGGAAGGCGCTAATTACGGCACCGTAAATTATGGTGCCGTAATTAGCACCAAGGTGCCTTAGCACCATGGAACTTAACGCCTGCAAAAAGCAGGCGTTAAGGTGGGAATCAGGCGTTAAGGGTTAACGGTGGCGTTAACCCTTAACGCCTGAGTTGTAATGAGGGCCAAACACTCATCACTTTATATGACTCCAGTTGTCCTGCAAATCCTACAATAGGTTAATCTATGATCACATGAGAGACAGGAGAAGCGACATGCAATGTGAAACCTCACCAATACATCAGTGTACAGTTGCTTTTGACCTATCAACCAAATGCCATAAGTCCAGGTGTCTCGTCAGAGGGCACGGGGTGAGCTGCCTTGTCATTCTATTCTGTTAGATGTGGTGAGAGATGGCTTTACAACATATTAGTACAGGGGTGGATAGCTGTCTCTATGACCCATTAACTCGGGTTGAACTGGAGTACTAGTGGATTAGTAAGGGCACATCTCTGGCCCCACAAGGCGGTGGGATTTAGGACCAGGTTGTACATAATTCACTTGGCCCAACTATGGCGGCCTCTGACATGGGGGAGGTAAATACTTGAAGCGAGTCCAGCAGGAATGTGGGGAGGTGAGACTGTGCTGTTCGAACACCAGCAAGCCCTGGTGGGCCTTGACGGGAGGAGTGGGAGATGGCCTTGTAGCTCTAAGCGATTCTCTGTTCCTGGACTACACAATATACCATAAGGGGAGACAGTTACTACAGTTAGTAGCATTAGGATGATTACATGTTTCTATCGTTTACAAATTTGTTTACTGCTTCATATGTAACAATGGGGGTCAGACAGCGACACATGTATTACATAACCTTAGTTGAACACATAGGGCCTCATTACAACCCTGGCGTTAAGGGGTTAACGGCGCCGTAAAAGGCTGCAGCGCCGTTAAACCCTTAACGCCAGATTCACACTTTAACGCCTGCTTTTTGCAGGCGTTAAAGTCCAAGGCGCTAAGCGACCTTGGTGCTAATTACGGCACCGTAATTTACGGTGCCGTAATTAGCGCCTTCCCCATTCCCATTGTGCCCTATGGGCCAAAAATGGGAATGGGGAAGGGGCCATGGCGAATGGGGAATTACCGCCCCGCCAACCTTGTAATGGGGCGGTAATTCCGCCATCCACCATGGCGGAATCCGGCATGGACCATGGTGCTAATAGCACCATGGTCCAACGCCAGGGTCGTAATGAGGCCCATATTGATAATTCATAGGACATACAAATGAATAACAACGTGAGGTAGCGTCAGGTTGGATTGTATACGCAGGATCAGAGAAGCAATATGTTTGTTTACATTCTTGTTCATAGCAAAAACCGGCTCAATGCCCTTGGCAGTGGTTACACTTTTTAAACCGTGCTTCACTATATTACACACAAGTATTCTCTGTAACGCTTTTCGCTTTATCCTTTGTACATTAGCAGCAATCATTAGTTAGCATAAGGCAGAATCTATCAAGCCCTCCCACTAAGCCTTCAGGGCACACAGTATTTTGCAGTGGGCAAGGGTTCATGGAGGAAGGTTATCGACACCATGGCCCTCATTACAACCTTGGCGGAGGACCATGGTGCTATTAGCACCATGGTCCATGCCGCTAAGGTTACGATTCCGCCATGGTGGATGGCAGAATTACCGCCCCATTACAAGGTGAGTGGGGCGGTAATTCCCCATTTACCAATGGCCCCTTCCCCATTCCCATTTTTGCCCCATAGGGCATAATGGGAATGGGGAAGGCGATAATTACGGCACCGGAAATTACGGTTGCCGTAATTATCGCCAAGGTCCCTTAGCGGGTTGGTTTTTAACACCTGCGAAAAGCAGGCGTTAAAGTCACCATCCCGCTAAGGGACCTTGTAATCAGGCGGTAAGTTTTTAACGGCGCCAACGCTCTTTACGGCGCCGTTAAACACTTACCGCCTGGGTTGTAATGAGGGCCCATATATTTTAAATGTTGGGGGTTAGATGCAGGGTCAAGACTTGTTTGATCAGGATGGTTCTTGTTATTTTCCAGACTCAAGCTGCAAGTCAGGTCACTTCTAGGACAGTGATGTACTGCGGAAGGTAAATTATACAGTTTGTTCTAATACTTGTTCGTGTCTGGCTGCTCGTGAGAATGGGCCTTCAGCGGATCTGCCATGGGGTGGAGGCACGGGGGAAGTGCATGGCTCCCTGTGCGCGGTGAGCGGAGGCACAGCTACAGCTTTCGCATGCAGGTTATTTTGCTTGGGGTTTGGCCTGTACATCTAAGATGGAGTCTTGGCGTTTTCAAAATGGTGTCTATGGTATCTTACAGTACAGGTTTTGTGGCCTTATGTGTCGATCAGCAGCCATCCAGCCTCCCGAGCTCAGGTGCCTGGGGGGCCGCTGATGAGCCACGAGCCTCACGTATGTGGGGAATGTTGGTGAGGGGGTCCTAAAGACCTGTCTTCCCATACATTTTCCCCCTTTTGTTACTTAAGTAACGAATACTGTAACTCGCCCAACCTCTGGCGTTCTTTCCCATTAGCAACTGCTTCATCCCAAGCCGGCGTACCCTTTATTTGCATCCAGGCTCTACATACCCCTCGGAGACTCTCCCCCCTCCTAGCATTTTCGTCAGGTGTGCAGGTCATATATATACATCCCCCATCTCCTTCCAGGTCCACCCATACTTCTGTGTACCATTCCCGTTCTCGGGGCTCCTTTTTTGTGGTAAGATATAACCTGTCCACTATGTCCCCATCATAGTATAATGGCACCAATCTATATTTGGGCTCAGGGTCCTCACCTGTTTGTACTTGTACTTCTTGCATGATCTGTGCTGCTCCTCTAGGGTTGCCTATTGTCACCATCATCATTGCACCATTCGGCACTGCATTTGCGCAGCATCGAAGACCCAACTGGCACACGCAAAAAATCAGGAGTAAAAATACCACGATGGGCATCAGCATTTTTACTGTCAGCCCCAGCCAAGAAGGGATCCAAGAAAAAATGTTGTTGAACGAAGTGCTGGCATCCGCTCCACCTTCGTTCCTCATTCTTTCACCCAGGTGTTGCACCGCTGCAATAACATGTGATAACGTTCCATTGTCCGCATCTTCAGAAGGTACAAATGTGCAGCACGCGCTCCCGATTTTTCGGCAAACACCTCCATCCATCGCCATTAACAGGTCTAAGACATACCTGTTCTGCATAGTCATTAACCGTAGGCTCTTACCTCTACCTTGATCACATTGAACCCTTCTTCAGTGTCGTTGGCCAACTGGATCAGCTCTCAGCACGTGATCTGGAGCCATTTTCCATTGGCTCGTGCCTGGATACTCAGGATAAGGGAGGCAAAAAACGTCTCAGCGGAATTAAACAACCGGTACTTGTCAGGATTCTATGCCAGCAGGTCTGAGGAGGCTTTGGATATGTAGTTGGATGATCTCTGCCGCCTTGATATCACTTCCTCCGCATTACCTGAGGACAGGGCATACAATGGCGGTTCTCCTGTTGGTTGCATATTTTGTTCACGTTGGGCAGCTGACGCTCCTTTTCCTCCATCAATGTGGCTCTCCGGGATCACCATCCAGTAAGTGTCCCGGAGTGCTGCTGTCCCTTTTTTCATGTCTGGGATGATAAGTGTCCGATTGCAGTTCTTGTTTACACCCATGATGTTTTTCCCCTCGCCATGGAAGCACAGTTCATATGAAATTTATTTTTTCAATTGAAATGGTTTTTCTATGGCGGTCACCCAGGTCAGCTTTGTGATGTGTTCCTTCCATACTGGTGTACAGGTTTTCTCGATCCATTGTAGTTTTTCTCCCGGCAGTCCTCGTAGAGCTTCAGCTTTACATGATATTACTTCATCTTTCCACTTATTGTCCAAAAACAATGTCCCTTCGATCACGAGAAACGGTTCATTTAAACATATCACTCCTTTAGCTCTTGAATAGCAGGTTTTTTTGTTTTGCAGCATTTCAAAAGAGACATCGTGTGCCTGGAAGGTGTTCTTAATTCTGCACAGAGTGAGATGAAGGAGACACTGGGCATCTGCAAGAGGCAATTCTTTCGGCAGCAAGACCTTAGGTGTGCCTGAGGCGTGGGGAATCAGGGAACAGACATAACAACTCTCGTTGGTTGTCTGTTTTGCAGTAGAGCTCATGTCTGCATGCCATTTATTTGACTGATGTGGATGTCTAGGGTCTTCTCTGGTGTCTAAACCCAGGCCAGAATATTCATCATATTTCTTCCTTCCCGCTTCCCTCCTTCTTCTACTGCTTTTAAGGTAGTTTTCTGCTTCTCTTGCTGCTTGTGACCTCGCTCCCTCTTTTCCTGTGCCCCTCTTTTCCCATTCATCATATAAGGTCAAAAACCTCTCTGCCATCTCTGCATTCTCTTCTTTCCTACTCGCGGGGGGCCAGTTTCTGTGGGTGGGCTAACTTCTGGTGCGGGCATTGTGGCAATAGTGTCATATAACCATCATATAACAGAAGGATTACGATAATTTAAACCATAGACATTGTATTCTGAGACATTTGAGGGGGAGCTGGACTTGTGGTTGGCCTGTGGTTGCTATAATTTGGGGGCTGTGCATGAGTAGGGTCTGTATCATACCCCCATATAAGCTGAAATCCATCCCATATCAAGTAGGCCCCCTCCTTAACCATTTTGGTTCCATTCCCCAAATTGGTTCCATTCCTTCCCCCCTCATTCATCTCGATAGAGATGAATGCAACAAACCAGTAGATGACAAGACCAAAAATCATGGTAAAAAATAGAACAGCACACACAAACAATCCACATTCATATGAGTATTTGCGTAACTCAAAGACCTCATTTACATTTCTAACTGCTCTAATACTATTCGTTGCGGGCTGCCCGTTCGTTGCCATGGTTATTCCTATATGTTAAAACATAAAAGTGCATTAAGCATACTCAAACAGTTATGTTTATCATTTTTATCATAGAACGAAGAGAGAGGAAGAGAGAGAGAGAGAGAGGGAGAGAGAGACAGAGACAGAGAGAGAAAGAGAGAGTTTTTAACATTTGCAATTCAATATTATTTACACTTTTGGTCTCTCAGAGAATAATTTATTTCAATGCATTTTCTTTTTATCATGCATTATCCTGTACTCATGTAGGACCTAGATGTTCTTGGTTCTCTCTTTCTATTGTGACACTTCTACTGTGTCTTGTACTTCTTCCTCCTGTTCGTCTATAACACTGTCATAGGCTTTTCGTACGTCTGTTAAATGTATCCAATATCTCAGGCCCTTTACTTTTACCGCTGTCGGTGTGCAATACACTACCTCATAGGGGCCATGAAATCTTGGAGCATTCCACCTACGCACGAAGCTCCTAACGTAGACCATCTCTCCTGGCATTAACTGTCCTTGCAGGTTTTCTTCTATACATTTTACTTCCTCACTAAATGGTGGTGCAAGTTGTCTTGAAATCATGCGGGCTGCTCTGGTGAGTTTTGTCAGATAGTCGTTTAATTCTTCCCCTAATATAGTGGCGCTTTTGTGGGCGTCTGAATGTCTGTGGAGTGAGGAGTGAGCTGTGTGCATGCGCCTTCCTGTCACGATTTCGTGCGGTGACAGATGGTGGTCCTTGCTGGGTTGATTTCTCAGCTCGAACAAGACCAAACAATGCACCCAATTTCTTTTAAGGGAGAAGCACAATTTTGATAGCCTCCCCTTCAGGAGGCCATTGATCTTCTCAACTATGCCATTGCTTTGCGGATGATAAATTGAGCACAGTTTATGTTTAATTCCTAGCAGAGCTGTAACTTCCTTGAAGAGGTCGTTGACAAAATGCGTGCCATTGTCTGAGCGAATCACATAGCAAATTCCCCAGTGTGGGAATACTTCCCTCACTAAGAATTTTGCAGCGCAGTTGGCATCTGGACGTGCACAGGGCCCTGCTTCGACCCACCTGGAAAATGGACAAACTACCACTATCATGTAGCGTGCACCATTGCATCTTTCTCCCATGTCTGCATAAGCAATATGCAGCTCTCTGAAGGGACCTGTTGGTTTTGGTATTGTTCCTCGCAGTGTCCTCAATGTCATTCCTAAATTGTATATCTGGCATGTTGTACATTCCATTGCTAATTTTGATATCTGCTCCTGTAATCCTGGGACAAACCAATCTTCTTGTATCTCCTCGGCAATATGTTGTTTTGCATTGTGTGCGGGAAAGTGTAATTGTTGGAATGCTATTTCTAAGAGTTTCACTGGCATTACCACTTTTCCTGTGTTATTTTGATGCCATATAAGATCAGTTGCTGATTGGCTACAACCCCTCTTTTTCCACAACTATTTCTCTTCTTCACTTGCTCCTTCTTGTAACTCTAGTATTTGTGACACGGGCATGGCGTTATAGCCATCCGGGAGATCTTCCTCCACCTGTGTGTGTACTAGGTACTCACCTGGCAGTTCTTTTACTAGATAAGAGGTTTCCTTGGCTGCAGCGTCTGTGGCAGCGTTTCCCAAAGAGATAACATCTGTGTTAGTGGTGTGGGCCTGGCACTTCACTATGGTTACCATGGTGGAGTCTTTCAGTGCTTCAATAAGGTCCTTGAGGAGTTCTGCATGTTGTACAGGCAACCCATCAGCCCTGTGAAACCCCCTCCGTCCCCACCTTGCCATCCCCCCATGTACGGTAGTAGTCATATATGCCGAGTCTATGTAGATTGTGACTGCACAACCTTTTGCTGCATGCAATGCTTCAATTAGGGCGATGAGTTCTGCTGCTTGGGCTGAGTAGTGGACAGGTAGGTGCTGCTGTATTATCACTTCATACTCACCACCTCCATCCTCACAACTGCTATTCCTATGTGTTTTTCGCCTGTGTCTGGGTTTATTGATGCTGACCCGTCTATAAAGAATACTTCTCCCTCGTTTAATGCATTTTCGCTCACCACTGTGCTTTCTCCCCCCTCCCCTTTATATGTTGCGCAATTGTTTGCCTGCATGTCTTCCAATGTGCATGGTTCTGTGATGAATTTTGCGGGGTTCACTGTTTTACATCTCACTATATGTATGTTTGCACTAGACAGAATTATCTCATAGGCAGTGGCTCTTTGTGTTGTGAGTGTGCTTTTTGATCTTTCCAAGATAGCAAACAGGGAGTGCTCCACGAACATGGTAACGGAGCACCCCATCACTATTGTCGCACTTTTTTCAATGGCGAACGCTGTGGCTGTGAGAGATTGCTCGCAAGCGAAGTGTCCTTGCATTACAGCGTCCAGTGTGCCACTGTAGTAGGCGAGGGGCTTGTGTCCCAGGGATGTCTTTTGTGTTAATATTGCTGTCATGCGAGTCCCTTTACAGTGGGAGAACAGGTAGAACTCCCACTCGTAATCTGGGTTCATGAGCACGGGTGCGCTCGAGATCAATTCTTTAAGTGACGTGAATGCGTCACTCAGTTCTGCAGACCATTGTATTTCTGCGTTCTCTCGTTGGGCCTCCTTAAGTGCCTGCAATAATGGTCTTGTATATGCGGCGTAATCTAGTATCCATGCTCGGCAGTAATTACACATGGCGAAGAATTTTTGCATTTCTTTTAATATTTTTGGTCTTCCCACCTCTGTAATGGCAGCTACTCTGTCTGGTATTATTTTCTTGCAATCCTGTGACATTAGTTGTCCCAAGTACAACACTTCTCGTTGGCAGTATTGCAGCTTCCCTCTGTCAACTTTGTAACCTTTATGGGCCAATAATGTCAAGAGAGCAATGGAGTCTTTTATGCATTCTTCCTCATTTTTTGCACAGATGAGTAAATCATCTACGTATTGAATAATTATACTCTCTGCTGTCATATTCCCTAAATCTTCATGTAGGATGCAGTTGAGTATACTGGGGCTTTCGCAGTACCCCTGGAATAACCTGTAGTGCTCGTATCTCTTTCCCCCCAATGTAAATGCTGTTAAATATCTGCACTCTTCTGCAAGTGGTATTGAGAAAAAGGCATTTTTCAAATCCACTACTGTGAAATGCGACGCATTTTTTGGGATGCTGCACAGGATGGATGCCGGGTTAGGGACTAAAGGGAATTCCTTTTGAATGAGGTCATTGAGGGGGCGCAGGTCTTGGATCATCCTCCATGCCCCGCCTTTTGCTTTTTTAATCGGGTAAATACAAGTGTTACATGGCAAGTTTGAGGGCACTATTATTCCTTGAGCCAGTTGTCACGCTCACCTGGTCTCCACGGGGGCACGCTCGTGTGCGAAGGATGATGTCTGCACTGGTGTTGTTCTGCTTAATGAGGGCCTGCTTGCGTCTTCCCTTCTGTCTTGCCTCAGGAGGAGATTTTCGTCTGCAAGTTGAAACAAGATATTAGCCAACTATGTGGAGCTGGTTTTGGTTTTCACCTCCTTCCGTGTTATCCTTCTCTTTCCCTGGCTCACCTTGTCTATTATATGGGTGAGCTCTCCTTCCTGCACACTCTCTGGCAGGGGCGCGGTTACTCTGTAGATCCAGGATCGAGTTACTTCACTGATCCGATGGAGGTTGCTGAAGTGGATGGACCGGAGTAAGCAGTTAAGTCTCTATTCCAATAACTCCTTGAAATAGCTGCCTTAAGTCCTTGCAAGCAAGATATCTAATGTTCATTTTTTTCTCTTTCGGGTGTGGCACAAAAGTGGTTTTCGGAAGATGGATGACTCTCCTGACAATGATGTGCAGGATTCTTGTCGGTAAGTAGAGCGCTGTGCGAGATGCACTAATAGTTCGCTTTATTTTAGCCTTCTTGTTGTGTGCGACTAACCTGCTTTGTCTTTTCTGTTCGGCAGGTGCGGTGCTTTACCAGGAAGAAGATGGAAGGTCCGACTGATGATGTTTCGATGCAGCGCAATGCATAAAGATGGAGAACTGCTCGCTGGAGTTCCTGGAGGAGGCCGAGTCACGTGCCTCGCTACCCGAGAGGATACCTTCTGTTCTGATCTTCTACAGATGCGGCGGCTCTTGGATCAGCGTAAAGGCGAGGTCCGGATGTTCTGCATTTAAGGCCTTCAATGCGTGAATAACTCTTGTTCTTCTATTTTCACAGGTGCCGATGGATAGAAGACTCTGGACGGGCGTGGCAGAAAGGAAGCACGAACTGACACAGTGAGCGTTACGCTGCAGGAGTGCAGATTAACGCGAAGCGTGTTCAGTTTGCAAGGTGCGGTTTAAATAGCCTTGAAAGTAGTTCCAGGAAAATAGTCCCTTTCATGGTATCCTGTCTCTCTGGTAAAGTAGTCCCAAGCCGCACCCTGTACTGAATGGCTCAGCATCTCAGAGCCAAATAAATGGACCATGTATTTAACACTTACCATGAGCCTGGCGCCAGCGCGCCAGGACTGAGCCCAGGTGAGCCTAGCTGGGGCCTGGGAAGTCCCAAAGGAAGCCAGAATTTGGGTTGGGCTTGCGGGTTTCAAGGTTTTGGGGGCATGCACCATAACACCAATATGCACTAATTGTCTCTTTTATCCCTTCTTCCGCTTCCCGGGACAGGGGTTACTGTTTTACCCGAGGTAATATGGCTCCAGGTTTGAGTTTTATTTTGACTGGTGTGACCCCATGCAGTAGTCCTACATCATGAGGGCCTGTGGTCCATAGGTTACTGGGCACTGATTTCATGTTATCATCGAAAAAGGAAGGAGGGGCTCCTACCACTGCCATTAGCTGTACAGGCACTTGTCTTTCCTGTATTATGATATCACAAGGTATTGCTATTTCAAATATTATTTCACCATCATCTTCTGAGTCTGAAAAGAGGTCCTCATCTGATAGGTTGCGCAATGCAATGTCAGCATTGATGCACAGTACCGTGCGCCATTCGCAGCCGTGTATGTCCATTGCAATGACGGCTATTCTTTTGGCTGAGATCTGAACTGCATGTAGATCTAGTGACATCACTGTCCCGGGCACAATCTCTGGGCGTGCTATTGGTCGGAAGATGAACTCTGCGGGTACAGCAACCGACAGCCACCAAGTTGAAAAGCCCACAGTAAAGAGACTTACAAAGGGAGCACAAGACTCGGGGAGAGGGAACCGCCAAGACCCACAGAGAAGCCCCAGTAAAAACAATGTTTATAGTGTCAGTTTCAAGACACTACGCCGCGACAGGCAAGGCAGAGGAGGAAAAAGAGGCACCTGGAAAGCGGTGGAGCCCGAGCAGAGGAGGGGAGGCTGGGCGTTTGTTGACGTTATTTGGGTTAACAGTTATAACAGTTGGGAAGTTAAGGCAAAGCCCGCAAAGAGAGGAGGAGAGCGGAAGAGGAAATAACAGTTGTCACACACAAAGAATCGGCAAGGAAAACAAATTCAGGGAACAGTACCCACAAACAAAAAGCTGGCGGGAAGCACGAGGCAAGACCGCCCACAACAAAGAGCGGCCAACAGAGAGAGAACCGACCCGAGAGAGAAAACGAACGGACGATTCAAAACTCAACAGCCAGAAGAAGGGACACAGATCCCCGGCAGGAACACACCGAGAGAATAAGACACCGAGCGAGCCCATGGGAAAGAACAGGCCGCAAGCGCTAGTCCCCACAAGGACCGAGATGTCTTAAGAATTGTCACGTGGAATGTCAGGGGGATGAACGCATACGTCAAGAGGCTAAGGATTTATACCGGGTTAAATAAAACAAGGACCCACATTGCACTGTTGCAAGAGACGCACCTGACGGCGGAAAAACAGGCCAAAATAAAGAAAAAATGGGGAGGCCAGATGTATAGTGCAACATACTCCAACTACGCCAGAGGAGTCATAACCTGGGTCGCCCCGGGCGTCCCATTCCAGCTCATCAACCAAGAGAAAGACACGGAAGGGAGAATCCTGGTAGTCCATGGGATGCTAGAAAATCGGGAGATATGCCTCGTGAACACCTATGCCCCTAATCACGACGCTACGGCCTTCTTCAGAACGCTCCCGCCCCGGCTGGCCCCGTACAGGAATGCAACGATGATTTGGGCAGGCGACCATAATTGCACACTGGACCCCCGGCTGGACAGGTCGGATAATAAGCACAAGAGAGCGGCGCCGCCAGCGAGAGCACTACAACAGATACTAGACCAGCTCGGACTCGAGGACGTCTGGAGGAAGGTACATGGGGAAGAGAGGGGATACACGCATTATAGTGCCCCACACAAGACATTCACACGGATAGACTACCTGTTTACGGGCAAGGAGACACTGGGGGAATTCACTGAGGCATACATACACGCGCGAACCCTATCTGACCACGCCCCCCAGACGATCACATGGGCGCACACACACAGGAGAGCCCCTATACCAACATGGAGGTTGAGGGCAGAGGCATTATTGGACGCGGGCTTCCAGGAACACATCCAAAGCGTAATAGAAGACTATTTTGAACATAATGAGGGTAGTGTGGAAAGCACAGGAACGGTCTGGGAGGCCTTCAAGGTGGTAGTCAGAGGGGAGGCGATGGGGAAAATGGGAGGTCTCAGACGAGAAACCCTAGCACAACTAGATGAGTTAGAAAGGAAAATCGAGAAGGCTGAGAGACAAGCGGGGGAGAAGGGGGCGGAACAAGAGAACCTCACCACCCTGCGACAACAGTGCGTGGAGACCTGGGAAAGATTGGGACGACTAGACTACGGGAAATATATACAGAAACTACATGCTGAGGGGGACAAGCCTAGCAGACTCCTGGCCTGGCTAACCAAGCAGGAGACTAAGCGGGAGCCAATCAATGAAATTCAGAACAGCAAAGGAGAGGTGATAAGGTCCCAAGAGGGAATAAACGAGGTGTTCTCGCAGTTTTACGAGGACTTATACTCCAGGGTCCAGGAGGCAGAGGAGGGGGACCTGAAGGAAGCCCTCGCGGAAATTAGACTCCCACAATTGACGGAGGAACAGGCCCAAATATTAGACGCCCCTCTCACTGTAGAGGAACTAACGGAGGTAATCGCCCAGCTCCCGACAGGGAAATCTCCGGGGCCAGATGGGCTCCCGGGGGAATTTTACAAACAATATAAAAATGACATAGCCCCGAGACTGCTAGAAACACTAGAGGAAGCATACGAGAAAGGAAGACTCCCGAGTAGTATGTCAGAATCTATAATAATCCCGATCCTTAAACCGGACAAGCCCCCCCTCGAATGCGGTTCCTGTAGACCGATTTCCCTAATAAACCAGGACTCCAAGATCCTGACGGCGGCACTAGCCAACCGCCTGAAAAGAGTGCTACCCACCCTGATCCACACGGACCAGACAGGGTACGTGCCAGAACGGAACACGTCCTGGAACCTGCGCAGACTCCACTATGTTATAGAAAGGACAAACCAGGAGGGAGGGGAGTGTGCTGTAGCCTCACTGGATGCAATCAAAGCATTCGATTCGGTGGGATGGGACTGGCTCCTGGGAACGCTCACCCACTATGGGATTGGACAAGGGTTTACAAGATGGATAGAACTACTATACAAAGACCCGAGAGCGAGAGTCAAGACGGGTAGACAAGTTTCTAGGGAATGGGGCATAGAGCGAGGCACAAAGCAGGGATGCCCCCTGTCCCCAATGTTATATATCCTGGCCCTGGAGCCGTTCGCAGTATTCCTAAGAACGGATTACAAAGACACGGGCATAGAGATAGACGGGGAAACACACCAGATATCCATATACGCAGACGATATACTCCTTTACATACAGAACCCACGCACCCACCTGCAGGACTTACTAGAGGCGCTGCGCGCGTTTGGTAGGTTATCCGGAATAGTGGTCAACAGAGAAAAATCCGTGCTGTTTCCCCTGGCAGGCCTACGCGCAGTGCCGTCAGATCAATTACCGCCTCTGGGCATCACGTGGGCCCCGAACACCTTCAAATACCTAGGAGTGGAGATCTATCACGACACCAGGGAAACACACGCAGGTAACACACAAATAGCTTTAGACAAAATTGAAAAGGCTATGAAATTCTGGCAGACGCTACCGTTGGGCATGATAGGCCGGGCGGCACTACTAAAAATGACAGTCCTACCCCGACTCTTATATTACTTCACGAACATCCCATACAACATACCAAGGCCCTTCTTCAAGCGCCTACACACTATGGCGAGAACCTTCCTATGGGGAGGGGGACGAAACAGGGTGGCACTAAGCACACTACAGAGAAGCTATGAGTGGGGGGGCATCAAACTCCCAGATTTTGAATATTACTATTTGGCAGCACAACTCCAATTTGTGGTGCGATGGCTGGGCGAGGAGACCTCAATAGATGCAATAATTATTGGGCCAGCACTCCGGAGGTACCACCTGAGAGAATTATTATGGGTCAATGCCGCCCAAGCCAAAGACCTACCCAAAATAGCCCAACTAGGCCGAACACTATGGAAAAGAGCCTGGAAGACACAGGGCATACGAGACCCCTGCTCAAGACATATCCCACTGGCGGGGCTGGTGGACACCCGAGTGGCCAGCCTGACCACGTACAGGGCACAATGCGAAGACAAAGGTGTGGCCCAAATTGGGGACCTGTGGCGTGACGGACAGTGGGTTGAATTCCAGACCCTGATGGACGAACAAGATGTACACAGGGGCCAATTCATCCTGCACAATAGCCTAGTTCAGACAATAAAGAAGAGGTGGAGCACTATGCCAGAGCCTGAGGACACCGAAGGGGAACTAGAGGCATGGTACGATATATCCGAAGGAGGTCATACGGTGTCCAGACTCTATGAGCAAATACTGGGACACACCAACAAAAAAACACTAACAGCACGGATGAAGTGGGAAGAGGAACTGCAACAGCCCTTCGAAGACGAGGAATGGAACAAAGTCCTCATGTACACAAAAAAGGTGTCCAGAAACGCCAGGTTCAGACAACTGCAGATATACATAGTACACAGAGCATATCTAACCCCCAAGAGAATGTCAAAGATGGGAGAAGGACAAACCCGGAGCTGCCCGCGGTGCGGAGACGAACAGGCCGACATGGTGCACATGTTCTGGTCGTGCCCGCAAATAGCAGACTTCTGGAACACGGTGAGAGAAAAGGCGTTGACAGCAGACATACAGATGCCAGCAAGAACGCCAGCAACATACCTATTGGGCCTGTTCCCAAGGGGGCACCGGCAGATGACACACGTGGCAAAAATGAAGGATTTAATGACAATACTAGCGAAACGCCGCATAGCGATGGCATGGAACAAGAGCGAAGGCCCCTCGAAGGAAGGATGGTGGGCCGACCTACAAAAATGGGCAATAGCAGAGACGGCAGTCTGGGCGAGAGCTACACAAGGGGGAGAGAGCGACAGTGGAGCCAGACTACAAGCATGGAACTCCCTGGTGCAAGACCTGTTTGGCAGCGGAGGCGAGGACGATACGACTGACATTACCGATCCAGGTGACTCAGGAAACAATGAAATTGAATCGCCCACGTCGGGAGGCACTACATAATTCAGAAGAAGAGAACTAACGGGAAGAGAGAGACGAGGTCGTGACCAGCGCGGACTCTGAACAGTGCAACTCCAACTGGGAAAGACCAGCAAACACATGCAAAGACAAGACCAAGGGAAATTCCCAGGGAAAGGAGGGAGGCCACCGGGAGACTGGCCCCTCCACTACGAACTTGACAACGGCCGGCGCCGGCCCCGAGGCGGCAACGGACCACGAACATACTGCGGCAGCCTTTGGGGAGAGGGAGGGGGGGAGGAAGGGGGAAAGGAAAATGGGAGGGGGACTTTTGTTTCTGTTTTGTTTGTTCTCTCCCATTCCTTTTATGTTGTAAAACCAATAAAAAGAAGTTAGAAAAAAAAAAATGAACTCTGCGGGTACTCTCCATTCTAAATTTTTCAGTTCTGGGACCACTCGTGCTAACGTTTTTAGCCCTTGGATGAACACGTCAGGGTCCACCGGTATGCCGCGCACTTCTGGCGCTGTTGCTCGCGCATGCACCACCATCATTTCACGCATAGGGCAAATCCCTGGAGTTGAACAGGCTATACCTCGTTCTGTAAAGGAGATAGTCATATTAAGCTTACTGAGAAGGTCCCTTCCCAATAGGTTTATTGGTGACTGTTCATAGTATAATAGGGGTGCCCTTACTGTTTTTTCCCCCACGGTGACATCCAGATCTTCTGTATAAGGAACTTTGACAACTGTCCCAGAGAGCCCCTGCGTCTCCAATTTACAATTAGATAGCGGAAACCGGCCTTCACGCAAACATGATTTCTCAGCTCCCGAATCCACCATAAATATGAACTGTTTATTCCCTATCTGCGCCCCTATCAATGGTTCCTCTGCTGCATTGTAGGTCGTAGATAGTACAGGACACGCAAGTGCTCCCTGTGGGCTGTCCTATGCTGGGTGTCTCGTGTTCCCCCGCTTGGCTGAAGACATTACCTGATACCACTGCCACTCCTCCGTACGGGGCAGGCGCACTGTTAGCTGTTGTGGCGAAATGGTTGCCCTGCGTGTATGGCATATGCTCCCGGCTCTGCGGGTGCTGTTGTACATTATGGGGGTTCTTCCCTTCGTTGTTCTAGGTACCCTTGCTCTTGTTGCCCTTGTGCTCCTCCCATGGGTAATCCATATGGGCTTCCCAGGTGTGGGTGACCATAAGATTGGTCATCTTGGTACATGTTATTTGGCCTGCTCCTGCATTCTCGTGAGAAGTGTCCCCATCTCCCACAATTCCAACAATTCCCTTGTCCTCCTCTAGGTCCTTGCCCTCCATACCCACCATTTCCCTCATACCATTGACCACCCCCTCTGCGTCCCCTGTACCCACCTCGTACTCCGCGGGGGGCCCACACTTGCCACTGTGGTCCTCTGTACTGCTCCTGTCCATTCCACTGTGTCTGCCCGTTGCCTGCCCAATTTGCTGCCATCCCCCCTTGTATCGCTACCATTCCCTCTTCCTCTTCTGCCTCCCTATCTTGGGGGAGTGCTGCTACAGCTGCAGCGACCTTCACCAGTTTCGTTTGTACTAACTTTGCTTCATCTGCCAACCTTTTTTGTGCAATTTCCTTCTCTCTTTCCTTTATTCTTTTGCAGTGGTGAACTATTATGCTTTGAATTTCTGGCCACCCCTTCGGTTCGATCCCTGCTATTTTGTCGAGTGCTTTTTGCACTTCTTTTGGGAGCCCCCTTTTTATTATAAAGTAGAATAGGACGTTGACTGGTCCCAGGCCGTACCCGTCTCGGCTCTCCACATCTCCTGCACCCGAAAAATTAAATCCATAGCATCCTCCCCATCATTCATGGTGCATTGCATCACTGACTGTAAATCGGGGGTGTCTGGGAATGTTTCTCTTAATGCATCCCATACTCGCGCTCGCACTGTATTAAAAGAAGCTCCATCATCGCGGTCACAATCTAATGTTACCCCTGGGAAACCATCCTTTGCCCATACTCTATCTGCTTGATCACCTACTGCCGATACCATCAAACTCTTTACATCACCTACCGCTAATGGCACACCCGCGGTATGCTTCTCGAATGCATATATCCACTTACTTGCTCCTCCTGATAGCAGGGGCAGGGACTTTAACGAATTTGCTTTGTCCATCTGGGCCCAGGGTATGTAATTTGGCCTCCCACCTCCTCTATGTATCAGTGGGAGCTGTAGCTTGCTCTTTGTTACTTTACCTGTACTCACCTTTGATCCTTTCCTTCCTAAAGTGGCCATTCTTCCCATTCTATTCCTTAATCTCCCTGTCCATTCTTCTTCCATTGCTCTTCCCAGGGGTATCTCATCGGATCTTCCTGACCTACCTCCTGCTGCTGCCCCCTGCCTTCCATTTTCCTGCTCTTCATCCTCAATATCACACCACAGCTCTTCTATTCCCCCAGTGGCCATCCTCTCCTCTCCTGCATTTTCTTCTTGTTCATGTGGTCCCAGTTCTAGTTTTCGAGTAGGTTCATCCTGGATTCTAAATAGTATTTCCCCTTTCTTCCACCCTTCCTCAGTGGACCTGTCAAGAGGTTGCGTCCTAGGCGTTTGTTCTGATCTTGCAATGCTCGTTCCACTTTGCTCACATATATTCCTTATCCTAGACAGCTCTTCTCTGGCCATTAAGAGCGCCTAGAGTCTAAATCCTCTGTTAGTTTTTCAGTGTCTACTGTGGGGATACTTACCTGTCCACTCTGTCTGGGGCACTCATATGGTGGTGGTGCAGTTGGTCGTGGGGCAGCTGCAGGGGCAGTGGTGGGCACGTACGTGGGATCGCTATACTCTTCTGCTGGCACTGGTATGTTTAAGAGGGGGTATATCCGAGCTACCTCTATGTTCCCTCTGTTTCCCCCCTCACCTTGACTTTTAGTTGTTATCACGGGGGTGCTAGTAGTGGTGGGCTGAGCGAGTACTATATCCTTCTTTTTGAGTGGTGGCACTTCTTCGAACAGTCTCCACAAATCCAATATTTCCCTTCTATTGTGAAACTGTTTTCCCTAATATTTTATAAATATGCATGTGGCTACCATGTCCAAAACACTTTTATCAAAGGACCCTCCTGGTGTCCATACTTGGGGCAACACATTGGTCATGGTACTTGGTTATACGTTCGGCATAACTGGGCAGATTTTTGCAGATATTTGCCAGTGGTGTTTCCGCCCCCATGTTATACTCTTGTTGCTCACCTTCCTGTGTTATATGCAACTGTCACTGTCCCTCATGTGTGTGTGTATCTCGTGTCTCTATGTCTCTAACAGTTCTGGGCTGTTAAAAATTGCTCATTCACAATATTACTGTGTTAAGATCTAACCGGCTCACACTTACAATGACCATACCACAAAACTATCTGGTATCACTAATTCAACATCATTTCTTTATTTCTTTACAACACAATTCTTTGAAACATGAATAGCTTAGCATATGTAACACGAAACAGTCACATAACAAACTTTAACATACAACACATAACATTGACCCTCCCTTTTCTTGCCCTACACTTCTGTCTTTTACGAGGCCTCCTGACCCCTACCCAATTTCTCCCTCTTCACCCTTAGAAGTTATAACACTTTTTCTAGTATCGGTATACCCAGAATAAAGAAGAAAGAAGAAGCAGTTTCTAATGTATACACTGTGTCTTCCTATTATTCAGACACCTTTGTTTTATTTTCCACTATTCAACTTATTCCCAGTACTAGTCAAGATAGCACTATGCGGCGCCGCCTTCTACCCCTTTGCAGAGCTAGGTTCCCGTCCTGATCTTCCCTTATTTCACCTTATTATCTTAATGGCCATATGCAGAGAAAGAAAAAAGTATTAATAGTCGAAAGTACCCATTGACCGACCTCGTATATTCTGGCTCCCTCCCCCTTCTCCTTTTATGATCACTTGCACTCAATACTCACGTGCCCGTCTTGATCCGAGAATCCCCGGACTGGGTCCGTCCAGGTGGCGCTGCCTCATCACACTCACTGGCCGCCCCCCGGCTCCGGCGAGTGATACTAAAAGGGTTTTTTGGAACGGGACCCAAACCCTTTGGCCTACTGCGTGCGCACGTCTAAGCGTACCAGTTGGCGTAGGCGGCCAGCTCTCTTGAGCGGGCGCACCGTGAGTCTCCATTGCCGCCCAGAATTTCACGTGCCAAACGGGGACAATACAAAACAAATCACGCCTTCTGGGTCACCACTGAAAGCAAGCGTCCCCCGTAGGCAGCAACCTTCCCACAATGAGAGGCAATAAAGGACACACCCCAGGAGGGAGTGAGACCAGGACCAAGTGTGGGTGATGTAAAAAGGGTTTTTATATAATCAATATAGGGCATGCAAAGGACTCTACAAGCTCTGAGAGTGTTCTTTCTGACAATAGCAAAGACAGTCATATTTATTACAAAACGATGTCATAAATCCTGCAAGCTATAGGGGGCACAAAAGTCTCGGGGATTGGGTGGCGTGGACTAAGCTATAGGTGGTGCATCGATGAGCTGCTCCAGGATTGGTGGACATCTGCGTGGTGCCAATGTGGGGTGGACGGGTCAGCTGGGCTCGTCGGGTTGGAGCTGCCAAGCCGGACGCTGTCTGTGTCGATGATTGGTGGCTGCACTAACACTTTGCCCTTGTGGCCACACACACACACACACAAACACTCATCACTTTATATGACTCCAGTTGTCCTGCAAATCCTACAATAGGTTAATCTATGATCACATGAGAGACAGGAGAAGCGGCATGCAATGTGAAACCTCACCAATACATCAGTGTACAGTTGCTTTTGACCTATCAACCAAATGCCATAAGTCCAGGTGTCTCGTCAGAGGGCGCGGGGTGAGCTGCCTTGTCATTCTATTCTGTTAGATGTGGTGAGAGATGGCTTTACAATATGCTAGTACAGGGGTGGATAGCTGTCTCTACGGCCCATTAACTCGGGG
The DNA here is from genome assembly GCF_040938575.1 of Ambystoma mexicanum. NCBI lineage: Eukaryota > Metazoa > Chordata > Amphibia > Caudata > Ambystomatidae > Ambystoma > Ambystoma mexicanum. The sequence continues at coordinate 439,318,520 of NC_090922.1, read as the reverse complement.
TGAACTGGAGTACTAGTGGATTAGTAAGGGCACATCTCTGGCCCCACAAGGCGGTGAGATTTAGGACCAGGTTGTACATAATTCATTTGGCCCAGCTACGGCGGCCTCTGACATGGGGGAGGTAAATACTTGAAGCGAGTCCAGCATCAATGTGAGGAGGTGAGGCTGTGCTGTTCGAACACCAGCAAGCCCTGGGGGGCCTTGACGGGAGGAGGGGGAGATGGCCTTGTTGCTCTAAGCGATTCTCTGTTCCTGGACTACACAATATACCATAAGGGGAGACAGTTACTACAGTTAGTAGCATTAGGATGATTACATGTTTCTATCGTTTACAAATTCGTTTACTGCTTCATACGTAACAATGGGGTCGGACAGCGACACATGTATTACATAACGTTAGTTGAACACATATTGATAATTCATAGGACATACAAACGAATAACAACGTGAGGTAGCGTCAGGTTGGATTGTATACGCAGGATCAGAGAAGCAATATGTTCGTTTACATTGTTGTTCATAGCAAAAACCGGCTCAATGTCCTTGGCAGCGGTTACACTTTTTAAACCGTGCTTCACTATATTACACACAAGTATTCTCTGTAATGCTTTTTGCTTTATCCTTTGTACATTAGCAGCAATCATTAGTTAGCATAATGCAGAATCTATCAAGCCCTCCCATTAAGCTTTCAGGGCACACAGTATTTTGCAGTGTGCAAGGGTTCATGGAGGAAGGTTATTGACACCATATATTTTAAATGTTGGGCGTTAGATGCAGGGTCAAGACTTGTTTGATTGGGATGGTTCTTGTTATTTTCCAGACTCAAGCTGCAAGCCAGGTCACTTCTAGGACAGTGATGTACTGCAGGAGGTAATTGATACAGTGTTTGTTCTGATACTTGTTCGTGTCTGGTTGCTCATGAGAACGGGCTTTCAGCGGATCTGCCATTGGGTGGAGGTGCGGGGGGAAGTGCATGGCTCCCTGTGCGCGGTGAGCAGAGGCACAGCTACAGCTTTCGCATGCAGGTTATTTTGCTTGGGGTTTGGCCTGTACATCTAAAATGGAGTCTTGGCATTTTCAAAATGGTGTCTATGGTATGTAACAGTACGGGTCGTGTGGCCTTATGTGTCGATCAGCAGCCATCCAGCCTCCCGAGCTCAGGTGCCTGGGGGGAGAGGGGCGCTGACGGGCCACGAGCGTCACAGAGGTGGGGAAAGTCAGGGAGGGGGTCCTAAAGACCTGTCTTCCCATACACATCTGAAAACATCCACAGTGAAATTTTGAGGCATTCGTCCATACAAGGAAAATTTCAGAATTTCCATGTAGGATTGTTTAAATCCTGTTTTGAACAGCGTTTATCATAGACTATTACCCACAGGGAAAATAAAAACATTTTAAGTCCAGACATAATTTTGGCATGCACCTAAATCTTAACAGGAATTGATGCACTGAAAACAAAAAGTTGAAAATCAAGCAGGCCAATTTTGAGATATTCAACGTGTAAGGTTTGTTGGTATATCACACATGCGCAGAAAGAATGTGCATCTTTTATACAAACTTTAAAATGTGCATATAGAAGATGTACATTTTGTGCATGACTACCATACCTATGAAAACTCAGGTCTCAGTTTACACACGTATTGGAGGCATATAGGAGATGCGAACTGCATGCATGTAAAAAATGTAAAGCACAAATTGCAGAAGCCAAGTGTTTGGTGGAGTTCGGTGTTTGGTGCTCCAAAGATTTACTTCAAGGAATTGTTTGACTGTGTTCTGTGCAGCTGGCCCTTCAATTGGCAAGGAGGAGGTGCTTTACTATATAACTAACAGCCAGTGCGAAGCGCACGTGCAAAGTGCAGAAGCAAAGTGTTTGGTGGAGCTCGGTGTTTGGTGCTCGAAGGATTTACTTCCAGGAATTGTTTGGCTGTGTGCTATGCAGCTGGCTCTTTAACTGCTAAGGAGGAGGTGCTTTACTATATAACTAACAGCCAGCGCAAAGCGCACAAGCAAAGTGCAGAAGCCAAGTGTTTAGTGTTCGGTGGACGATTGGACGTCTGTAGGCCGGGCACCTAAAATTCAAAAGGTACTTTGTTCATTCTAAACTCACAAGGAACACTCATTCATAGTTCTATTGCAAAGTGGTGTCCGCAGTGTCAGAGAAGGAGTGACTGTGGGCTAACGCCTTTCAGCTCCTTCAGTTGTCGGATTTCACTGCTTTATACCTGTTACATATTTGGGACCGAATTCCGGCAATTGGTGCTGGTGAAGGAGTGACTGCAGGCGAATGCCTTTGAGCTCCTTTGGTTAGCAGTTCTGACTTCGCCATTTCGTGGCAATCCATATTTTTTATGTATTTATTTATTTGCATTTGTTAAGCGCACTTGCAGCCCATAAGGCATCGAGGCGCTGTTACAGAAGAAACACAGATTTGAGATAACATACAGGGGCCAGAAGGCTCTTAGGTACAGTATTGGCAGGCATATAGGCAATGGAGGATACAGATTTAGATTTACACAAAAAGTCTGGTTTTGATAGCCTTACGAAAGGCTAGGTGGGACTCAATGAGCCTTAGGTGAGGAGGCAGGGAGTTCCAGTGCGTGGCTGCTAAGGTGGGGAAGCTGGAGCCACCGGCCCGCACTTTCCGTGAGGTAGGCGTAAGAATGGTGTTGGCATAGATGGATCTGAGTGGTCTTGTGGCGGAATGCCTTTTGATTCTGTTAGTCAGGTAGGGAGGGACAAGTTTGTGAAGGCATTTGTGGGTGAGGGCAAGAGTTTTAAAGACAATTCTCTGTTTGGCAGGGAGCCAGTGTACTTGCCTTCTGATTTCAGAGGTATGGTTTCTTCTTGCAGTACCGGTGGCTGCCCTTAGTGCATTGTTTTGGGCTAGCTGAAGTTTGGCGAAGTTTTTATTGGATGTCCCCCTGAGAAGGGCATTAGAATAGTCAAGTCTAGACCCGATGATTGCCCTGGCAATCGTGAGGCAGCTTTGACGGGCCAGGTCTGGCTGCGTTAAGTACTTTGGAGTAGTAGGCTGAGGAGGTGGCGATGGCATTGACCTGTCTGTCCATGGACAGGTCGGAGTCGAGGTAGACTCTGAGTGTCTTAACATGGTTTGAGACAGTAATTAGAATGTTATCAATAGTGAAAGAGGCGTACTGTACTCCAAGGTTACCGAGGGTGGCCAGTGAGCCAATAAGGAGGAGTTCGGTTTTTTCGCTATTGAGGCAAAGCCAATTCTCCGCCATCCAGGATTGGATGGTGGAGTAGATCGAGGAGAGGGTGTTGGAGTCAGCTAGGTAGTCACCTGTGAGTGGGATGAGTACTTGCGTATCGTCCGCATAGTTGGTATATGATATACCAAGGGAGTCCAGGATGCTAAACAGGGGCCTAGTAAAGAGGTTGTAGAGTGTAGGTGCGATACATGATCCCTGGGGGACACCGCAGGTGAGGAGGCTGGGGGTGGCGGCGGCAACTTCAGAAAATACTTTCATGGCCCTTTCTTGAAGAAAGGAAGTGATCCACTGGCAGGCTTTAGGGGAGAAGTTGGCTTGGGTGGCTAGGTGGTGACACAGGGTATTATGGTCAACCAAGTCGAACGCTGCGGAAAGGTCAAGGAGCAATAGGAGGGCAGGTTTGCCTGCGTCTCTGAGATCATCCATTTGGTTTTTAAGGTCTAGGAGGGCCGTTTCAGTGCCATGTCGGGGGCGGAACCCAGATTGCCGTAGGCCGAGGAGACGGTTGTCCTCTAGGAACTTCTGGACTTGCAGGTAAGCTGCTTTGTCCAAGATTTTGAGTAGGAAAGGTACAGTCGTGATGGGCCTGTAATTCCCAGGGAGAGTAGGGTCGAGAGAGGGTTTCTTAAGGAGTGGGCGTACCCAGGCTTCCTTTAGTCCTGATGGGACCTGACCTGATTGGAAGGATGAGTTGATAAAGGCTGTAAGGAAGGGGGCTAGGCTGGGAGCGGAGTCTTTGATGAGGCTGGCCGGGCAGGCGTCACCTTTGCAATTGGAAGGTTTAATAGAATTGAGCAGGGTGATGACCTCTTGCTCGGTAATGTTTTTGAATTCGAACAGGGGGGAAGACGTGGTCTTGGTGGGGGGCTTGACGTGCATCTTCGCTATAATGTCGGAGAGGGATTTTTGATGGCCGCGAATTTTAGTTTGGAGGGTGTCAAGCTTCTCTAGCATGGCAGATTGAATGCTGTTACACCATTTGTCGTCTTTGATGATTGTGGAGGCGGGGGGGGCAGATGGTTTTTCGAGTTCCCTAAAGATGGTGAACAGTTCCTTAGATCCTGACTTGGCATCAGCGATCCTAGTGTTAAAGGAGGCAGCCTTTGCCAGGGTGATGTTGGTCTTGTATGATTTGGAGATGGCTTTGAACTTCTGTTTAGTTGCTTCAGAAGGGTTTGCTTTCCATGTGGATAGTGCAATCCTCTTCTGCGCACGTTGGTCAAGGAGTTCTTTGGAGAACCATGAGTTGGCATGTTTGCCAATATGGCTGTAACTCCAACTTGAACTTCGTTTGATGGCGTCTAGACCTGAAACCTGAAACGAAATTAGATCTAATGAACTACTGAAAGAATATATTGTTTAATTATTTTTGTTCTTAGTTGGTGACCCGGCAACTTAAGAGGGGACTGATTGTGGACTATTTTGTGTCAGAACCCCAGCATAATCGTCAACTCCCGATAATTGGGCAGTGGAACACATCTAATTGAAACTAACCGAATCTAATAAGAAAGTGATGGGGTGCTTATTGTGCTGTTTGAAAAAGACCAACGTCCTCACTTTGATCATTATGACTTCTCCTATCTTGGTTGCCCGGCACCTCTGCTGTTTACTGCTGCTTACAACTGATTCATTGTGTTATTAGAAGAGAGTCATTGTTGGTGATTCTGAATCTTTCACCCTTTAAGATCTCAGAAAGTAACAACTGTAGGTGCAAATTATCAGGCTTATTACTGTTTTAAGAAGCCTGTCATTCACAGTTCATGTGACTTATGACCATATTGCTATATTAGAGTAAGAGCAATTGCAGGCCACTCGTCTTTTGGACTCTTAGGACTCTCTTAGAATGAGTTAATTTGAGGGTAATAAATGTATAGAGAAACTACTGTATATTTTAAGCAGAGCACTTTGTATATCCAATATCATTGTAATATTTTGTACTCCCTGCAACCTTAAGTATGTCACTGGCCGTGGTATGTGGGCCCTCCCTGGCCTGGAGGTTAGGAAAAGTGCAGAATCCACAGGCCAGGCCCTGAAACAACAAGGCTACACCTTCCTCTAATGTAGAGGCATCTCTAACCCCCTTATGTACTCCATTTCCACAGTGTCTTGGTCCGTTTCATGTTTTCTCTAAGGGTCCAAACCCAGCTGCTGTGAAAAGTAATTGGGCCTCATTACAGGTCCAGCGGTAAACCTGCTGGTGCTACCGGCGGGCTGCCGCCGGATATGCAATATTTACCGGTGCATGGCTTGCCGGTAAAACCAGGGTATTACAACCCCTGCCTTCCGGGAAGTCAGGCACCAGTAAAGTGTAAATCCCCATTCCCATTTGAATCCCATAGGACGCAATGTGAATGGGGACCATGGAAGCACCAGCACTGTTAATGACGGTGCCGATGCTTCTGTGAAACTCTGTGGGCGGGTGCCGTTGTGCGCACCAGGTCTGACCATAGCGGGCGGGACGGCACCCACCTGCAGTGTTGTACTGTGCCAGTCCGGTAACAACAGTGCCAGTAGGCTTACCGGCACCGTTGTTACCGGACCGGCACAGTCGTAATGAGGCCCATTGTCTGATGACACCAGTCCCAGAGAGTGTTGCCGGCAGAAAGTGAGGGGTACACGTGAAATGTGAGGGGCCTAAGAAATCCCAAGATGGTGTGTCAGGGTATTTTTCCCGGGGGCTGGCAGAGCCGTCTGCGAACCTCTGGGGTTGGGGAGGCCCCAATCCTCCCGCGTCCCAACAGAGTATGAGGCATACACAAGAGCAAAGAGTTACTGCTGTTTATTACACAAAACAGGCAGGGACGGGCTCACAGGTCATAGGCATCCGAGAGACCACTCGCTTATGGTGGGCTCGCAGGCCCTTTTTCTAGCTGTATGACACAGTTACGTACGTCACCTGGGAGATCTAGCCCCCAAACCCAGCTCGCGGTGTACCTGGTGCTGGCAACAAAGTATGACTATGTGTCAGTGGCAGACAATGGACAGGTCTGACAATTAGCTGGTGTGCATTTCTTTCCCATCGCTGTCAGTGTCCAATTTTTCACTTCATTGTTGCGGTCTGTGTCCCAGACGTGAGACCCAAGCGCTTCTCTGGTCCCTGGGGCCTGGCATCGTGTCAGGTCGGCGTGGTCACATGTTGCGGGACCGTGGCTGGAGCAGAATTATGAGCATTTGATTTGTACTTCGGCTAGGGGAGCGTTTAGCAGTGGGAGGTGTAACGTTGGCGCGGGGGCGCGGTATATAGATTGCAACATTGCGGCCTTGGCTGGGGGCTCTTGTCAGGGCCTCGTTCTGCACGATCAGCACCTTGCAGCTTTGTCTGAGCTGCTCCGGCCTGGACACTCTGGTTTTGCGGCCTACCACAGCCTGGTTTATGGGTGGCAGTACATTGTCCATAATATAGGGGTCGCAAGGGGCGACAGAGCTTCATATGGATTAGTCCATATTCAGTGGTTACGTCTTCAGGGTTTTAGTGGCAAGGAAGCGTCTGCAAGCATGTACACAAGCTCTTCTGGCGTCTTGCGTTTCTGAGGTGCTGTAGCTGGCCTATGTGAAAAATAACAACGATGCATGTGTGTGTGTAAGTGGTCCTCTACATCATAGCACTGAGTATGTTCTTCGTGTGGATTGGTGTGTGTATGACCATGTGCTTGGTGGCACGTGTGTTCTTGTCCGCTGGCTATGTCGTCATGGGGTCTCTAACAATGGTGGTATTTGTGATTGCTGTCTAGTCGAGTTGATCCATACGATCGATGTCGGCTCCATCTGAGGTTCCAGCATGTTGTTTGATTGATGGACAGCTTCCTAGGATGTGTGGGGCGTGGCCACAGTGGATCTTGACATCTGGGGGGGCTGTGAGTGGGTCGAATTCCTCTCGCGGTGGGTGCCTGGGTCGTGACGTCCTAGGCCATGGTCTGGATGAGAGTCGGGGGAAGGGATCGTCCCATTTTCCCTCTCAGTCCCCCCTCTGGTCAACTTGTCAACCACAAAATGATCCACTCTCTTGTCTCCTCATACTCACCATACCTTTGTTATTCTGGCTAAGTGTCCGTACCGGTCCACATGATCTTCAAATGACCAATACATATATACACATCCGCCACCGGGTTTGCAATAAACCCATTTCCCAACATAGCTTTTCGGGTTCCTTGGGTTCTCAACCTTTATTGATGGGGGGTACAAGTCTGCTTCTACTATCTGTGGCGCAGCCGTGCACGTTCCTTAATAATGACGTCTGTGTGTTTGTCATCTTCAGCTGGCATTAGGACGTGCATACCAATCTTTTCTTCAGCAGTACGTTTGGACCTTTCCTTCCATACTTTTATCCCCATCACAAAAGCCATCCCTAAAATTATGCATCCTGCCATAACCTTAAGACCATCTGAGAGCCAAGATGGCATCCAGGACCAGATGTAAGAGAACCAGCTGCTGTCTTTCTTCACTCCCTTTGCTTCTTCTTCCATTTTGGCGTGCACCTTGGCCAGCTGTGACACTGCCTCAGATAGCGTGCCGTTGTCCTCGTCGTGGGCAGGAATAAACGTGCAACATGAACTTCCAATTTTTGCACAAACACCTCCTTCCATTGCTGTTAATAGGTCCAGCACATATCTGTTCTGTAGGGCCACCATCCTGATCGCCCTTAGTTCTTCCTTTATTGAGTTGAATCCATTAACCGTTGAATTTATTGTCATCAGTAGTTCCCATCTAGTGATCTGAAGCCACTTCGCATTTGCATATGCCTGCACCCCTGGATGTATGATGGATGAAAAGAACATAGCAGCTCTGCTAAATAGTCTATGTGCTGGTGGGATGTCGCTTAGGGCAGTTTCTGACTTTCATCACAGGTAGTTCCCTGTCAGTGGTTCTCCTTGTCTTTTTACTCTTGATAGATGGGCAGTGTCGTTCAGTTTCTTTCCTCCTCCCAACTTCAGTGACCTTTTCTTCCTTTTATTCCCTTCATCCATCGTAGGGAAGCTCTCCATGTTAACGTGTTTCTGTGGTACTACCAGTGACGGTACGTTGATGTGTACCATTGTGCACACTCCATTCTACAACGGTGGCAAGCTGTTATATGCCTTCGATCCACAGGCCCAATAGTAATCCATCAAAATTGCTGTTCCTGCACCCCCCTCAGGAATCTTTATTGTTCTCTTGCAACCTTCTCTTGCAACCTTCATTTACTCCAAAGTCTACTTCTCCATCATGCTGGTAACACAGTGTGGGTACAGGGAGTGGAAGTATTGTTATGGGCTCCTCCTCTTTATCTAACTATGTCACCAGTGCTGCACTCTTTGTCCATTCCTTGTAGCATTTGTCATTTTCTACTTGCACCGTCATCACCGGAGACTTTGCCAAAGTCAATATTTTGCTTCCCACAACTCCGTCCACCCATCCATCTTTAGTGTATACCTTGCCATATATAAATATCAGTGGCCTTTCCCAGCATCCTAGTTCTGCAGCAACTTCTTTTGTGTACCACTCGCATGGTAGGTAATTCAGTGTAACTTCTTCTGTCTCTCCTTTGTTGGGTCCATCTGTTATGTAATTGAGCCCCTTGGTCAGTTGCCACGATTCGTCATACATTCGTAGTGTTTTAATGAAGTTATCTTCATAGGGGTATGTTGACCTTGATTTCCATCTTAGTGTAGCTCTTTTACCTTGGAATCGTCCACGTGTTTGGAACAATACTAGATACAACAAGCATTCAGCAGTTGTTGCAGGTACTTCAGTTGCTACAAACATTCTTGAGGTGCTCATGGCGTATGGGATCAACGAGCACACATAGCAGTTGTCCTTAGTCGTATCCTTGCCAATCTTGGACATGTGCTTGTACCACATGTTGTTAGAAACATGTGCTGATTCTGTAAGACATGTGTCCACCCCATGTACATCAATAGAAACGCTACGCTTATCCCTCTTTATCTTGGGCCATGTACTACTTGTATCACCTGACACCGTGCTCGTTGCAGCCATGGTAGGGAGGTGTTAGTAGAGGGAGATGCCATCACGTAAAAAGAATAGTAGGCCTGCCAGACAGCGGCAGTAATCAGACCAGTGGTAAAGAATATCCCTAACATTTTTATAACAGTTGGTAATACCACTGCCATATCTCTCTTACCTTTGCTGCCGTCCTGCAGCTCCTTTACTTTAGATGATATAGGTGCCCCCCTGAACATTTTTCAAAATATGCGTTATTTTGTTAGTATCTTTTAGTCAAGCCCTGCTTATCAAATAATCGTTCAATGCCCAGGCGAAACGCTACTCCCACGCTTTCCTTACTGTCCTATCTCTTAGGGCGGGTAGTGCTGCGTGGAGATGTGGAAATGATTGAGCTATTATCATGAGGAACGTGTTATAATATACGCGTATTCTTCTTCTTCTCAAGTATTTCGGCCTTTTTATAACGTATACAAACTGGTGTGAGATCGTCCGCGGGTAACATTTACTCCTGGGCAGTGACATATATTCCTTATCTTTCTTATATACACAGTAGCAAATACGCAATACCTGCATGTGCAAGACAAAAAAAAGAGAAGAAAACATGCATGTGTTTACACAGTGTTGTGTATTTTGCAAGTTGTTTGACAATGTTCTTCATTAGTTGGTGGTGGAGGGAGTTAATTTTATCTAAAGGTGGGCTATGGGTGATTGGTCGGTTATGTCCTTTGGGGTATCTAATGTCTGCACTTTTTCATTGTTGTTGTCAGTTGTCGTTGCTGAAGCGTTGGCCCCTTCGCCGAGGTGAGGATGGGTCTGTGCTTTGTAGGACTTGATGTCGTGGATGTGTGTCCACACGTCTTTTCCCCTGAGTTTCACCGCTCTAGGGGCTATTTTGTCCACCAAGTATGGACCTGTAAATCAAGGATTGTTCCAACTTCTGCAGAAGTTTCGTAAGAGAACCTGGCCTCCTTCTTTCACTGTCCACTGTGCTGGTTGTTCTTGTTCCTCGTCGATTGCTTCTCTTTGCTGATGGTTCTTCGAACCGCCCTGTGTCCGTTCGATCTGTTGAGAGATAAAAGTGGCACTAGTAACCAAGGAAGAGACATACTTATGCATTTCCTCACCAAAAACAGTACTTGTGGCATGGCAGTCAGTTGTGGCCCTTGATGGTGGTATGATTGGGAGGTGCATTTGATGTCGGTCACCACCTCGTGGAGTGTGAGGTGGTGATCTGACCCTGGCATATTTCTCAACTCAAATAAGGCCAAAGGAAGGCAGTACAGCCAGCTCTTTTTTGTGGTTTGTTGTATCTTTGCTATCTCTTCTTTTAGGAGGCCGTTGAGGCATTCGCAGACACCATTTGCTTGCAGGTGATATGCGCATGCAAACTTATGTTTAATTTCCAAAAGGGCAGTTACGTGCTGGAACAGTTCATTGGCAACGTGTGGGCCATTGTCTGACCGTAATACTTTGCATACCCCCCACCTCAGGAAGACCTCATCACCAGAAATGTGCCTGCTCTGAACGCGTCTGCATGGGAGCAGGGACCAGCCTTGATCCACCTTGAAAATGGGCATACTATTACAGTTATGTATCTGTAGCCTTGACATAAATTGATCATGTCAACGTAGTCAATGTGTAAGTGCAGGAAGGGTCCTTCAGGATGGGGTATTGAACCTTTGATCACTTGAAGTGTGTGACCGGCCGTAAATTGCTGGCATGTGAGGCAGTTGCTAAGGAAATTTGCAACATGTGAGTTTAGCTCGGGACAGAACCATGATTCTTTTATTCGTGCAGCAATTACTTCTTTCCCTGTATGTGTGGGACAGTGTAATTGGGTCATGGCTGTTTTCAATAGTGCCAGGGCATCACGACCTTTCCGTTATTATTCTGTCACCATAATGCATCTGTGGGGGACATGGTGCATCCTCTTTTAAGCCATAGTTCCTTTTCTGCCATTGGTGCTGCTGCCTGTAATTCCATGATCTGTATCTCTGGGATGTGTGTGTAGCCATCCTTCATCAACATCTGTCAACCCCCCCTTATCTTTTTGTTTTTCTCGGAGGGGCCATGTCTCGCCAAAATACGCAGCATGTTTCGCATGTGCATCTGCTGTTTCGTTACCTCTTAATATTGGGTCATCCCCGTTAGTGCGGGCCTGACATTTTACCAATGCTACCTCTTCCGGGTAATTAATTACTTCAATTAGTTCAGCCAGTAGGAGAGCATGTTGTACCGGGGTACCGTCTGCTCTTCTGAATCCCCTTCTTTCCCATTTTATTAGTCCTGAGTGTACTGTTGATGTAACATATTCACTGTCAGAATATATAGTTAATCTTTTCTCCTTGCTTTCTTCTAATGCTAAAATGAGTGCTACTAGCTCCGCTGCTTGTGCTGAATAATGTTGAGGTAATTGTACACACTTCACTGGGACGTAGGAGCGGTCTTCCCTCAACCGTACTACTGCTGCTCCTGTTCATCTTATCCCATCGCTTTGGTCAATTGTTGATGACCCATCTATGTACATTATCTCTCCTCCCTCTAGGGCATTTTCTTCCACCTTCCTGGTGCTTGAGTACATTTCAACAGCCTGTAGCACTTTGTGTTGTCAGTGTGGATTTTGGCTTGTTCAGTGTTGCAAAGAGAGCGTGCTCCACGTACAGTGTTGTGGGGCATCCCATTGTTATTGAGGAGGATTTTTCTACCGCAAATGCTGCTGCAGCCAGGCTCTGTTCGCACGGGAAATTACCCATCATTACAGAATCCAGATGGTCACTGTAAAATGCCACTGGCTTATGTCCCATGCTTGTTTATTGTGTCAGTACTGCTTTCATTACTGCAGTATCACAATGTGAAAATATGCAGAATTGTTCTTCATCGTTCGGGGTAGCTAGTACTCGTGCAGTTGAGATGGCGTGATTTAACTCATTGAATGCCTCTTTCATTTCCCTTGTCCATCCCAGCTTCTTTTCTCCCCTCTGTGCTTCTCTAAGAGCCTCGAGCAGTGGTCCTATGTATGAGCTGTAATCAAAGACCCACGCCCTGCAGTAGTTTCAAAGGCCCAAAGACTGCTGCAATTCACTTATTGTCTGCGGCTGTTGTGTATTCGTTATTACGTGTGCTCTTTGTGGTGCCATGTTCCTTCCTTTCTGTGAAATAATCTGCCCAATATAGAGCACCTGTTCTTGACAGTACTGTAGCTTCCCGTTGTCAACCTTGTATCCTTTCTCAGCCAGCACTGTGAGCATCTTTACAGAGTCCCTTCTGCACTTCTCCTCTGTGGTGCTGCAGATGATGATGTCATCTACATTTTCTAGCACTGTGCTTTCCATTTCAATGTTTCCCAGGTCCTTTGTATTACTCTGTTAAAGATGGACGGTGATTCACAGTACCCTTGTGGTAGTCTAGTGTGTTTCCACTTTGTGTTGTGGTATGTGAAGCTTGTTAAGTCTTGTGAATCAGGGTGTAGAGGTATTGAGAAGAAGGCATTCTTGAGGTCGATCACAGTGAAACGTGACGCCTCTGCTGGTATCCCGCACAGTATAGTGGCTGGGTTGGTTGCTATGGGGTATTCTGCCTCTACAATATGGTTGAGGGGCCTCAAATCTTGTATAAAATGCCATGACCCTCCTTTTGCCTTGCGCACCGGATACACCGCAGTGTTGCACAGTGATTCTGATAGTACCAATATTCCTCTATCCACTAGGGCAGTTATTGTTTCATAGATCCCTTCATCAGCTTCTTTGGATAGTGGGTACTGTTTCACCCTGGATTGCACCTTTCTTTAGCTTTATTTTTACTCCTCCAATGCTCTTCATGCAGCCTACGTCATATGGACTAGTGGTCCATAAAGAGACGGGTACTGCAGCTAAATCTTCCTCCTAGAAGGGTACCTGGGTAGTGCCTGGTGCTTCTAGTGCCATTGCTATTTTTTGTGCTACCTCCTTGTATGTCACTCTTAGCCAAATGTAGACGGTCATTTAAAACACCATTTCCCAATCTCCTGCTTCGTCTGAGAACAGCTCCTCATCTGACACCTGTGTTAGCTTGCATCCTTCTGCCCATGCTATTCCTGCTCTCCATGCTTTCCTCTCCCCATCCTGTGTGTGAACTGCAATGTAGTCTGTGGTTGCCACAATGCTTTCTATGTCCACTGATATTATAGCCCCTTCTCCTTCACTTGTCGGAGTTTCTGGTCTGAAAAGGTAAGCTGCTGGTCTCCTCCACACCTTGCCCTCAATTCCTGGTAGCCATGCTAGTGCCATGTCCGTCCCATATTGGAAGATGTCCCCATCCACGGGCTCTGCCCTCGCTACTGTTTTGCCACAGTATGCCTGAAGTATGTGTCGTGCTGTGAGCATGTTGATGCCTGGTGTGGAGCACACTATTCCCTTATCAGTAAAGGATATAGTCATGTTCAACCTGCTCATTATATCTCTTCCTAGTATGTTTACTGGGGACTGCTTTCAGCATAGCAGTGGTGGAGATCACCAACAGATAAGGAGATGTCATCAGTGAAAGGAACCAGTCCTCGAGCCCCAGAGAATCCTTCAGTGTGCAAAGATTCACCTGACAAGTTGAAATTCCCCTCTCCAATACAGGACATAGTGGCCCCTGTGTCAACTAGGAAAGAAAATGTCTTGTCACCTATTGCCACCTTTATGCATAGTTCCTCCGCAGGGCTAGGTGTTACCGATATGATGGGACACATCAAAGACGTCTGTGGGCTGTGCTATTGTGGATACAGTGACTGTCCGCTCCCTGTGTATGGGTTGTGACCCAATATTGTCACCATTCCCAGTGTGTCTGTTGTATTGGCGTGTCTGCGGGTAGTAATTTGTTGTCTTGTATTTGTGTGAGCTGTTGTACTGTCTGGATGTGTTGTTGTTGTGCTGTTGCTGCCTGTTGTTGTGGCGTGTATGTTTTTAGTCGTTGCTGAGGCGGTGGTGGTGGTGCTTGTTGTTGTATTAGTGTTTCTGTCCCCTGCTGCGGCTGTTGTTGGTATAATTGTTGTCCCCCATTGTAGCCATGCTGCCCTTGCTCTCCCCAACCTGCTTGTGTCAGTCTTACTCTGTACGTGCGTGACATGTGTCCTATCAGGCTGCATGTCCAGCACGTTGGAGGTTCCTGTGCTTGCCATGGGTATCCCCCAGTACTGTTGTAGTATCTCTGCTGCTCGTATTGGTTCTGTCCTCAGAACCCTCCCCCTTGCAGTGGTGCTGCTGGCCCAAAGCCCCTCCCTCTCGTGTGTCCACCCCTCCCCCTGTAGTTGTTCATGTATTCGTTTCCCATTTGAGTGTATCCACCTCCCATTTGTGTTGTGTATTGTGCTGTGTATTGTGGGGGCGGTCGGATTTGCTGTGTTGTCATTTGTGCTTGCGTGTTGTTGTGTAGTGTCCTGTGCCGGTGTTGCCTGGGTGGGGCCCGTGATCAGTGCACGTTCCATGGCATATTTGGACATTCTCTTTTTAACCTATTTCACTTCCTCTGCCTTTCTGTCTTCCTCCTTCTGTTTCATCTTTTCCTGCCATAGTCTACAATGGTGCACTATTGTGAGCTGTATCTCGGGCCATGCCTTTGCTTCCATCCCTACTAATTTCTTTAATTGTCTCTGTACTTGCTCCGGGAGACCTTGAATCAATATATGGTAAAAGAATTGCCAGTGATTTGTCCCACGGTTCCTGCGTTTCCAGGCGCCACTTCTCCTGAATTTCCTGGATGTAATCAACAGGATCTTCATTGTCACGCATTTTGCATGACGTTATTGCTCCTATGTCTGAAGTGTCTGGGTATTGCACCCTCAGCGCCTGCCACAGTGCGTGTCTGCAATTTGCAAATGGCGCCTCATCATGCGATGTACTTATAGTTACTCCTGGGAATCCCGCCCTCTTCCAAATTTCATCTGCTGCGTCACCCAATATTGAAATTAGCAACCCCTTTACATCTCCCAAGGCTAATTTTTGCCCTGCAGTTTGTTTTTCCATTTCATATATCCATTTCCCAGCCCCTCTGCTCAGCGATGGGAGTCTCCATTTGATGTTTTCCTTGTCTGCATGTTTCCATGGGACATATTGTGGCCTTGCTCCCCCTCTCTCTAGTGATGGCATTAGAGTGTACTCCTTTACTTCCCCTGGCGTTCGTCTGTGTGGGGATGTGTGAGTGTATTCGCTGTCCTCTTCCATGTCAGAAAGTTGTTTAATAAAATCAGTAATGTGTTGTGTTACTCTATCACCTCCTATGCTTTTGTTCCTTCTCTGCTGACCCCTGAGACCCTCTTTGTGTGTATTAGCTAGCTCTTGCATTCTGCGTCCTGGGAGGATTCTGAGTCTTTTACCATATGGTGTGTGCTGCGCTGGCGGCGTCAGTGGCCATGGCGTTCTTCCTTTTAGTTGCCTTTTCTTTTCCTTCCCTGTGTTTCCTTCTTCCCGCATCTCACATACCCACGATGACCCGCAGTCTGTGCGTGTTATGTATAATTTGCTTAACCCCTCCCCGCTTCCATCACTTCGTCCCCCACACGATCCCTCCTCTTCCTCACTGCAGAACCCATCTGAGAATGTCAATCCTGGGCCTAGGTGCTTTCCTCCTACTGTAACTGTCCCTAAGTCTATGTCTGTGTACTGCCCTTTCGTATCCGTGCCTCCCTCCTGCGGTGTTGTCGCTACTTTCTTATTGCTATACGTGTAAGTCTTGGCCCTGCATTCCTTGCGCACCTCTCCTTGCGCTGTATTGTTTTGCTTGCCCGCTTCACTACCTACTTCCGTTCGTACTTTGCAAAGCTTGTTCATTATTGCGTCACTTACCTGCTCTAGCAACTTCTCTTCTTCCTCCTTGTTGCCCCATATTCCGCCCTCCCTTGCCAGTATACTCTTTATAACTTTCGCCTCTTCGTATTTTCGTAGGCTTTCTGATATAATCTTCCTTCACAGTCCCATTTCTCTGTCATTTTCTTCTCGCTCCTCTTCTTTTCTCCTAACCTCCCGCTGCTCCATGCGTGCCACCCTTTCTGTGATCGCTCTTATGCGGTCCTCTTCTCATTTCCTCTGTTCTTCCTCTTGCCCTTTTATCCCTACCGTGTCCCCTTGCTTCCCTTCTTCCTCTCCCTCCTTCCCCGCTCTTCCTGCTCGAACTGTTTGATCAGCGTGCTCCGTGCTTCCCTCAATTCCGCTAATCTTACCTCTAGCATCTCCTCTTCCTCCAGTGTCAGTCTCCCTTCTTCATCTCTACTTACCTCTCACCCCTTCTGTCTGTATTCTGTCTCTTCTTTATTTGCCTTCTTTACCGCTTCTTCCTCCTCCCAGTTAACGGCCCTCGAAGCTTCAGTAGCACCTGTGCTGCTATCCATTCATCTGGTCCTATACTTGCTAAGTCTAGCTGCACCCTTTTTTCGCCTCCGGTGCTTACCTGTGTCTGTTTCGTATCCACTGCACTTTTCGCACCCAAACCCCTTTGGTAACTGTCTGCCGGCGCGTAGGGTGGTGGGCTGTATGCAGGGTTGGAATATCCCTCGGCTGCTGTTAGTTGTGCTTGTGTTGCTTCCCTCAACTCTCTCATTGGATACAGCCCCTCTGTTTCTTTCTTTATTTCTTTGTGGGTGTCACTTCCTCACTTTCCTTCTTCACCCATGTGACCGCGAACAATCCTTATGATTCCTCCTCACTCTCCTCAGCACTGGGTTTTTTCCCGAGCGCGCTGCACCCACCCTCTCCACTCACCTTCTCCTCCTTTACTCCCTGCATTGTGAACATCCCTTGTACCCCTGGTGCATACCCCTGGAACATTTTCCAGAGGTCGAAAAATTCTAGGTGGCTCGCCAACTTCTTCCCCTTGTATGTGTTATGTAAATACGCTAGTAGTGAATGTTGGGTGGTCATATCAAACCTGCCGTTGGGTGGTCATGGTATCCTTATTTTGTTATCTGACCCTTGTATCCATTCGATGCTGTGCTTTACTATTTTATCTATGTGCAGTGTTAGTGTTGCACAGATATGTTGGAGTGGTGTTGTTAAGGTGCTGGCTCTATACCCTGCCCCAATCCCATAATACGCAGACATCTTTAAACCTTACTTTCTCAGCACCACCGTTACCTGGCCCCGTAAGATGGGGTCCTCTGATTTTCCGCTGCAATGAAAACAATATTTTGTTACAATGCTTTTGTGCTGGGCGCCACCGCCATTGTTATTCCTACAGCAGTGTCACCTCCTTTTATGCTTCTCCTGCCGGAGCCAGGGCCCCCTTCGACCTGTGGTGCACCAGCCCCCTGCGGCTGCGTGCCCCATGCATCGTGCTTCTGAGCTGCCCCGCCTTTACTGTGCCGCTGCTACTTAGCGCACATGCCATGTACTTCTAGCTCCTCCTCTTTCTCTGTTGTCCTCACTGTCTGCACAGTGTACGATCCCCCTCCAACCCCTGTTGTTGGGCGCGTGCTGGCGTTCTCCATGCGTGGCCACCTCTCCCCCTTTACCGCTCCCTTACCGCGTATTCCGGCCCCGATCCCCGACCACTTTAGAGGAAGAAGACAGCGGTATCCTATGCAAGCCCTATGGGTGACGTCACCAACTACTACAAAGGGTTCCCAGTACGTACAATTACAACAAGGACCAAGGATGAATGCGTGCCATATTTGACAAACTTGTTCCCCGTTATCCCCACAGCTGTCTTCCCACCACATCTGTAGTGGAGTATCCGTCAATTACTTCGTTATTATAATCGGACTGCGCACGCTGCATCTCCTCGCATGTGATACGCCCCTTCTCTAGGGGAGCTTAACCAGCCAATTATCTTCCGCACTGAGAAACAATCTAGCTACCTCCTGCGGGAATACGTCATCTATTCACAGAGTTAAAACACTCAATCAATAGGAATCTCCATCTATTCATTGATCTACAACGCCAACTCATAGGAATGGCACACCCCCTTATACAGGTGTCCGCGATCTCGACCATTCAGCGCAATCCGCTATTCACACATGGGAGCTTGAAGCCCCACCCAGCCTACTCTGTAACGCTAGAGGGGACGTCCCTCGTGCCAGTCCCCATTACACCTTACACATCGATCGCCACTCGATGGCCACTCGAATCTCCAGATTGCACTGTCCGGTCATCTCGCAGTTCCGCGATGGTCCTGTAGTCCTCCAAAGGGGGCAACGGCAGAGGGGGCCACATTGCCGGGCCACCTTGACACAAGCGGCCTCACTGTGATCTCACCCAGTCTCAGCAGATCTCAGCAGTGCCTCCAACTTGTCGGGATATTTTTCCCGGGGGCCGGCAGGGCCATCCGCGGACCTCCGGGGTTGGGGAGGCCCCAACTCCTCCTGCGTCCCTATAGAGTATGAGGCACACACAAAAGTAAAGAGTTACTGCTGTTTATTACACGAAATCAGCAGGGACGGGCTCACAGGTCATAGGCATCCGAGAGACCACTCGCTCTTGGTGGGCTCGCAGGCCCTTTTTCTAGCTGTATGACACTGTTACGTACGTCACCTGGGAGAGCTAGCCCCCAAACCTAACGCTACCTCGGATTGGCTCTCCGAGTGGTGGGGTTAGTATAGACACATATAGGAAGGATAGTTACTGGTGGAGAAAGAGTCAGGTGGTACGCTTGGGCAGTCCCTAATAATCGATAGAAGTGAATTGTTACAAGGGGATGATTAGTGTTTGGCTAAACTATAATGGCGTCAGTGGTATGCCCCTCGTATTCTGATTGGTTCACTCGCGTGCCCCCAAGCCTGGGACCATCGTTGGTCCCAGCTTGCAGTGTACCTGGTGCTGGCAACAAAGTATGACTATTTGTCAGTGGCAGACAATGGACAGGTCTGACAATTAGCTGGTGTGCATGTCTTTCCCATCGCTGTCGATGTCCAATTTGTCACTTCATTGTTACGGTCTGTGTCCCAGACGTGAGACCCCAGCGCTTCTCTGGTCCCTGGGGCCTGGCATCGTATCAGATCGGACTGGTCACGTGTTGCGGGACCGTGGCTGGAGCAGAATTATGAGCATTTGATTTGTACTTCAGCTCGGGGAGCGTTTAGCAGTGGCAGGTGTAACCTTGGCACGGGGCGCGGTATGTAGATTGCAACATTGCGGCCTTGGCTGGGGGCTCTTGTCAGGGCCTAGCTCTGCATGATCAGCACCTTTCAGCTTTGTCTGAGCTGCTCCGGCCTGGACACTCTGGTTATACAGCCTAACACGGCCTTGCTTATGGGTGGCTGTACATTGTCCATAATATAGGGGTCGCGAGGGGCGACAGAGATTCATATGCATTAGTCCATATTCAGTGGTTATGTCTTCAGGGTTTTAGTGGCGAGGGCGTGTCGGCAAGCATGTACACAAGCTCTTCTGGCGTCTTGCGTTTCTGCGGTGCTGTTGCTGGCCTATGTGAAAAATAACAACGATGCATGTGTGTGTGTGTAAGTGGTCCTCTACGTCATAGCACTGAGTATGTTCTTCGTGTGGATTGGTGTGTGTATGACCATGTGCTTGGTGGAACGTGTGTTCTTGTCCGCTGGCTATGTCGTCATGGCGTCTCTAACAATGGCGGTATTTGTGATTGCTTTCTAGTCCAGTTGATCCATGCAGTCGATGTCGGCTCCATCTGAGGTGCCAGCATGTTGTTTGATTGATGGACAGCTTCCTCGGTTGTGTGGGGCGTGGCCACAGTGGATCTTGACGTCTGGGGGGCCGTGAGTGGGTCGAAATTCTTCTCGCGGTGGGTGCTTGGGTCGTGACGTCCTAGGCCATGGTCTGGATGAGAGTCGGGGGAAGGGATCGTACCATTTTCCCTCTTCAGGTGCAACCCGTCTCATAGCTGCAATTACTCTCCTGGGCTACTCTAAATCCTCCCTGTCACCTGACTGCCAAAGTGTCTCCAGTAATTACCCCCTGGTGTGACCTCTCCATTATCCTGGCAGGGCTTGCCATCTTTAAAGCACTGGTTGCCAGATAACCACTTGGGAGTACTTCCTGTCGCCTTGGTAAGGTTACAAGCCTTCTCAAAGAAGCCAAGGGGACTTCCTAGGACTGGACCCAAAGGGTTTGTTTTGGGTGAATGCTTTGTTTTGGGTGAAACTCAGCCCCATAGAGGCTACGCATATATCTGACAGTTGAATGAGTCACTGGAAACTTGACTAACAATCAAATGTCATTAAAAGAATTTTGGCGGGTATATAATTTATATTCCCCGTAACCATGATATCAAACCAGATATGGTTTGTATTTATTTATTAATCTGCACAATTATATATAATGTGGATAATTGACTTCCAGCAATTAAAGGCAGCCCCTGGCTGTTGGTGCTATGGGTTCCTGCAGTCTGTTTGCAGTAGTGCACATGTTACTCTTTAACTGTCATGTTGCCAAACTACAAGGCAGCTGATGAGGTTGCCTGAAGCTAGTCCGAGCGGAGCCACCGGTTTGCACTATAGTTTTCAGTATGGAATAATATGAAAAGGAGACTGGATCTCACTTTCAGGGATGGTGATCAGCATCATTTGGTCCCAGCTCAGGCTCGTACACCAACACAGATGGCATCCTGTCACACATGTCCCAAAACGTACATTGTTATGGAGGCCAATAATGTAGGGCGTTATTAGCTTTGCTGTCCTTCTTCCTCCTCCTGTGGGTCGTGTTGGGTGTTCTTAGCACACCATGTTCTATCCACTCCCGCATCCTCAGGGCTGGTAAGGATGCATTTGGTCCTATGAGTATTTGTGTGTGAGGAAACGGTTGGCCATTGTTGGCGATCTCCATGCAACTGGTGCTAAAATGCAGACAAAACCTTTTTGTACAAAAATAATAATGTGCCAAAAGAAGATACTCAAACAGCGGCATGACTTGGTAAGTCACCAGTTACAACATCAATGAAGAAAGGGCGCAAACGCCATGCGCGTAAGGGAAAGCTGGGCTCACTTGGCGCAGCAGAGCTGCGTGAGTTGCAGGAGCCTGAATGGACGAGGAAAGAAACTTTGAATGTGAATAAAAACAAGCAGGATGTGGAGGTGCGCAGCCAACCACGACCCAACCGGCCTACCCGAAACGAAATACAATTAAACTAAGCAAGTCAGGCAACCCCAGGCCTCACGCCTCTTTCAAGGAAGTCCACAGGAAGTTAAAATAACACGTTTCAATAATACCAAAAGATCATAATCAAACAGCAGTAACAGTATGGTCTCCCAGGAGACAAGAGCAATGTTGGTGGCCTGCAGAAGCCCCACAGGCGAAACACCTGGATGATGCAAAGTTCTGTGGCTAGCAATGGGTCCCAGAAAGAATGAGCTGCCAAAGTTGCAATATTACTCCTGTATTGATACAAAGAAGGAACGCACGCGCACCTCCCAACTCACGCTGAAACCACAACATCCATGATTGCATCGTTCCAGTCAGGGAAGGCATGCATCCCTCAAATTCCACTCCAATACCTTGTGCACAACATTCTCTCATCTGTCAGGCACACAGATGCGCACACAGACACACACGAGATCCACGTTCACCACATTCGGATACACACAACAGTACATACCTTACCTTCTTAAAATAGGAGCAACAAATACGTTCGTGGTATTGTCACCCTGCCTGTACTACTACTCCTGTACCTTATTCAGTTCCCCAGTGTCATCCACACTTCTCTAGCTGTGAATGTGATCAGTCCACCTGCCCAGGGTTTTGTGGCCTGCGTGGTCAGCAAGACTCCTGCTACTGCTATCTCTGGTGGTTCGGTGGCATTGCTACTTCTATCAGTCGCAGCCGCTGGGTGCTCAGTGACATTACTCAATGGCCCCGCTGCATCAAGACTCAATACTCCACCCTGGGCCTGCACCACAAAGGTGATCTTCTTCTAAGACATCATCAACGTCAACAATCTGGCTAATGTGTCCACTTACCACACGTTGCCTCTGAACATGTAACTGCAGTACCACACATGCTCACACCACTCATGAGGTCGCAGGACTTTGTGAACCAATTGGGCACCATGCTTGGCTTGTGTAGCTAGACACCTCCCCCCTTTGAATATATGTTTCCTGCCCCCACCCCACCCCCACCCCTTGTCATGACTCTTCTTAGGCTTTGCGCGTGGGCCTGCAGCATCCTTTTAACACTTTAGTGCCCTTGGATGTTACAATCTTCACCATTCCTCATCTTCATCCACATAGAGGACAGTGTTATCTTCACCTTTATTTATTTTTATTTTTGTATTCAGTGTTTTCCAGTTTACAAGAAAGTGTTTCACTTTTATTGCACGAAAATATACCAGATGTAATACAATCAAAACAAAATACTTACAAAACACAATAAAAATGTGCACTTCCAATATAAACACAATATAAACACAATCTTCCAGTATTGCTATCCTCACCTTTATACTGTGCGTCCCCCTCAACACTAGGGGTTGTGGTGTAATGTGACTAAAACATTTCTCGCAGAGCATTAGCCACATATCCCCCCCCCCTCGATTGGACTGCCCACCCCACAAATCCTGTAAGCGTTAAGTTTGTTTGTACAGCAAATTCCTTCTCATTTGAGGGTATTTTATTCGCAAAATGCCCCAAAAGGTCCTGCATCTGTTGGGAAACGACATGTACCTCATTGTCACTAACACATTTTTAGGAATGTGTTTTCTCTGGAAAATGTCTCAAAAACTAACCTAGGCCTGTGACTGCATTGGGGTGCCTCACAAACTACACTTCCACGACTCACCTGTATTGTCCCCCATAACTGCGGCAAAGCTCTGGCTCTCTGGAAGAAGTTGGGGTAGCCCCAATAATGTACTGCCATTTTTTCCATCGCCCATCTGCGCGCAGTGCATATAAAGTGAGCTATCCTCGCCTCTCCCTACCCATCCATTTCCCAGTAGTAATTCACAAGCTACTTTAACATATGGCTGTAACGCGCGTTGGCATGTCTTTCTCTTTTCCGGATATACCCCACAGTTTGGCTGAACTCGCCTACCATGTCTAAAAATGTAAAGGCAGGCGCTCTGTTACCAGTCTTTAGCTTCTCCTCCTAACGCACGTGTTCATGACTTCATCAATCTTCAGGGAGGCTGAGTTTCTTAGTTATTTCAGGCAGGTCTGCATTTCTTTTCTTTTTCAGGTGTGGCAAGATAATTAGCTCTGAGGATTCTGGTACTTGTATTTTTTGCACTTGATTCCGCCTACCATGTCATCACATTTTCTGGGATTGGGGGCATGTGCCCAGTCTCCATAAGCCACAAATGCAATAAGATACGTTTCTTTTTTATTCCCTCCTTAAATGTCCAGTCTCTGCCCCTTTGATGGTATTCTTGGCTAACTGTCCGCCTAAGCATTGTCCTGCGGGAATGTGCTTGATAACAGACTGCTGTTCATGTGGCCTGGGCATCAACCTCAGCATCCACGCAGATGCATTGCCAGTGCAGTTGCCACTCAGAAGATGCGCCAAGGGTTTGTGGCTAGTCACGTGCATTAACTGGTTGCCACAAAAGAATGTTAACACTTCTATTGCCAGTTCATGCCAGTGTTTCCCTGTCAATAACAGAGCACAGTCTTTCTTCTGTTCCCATGGCCATTGAGGCAAACACTCTGGTGCATTATGTGCTGTGATGAAGTCAGTGTCCGGATCCCATCCCAAGACATTAAGAGGACTCGTCAGACCAGGAAAGCTGTGCCGGAGACTGGAGCTACCTAAAATCGACCATGAGTGGGATCTGCAGAGAAACTCCTCCCAGTCCATGCTTCCTCGCTGGGTCAGAGAAAATAACTCCTGAGAATGCTGGGCATTCCCTAAGGTGATCCCTAAGGTTCAACCTATGCCAAGAGGCCCCTATAGGTCAAACAGGACCCTCGTGGATGGTCATCAAAGTCTCCAGTAGAAAGAGAAACTAGCATCCAAATGGGATCTTCACAGAAACTCACTCATCCTGCCAGAGAGACCAGAGTAAGGCCTGAGAGGAGCGCAGCCTGCATGCCTGCACCCGGGGATCCAGTATGCCAGAGGGACTTTCTCGCAGGGACTTCTCGGCATAGTGAGAGAACCAGGAGAGTTGGGGCCACCGAAAGAGGGAGAGCTGCTGGCGCTGCGGGCCGCAATGAAGAAAAGACACAGAACCCAGATCACAAGGAGGGACTCCCACCTGCTTCTAATATGTCCAGCGGGACCTTGGAAGTGTTGTGTGGCCTGAGGAGCGTCAGGTAAGGCCAGTACGTGCATAAGACCCTGGAGCTTGTCAGAGAACGCACACAAGCAGGCAGACAAACTAACCAACACCAGGCTGCAAAACATCGGCCAATGAGAAAAGAGGTCTATACAATGTCAGTGTCCCTAACTTGCTGTATGCCTAGTGAGAAACTCCTGTGCTGGAGAAAACACGAGTCACCACTCCATGCTTCAAAATTGGCATTTGGATGGAGTGATTGTTTAGCATATACAAGAGTAAGGTCACCAGTGGCAGAATAGTATCATTGTTTGGTTTTATTTGACCGAATGTTACATTTGACCAAATTTGGCCAGTATGGCTGTGAACAAGCCAGCTGAACAAGAGCGAACAATGGACTGTGATAAGAACCGACCACGGCGTGTTAAAAAGTGGGACCCAGAGAGAATGAGCAGAGCCGCAAATGCAGCCATATTATGTCTGCATAAGAATGAAGAGAACAGAACATGCAAAGTGGGACATAAAAGCACTGGTGGATGCTCCCGGACAGTAGAACGGAGGGATAGTGACTAGGGAGCCCTAGGGACCCCCGCCATAGAAATGATAGCTCGCTCTGCAAGAGTGACCACACCTTAAAACTTGCAAAGAGATCACAAAATGTTATTGTAGCAATGTTTCCTTCCGGAGTGCCTTACCACATCTATGGGGAAAATGACTCCAAGTCTTTACATTGATGTTTTTGTATCAGTATTCGTTCCCATCGGTGCATTCGCAAACATTTGTTTAAAAAACAAGCGAGCCCAATGCTTCCCTTTTTTACTACGCCTCTTTCTTCTTTTATCACCTCTTTTTTACACATGCTTTGCTTGTCCTTGAAAAAGCTAAAACATCGTAAAAGTGCATTTTTCATCTTTCATTTTCAGCACGGGTAAGCCCCCTGTACCTCCCTCCCTCCTTTTACTATACTATCACCCTTTTGTATAATATATAATTGGTTATTTATAACGCGCTTAATACCCAGCAGGATCGAACCTGTGTTGTCCTGCATCGTCTTGCTTCTAAGGGGAGCGCGTTGTCCCTGAGCTATCCTCCCAGGTATGTTTTGCTTGTTCCCTGAAAAACGAGAAAACCTGACGTACAGGCACTGATGTAGATGCATCGATGTCAATGCATAACAATGCAAATGCACTGCTGTACACATACGCCACCAGGAAAGAGGCCGTAAGGACAATCTCCGTCCAAGGCACTGTGAAACACCTACTCACTGGCCCAGCTCACAAGGGGTGATGTATTGAAATAGTCTCAAGAAGCAAGGGAAAGATGGCTGCGGATCTCGAAGAGGCTTCAAAGGTAAAGCTCTCCCGGATCCTGGAGTATGTGACTGGGAAAGGGGGAAACAGAATCAATGGATGGGGGTACAAGGCAGAGGAGTGCAGAGCTGGCAAGCACAGCCCAGATGCCAGCGGTGTCACCCGCTGGGCAGCGGATATTAAAACCGTACACAAATCTGAGACTAAAACAGATACACTAAATCACACTAGAAACTTGATAGCAATCTATCATGGAAGCAAGCGTATTGGGGGGGCAGATAGGGCAAAACAGGATGCTATGGCAGTTCATGGACCCGCACTACTGCAGATACCTCGTTATTGTAGTGTACTGTACCGTTTCTATGCTAACTGCCTCACTCATTGCAGTGTATTGCTTGCGACATTGTAACTTTTGCAACTCGCCAGTCATTGCAACCAGAACATGCATGCAACGATGTAACCTCTGCAACTTGCTCTGCGTGTTGTCTGTCAAGAAAAGCACCTAGATGCCCTCGGGCTTGGAGCACTGTTCAAATTACTAAATAAATAAATAAATAAATGGGCAATGGTGCAGGGCCATCCTTAATAGTCCCTGGGAAAAACAGCTCTGTTGCAATACTTAGAAACTAGAGACATGAAAGTGCTGGTGTGGGGAAAGTAGATGGGGTGGGGATGGGATCAGTGCAATGCAGGTACCCTGAAAGCAGATGCTTTGGCCTGGAAAAGGCAACAAAGAAGAGAAACCTGGAAAGCAGGCCTCAGGCTGGAAGCAGTGAAGCTTGAAGCAGAGAGCCTGGAAGCAAAGTTTCACACTGGAACAAAGTGCAAAGCAACTATCCTCCGAATCAGCTTCAACCCGGAGCAAGCAGCCCAACAACTAAAGGGTCAGGAACTGGAGAAGGGCCTGCTTCGGAGTGACAGGAGTACAAGAGTAGCGCCAAGGCTCCAACACTGAGCTCCATCAGACTCAGAAGGCTGGCGATGGCAGGTTCACAGTGAAGCCCCGACAGGTGAGCAGACTGTACACACCTAGGGTACAACCTCCTAAAGGGGACTTGCAAGGCTGGGGTGAAGCAGAGAGAGAAAAGACCAAAGCTGATTGTGGATTGGAGTTTGGTTCTGGCTTTCATACGTGGGCATGTTTGGGTGGGACCTGGGATATTAGGCTCAACTTATGATCCCAAAGAAAGCGTTCTCCCACACTTCAAAATGTTGCGCTCTATTGAGGGAGCTGCTCCATTAGGAGTGGACATATCTATTTACAGAAACAATGCCAAAAAAGGTTCATAGCTCTCAACTCACACGCATTTGGCGGGTGTCACCCGCCTTGTAAAGGGCCGACTCACCCGCCAAGCCTCCTGCACACCCATTCATTCCAATGGGCGTCTCACCCGCCAAAAACAAAGAGGCCGATTCATGGAATAATTAGCGCGGCGCAAGTGGGCAAAAACGTGCGATTCGCAGTGGAATAGCGAAAATCGCAGTGAACGTGCGAAAATCGCACGAAAAGCAGCGCACGTCGATTCATGGAAGGCCGTGCGCGAGAAAACCAGCGGATGTGCGAAAAAAAAGTGCGCGGCGCACGTTGGCGCACGTTGGCGCACAGGCCATCTAACAGCGTGCGCCAGGTCACAGCGAAAATCGCACAGGCCACAGCGAAATTCGCACATAGCGCGGCGCACGCAATAAAAGTAGGCGGAACACGGGCGTAACACTCGGAATGGGGAACAACTAGCCAAAACGTGGGCGTCACGGGGGAAGTACAGGGCACAAGTGCGCGGAACGCCCACACGCTCGCCTACAACACGTATTCATGGAATAGAATAGGGGAAAAAAGCGCACGCTCAAACCAGCGCACAGGCACAAACACGACCGCCACAAGAAAGGAGGCGGTAGCGTCTCTGCGGCTGTAAGAAATGTGCGCCAAAAGGTGCGCCAACAAATAGCACCTATATACTGCCATGATGAATGTCCCATACTGTGGCCCTCCAGGAAAAATGACGTGCAAAGGGGTACCCACAAACACGGACACCCGCTGACAAAAAATACGTGTTACAGGGGTTCGCGTGAAGTTCCTCACGCGATCGGGCCTGGGGGAGCGGGCTACGTGTATTACAGGGGTTTGCGTGAAGTTCCTCACGCGATCGGGCCTGGGGGAGCGGGCTACGTGTATTTCAGGGGTTCGCGTGAAGTTCCACACGCGATCGGGCATGGGGGAGCGGGCTACGTGTATTACAGGGGTTCGCGTGAAGTTCCACACGCGATCGGGCCTGGGGGAGCGGGCTACGTGTATTACAGGGGTTCGCGTGAAGTTCCTCACGCGATCGGGCCTGGGGGAGCGTGCTACGTGTATTTCAGGGGTTCGCGTGAAGTTTCACACGCGAATAGCCTGGGCGCGTGAATTTGAGGGGTTCGCGTGAAGTTCCACACGCGATCGGGCCTGGGGGAGCGGGCTACGTGTATTACAGGGGTTCGCGTGAAGTTCCACACGCGATCGGGCCTGGGGGAGCGGGCTACGTGTATTACAGGGGTTCGCGTGAAGTTCCTCACGCGATCGGGCCTGGGGGAGCGTGCTACGTGTATTTCAGGGGTTCGCGTGAAGTTTCACACGCGAATAGCCTGGGCGCGTGAATTTGAGGGGTTCGCGTGAAGTTCCACACGCGATCGGGCCTGGGGGAGCGGGCTACGTGTATTACAGGGGTTCGCGTGAAGTTCCTCACGCGATCGGGCCTGGGGGAGCGTGCTACGTGTATTTCAGGGGTTCGCGTGAAGTTCCTCACGCGATCGGGCCTGGGGGAGCGTGCTACGTGTATTTCAGGGGTTCGCGTGAAGTTTCACACGCGAATAGCCTGGGCGCGTGAATTTGAGGGGTTCGCGTGAAGTTCCACACGCGATCGGGCCTGGGGGAGCGGGCTACGTGTATTACAGGGGTTCGCGTGAAGTTCCTCACGCGATCGGGCCTGGGGGAGCGTGCTACGTGTATTTCAGGGGTTCGCGTGAAGTTTCACACGCGAATAGCCTGGGCGCGTGAATTTGAGGGGTGCGCGGGAAGTTCCTCACGCGTTCGGGCCTGGGGGAGCGGGCTACGTGTATTACAGGGGTTCGCGGGAAGTTCCACACGCGAATAGCCTGGGCGCGTGTATTTCAGGGGTTCGCGGGAAGTTCCACACGCGAATAGCCTGGGCGCGTGTATTTCAGGGGTGCGCGGGAAGTTCCACACGCGAATAGGCTGGGCGCGTGTATTTCAGGGGTGCGCGGGAAGTTCCACACGCGAATAGCCTGGGCGCGTGTATTTCAGGGGTTCGCGGGAAGTTCCACACGCGAATAGCCTGGGCGCGTGAATTTGAGGGGTGCGCGGGAAGTTCCACACGCGAATAGCCTGGGCCCGTGTATTTCAGGGGTGCGCGGGGAGTTCCACACGCGAATAGCCTGGGCCCGGGTATTTCAGGGGTGCGCGGGAAGTTCCACACGCGAATAGCCTGGGCGCGTGTATTTCAGGGGAGCGTGGGAAGTTTTACACGCGAATAGCCTGGGCGCGTGTATTTCAGGGGTGCGCGGGAAGTTTTACACGCGAATAGCCTGGGCGCGTGTATTTCAGGGGTGCGCGGGAAGTTAAACACGCGATTTCTGCACGGTACGTGTATTTCAGGGGTGCCGGGGAGTCCCACATGTGATTTGACAGTGTGGGTCCTCCCAGGTGTACCCTGTACACCCTCCACGGCCCCTGCAGGCAGCCCACACCACAGGGGACTACCCTGCATCCCTGGTCATGTCCCGCAGGCAGCCCACCCAACATGGGCATGCCCCCCAGCAAAGGCACATGTCTCCTTGAACTAATGAACACCAACACATGTCCCCTTGCACCCCCACCCCCCAGCACTGTGGGGCACATGCCAGCAGTCCCCCACCCATGTCCAACTCATGTCTCCCACCACCCCCACCCCCAGCCACCAGGGTCACCCTCCACCAGGGCCCCACTCATGTCTCCCACCACCCCCACCCCCCAGCACTGTGGGGCACCTGCCAGCAGGCCCCCACCCATGTCCAACTCATGTCTCCCACCACCCCCACACCCCAGCACTGTGGGGCACCTGCCAGCAGGCCCCCACCCATGTTCAACTCATGTCTCCCACCACCCCCACCCCCCAGCACTGTGGGGCACCTGCCAGCAGGCCCCCACCCATGTCCAACTCATGTCTCCCACCACCCCCACCCCCCAGCCACCAGGGTCACCCTCCACCAGGGCCCCACTCATGTCTCCCACCACCCCCACCCCCCAGCAGTGCAGGGTCACCCTCCACCAGGGCCCCACTCATGTCTCCCACCACCCCCACCCCCCAGCACTGTGGGGCACCTGCCAGCAGGCCCCCACCCATGTCCAACTCATGTCCCCCACCACCCCACCCCCCAGCACTGTGGGGCACCTGCCAGTAGGCCCCCACCCATGTCCAACTCATGTCTCCCACCACCCCCACACCCCAGCACTGTGGGGCACCTGCCAGCAGGCCCCCACCCATGTTCAACTCATGTCTCCCACCACCCCCACACCCCAGCACTGTGGGGCACCTGCCAGCAGGCCCCCACCCATGTCCAACTCATGTCTCCCACCACCCCCACCCCCCAGCCACCAGGGTCACCCTCCACCAGGGCCCCACTCATGTCTCCCACCACCCCCACCCCCCAGCACTGTGGGGCACCTGCCAGCAGGCCCCCACCCATGTCCAACTCATGTCTCCCACCACCCCCACACCCCAGCACTGTGGGGCACCTGCCAGCAGGCCCCCACCCATGTTCAACTCATGTCTCCCACCACCCCCACACCCCAGCACTGTGGGGCACCTGCCAGCAGGCCCCCACCCATGTCCAACTCATGTCTCCCACCACCCCCACCCCCCAGCCACCAGGGTCACCCTCCACCAGGGCCCCACTCATGTCTCCCACCACCCCCACCCCCCAGCACTGTGGGGCACCTGCCAGCAGGCCCCCACCCATGTCCAACTCATGTCTCCCACCACCCCCACACCCCAGCACTGTGGGGCACCTGCCAGCAGGCCCCCACCCATGTTCAACTCATGTCTCCCACCACCCCCACACCCCAGCACTGTGGGGCACCTGCCAGCAGGCCCCCACCCATGTCCAACTCATGTCTCCCACCACCCCCACCCCCCAGCCACCAGGGTCACCCTCCACCAGGGCCCCACTCATGTCTCCCACCACCCCCACCCCCCAGCAGTGCAGGGTCACCCTCCACCAGGGCCCCACTCATGTCTCCCACCACCCCCACCCCCCAGCACTGTGGGGCACCTGCCAGCAGGCCCCCACCCATGTCCAACTCATGTCCCCCACCACCCCCACCCCCCAGCCACCAGGGTCACCCTCCACCAGGGCCCCACTCATGTCTCCCACCACCCCCACCCCCCAGCAGTGCAGGGTCACCCTCCACCAGGCCCCCACTCATGTCTACCACCACCCCCACCCCCCAGCCACCAGGGTCACCCTCCACCAGGCCCCCACTCATGTCCCCTATCACCCCCACCCCCCAGCCACCAGGGTCACCCTCCACCAGGCCCCCACTCATGTCTCCCATCACCCCCACACCCCAGCAGTGCAGGGTCACCCTCCACCAGGCCCCCACTCATGTCTCCCACCACCCCCACCCCCCAGCAGTGCAGGCTCAACCTCCACCAGGCCCCCACTCATGTCCCCCTGCACCCCCACCCCCCTGCCACCATGTGCAGCCCCCACCAGGTCCTCACAATCCCCAATCATGTGCGTAATGGTCAGCCTCCACAGCCAAAAAGACCTACCAAGTAACCCATTCACCCACATGGAAATGGAAATCACATGTTACACCCCCAATGTACATGAAGCAAATGAACCCATGTCCGTCACACACATATTTTCAAATTGAATGGGAAAACACACAACATGACATGCATGAAACCAAGGAGATGAAACCACACAGTGAACAATGGAAAAAAAAATGTATTGAAAAAAATACAAATGCCAAAGAAAGAAAACTAACTACAATTTAAATGTGAAAAAATAAGCTGCATGTCCGCATAAAAACACAAAACTAGAAAATCAAATCAAAAAAAATGTCCAAAGTGAAATGTAAAAAGTCTCCATGCAACAAAGAACTATGTACAAAAATAACAAGGGTCCATCATCACAACTGAACTAAGGAAACCTCCTAAAAAACCTACCTAAATATCAACTATATACAAAAAGTGGAGCAGTGTCCGTCGACTCCAAATAATAATAAGAACGAAAGGAAACCTAAAACTAAAGAACTATATACAAAGGCGGCGGGCAAGTCCAGCGGCTCACTCTGTGGTGTTCCGGGCCAGGGCATCATCAAACTCCTGTTCGATGTCCCGGAGGCGGTCCAGTTCCATGGCCCCGAGGGTCCGCAGGGACGACGCCGTGTCCACCTCCAACCCCCTGCGGATTGCCTCGAGGCACTCGGCCCGCCTCAGGGCCCTCCGCATGGAGTTCTCCGCCCTGACCATTGTGAGCCGCGCCTCTTCCGCCCGCCGCCGCTCCGCACCTATGGCGTGGCACAACCGCTGCCACACGGAAGACACTCTCTGTCCTGGGTCCTCCTGCCCTCCGGCCGATGCCTGCCCCTCCGATGTCGAAGGCCCCGAGCCTTCATGGCTCCCACCATCTTGCTGCTGCTGCTGCTCTGCCTCTGCCCGTGCACTGCCTCCTGCTGCCTGCACATCCTCCGCCGGCTGGGGTGCACCTGTTGATGTGGCCACCCCTGCTGGACGTCCGACTCCCGACTGTGGCAGGGATGCCTCCTCCACCAGCCTGGCCGCACTGTCAGAGGCAGCTCCACAGGGCACCCAGGTGACTGATGGGTGGGAAGATGGCACAGAGGACGACTGGCGCGTAGGGGGTCCAGTTGAGGAGGGGGTCGGAGCAAGCCCCATCAGACAGCGGAATCCGGTCTGGGTGACCTGTCCCAGCAGGCTGACGTGGTCAACGAGCCATTCGAGATGACGTGCAGTCTCTCCATGAAAAGACTGCAGGTCACCTCGCATGGCCCGTTGACGCAACGCCACACCAGCCAGGACAGGCTCAACCCGGTCCCGGATGGCCACGTCCGCAGGCAGAGGAAGGCCAGTTGACGTCAGCTCATCCCCTGCCTGAAAACGGGTCTGGACGTAGGCATCCCTGCTGGTGCAAGATGATGCAGGGACAGGATCGGGGACAGGATTGCACACAGGCACCTCCGCGGCCGCCTGTGCTGCCTCCTGTCCCTGGTCCTGGACTGCACCACTAGCACCAGTGGGATCCCCACCTCCAGACCCCGTCTCTGGTGCTTGCGCGGCCCCCTCCTCCACCAAACCCCCCACCAACCTGGATGACTCTGTGCCATCTTCCCCTGTTGGGCCCTGTGGGGTCCCAGCTGCCCCTTCTGCTGCCGAGGAGTCCAACTGCAACCTCCGCCTCTTGGACCCCCCCCCGGCAGCTGCGGCCTGGGACGCGGCACCGGACTCCTCACTCCCCGACGAGATGACAACACGGGAGGGGAGCCGGGCCTTGCGTCTCCGGCTGGCGGTCGGATCCTCGCCGCTGTGCTCCACAGCACCTTCTCCGCCCTCTTCATCAGTTGACGCTGCAGACAGGGAGAAACAAAACACAGGCATCAGGGCACTGTACAATGGACACATACACGCATGACAGTTGCACATGAGTGGCATTGGCAAACCTCAGACATGTCATCACAATCCCCAACACACATGTCATTGCAACTGGCACACATGAGCCATACCACAGCCATATCGCAACTGCCACCACCATCCCTACACATACAACAGCATCAGCAGCCAAAGGGGAGCCATACATCACATGCAACACAGGAAGTGCAACACACATGTACACACACCACCACACTTGCATGCATGTCTACACCTCTGCCAAGTGTCGCACTGTTCAGACGGGCATCCATGTCACATCTGCCAATCAGGCTTCCACATACCGCTGTCACATGCATCCATGTAGCATCACTGTTGCACCTTTGACAAATACACACACATGCACATGTACACAGTGCTCATACATGCAGCCGAAAACAACATACATGCCTGACATCACGGACATGTCTACTTACATACACATTCATCCAAACATGTGTGCACGCACAACTGCATTTGCCATGCAAGCCCACACACACAAGCACCATCCATGTCTCACACATTACAGCCCTCGCATGTGTCAGCCCCACGGCCCTGTACACCCCCACCCATACTCCACCCCATACAAACAGATGTGCAACCGGCACAATGGGGAATGATCACCACACGCCCTGCTCACAACCAGGATGCATGTACACTCACCGCTCGACTCCAGACGGCTCTGCTTCTCTAGGACCTGGACGTGGAGCGCTGGGGATATGCGTTCCAGGACCCCCATCTGTTCTTCCGACAAGTGGCCCCGGCGCCCCTTGGCATCCGCTGCCTTCAAGAGGCGCCGGGCCTTGTTCAGGGTCCTGGACCTGAAGTCCTCCCAGCGCTTCCTGACATGTTGTAAGTCCCGGACTGCCACCCCCTCCGCGTTGATGGCAGTCACGATGTCTGTCCAGATCCGAGTCTGTCCTTCCTTGTCGGCGCGGGAACTTCCAAAGAGGGCATCATACTGCCCCAGGACTTGCTCCACCAGGACACCAACTTCGGTGGCACTGAAGCTGGTGCCCCTCTGCCTCTCTGGCCGGGGGTTGTCAGTGGTCACAGATGGTGTTAGCCCCGACATGACAACCCCAGAGGCAGGAGTGGGTGGGCAACTGGGTCCTGGGGCTGGGCTGTGGAGCGATGGGATTCCAGTCGGGAGTCTTCTGTTCCAGCAGGGGTGGTCACAGCAACAGCACCCCTGGCTGATGTGCAGGCAGCAAATGGCAGTGCACGTGGGCAGCAGGCAGTCAGGCAGCAGCAGATAGCAGGTGGGAGCGTGCTCGGGGCTCTGGGGGGCAGTAATTCGGCCTTCTGGGCAGGAGCGTGGTCTCCCGTGTGCTCACGCGTGGCCAGCTTGGTACGGAGTGAATTGGCACGTGAAAATCCTGCACGTCAGCGTGAAAACCGAGGAAAGGCCCTAAGCGCGTAAGCGCGTCAGCACGCATACGCGATTCCATTGGACCAAAGGCCCTCAGCGCGTAAGCGCGTCTGTGACGTGACCCGCACGGGTGTTTCCCACACTGCACGTGATGACAGAGCACACGTGGAAAGACTGCACGTCAGAGTCTCATCGCGTGTGATTGGTGGAAATGGCCGTACACCGGGATACAGGTGCGCTGACGTGCTTGCGTGTGTAAGTGTCCGCGCACACCTCATATACACGTACATAGGCCAATCGCGTGTACACGCACTTTTGTCCAATTACACGCGATGAGACTCTGACGTGCAGTCTTTCCACGTGTGCTCTGTCATCACGTGCAGTGTGGGAAACACCCGTGCGGGTCACGTCACAGACGCGCTTACGCGCTGAGGGCCTTTGGTCCAATGGAATCGCGTATGCGTGCTGACGCGCTTACGCGCTTAGGGCCTTTCCTCGGTTTTCACGCTGACGTGCAGGATTTTCACGTGCCAATTCACTCCGTACCAAGCTGGCCACGCGTGAGCACACGGGAGACCACGCTCCTGCCCAGAAGGCCGAATTACTGCCCCCCAGAGCCCCGAGCACGCTCCCACCTGCTATCTGCTGCTGCCTGACTGCCTGCTGCCCACGTGCACTGCCATTTGCTGCCTGCACATCAGCCAGGGGTGCTGTTGCTGTGACCACCCCTGCTGGAACAGAAGACTCCCGACTGGAATCCCATCGCTCCACAGCCCAGCCCCAGGACCCAGTTGCCCACCCACTCCTGCCTCTGGGGTTGTCATGTCGGGGCTAACACCATCTGTGACCACTGACAACCCCCGGCCAGAGAGGCAGAGGGGCACCAGCTTCAGTGCCACCGAAGTTGGTGTCCTGGTGGAGCAAGTCCTGGGGCAGTATGATGCCCTCTTTGGAAGTTCCCGCGCCGACAAGGAAGGACGGACTCGGATCTGGACAGACATCGTGACTGCCATCAACGCGGAGGGGGTGGCAGTCCGGGACTTACAACATGTCAGGAAGCGCTGGGAGGACTTCAGGTCCAGGACCCTGAACAAGGCCCGGCGCCTCTTGAAGGCAGCGGATGCCAAGGGGCGCCGGGGCCACTTGTCGGAAGAACAGATGGGGGTCCTGGAACGCATATCCCCAGCGCTCCACGTCCAGGTCCTAGAGAAGCAGAGCCGTCTGGAGTCGAGCGGTGAGTGTACATGCATCCTGGTTGTGAGCAGGGCGTGTGGTGATCATTCCCCATTGTGCCGGTTGCACATCTGTTTGTATGGGGTGGAGTATGGGTGGGGGTGTACAGGGCCGTGGGGCTGACACATGCGAGGGCTGTAATGTGTGAGACATGGATGGTGCTTGTGTGTGTGGGCTTGCATGGCAAATGCAGTTGTGCGTGCACACATGTTTGGATGAATGTGTATGTAAGTAGACATGTCCGTGATGTCAGGCATGTATGTTGTTTTCGGCTGCATGTATGAGCACTGTGTACATGTGCATGTGTGTGTATTTGTCAAAGGTGCAACAGTGATGCTACATGGATGCATGTGACAGCGGTATGTGGAAGCCTGATTGGCAGATGTGACATGGATGCCCGTCTGAACAGTGCGACACTTGGCAGAGGTGTAGACATGCATGCAAGTGTGGTGGTGTGTGTACATGTGTGTTGCACTTCCTGTGTTGCATGTGATGTATGGCTCCCCTTTGGCTGCTGATGCTGTTGTATGTGTAGGGATGGTGGTGGCAGTTGCGATATGGCTGTGGTATGGCTCATGTGTGCCAGTTGCAATGACATGTGTGTTGGGGATTGTGATGACATGTCTGAGGTTTGCCAATGCCACTCATGTGCAACTGTCATGCGTGTATGTGTCCATTGTACAGTGCCCTGATGCCTGTGTTTTGTTTCTCCCTGTCTGCAGCGTCAACTGATGAAGAGGGCGGAGAAGGTGCTGTGGAGCACAGCGGCGGGGATCCGACCGCCAGCCGGAGACGCAAGGCCCGGCTCCCCTCCCGTGTTGTCATCTCGTCGGGGAGTGAGGAGTCCGGTGCCGCGTCCCAGGCCGCAGCTGCCGGGGGGAGGTCCAAGAGGCGGAGGTTGCAGTTGGACTCCTCGGCAGCAGAAGGGGCAGCTGGGACCCCACAGGGCCCAACAGGGGAAGATGGCACAGAGTCATCCAGGTTGGTGGGGGGTTTGGTGGAGGAGGGGGCCGCGCAAGCACCAGAGACGGGGTCTGGAGGTGGGGATCCCACTGGTGCTAGTGGTGCAGTCCAGGACCAGGGACAGGAGGCAGCACAGGCGGCCGCGGAGGTGCCTGTGTGCAATCCTGTCCCCGATCCTGTCCCTGCATCATCTTGCACCAGCAGGGATGCCTACGTCCAGACCTGTTTTCAGGCAGGGGATGAGCTGACGTCAACTGGCCTTCCTCTGCCTGCGGACGTGGCTATCCAGGTCCGGGTTGAGCCTGTCCTGGCTGGTGTGGCGTTGTGTCAACGGGCCATGCGAGGTGACCTGCAGTCTTTTCATGGAGAGACTGCACGTCATCTCGAATGGCTCGTTGACCACGTCAGCCTGCTGGGACAGGTCACCCAGACCGGATTCCTCCGTCTGATGGGGCTTGTTCCGACCCCCTCCTCAACTGGACCCCCTACGCGCCAGTCGTCCTCTGTGCCATCTTCCCACCCATCAGTCACCTGGGTGCCCTGTGGAGCTGCCTCTGACAGTGCGGCCAGGCTGGTGGAGGAGGCATCCCTGCCACAGTCGGGAGTCGGACGTCCAGCAGGGGTGGCCACATCAACAACTGCACCCCAGCCGGCGGAGGATGTGCAGGCAGCAGGAGGCAGTGCACGGGCAGAGGCAGAGCAGCAGCAGCAGCAAGATGGTGGGAGCCATGAAGGCTCGGGGCCTTCGACATCGGAGGGGCAGGCAACGGCCGGAGGGCAGGAGGACCCAGGACAGAGAGTGTCTTCCGTGTGGCAGCGGTTGTGCCACGCCATAGGTGCGGAGCGGCGGCGGGCGGAAGAGGCGCGGCTCACAATGGTCAGGGCGGAGAACTCCATGCGGAGGGCCCTGAGGCGGGCCGAGTGCCTCGAGGCAATCCGCAGGGGGTTGGAGGAGGACACGGCGTCGTCCCTGCGGACCCTCGGGGCCATGGAACTGGACCGCCTCCGGGACATCGAACAGGAGTTCGATGATGCCCTGGCCCGGAACACCACAGAGTGAGCCGCTGGACTTGCCCGCCGCCTTTGTATATAGTTCTTTAGTTTTAGGTTTCCTTTGTTTTTTCTTATGATTTGGAGTCGACGGACACTGCTCCACTTTTTGTATATAGTTGATATTTAGGTAGGTTTTTTAGGAGGTTTCCTTAGTTCTGTTGTGATGATGGACCCTTTTTATTTTTGTACATAGTTCTTTGTTGCACGGAGAGTTTTGGCATTTCACTTTGGACAAAATTTTTTGGATTAGATTTTCTAGTTTTGTGTTTTTATGCGGACATGCAGCTTCTTTTTTCACATTTACATTGTAGTTAGTTTTCTTTCTTTAGCATTCGTATTTTTTTCTAATACATTTTTTTTTACATTGTTCACTGTGTGGTTTCATCTCATTGGTTTCATGCATGTCATGTTGTGTGTTTTCCCATTCAATTGGAAAATATGTGTGTGACGGACATGGGTTCATTTGCTTCATGAACATTGGGGGTGTAACATGTGATTTCCATTTCCATGTGGGTGAATGGGTTACTTGGTAGGGCTTTTTGGCTGTGGAGGCTGACCATTACGCACATTGTGAGGACCTGGTGGGGGCTGCACATGGTGGCAGGGGGGTGGGGGTGGTGGGAGACATGAGTGGGGGCCTGGTGGAGGGTGCCCCTGCACTGCTGGGGGGTGGGGGTGGTGGGAGACATGAGTGGGGCCCTGGTGGAGGGTGCCCCTGCACTGCTGGGGGGTGGGGGTGGTGGGAGACATGAGTGGGGCCCTGGTGGAGGGTGACCCTGGTGGCTGGGGGGTGGGGGTGGTGGGAGACATGAGTTGGACATGGGTGGGGGCCTGCTGGCAGGTGCCCCACAGTGCTGGGGGGTGGGGGTGGTGGGAGACATGAGTGGGGCCCTGGTGGAGGCTGCCCCTGCACTGCTGGGGGGTGGGGGTGGTGGGAGACATGAGTGGGGGCCTGGTGGAGGGTGCCCCTGCACTGCTGGGGGGTGGGGGTGGTGGGAGACATGAGTGGGGGCCTGGTGGAGGGTGCCCCTGCACTGCTGGGGGGTGGGGGTGGTGGGAGACATGAGTGGGGGCCTGGTGGAGGGTGACCCTGGTGGCTGGGGGGTGGGGGTGGTGGGAGACATGAGTGGGGGCCTGGTGGAGGCTGCCCCTGCACTGCTGGGGGGTGGGGGTGGTGGGAGACATGAGTGGGGGCCTGGTGGAGGGTGCCCCTGCACTGCTGGGGGGTGGGGGTGGTGGGAGACATGAGTGGGGGCCTGGTGGAGGGTGACCCTGGTGGCTGGGGGGTGGGGGTGGTGGGAGACATGAGTGGGGGCCTGGTGGAGGGTGCCCCTGCACTGCTGGGGGGTGGGGGTGCAGGGGGACATGAGCAGGTGTGCAGGGTAGTCCCCTGTTTTGTGGGCTGCCTGCAGGGGCTGTGGAGGGTGTACAGGGAACACCTGTGAGGACCCACCCAGCCTGATTGCGTGTGATAATTCCCGCACACCCCTGTAATACACGTACCAAGCCAAATCGCGTGTGATAATTCCCACGCACCCCTGTAATACACGTACCTGGCCAAATCGCGTGTGATAATTCCCACGCACCCCTGTAATACACGTACCTGGCCAAATCGCATGTGAAACTTCCCGCGTACCCCTGTAATACACGTACCCTGGCCAATCGCGTGTTGAACTTCCCGCGTACCCCTGTAATACACGTACCCTGGCCAATCGCGTGTTAAACTTCCCGCGTACCCCTGTAATACACGTACCCTGGCTAATCGCGTGTATAATTTCACGCGTACCCCTGTAATACACGTACCCTGGCCAATCGCGTGTTAAACTTCCCGCGTACCCCTGTAATACACGTACCCTGGCCAATCGCGTGTTAAACTTCCCGCGTACCCCTGTAATACACG
Source organism: Ambystoma mexicanum (assembly GCF_040938575.1). Classification (NCBI taxonomy): domain Eukaryota; kingdom Metazoa; phylum Chordata; class Amphibia; order Caudata; family Ambystomatidae; genus Ambystoma; species Ambystoma mexicanum. The sequence goes on along the minus strand of NC_090922.1, from coordinate 439,278,708 downwards.
TACCCTGGCTAATCGCGTGTTAAACTTCCCGCGTACCCCTGTAATACACTTACCCTGGCTAATCGCGTGTTAAACTTCCCGCATACCCCTGTAATACACGTACCCTGGCCAATCGCATGTTAAACTTCCCGCGTACCCCTGTAATACACGTACCCTGGCTAATCGCGTGTATGACTTCACGTGTACCCCTGTAATACACTTACACTGGCTAATCGCGTGTTAAACTTCCCGCGTACCCCTGTAATACACGTACCCTGGCCAATCGCGTGTTAAACTTCCCGCGTACCCCTGTAATACACGTACCCTGGCTAATCGCGTGTATGACTTCACGTGTACCCCTGTAATACACTTACCCTGGCTAATCGCGTGTTAAACTTCCCGCGTACCCCTGTAATACACGTACCCTGGCCAATCGCGTGTTAAACTTCCCGCGTACCCCTGTAATACACGTACCCTGGCCAATCGCGTGTTAAACTTCCCGCGTGCCCCTGTAATACACGTACCCTGGCTAATCGCGTGTATGACTTCACGTGTACCCCTGTAATACACTTACCCTGGCTAATCGCGTGTATGACTTCACGTGTACCCCTGATATGCACGTTACCCGCTTTGCATTCCTTGTTTGGCTGCCCTGTAAACTGGTCCAGGGTTAGCGCAGCCCTTTGCGATGATTTAGCGATTTTGCTGGCTTTTCCTTGCGCGAGGGCGTTCTTGGGGGCGTTACTGGCGCTGCTGCAGGGTCGCTGCGATACTCTGCGCCACGGCTGGTTTGGGAGCATGAAATCCATGAATACGCTGTGCGCGGAAATCGGTTTTATCGCACGTGCCTGGCGCAGTCAATCGCACGCGGACACTCTGCGCCAGCCGATTGCGACACTTTTCTGCGAAATTCTATGAATTACCCTGAAAATTGGGTGATTTCACCCGCCTTTACGTCGCACATGGTTGAGAGCTATGAAGGTTCATGGAAAGAAACAGCAGACTCCCGGGCGGCAGCTTGCTCTCGTGAGCCTGCATCGCGGGAGAAAAGAGACTGTTATAAATAAACTAGGCTGCACCATTGAAAGGGGCCAGCCTAGGCAGAGAGAAATGCGTGCTTAACAGTTCCCAAGCAGTGATAAGCATTTCACTTCTAAAATCAGTTCATGTATGCTCTCAATTGTGAGTAAACAGCTTAAAATAGCTAATTTACATGTTTGTAGCTGAGGAATTCCTGAGTAGAACGTACAAATGTTTACATTAGGCATTTTGAAGCAATTTGCTTACTGCATTAATGTTTAAGAGATATACTTTAGTGTCAGCCAGCCTATACAGAGTAGAGTGGTACTGCGCAAGGCAACATGTTCGCTGTCCCTTCTTTTACAAGATCGGCACAACTGGCCAAGTTCACAAAGTTTCTATGGGTGCTCTTTGCGATTTTCATTTAAGAGAAGTTTTGATTATGTGTATGGCCAAAGGAAAAACATCTATTTTCATGGACACAACTAACCTTAAAAAAAAAAGTTGAACAGAAGTTTTAAAATTAACTCAAGTCTTCTGGAGGGGAGGAGGTCCCACCACCACTCTGTGGTGCTGTAGGCCTGTTTCTTTTTCAAGGACTACCCCGGTGCCGTTACACATAGTATTTTTTCTATGGGTGAGGTCCTTGAAAATAATGCCTGTCTGAAACGAGCTGCATTACCCTTGCCAACGCACTCATACTATCCAGACTGGACTATTGCAACGCACTCTATGCAGGTTCTAACAAGCACATCAAAGACAAACTGCAAATAATCCAAAACAATGCCCTAAGGGCAGCTCTAAACATTCCCTACAGAAATCAGATCTCTGCCTTCAGAAAAAATGTTCACTGGCTCAAGATAAAAGACAGGGTCCTCCTCAAAACACTATCCCTTACCTTCAAACGCCTTAATAACATAGCGCCCCCGTATCTCACAGAAAGAATAAACAGGAAAACTTCAAACCGGCCCACGAGATCAACCAACGCCATCACCCAAGAGGTTCCCAGATACAAACTGAACACAGCTGGCGGCTCCAGCTTCCCAGTTTCGGCTGCCCAATTCTGGAACAAACTCCCATTAGAGCTTAGAACCGACCAACCCTACCCCTCATTCAGGCGAAAAGTTCTAGCATGGCTATGGTCCAATAATATCTAACTAAGCTCCTGATGAATCTCCCACACCCTAACTGCCACCCCGCCTCCTCAAAACCCTAGCGCTGACACCCACACTGACATCCACACTATCTGTATATATGCCACTGTATTACCAGCTGATACCCTGTATACTTGCCTCGTTATTATGATCACCCACTGCAACTTTCTATAATTCCTCTATGCCTGTATATAACTATGTATGTATATAACTGCAACTGTAATTTTGCATAATTCTTCTATGCCTGTATATAACTATGTATGTATATAACTACTGTATGTGCAACTAAGCTGATAAGTATCCTTGTATTGCTTGCGCCCAACTACCTTCGGGTCTCGGCTGCGCCATATCAAATAAACAAACAAACAAACAAACAAACAAACAAACAAACAAACAATGTTGATAGCCCTACGGGAACTTAGCTTATCTCCAAGAGGATAATACAATAATAAAGGTCAGAGGAGAGGGCAGAGGAAGAGAGTGTGATGAATCAACTTCCGGAGCACTAGTGGTCCGGGGATAAATATCGGTTTCTAAACCATCAGTCAGCCCACCTCTAGTGCACCAGAAGGGATCTGAACAGTTTGGAACCACAAGCAAATAATAAAACTCCTTGTCCAATTTTGGTAACTTGGACGAAACAGAAGGCTTATCTCTGCAGGGTCCAGGGGGACAGAACCACAATGTACCTTGTGCTTGTAGAAGTTCTTGGTGCTCGACAGGGTCGAGTTAGTTTCAGGGCGCTTTGCAGCTTCTGTGACAGAGTTCAAGACGGGTGATAGCTGCCCATATCAGGCGGCAGGCAGTTCGGCAAGCGAGGATGGATGGACGGCTGCAGGCTGCCCTACACGGCGGCTCTGGGTCAGGAATCATTGTCTCAGTGCTTGTTGGTGGGTCTGAAGCCCTGTTCGAGACGTCTCGGGTGACGTTAGCGACTGCGGCATGACTACAGTCAGCGGTGCAGTCAGTTGCAGCTCGAGGATCTCGACTGGCTCGAAAATGTCCTTTAAGGGGGACGCTGGTTGATACTTTTCAATGCACTCCTCCTAGATTCTTCACTGGGCTTGTGTCGTCCTTTAATGCGGACGGCCCAAAGCTGAGGAGAGAGTTGCTGGCAACAGCCTTGTCCTTGGTTTGATTCTGAGATCCTCTGGCACATCCCACCTAGGAAGTTTGCTTGCAGAGCCTAGCAGGGCACGCTGTGTGCTGGCCGGGTACCGGTTCTGGAGCAGCTGGAAGGTCTTCTGGATTCAGTATCTCCCTCTATTTCCTGGGAGATGTTTATGGGAGGGATATTGCTTCTCTCTTTGGAAATCCTAGCCTTCCTTCACTGGTGAAAGCTGTACAGCAGACTGTACCTTCAGTCAGAGTCCACATCAGTTCTTCTTGTTACTCCTTGCAAAGTCTTCAGATGATCTGCCCAAAAGAGAGGCTCAGTCACAGTGATTGGTGTAGGCTAAGCCTACCTTAATGAGCCAATCCTGGATCCCCACCAACAATCTCCTATATGCATGAGGTCATAACCAGAGTGCTTTGCAACAGAAAAGGTAAAGAGGTGAAAACATGTAATACTAAGTCGCTCCCATCTTCCTGTCTGCTGTGGATCAACGGGTCTCTCTGGTTAATTGAGCTCTCTGTGGTTCATGATTAAAGCGGCAAGTCTCCCTTGAAGCTGCAGCGGGAGCAGTTTTTTGGTCTCCGCCGAACCACATACTCATACCTTCTGAATGGGTTCCTCCTGTGGAGATGACTACTATAAATACATAGTTCCATACATGGCAGGTCACTGACCTTGATACTGAGAGGTGAAAGCTGGCTTCATGTTGACACAATGCATATCAAAGGCTGTTGGGGTTTTCCTGTCTTTTGTTAACCTCCTTAGCCAGGCCGCGAGTAGGCCTGTTTGAAGTATACTCTATGTGTATGTTAATTATGTTAATTGCTGCCACCATCTGCAGAGGGTAAACAAACGGACATGGAAAATCCATGGAGCCTTTGGTAGTTAATTAGTCTGGCTATGGCAGGAGGAAGGTTTTGGCCCTCCCCCTTCTGAGATGCATCATGTACTCAACCTGTCAGATCCTAACTAAATATGACAGGGAGGACTGCAGCTGTAGGATGTGTCCACCCAGAGTACACGTGTCTATGTGTATGTCGTGCAGTGAGCATAGGAACATTTTCCAGAGGTTGATCTACCATCGTTCAATTTCATTTGAAATTTCAAAAAAGGCTAGGCGAGCACACACACCGTGCTGATGGTCGAATTCCTCAGAGAGGGGGAGGCGGTGGGGGCAACATGACACAAGAAAAAGCAAGGATGCCGAGAGGGAAGACATGATCTGAAGTGAAGCCGGGGTGCGAGGCAAGACACGTGGTGTGAGGAGAGAAATTTGAAGATGGAATGCCAGAGGCCTAAGCACATTCATACCAAGTGCTTTCACCCAGGATCTAATCCTGACCTCATTGTGTGTTTAGTGTCCTACCTGCGCTCAGGATCTCTTGAGTACTGGCTTAGGAGCCAAAGAAATGTGCTTCATAGGCTGTGGACTGACCTATACATATTTCACCTTGGGGGAAACGATTTAGTACAGGAAGCACGTTTGGCCCTTACACAAGCTGTTACAGAGGACTTACTGGATGTTAGAGGCACCCTACTCAGGACTAATTGGGGTGGACCAGGGATCGCCATGTCTGGTCCTCGATAGCAGCAACCACACACGGTTTCCAGGATAACCACTGACTGTGTAAATATCTGTGATTTGGTTTCACTGAATTCATATTTATCTTGTGCAGATTTCCTAAAAAGATGGGGTGAATTAGGCCCTGGCAGATCAGACTTGGAGAACCCTGACACTGGGCACTGCTAGTGCCAAAAAGGGACATATAGAGGCACAAGAAGACTGACGCCTAACAACACAGTGCACAAAGTTGGGAACAGTGAGATGGTAGGGTTTTGTGTTGAGAAGTCGGATTCGGAGTATTGAGCACTAGGAGATCAGTTTTGTTTTTCTTGCTTAGAGGACCGATTCCCCTTTTCATCCTGGATACTAAAATATACCTACTAAGCCAAAAGAAGCAAAAAGAGCCATCTTCTGGGGAAAGATATAAAGAACTCCACTGCTCAGAGAGTGTTGCTGCATGTGGACAGATCGTCACAGAAGATATATTGTTGTTTGAATGTTAAGGTGAAAACTTAAGAAAATAGTACGTAGGAAGACTAGCCGAGTGGCCAGCAATATTTAGGCATAGTGAAGATTTTGATGTCTGCGAGAATATAAGGTGATTGTGTGGCCTGATGGACATCCCTTGGCCTTACAGAGGTGACGGCGTGTGGAACCATAGGGCCGCGAGGCTGGGGTTTACCATTCCGGCGCTACAAAGCGACTTTGTTCATGGTCGGCGCCTTAGAAAACAACAGTCAGAGCCGGCCCGAGGCATGTGCAGGGTGTGCGGTGGCACAGGGCCCCGCTCTCAGGGGAGCCCTTCACAGACACCAGTGCCTATCTTGACGATTGCAGATCACATTATTTTACAGAGGGGCTGTGCTGCTTCCTTGGACGATTTGCGCTTTTTCCGAGCAAGGCCACGGTGTCACCTACCAAGCCATTGTGTTGCTCTGAAGACAAAAGGCCCAATAATTACTGCTAATCACTTCCTTTGCTCTAGCCTAGCTTTTAAAACAGGAGCAATTTACACGTCATAGCTCATTTAAGAGACCATTGTTTTGGGCAAGGCTTTTCCGTGTTAAGAAATCCAAAGTGTCATTTTTATTCCGAAAGTGCACATAAAGTCAGTTGACTGCCTAAATATACAAAGTCCTCCCGGCCACTTAAAATATATCTCACAGAGCAGTTTTAAACTAACTACATTGTTTTCATATGTTCATATTGAACACACCAAAAATAAATAAAATGTACGTAATATTTTCATCACACCATATATATAGCCTGTATATGTCAAACATTGAAACACAGACATGTAACCTTTTCTCACAATAGTATATTTTCAAAACTCAAAGGCCATGTTTTGCCTTCTGCTGAATTGCATTCTGGTATTTGTAGTCTCCCATTAAAGAAGAGGAGAATAATGCCACAATTGAAAACAATTTCCCTAGCATGTTTCTGTACGCATTTATATATTTGTGTGAATACCTTACTATGGTGTGTGTACTTTTTAAGTCATATTTATAAAAAACAGAGTACTGTTCAAAGCCAAATATGGGGCTAAGGGGCCACGATGAGCAGGCAAGCAAGTCATTTATATATAGCCAGGATGTGGTAAGAGGTTGCAATCCTGGAGATGTTTTTTTCCCTCATTGTGGCCATGTGTTGTTTTTAGGGCATAAGGAGCATACATGTGGGTGGACAAACTTTTTTCAGAGGGTCCGGCAAACTTGCTCAAGTGTTTGGCTACAAGGATTTCACCCAGGGTGTCCAAGTGCAGATGCTTACCCACAAGGCCACATACAAGTGTCATCAAAAGATGTGTCTCTTACTGGGATTTTGTTCTCCTGGGAATATTTCACTATAGAGTGTTGGGATTAAAAGGTGGGCACCTTTTACACTTTACCAGCATAGTTATTGGAACATCTCTCCTCTCAGGTCATTTTCCTGGTGGTGATTAATGTTTTTTAAATGCCAATGCTCTATTGTCTGTTACACTTTCTTCTAAGGGGAAAGGTCAATTGAATTAAACTTGCATATTTCACTTTAAGATAAGTTCACTTACTGTGCGTATATTGATAGGTGCCAGCTTTTGATTTTTGCCATGGGGCCAGAAGTTCCCACACTTAGTGTTGTGAGGAAGCTGTACCCATCCCATAGTGGAAACACCACATTGTACAGCACATTTTGCAGCAGGAATTGGGAAAAACGCCATATGATTTGCAGGAAGGTATAAACATAACATCTCAGCAACAGTCACCTAACCTGCTCATTTGCCATTGCAACATATTGTTATGGCATCCCCTGCTTCCCCTTTCAATTCCTGCACCCCACCAAACAGGAGTGGGCTGCTCAACCCCTCCAATGAAGGCTTAGGAGGTACATTGATGAGTCTCCCTCCTCATTTTGTCTGCTACTACAAACTAAAGCCTCACTCCTGATAGTGCCACATAGGTAAATGTTAACAGTGGACAGTGGCAAGGTGTTTTTAATGTAACTTCTCAGGATATTTTCTATATTAAAGACTCATTCTGTGAAATAATGTTCTGTAATATCACGGGTCACCATTTATGCAAATAAGGGGGCCTGCACATCTTATGCCACCCAGGGCCCCTCAAATCCTAGGGCCCGCCCTGACAACAGTTAATGAATAAGGGTGGGGGCCAGCCCTGAGGCCATTATGGGAAGGAGCTGAGTTTCTTCGTTTTCAGCGGGGGCATAGGCGCGTGTCTCCACTAGCCTGGCGGTTAGGGAATTTATGGGGGTGTAAGGCGCCTAAGAGACTTGCTTGGAAGCGCTCCGAGTAAAGTTCTCCGGATCTTGGCATAACTCAGCGCAATGCCAGTTAGAGATCCTTTCCTTGCAGCTGTCACCGGCTCTCTACGTTCGACACAGTCTCTGTCCAAGGCTGCGAAGCATCTGCATTGGAAACATTAAAATATGGGTAATGCATCGTCAACATTTTTTTTAAAAAAAATAGTATTATTATACTTTTATCATGAGGATACTCTTAATTGATGCACACGGGGGAAAAACGTAAAGGTTTATCATGACGTCAAACATTGACGCAAGAAAAAAGAACAGGCCTCGAATTGCGGCCACCAGACAAACCCTGGCAAAAATCATGGCCAGATAAACGCACACACACTTAGGGGAGCTATCGGTGCGCCGCCACTCAGGCTACGTTGGCAGCCTGAATTGACCTTTTCTTTGGAGGGTCGAAGTAGACTAAATGCAGGAACGCATAGGATAAATAGTCCCTCTATACGTATGGCTACGTGTGTATCTGGTGCGCCATCTTTATTTATGTGTATAAAGGAACACATCTGTTTTTAATGAAATGTACACACATGAGACCTAACGGCAGACATGATTCACTGCTCTAAGTATATCTGGAGGAGCCAAGTTTCCCCCGCGCGCCACCAGCCCAACGGTCGTGAACGCAGAGCTACCGCGGAGGAAATCTGGGCATCAGCGGGCGTTTCAGGGAACTGTTATTTTGCGGTTTGCGGCCACGCCCCGAAGTGTTTTATGACTTTATGGTTTGCTGCTTGGAAATGTTTTGCCTTCTTGGATTCCTGTCTCCTTGCTGGCTGGTTGCCCGGATGTAGGCGGCCAGGAGGCTGGGATGTGTAGCGTGTGTATTGCAGTGGTTTCTGTGTGGCGTGCCAGTGGTTCTGATCTTGGCATAACTGGAAGGAGATCCACTGCCGCCATTTTCGGGGTTGAGCTGTGGAGAATGAAGATGAGGCGTCCTAAATGCGAAGCATATTACTGTGGAGGAATCTGCAGACAGCAACAATCGCAGATCTCATCATCGACAGTTTTTCATGTTTGTTAAATTGATTTTGATTGCTTAAAAGAACATTTGAAAAAATATCTCTTTTAATATGTTACACTATCAATGATCCAGAACACTAGAAGGAATGTATGTATATGATATCATCGCCCCATAGTTAAGGTGCTAGTCTTGAGTCATAGGATAGCCGAACATTGTATTGCTAATAACTTTTAACTTGCAGGACTGATAGGGTGATATTTTCCAAAGAAAACGTTTTTTACAGGCCCCCTGGAAAGGACATTTTGGGAAAGATTTGTTAAAAAATGAAAACGTTATTAATAGAAAGCAAAAAAATGCTGCTTTCGGCCGTCTCCCATTTGTTTTACCAAAGAGAAAAAGTACACATTTGGTAAAATGCTGAAGCGCAAAAACTGCTAGGTGGATTTGGACCAAATAGGAAACAACTTATGCATGAAGCGTTGACTCAATTTCCGGGACATGTTTGGGGTTATTACGTCCAGGATTTTCTTAAAATATTTGACAGGGAAGCAGCTGCCCATGCTCCCAAAAATATAGCTCCCATGGTGCTTTGCAGCAAGGAGGATTTTCACAAACGAAATGCTGCCTTTTTTTTTTTGGTAGATGTGCGTGATTAGCCAGGGTCAGGGTAATACGAAAACAAAAAGTGCTCAAAAAGCTATATGAGGGAGGAAAACAGAGGAAATGGCATCAGGCTAGAGGTGGAGCAAAAGGATACCATGTGAAATTGAAGAGTGGGGGGTTGTCTGGGGAGCCAGTTAGAGTTTGAACATTTTTGGATTATTGGGGGAATACTGGGGCAATTTCGTCAGATTGCCCTGGCTACAGTGCTGGTCATTGGGCCGGCTCTCAGCAGATCCGAGATCCGGAACCAGATGTGTAGCCGGATCTCGGGATCCGGCCAGAGTCAGCCGCCCAAGCCCATGAACCGCGCTGTAATTTGTATTTGTATTTGTATTTATTTATTTGTAACGCGCAGACCATCAGGCCCGGAGGCATCAGGGCGCAATTTATACAGGTTACAGATATGCATATATACAGACATAACATTACACAATTTACACAAAGACAGTAGGTGACTAAAGCAATCTATCTACATATAATACAGTGATGCCTGTGCCGCTTGGTAATAACAGAGGTCAGCAGGTCAGAGTGTGTAAGACAGAGGCGCTGAGCAGGGCTTAAAGCTGGTCAAAAAGCCAAGATCTAGTATTGGCTTTGAAAGTGTTAAATGAGTCTTCAGCTCTGATTGTAGCAGGGAGGGAGTTCCATGGCTTGGAGGCTAGGACAGGGAAGCTTAAACCCCCTGCTTTTTGCAGTTTAAATCTAGGGATTGCTAGACAGTGAAACTGGGCAGTTCTTAGTGGTCGGGAGGTTGAGTGGCGCGACAGTCGACTGGCGAGGTAGATAGGGGCCTTATTAGCCAGGCATTTGTGCGTAAGGGCGAGTGTGAAATTCTCTGCTTGACAGGTAGCCACTTTAACTTGGTTCTAGTTTCTGTGATATGGTGGTTGCGGGGAATGTTTAGGGTGGCACGAATGGCATTGTTTTGGGTAGTTTGGAGTTTATTCAGGTTCTCTTGGCTGGTGCCTAGGTAAAGAGCACTACAGTAATCGATTTTAGCCATGATGAGGATTCTCGCTAATGTGACACTGTTGGAGGTAGTAAGGAATGGTCTGCAGGCTGCAATGAGTTTGCATGTGTATGCAGACGCAGATCTGACAGAATTCGTTTGTCGGGTTAATGATAGTGTAGCGTCAAGGTAGAAACCTAATGTTTTAGTGTCGTTTGAGACTCGAATGTTATTACTGTCTATGGTGAATGACTGATAGGACGGTTCTAGTCTGCTCAGGCGTTGTGCAGTGCCCAAGATCAGAAGCTCCGTCCTGTCATCGTTTAGGCACAACTGGTGTTGGGCCATCCAAGCTTGGATGACCAAGTAGACGTCATTAAGGGCCTTGGTGTCAGCTAGATAATCACCAGTGATGGGAATGAGTATCTGGGTGTCGTCCGCATAGTTAGTATAGGAGACACCCAGATAGTCAAGCACATCAAAGAGTGGTTTTGTGAAGATGTTATAAAGTGTAGGTGACACACAAGATCCCTGAGGTACGCCACAGTGAATTGGGGAGGGTCGGCGGCTGCGGATGGGGCAAAGACTCTCATGGATCTATTGCTCAAAAACGATTTGATCCAGGCTGCAGCAGAGGATGAGAAGTTGGCAGCGGAGTGGAGGTGCTTGCAAAGGATCTGGTGGTTGACCAAATCGAAAGCGGCTGAAAGGTCGATAAGTAATAGCATTGCTAGTTTGCTCTGATCCTTTAAAACCTCGATTTGGGTTTTAAGGTCTATTAAAGCAGTCTCCGTCCCGTGTCTGGGGCGGAATCCGGATTGTCGTAGACCTAGCAAGTTATTAGATTCCAAATAGTTTTGTATCTGAAGGTATGCAGCACGGTCTAAAATCTTAAGCAGAAATGGGACTGTGGTGATAGGTCGGAAATTAGTGGGTATGCTTGGGTCGAGGGATGGTTTTTTGAGCAATGGGATCACCCAAGCGTCCTTCAGGTTATCCAGGACAATACCGGTTTTGTAGGAAGAGTTAATGAAGGCCGTAATGAATGGGGCCAGCTCATGCGCTGAGTCCTTAATAATAGGGGCTGGGCACGGGTCACCTTGGCAGTTGGATGGTTTAATTCTTAGAATTATGTTTTCTACCTCGGCAACGGTGAGTGGTGAGTATGTAAATGGTGTAGTATTAGCAGTGTCTGGAGGGGGGGCCCTGGCAGGGGAAAGAGCGCGGTTGTCTCGCTTCAGGCTGTCCTGCTTATCTTTAATTTTCGCTTGTAGTGTGGAGATTTTATTTAGTAAGGCTGCTTGGATGTTGGCACACCATTTACTATCTTTCAAGCAAGTGTCAGACAGGGCGACTGGAGTTTCAAGCTCTTTTAGGATTTTGAAGAGTTCCTTAGTGTTCGAGTCAGCTTGCATAATGCGGTTGTTAAGAGATTCCTTTTTTGCAGTGATGATAGCATCTTTATAAGAGAGTGAGGCAAGAAGGAAACCATCTTTATGCTCGTCAGAAGGGTGGCTTTTCCATCGATTTTCAGCACAATGTTTCGTTTTGCGGAGTATTCTTAACTGTGGGGTGAACCATGAGTTAAGATGAGCTTGTAATTTAGCCTTCCTAAGTTTGATAGGTGCTATAGAGTCAATGGTCGTTAGCATTGTTTGGTTGTAAGTGTCTGCTAAGGAAGTAGGATCAGAGCAGGTGTTGGTGGCTGCATTAAGGGTCGGGAGTAACAATGGGAGGAGTTTCTCCTTAGTTATGTCTTTTTTGATTCTGGTCAGGAGTGCTGGGGCTATTGGAGTCGGGGTACGTGGGGTTGCTTCAATGTTAAAGGTTATGATGTGATGGTCAGACCATAAACAGTGGGTGTTGCTGAGAACCTTAATATTGCAGTTGGAGCCAGCGAACCAATCAAGTGTTCTACCTTTGATATGGGTAGGTTCTTGAATGTACAAGGTGAGGCCGAGGTCAGTTAGTACGTTCTCCAGGTCAGTTGCCACAGGATCCTTTAGGTCACCAAGACCTAAGTTAAAGTCGCCTAGGATGATTGTTTGTGAATTATTTTTAGTATTGTCAAGGAGGAGAGTGGAAATTTCACTGGCAAAGGACGGTGCCGGTCCCGGGGGCCTGTAGATAAGGTGCACGGTGGCCGTTTGGTTGGGTGTGAGTGCTAATTTGACTGACAGCGACTCAGCTGATGCAAGTTTGGCATCAGGTATCACTCTTAGGTCAAGCGCATTTTTATGGATGAAAGCCACACCCCCACCTCTAGAGTGGGCAGTGGGACGGTCACATCGTGTGATGCCGTAGTCCGGCGGTAGGGCCAACGCTCGTAAGGGGCCAGTAGTGGCATGAAGCCATGTTTCGGATATAGCTATGAAGTCAAGGTCAGACGTGGTGATAAGGTCAGCTATGTCTAGTGCGTGTGCAGTGTGGGATCTGGCATTAATAAGGGCACCCTTAAACATGGGCAGTTTAACCCCTGTGGTTGTGGATTTGCATGAGGTAGTAATTGACGGTGATCCAGGTGGAGAGAGTAAGGTTTGCTTCGTGGCGTTGTTACGGGAGTGACGTAGGCGGAATCTAGTGCCTAGTCTCTTATTTCTGAGAGAGAGGGGGCAAGGTTGGTTAGGTGTGGGTTTCCTAGCGCAATGTTCCAGCCATAGTGCTGGATCATTAAGGTATTGGTTGATCTGGCCTACAGCGGAAGCTGCCGGGCTCATTCTAAGAGACACCATAGGTCGTGGGGGTGCAAGTCTGAGACAAGGCTGATCAAGTTTAACCCGGGGTGGTGAGGTTGTTACCGTGGGTAACTGAGTGACTTGGGCAAGTCGTAGTGCTAGAGTGTAGTATAGTGGAAGGAGTGTACTGATGTGCATGATGGTAGTCCTGGTTACCTGAGTAGGAGGGAAAGAGCCAGGAAGGCACACAATCAAGTGCATAAATAGGGGTCACCTAGATTCGATTTAGTGGTGAAAGGCACTTCAATCAAATGCATAAAATGGGGGTCACCTAGATTCGAATTAGCAGTGAGAGGCAAAAAGCACTACAGTGAAATGCATAAATGAGGGTCCACCTAGATTCGATGTAGCAGTGGGAGGCAAAGGCACTTCAATCAAATGCATAAAATGGGGGTCACCTAGATTCGATTTAGCAGTGAGAGGCAAAAGGCAATACAGTCAAATGCATAAAATGGGGGTCACCTAGATTCGAATTAGCAGTGAGAGGCAAAAAGCACTTCAATCAGATGCAAATATGGGTCACCTAGATTCGATTTAGCAGTGAGAGCAGTGAGATAATAATTACATAATACATTGCAGTGCTAGTGTGATTATGGCTAGTATTTGGCACATTGAGCATACAATGGTGCTGAGCGAGTGCAGTAGTAAGAGGTAATATGCGTAGCGTTACAGTTGTATAATGGTAAAATAATTAGTTAGGCATGATCTAATGCATCACTCAACTGTTAGGCAAGTATAGGCTAGATGCAGTGTTCAGGTAATGGGCAGAAGAAGGCTAATGTAGCATCAGATGGATAGTCAGATATAAACTAGATACGACATACAGATGCATATGCATGAGACTATTAACGCAAGAATATCGTGGTGCTAGCTGCAGGTAGGTACTTACAATGGATGTAAGGTCATATAGCGAAGTCCAAGCTAAGTCCAAGTGGTTAAATCGCCACGCGCCGTTCAGTGGCGAACAGGGGCAAATAGGGCCTTAGATGGCCTTCGGTGGGCCGGCTCTTCCGCCTGCCGGCGGATGCAGCACAAATTGAAACAAACGGTTGCTTAGCAACCAACAGGAAACACAGCCTCGTTATGGCGCCGAATCGCGCCCGACATTTTGTTTTGGATTATAATGTCAGCACTGATGAAGGCGCGTCCTGGGGGGCCTGGGCTGCAATGGGTGAAAGTAAGGAGTGCTGGGGGGCACCAGTGCAGGTGAATGGTCAGCCTTACTTTGTTTTATTCTTTGGTGGACCAGGGCATCATCAGGCGGCATGTGAGGCCGTAGGGAGGTGCTTTTCCATCGGTTCAGGGTCGGATCCCTGGTTTCTGTGGGTTGGTGGGGGCTCCAGCCCACGCCACCTTGCTGGCTCTGGAGGTAATGCCACTACAGGGGCAAACAGGACCTTAGATGGCCTTCGGTGGGCCGGCTCTTCCGCCTGCCGGCGGATGCGGCACAAATTGAAACAAACGGTTGCTTAGCAACCAGCAGGAAACACAGCCTCGTTATGGCGCCGCATCGCGCCCGACATTTTGTTTTGGATTATAATGTCGGCACTGATGCAGGCGCGTCCTGGGGGGCCTGTGCTGCAATGGGTGAAAGTAATGGGTGCTCGGGGGCACCAGTACAGGTGAATGGTCAGCCTTACTTTGTTTTATTCTTTGGTGGACCAGGGCATCATCAGGCGGCATGTGAGGCCGTAGGGAGGTGCTTTTCCATCGGTTCAGGGTTGGATCCCTGGTTTCTGTGGGTTGGTGGGGGCTCCAGCCCACGCCACCTTGCTGGCTCTGGAGGCAATGTCACTACAGGGGCAAACAGGGCCTTAGATGGCCTTCGGTGAGCCGGCTCTTCCGCCTGCCGGCGGATGCGGCACAAATTGAAACAAACGGTTGCTTATCAACCAGCAGGAAACACAGCCTTTTTATGGCGCTGCATCGCGCCCGACATTTTGTTTATAATGTCGGCACTGATGCAGGCGCGCCCTGGGGTGCCTGGGCTGCAATGGGTGAAAGTAAGGGGTGCTGGGGGGCACCAGTACAGGTGAATGGTCAGCCTTACTTTGTTTTATTCTTTGGTGGACCAGGGCATCATCAGGCGGCATGTGAGGCCGTAGGGAGGTGCTTTTCCATCGGTTCAGGGTCGGATCCCTGGTTTCTGTGGGTTGGTGGGGACTCCAGCCCACGCCACCTTGCTGGCTCTGGAGGCAATAATAATAAAAATAATAAAAAAGAAAAAGAAAAAAAGGGCCTGTGACGGCAGCATTGCCATTTACAGCCGGCTTTGGCACAGATGTGTAATGCACAATGCTCGCTACATATACAACTGAATGGAATCAGTTGCACATGTAGCAAGCATTGTGCATTACACCAAAGGCGGCGGTAAAAGGCAATGCTGCCGTCACGGGCGCTTTTTTTTTCTTTTTTCTTTTTTTTTTTAAAGTCTTCATTTGATTGGATGGCCACTACCAAACCCGCCCCCTCTAGACAACGCCCCCTCTGCCCCCACCCAGCTCCTCCCCCACCTCGGCCCGTGTGGCATCCCCCACCACATTTTTTCCCATTTCCACCACTGCGTGGCTACAACGGAAAACATGCTTTGAAAAGAAGATGTGTCATATGAACAAAAGAGTGAAAGGGGATAATGGGAGAGGGTCAAGGAGGGAAATAATAGCTATGGGGAGTTGGGGAGATAATGGAAAGAAGAGGGGGGCACTTGGTGAATGCCTGAGAGGACTGAGATGAGTTTTTGATTTTTGAACGGTGGAAAACCAGGCGAATACCGCTGGCATGGATAGTTCATTACCACTGTATGTGTAGTTCATTGCTTTTATGGTGGGGGGAATCCCACGGGAATCATCAGAGAGTGAAAAAAAAGAAATGTTACACCTACAGTGATCGCATCCACTAGGCAATGGGTAATGGTTCTTTGTGCCAATGCTAGTGGGCCCCAAAGAAACGTATTGGTGCAACAAGTACAGTGGCCAAGGCCGAAGGACATAGCTAGTGTGCCCAAAGAAACTACAGTACAACGAAACCCTTGAAATTCCATAGTTAAGATAGAGTTAAGGTGATCAGATTTAAAGTGAAAAAAACATAGCAACAAAACCTTTGAAAGTCAGTGAAAAGCGCAGCGAATGACCACAATGACATCTCTGATGAAGGCCATGGTTTGTTGGCCTCAAACCTATTGTAGGCAACATGTACAGTGGCTACAGCCACCGGACGTGGCCACTGTCTAAAGCCGAAGGCCATGGCTAGTGGGCCCCAAATAACTTATTGGTCCAACATGTACAGTGGCAACGGCCAAAGGGCATGGCCCGTGGGCCCCAAAGAAACGTATTTGTGAAACATGTACTGTAGGCACGGCTGAAGGCTATGGCTGGTGGGCCCCAAAGAAACTATAGTTTAACAAAACCCTTGATATTCAACCATGATGGATGCAGAAGAGCAGTTCTCAGCAAACATTGCAAAAAAAGTATAATGCCCACTCTGAATTTTTTTGCAAATTGTGGTGAGGTTTGGTCCAGGGGGGGCAAAGTTATAGGGGGGATCCCAAAATTTATTTTTGCCCATAGACATAATGGGAAAAAAACATTGCACACGCCTACAGCTCAAACCTCTGGACGGATTTCCACCAAATTTTCAGCAGGAGCGGCGGCTTAGTCCCGAAAACGTGCTTTTGTTAATTTGGTGTAAATCCATCCAGTAGTTTTTTTTAAATGACCAAAACGGAAAGCAAAAAAATGTGTGATATCTATGTTCGCTCCGCGGACACGCTTCCCTATTCGCTCTGCCGACAGGACACCCGATTAGCTAATCAGCTTGCGTCATGTCCGCAGACATGCAACGTGTTTGCCGATTGGGTGGGGTGAGGCGTGAGGTGCATCAGATTGTTTCGATACACCCGCCTTCTTGGATCCGCCGACAGCGCGGCCGCGAACAGAGGTAAAATGCAATTGTGGGGAGTGTGTTGGTGTGCAGAAGTGCCTGGGGAGGGTTGGGGAGTAAGAGATGGGTCAAATACTGTATTTGTTTAGGTGGCAGGTGCCCCTGATCTGTTCGCCATGTCCGCGGTCTTCGCGGCTCTCCAAGGACATAATAAATGCACTACTGGCTATTTTACTTTAGTATGATGTCGGTTTTCGGGTTGTTAGTAGAGGATTGATTGTAATTAATATCCCCTATAAGCAGCCCACATACCACAGTCAAAATGTTTGGTAGCATAGGTGTGTTATGCTGCAGTGGTTGTAGCCAGGGCCTAGAGTCTTGGGTGCATGGGTGAACGCTTGGGTGCATGGCGAAGTCTTGGGTACATGGCCGAAGGCCGTAGGCGGTAGGCCATGCACCCAAGAGTCTAGGCCCTGGCCACAACCACCGCAGCATAACACACCCATAGAATCAAACATCCATCAAATTTCCAGAACCCAAAAGTTTGTGTACTATTTCATTTGTAGAGTTTGTATGTGAAGTTTGGGCTAGGCTATGCAGTTAAGATTGTAGAGTTTGTAATAGGACTGCGTTATAAGATACCTTTGTTTGGAAGCAAATATTTTGGATTGAGGTGTATGAGTGTGTATATTTTCTTTGAGATCTAATGGTAAATAAAGTACTTTGCCACAAATGCCTTGCACTAATTCAGCGGGAGGTAATTTTGCTGTTTTTGTTGAAGGTGTATTATTGCTTGAAATGGGTGCACTGTTTGAATTATGATGCTCTCATATAAATTTACAGGCCGATTCATGGAATTAATGTGCGCCGAAAAAACGGTGCACGCGTGCGAAAACGTGCGATTCGCAGAGAAATAGCGAAAATCGCAGTGCAAGTGCGATTATCGCACAGAAAACATCGCACATCAATTCATGGAAGTCCGTGCATGCGCGAAATGTGGGATGTGCGCTGAGAAAGTGCGCGGCGCACGCTGGCGCACGCTGGCGCACAGGTCATCGAACACTGTGCGATAAGGCCACAGCGAATTCGCACATAGCGCGGCGCACATAACAAAAGTAGGCGTAACACAGGGCGTCACACGCAGAATGGGGAACAACTCGTGAAAATGTGGGCGTCACGGGGGAAGTACAGGAGGCAAGTGCGCAGAACGCCCACACGCTCGCCTACAACACGTATTCATGGAATCGAATAGGGAAAAACAGCGCACGGCCAAAGACGCGCACAGGCCCATACATGTCCGCCACACGAAAGCAGGCGGTAGCGTCCCTGCGCAGGAAAAAAAAATGTGCGCCAAAGTCCTACACGCGCGAGAAGGCCCACACGCGATCGGGCCTGGGGGAGCATGTGCGTGTATTTCAGGGGTGCGTGAGAAGTTTCTCACACGCGATTGGGCTGCGTGCGGGCATTTCAGGGGTACGCGTGGAGTTTCACATGCGATTGGGCTGCATGCGGGTATTTCAGGGGTGCGCGCAAAGTTTTACACGCAATCTGGCCTGGGGGAGCGTGTGCGTGTATTACAGGGGTGCGCGTGAAGTTCCACACGCGATTGGCCTGGGCGCGTGTATTTCAGGGGTGCGCGAGAAGTTTCTCACACGCGATTGGCCTGGACGCATGTATTTCAGGGGTGCGCGCGAAGTTTTACACGCGATCTGGCCTGGGGGAGCGTGTGCGTGTATTTCAGGGGTGCGCGTGAAGTTCCACACGCGATTGGCCTGGGCTCGTGTATTTCAGGGGGAGCGGGGTACGTGTATTTCAGGGGCTCGTGGGTGTTTTCACACGCGATCGGGCCTGAGGGAGCGGGGTACGTGTATTCCAGGGGCTCGCAGGTGTTTTCACACGCGATCGGGCCTGGGGGAGCGTGCTACGTGTATTCCAGGGGTTCATGTGAGGTTTTTCATGCGATCGGGCCTGGGGGGGAGCGGGGTACCACTCACCGTCTGCCTTGCGTGTAGAAGAACGCATAGCCAACACCCGCTGTGAAGTAATAGCGTGTGAACCCCAACGGATGGAAAACACACGCACCGCACGAAAAGCACGTACAGAGCAGTGTAAAGGCACGTGGGATCTCCAAGCCCTGCCAGGGCAACGCCCGTGCGCGAAACGCCACAGACGCGCTTACGCTGTAAGGGCCTTTGGTCCAATGAAATCGCGTACGCGTGCTGACGCGCTTACGCGCTAAGGCCCTTTCCTCGAATTTCACGCTGACGTGCAGTATTTTCACGTGCCAAATCACTCCGTATCAAGCTGGCCACGCGAAAACACACGAAGACCACGCTCCTGCCCAGAAGGCCGAATTACTGCCCCCCAGTGCCCCGAGCAGCCTCCCACGTGCCATCTGCTGCTGCCTGCCTGCCTGCTGCCACCGTGCCCTGCCATTTGGTGCCTGCACATCAGCCATCTGCAGGGGTCCAGTTGCTGTGTCCACCCCTGCTGGAACAGAAGACTCCCGACTCGGATAACATCGCTCCACAGCCCAGCCCCAGGACCCAGTTGCCCACCCACTCCTGCCCCTGGGGTTGCCATGTCGGGCACATCAACATCTGGCACCAGTGGCAACCCCCGGCCAGAGGGGCAGAGGGGCACCGGCTTCACTGCCACCGAAGTTGGTGTCCTGGTGGAGCAAGTCCTGGGGCAGTATGATGCCCTCTTCGGATCGTCCCGCACCAACAAGGAAGGACGGGAGAGGATCTGGGCCGACTGTGTGGTTGCCATCAACGCGGAGGGGGTGGCAACCCGCACCATCCAGAAGGTCAAGAAGCGCTGGGAGGACTTGAGGTCCAGGACCCTCATAAAGGCCCGGCGCCTCGTGGAGGGGGGCCGGGGCCGCATGAGTTCCATCCAGATGAGGGTCCTGGAACGCGTACACCCAGCGCTCCACGCCCAGGTCCTTGAGAGGGAGACCCATCTGGAGTTGAGCGGTAAGTGGCCAAGCATTGCTGTGTGAGACAGGGCATGTTGCAGTGTTCTGGTTGTCTGATACTTGCCTGTATGTGTGACATAGGCCATGTACGCATGTATGTGTGCAGGGACATCATGGTAATGCATGTGCGACCAGTAATGTGTGAACCGCACGGTTGTTGCATGTGTTTAAATGCGACATGGGGAGCACTATGCAGATTGCACACATGAGAGCATGGCAGTCTCTGTTCCTGGACATGGGTGGGGGTGAGGGATGGGTGCTGATGCCAGGTACATATATGGTATCCATGTCTGTGTGCCTGACCTGCGTGTCTGTGACTTGTGAATGCCATGGATGCATGACACATGTCTGTGACAATTTACAGATTCACTGATGCAGCTTAGTCATCCTTGTATCCACTGTCATTGGGGTGTACGGGGCCAGATGGATGTGACTGAGTTGAAGTGTGTGCATGTGATAGGCATGACCCATGATGCATGTGAGTACCATTACATTGTATGTTTCGAGAGTCCATTGGACATGTATGGAAATGTCCATGGCATGCACCATGACTGTCACTGTGTGTGTATTGCCTGGACTGACACATGTGTTGTGGAGGGACATAATGGAAGTGTACTTTGACAGTGGCACTCATCTGCTATTGCTTCCTGTCTAGGGGACCATTGTACAGTACCCTGATGCTTGTGTTCTATGTCTCCCTCTACGCAGCGGCTAGTGAAGAAGAGGGCGGAGACGGCGCTGTGGAGCAAGGCGGCGGGGATGCCCCCACGGCTGCAGCGGAAGGGGTGGGTGAGCCCCCACAGGGGCCTGCTACGGCAAAGACGGTGAGGAGCCATCCAGGTTGGTGGTTTCCACAGAGGAGGAGGAGGCCGCCACTGAGGCGCACATGGGGCCTGGTGGGGGCATCCCTGCTGGTGCAAGTTGTGCAGTCCAGGGGCAGGGGCAGGAGGCAGCACAGGTCACCGTGGAGGGGCCTGTGCATGTCGCTGTCCCTGACCCTGTGGGTGCACCACCATGCACCAGCAGGGATGCCCCGTCCCAGGCCCGTCCGCAGGTAGAGGGGATGTCCATGTCATCTGACTCCCCTCCACCTGCGGACGAGGGGACCCCTGGCCGTATGGAGAAGGTCCTGATTGGGGTCGCGATGCGCACGGCTGAGATTCGTGATGCCGTGCATGCTTCCCAGGAGGAGCACGCACGTCATCACGAAGAGCACCGTGCCGACGTGGCCCAATTGGGATCGTCCATGTTTGGGGGTTTCCTGCATGTGTCGGCCAATCTGGCGGCCCTCTCCTCCTCTGTGGAGACTATACGCCAGTCGTTCTCCTTGCCATCTTCCGGCCCAGATGCCACCAGGGCCCCCTGTGGACCTGCCCTGACCAATGCAGCCAGCTCGGTGGGAATCCCATCCCTGCCACAGTCGGGAGTCAGAGGTCCAGCAGGGGTGGACACCACAGCAACTGTACCCCAGCAGATGGAGGATGTGCAGGCATCATCAGGCAGGGCACGTGCACGACGGCGTCGGTGGATTCCATCAGCCTGGATGCCGTCGTGCTGGCAGTGGCGTCGGAGGCAGCAGCAGAGTCAACGTGGGAGGCATCATGGCTCGGGGCCATCAACATCGGAGGGGCAGGCATCGGCCGGAGGGCAGGAGGACCCAGGACGGGAAGTGTCTTCCGTGTGGCAGCGGTTGGGCCAGCATATAGGTGCGGAGCAGCGGCAGGCAGAAGAGGCGCGGCTCACAATGGTCAGGGCGGAGAACTCCATGTGGAGGGCCCTGAGGCGGGCCGAGTGCCTCGAGGCAATCCGCAGGGGGTTGGAGGAGGAGAGGGCGTCGTCCCTGCAGACCCTCGGGGCCATGGAACAGGACCGCCTACGGGACATCGAACAGGAGTTCGATGATGCCCTGGCCCGGAACACCACGGAGTGAGCCGCTGGACTTGCCCGCGGCCTTTGTATATAGTTATATAGTTAGTGTTAGGTTTCCTTTAATTTTTTTTTATTTGGTTGCGATTGGACAATGCGCCACATTTTTGTATATAGTTCAGTTTTTAGTTAGTTGTCATAGTTAGGTTTAATTTGGTTGGGCTTATGGACCCAGGATTATCTTGTAAATAGTTCTTCAATGGATTCTTTTATTTTTTGGTTTTTCTTCATCGCCATGGAGCAATGGTTTTTGTTTATCATTTACACTTGGATTACTTTTCTGACTGTGACTTTGGACACCATTCATTTTGATTGTGCTGTGTGTTTTTGATTTTTTTCATGGACATTCATCTTCTTTTGGTTGTTTTCCTTTGTGGTTTTTCTCATTTCATTTCCATTCAAGTTGATTTTCAATACATTTTTATTTTCATCCTTCAATGTGTCGTATCATCTCATTGCTTTCATGCATGTCATGTTGGGTGTTTTAACATTCACTTGCAGCCATTGTGTGTGACAGACATGTGTTCATTTGCATTATTTACATTGGGTGTGTAACATGTAATTGCCTTTGATATGTGGGTGGATGTGATAGTTGGTTGGGCCTTTTGGCAGGGGAGGATGGCCATTACGGACATGATTGGGGATTGTTGGGACCCAGGTGCAGGGGGGCATGGATGGGACATGGGCGAGGGCCTGGTGGAGGGTGCCCCTGCACTGCTGGGGGGTGGGGGGTGGGGAACATGAGTTGGACATGGGTGGGGGCCTGCTGGCAGGTGCCCCACAGTGCTGGGGGGTGGGGGGGGTGGGAGACATGAATTGGACATGGGTGGGGGCCTGCTGGCAGGTGCCCCACAGTGCTGGGGGGTGAGGGGGTGGGAGACATGGGTGGGGGCCTGCTGGCAGGTGCCCCACAGTGCTGGGGGGTGGGGGTGGTGGGGAACATGAGTTGGACATGGGTGGGGGCCTGCTGGCAGGTGCCCCACAGTGCTGGGGGGGTGGGGGAGTGGGAGACATGGGTGGGGGCCTGCTGGCAGGTGCCCCACAGTGCTGGGGGGGTGGGGAACATGAGTTGGACATGGGTGGGGGCCTGCTGGCAGGTGCCCCACAGTACTGGGGGGTGGGGGGGTGGGAGACATGGGTGGGGGCCTGGTGGAGGGTGCCCCTGGTGGCTGGGGGTGCAGGGGGACATGCGTTGGTGGGCAGTAGTGCAAGTTGACATGTGGGTTGGCTGGGGGGCATGGCCATGGTGGATGGGGTGCCTGCAGGACATGTGCAGGGTAGGCCCCTGTGGTGTGAGCCACCTGCAGGGGCCATGGAGGGTGTAGAGGGAACACCTGGGAGGACCCACACGTGCAATTCACGTGTGGTGCTCCCCACGCACCCCTGTAATACACGTACCATGATGAAATCGTGTGTGAAACTTCCCGCGCACCCCTGAAATACACGCACACGCTCCCCCAGGCCCGATCGCGTGTGAAACCACCCGCGAGCCCCTGAAATACACACACGCAGCCCAATCGCATGTGAAACTTCCCGCGCACCCCTGTACTACACGCGCCCAGGGCAATCGCGTGTGAAACTTTCCGCGCACCCCTGAAATACACGCACGCAGCCCAATCGCGTGTGAAACTTCCCGCGCACCCCTGTAATACACGCGCCCAGGGCAATCGCGTGTGAAACCACCCGCGAGCCCCTGAAATACACGCACGCAGCCCAATCGCGTCTGAAACTTCCCACGCACCCCTGTAATACACGCGCCCAGGGCAATCGCGTGTGAAACTTCCTGCGCACCCCTGAAATACACGCACACAGCCCAATCGCGTGTGAAACTTCCCGCGCACCCCTGTAATACACGCGCCCAGGGCAATCGCGTGTGAAACTTCCTGCGCACCCCTGAAATACACGCACACAGCCCAATCGCATCTGAAACTTCCCGCGCACCCCTGTAATACACGCGCCCAGGGCAATCGCGTGTGAAACTTCCCGCGCACCCCTGAAATACACGCACGCAGCCCAATCGCGTGTGAAACTTCCCGCACACCCCTGTAATACACGCGCCCAGGGCAATCGCGTGTGAAACTTTCCGCGCACCCCTGAAATACACGCACGCAGCCCAATCGCGTGTGAAACTTCCCGCGCACCCCTGTAATACACGCGCCCAGGGCAATCGCGTGTGAAACCACCCGCGAGCCCCTGAAATACACGCACGCAGCCCAATCGCGTCTGAAACTTCCCACGCACCCCTGTAATACACGCGCCCAGGGCAATCGCGTGTGAAACTTTCCGCGCACCCCTGAAATACACGCACGCAGCCCAATCACGTGTGAAACTTCCCGCGCACCCCTGTAATACACGCGCCCAGGGCAATCGCGTGTGAAACCACCCGCGAGCCCCTGAAATACACGCACGCAGCCCAATCGCGTGTGAAACTTCCCGCGCACCCCTGTAATACACGCGCCCAAAGCAATCGCGTGTGAAACATCCCGCGCACCCCTGAAATACACGCACGCAGCCCAATCGCGTGTGAAACTTCCCGCGCACCCCTGTAATACACGCGCCCAGGGCAATCGCGTGTGAAACTTCCCACGCACCCCTGAAATACACGCACGCAGCCCAATCACGTGTGAAACTTCCCGCGCACCCCTGAAATACACGCACACGCTCCCCCAGGCCCGATCGCGTGTGAAACCACCCGCGAGCCCCTGAAATACACGCGCCCAGGCCAATCGCGTGTGGAACTTCTCGCGCACCCCTGAAATACACGCACACGCTCCCCCAGGCCCGATCGCGTGTGAAACCACCCGCGAGCCCCTGAAATACACGCGCCCAGGCCAATCGCGTGTGGAACTTCTCGCGCACCCCTGAAATACACGCACACGCTCCCCCAGGCCCGATCGCGTGTGAAACCACCCGCGAGCCCCTGAAATACACGCACGCAGCCCAATCGCGTCTGAAACTTCCCACGCACCCCTGTAATACACGCGCCCAGGGCAATCGCGTGTGAAACTTCCCGCGCACCCCTGAAATACACGCACGCAGCCCAATCACGTGTGAAACTTCCCGCGCACCCCTGTAATACACGCGCCCAGGGCAATCGCGTGTGAAACCACCCGCGAGTTCCTGAAATACACGCACGCAGCCCAATCGCGTGTGAAACTTCCCGCGCACCCCTGTAATACACGCGCCCAGGGCAATCGCGTGTGAAACCACCCACGAGCCCCTGAAATACACGCACGCAGCCCAATCGCATGTGAAACTTCCCGCGCACCCCTGTAATACAGGCGCCCAGGGCAATCGCGTGTGAAACATCCCGCGCACCCCTGAAATACACGCACGCAGCCCAATCGCGTGTGAAACTTCCCGCGCACCCCTGTAATACACGCGCCCAGGGCAATCGCGTGTGAAACCACCCGCGAGTTCCTGAAATACACGCACGCAGCCCAATCGCGTGTGAAACTTCCCGCGCACCCCTGTAATACACGCGCCCAGGGCAATCGCGTGTGAAACCACCCACGAGCCCCTGAAATACACGCACGCAGCCCAATCGCATGTGAAACTTCCCGCGCACCCCTGTAATACAGGCGCCCAGGGCAATCGCGTGTGAAACATCCCGCGCACCCCTGAAATACACGCACGCAGCCCAATCACGTGTGAAACTTCCCGCGCACCCCTGAAATACACGCACACGCTCCCCCAGGCCCGATCGCGTGTGAAACCACCCGCGAGCCCCTGAAATACACGCGCCCAGGCCAATCGCGTGTGGAACTTCTCGCGCACCCCTGAAATACACGCACACGCTCCCCCAGGCCCGATCGCGTGTGAAACCACCCGCGAGCCCCTGAAATACACGCGCCCAGGCCAATCGCGTGTGGAACTTCTCGCGCACCCCTGAAATACACGCACACGCTCCCCCAGGCCCGATCGCGTGTGAAACCACCCGCGAGCCCCTGAAATACACGCACGCAGCCCAATCGCGTCTGAAACTTCCCACGCACCCCTGTAATACACGCGCCCAGGGCAATCGCGTGTGAAACTTCCCGCGCACCCCTGAAATACACGCACGCAGCCCAATCACGTGTGAAACTTCCCGCGCACCCCTGTAATACACGCGCCCAGGGCAATCGCGTGTGAAACCACCCGCGAGTTCCTGAAATACACGCACGCAGCCCAATCGCGTGTGAAACTTCCCGCGCACCCCTGTAATACACGCGCCCAGGGCAATCGCGTGTGAAACCACCCACGAGCCACTGAAATACACGCACGCAGCCCAATCGCATGTGAAACTTCCCGCGCACCCCTGTAATACAGGCGCCCAGGGCAATCGCGTGTGAAACATCCCGCGCACCCCTGAAATACACGCACGCAGCCCAATCGCGTGTGAAACTTCCCGCGCACCCCTGAAATACACGCACACGCTCCCCCAGGCCCGATCGCGTGTGAAATCACCCGCGAGCCCCTGAAATACACGCGCCCAGGCCAATCGCGTGTGGAACTTCTCGCACACCCCTGAATTACGCGCACACGCTCCCCCAGGCCCGATCGCGTGTGAAACCACCCGCGAGCCCCTGAAATACACGCGCCCAGGCCAATCGCGTGTGGAACTTCTCGCGCACCCCTGAAATACACGCACCCAGGCCATTCCCGTGTAATACTTCTCGCGCACCCCTGAAATACACGCACCCAGGCCAGGTCGCGTGTGAAACTTCTCGCGCACGCGTGTTCCCGACACCCGTAATACGCGTTCCCCGCTTTGCGTTTGCTGTTTGCCAGTCCGGTAAACTGGTACAGGGTTGGCGCAGCCCTTTGCAATGGTTTTGCGATCTTGATGGCTTTTCCTTGCGCAAGGGCGTTCTTGGGGGCGTAACTGGCGCTGCTGCAGGGTCGCTGCGCCACTCTGCGCCACGTCTGCTTTTGGAGGTGGGAATCCATGAATACGCTGTGCGCGGAAATTGATTTTATCGCACGCGGCTGGCGCAGACATTCGCACGGGCACGCTGTGCGCCAGCCGCGTGCGACACTTTTGAGAGGAATTACATGAATCGGCCTGTGTGTTGTTAGTTGTTACAGGGGTTTTGGTAGTGAAAATAATTCCAAGTTATTTGTGATAGCACGTGAAGGTGTTTGGTTGTTGTCAAGTTTTGCAGTGAAGTAATTGCAAAGTATTAAGGGGTCAGTAATTTCATACTTGTTTTCTGCTATAAGGTAGAGAGCTAATTGGAACCATTTGGAATCTTTATTTTCTTCTATTTTGTATGTTATGTCAACAGTTTTTGTGCTACTTTTATAAAAAAGTCCAGAGGGAACACACACACGTGGTTTGGTACTTCAGCGGAGGTACTTTTAAACTTTAGTATTTCTTTTTTGTATGTGTTTAATAGAAGGTTGCTATTTGTACATTATTTGCTCGTTTGTTGTGAAGCTAATGCATTTTGTAAGTGGCTTTTACTTACAAAATACTTTCTCTGGATATGCTCTATTTCTTGGAGTAGTTGTTTGTCTGTACCATGTAGAAGATTGACTATTGCTAAAGCAGGACTTTTAGCATAGTAGAGTTTATGGGCCAGATTTGTATAGTTGAATGATGTGTTGATATCATTTTGATATGATGGAAGGGGCATTTTGCAAATAGGTCCTGAAATTCAGGCTAATGAATGTCCTTGTAATCCTGTGTATTTGCGCACTGGACAGGCATCCATATTTTGTAGTAGTTTAATTTTGAATTTGTCTTTGCTTTTTACAAACTGATTGAGGAAGTGGCGTAAAGATTTGAAAGATTTTTTGGCAATGTTACACATTGATGTGCACGGCCATTTGTAGACTGGATGTTTTGATTTATTAGAATGGAGAGGTTATACTGAGTTTTCTGGGGATGTTTTTGTGAGCAGAGTTTCTTGTTCCATAATGGTGTTATTACGTTTTTCATACTTGTCCACTGCTATGTATGACAATTGGGTTTGTTTGCTTTTGTTTATATGCTTCTTCATTAAAATATGGTTCTTTGCTTGTGGTGCGACTCCACTCACCTCCACAGATGTCTAAGGAGCTATTTCTGTTGATATTCAGTTTATTGAGAAGTTTTTTTTGTAATTTAGTAGTTAGTTTTGTTAGTGGTTTCATTCTGTGTAAAATAAAATAAATAACTTCCTTTTGAGAAGGATTGCACTGTCTAGGAGAGCTTTCAGGATTACTTTTCTACGGTTGGTTTTAAGGGTTGTCCATGATGTTTCTCTTGTTTTTATAAGGTTCTGAAGGACTTTTTTGAAAAATATTTTTTTTGGTATGGTTAGTTGCTACTATATCAAGATTTATAGGTGCAGCATTAGCAGTAGTGGTAGTTGAAGTCTTGTTTATCCCTTTTTGTTTCGTTTTACATTTTGATAGAGGAGGGAAAGTTTCTGTACTGTAGCTTGTTTTGTTTCGCTTAATGACTGTATTAGCTGTTTTGTTTGAACGTTTTGTACAAAATCTGCTAGAGATGGATGATTATTTTGGACACTTTTATTTTGATTTGCTCTACTTCTGCGTTGCTTTCTATGGAGTTGCTTTTTGGTAGGCATTCTATGGGGTTTGTTGGAGAAAAAAAGTGTGGGTTGGGCTTTTGTGCAGTGTATGCATGCTTTGTGCATGAGTGTCTGAGTATGATCGTAAGGATGATTGTGGAGGTGTGTGATTGTGCAATGGGCAGCTATATCAAGTCGGGAAGGTTATTCTTGTATTTGTGTGTTACTATACTGGGCTTGAGATGACAATATAAAGTATGCAACTGGTAAGGGGAAGCGCTAATATTACATATAATGGGAAAGGGTTAATACACTTCTTTGTTCTACAATACTAAAATGCTAGTGTGTTTGAGTAACAGTTAGAGCATTATGTTAGTATTGTACTTACTTTTTTGTATGGAAAGAGTAGGTTCTTCGAAGTCTTTGTTCGTACTTCAGACGCTGCTGCTTTTCAGGAGAGTGGTCTTCACTGCAATTGTAAAAGAAAGAAGTTAGGGAATATGTGTGTTTATAGCACTTTTGTTAATGTTATTTTTGTTTTTGTAGTAGTAGTGTTTTCTTACAACTGAGCATAGCATGCATATGCACTTTCCTTTGCCTATGTGCATCCTGTATATTTTATTTAGAATCTGTCAGTTGAATATGTTTTACAAATGTGTATTATAGTAAACGTATAGCGCACACTTTTTTTAATGTTATGTTATTGGATGGTAAGAGGCAGAAGAAATAATCATATGCAGTTTTTGGAATTTTTACAGGGTAAATGGCAGAGTTTGTACAGAAAAGCATGCAATGTATGCATTTGTGAAGGTGTGGGAAATAAAGTTGTAAGATTTCATATAGAGGCAGTGGTGTTGTTTGAGCTGGGAGACTTTGTAATGATATTGTCTGTGTGTGTGCTTGAATGAAGACGCATGTACTCATCCTGGCTACGTGTAATTTTATAACACACTGGACAGTCTTTTTTTCATAA
Source organism: Ambystoma mexicanum (assembly GCF_040938575.1). Classification (NCBI taxonomy): domain Eukaryota; kingdom Metazoa; phylum Chordata; class Amphibia; order Caudata; family Ambystomatidae; genus Ambystoma; species Ambystoma mexicanum. Next base: position 439,249,506 of record NC_090922.1, on the reverse strand, counting down.
TTATACTGTTATTTCTCCCATCTTTTAACATGAAATAAAACGTTTTTAGATAGCTGTGTGAGTAAACAAAAATTTGGAGAGGAGTTTGCAATTGACACTTCATCATAGCAGATGGGAGAAATGACAGTAAGTTCATTTTACAGTTTATACAAGGTAAGTGGCAGTTACTCTGTTTATATGTATTCCTAGAAGAGCCGTACATGTACTGTGTAGAAAATATTCATACCTGTAGTCTGTCTTCATGCATGTGGATGTGCAGGAATCTGCAAGTAGAAATATTGGCCAGTTTTATAGTAGTTGTTGCTGTAGGTCTGTTGCAGTGACAGCCGAATTGTACTGAGAGTGATCAATAGTACATCTAAAGTGCTGATGTGTGATGATAGAGTTAGATGTAGAGTTCTTGGATGTGATTTGGTGGATGATTGTGTGACTGTTTAACTGTAGCCAATGAGGAAATGGTGCAGAGAGTGAAGTGGAAAGGGTAGAAGGGCTGCCCCATTGTTACGCGCTCTTTGGACACCACGGGTGTCCGCGGGCAGGACGTGCCACATCCAGGTTTCTCAGCAAATGAAGCATGGAAAGAGGACGGTAGGGATCAGCCAATCAGATGTCAAGGTTGTGGTTTGTGTTGAAAGAGGCTGTGTGTAGTGAAGATGGTAGAGGTGGAGAAAATCAGGGTGTTGGGGGTGGGAGATATGTTTGTGCATGGTTTGGAGTAGTATGCTAAAAGTAGGAATGTGACAAACAATTGTGATGTTAAAGGAGTGGAGGTGATGTGCAACACTGTGGCTGGTTTTAATGTGCAGGGAATTGTTCAAGTTTGTGGAGATCTGGGCAGGGTAAACATTCCACATGTAGTTGTTTTGCACTGTGGTGCTTTGTATTTGGGGTATGTCAGTGCCCCTACTTTGTTGGCAGATTTGGGATATTTGGTTCAGGCAGTAATGAAAATACTTCCAAATGTCAAGGTTATTTCTTCTGGTTTAGTACCTAGGGCAATATGGGACAATTGTTTTGATTTTTGTCCTCAGCAGGTGGAAAGAAGAAGATGTAGGGTGTGGTTTATTGAGGTAGGTTGCAGACCTTCTCATTCTCTGTTTTACAGTAATGTTGATATCATTATATTTGACCCATCCACACTTCTTTTCTATATATGCAGTGTAGTGACGTACATTGGTTGTAGCTTCTGCATGGTAGATTATACCTACTGTTGTGAAGGTTTTCTTACGAAGTGATAGTTTACTATGTGTAAATCCAGTTAGCTTGCAGTTGTTGTTGGTACCATCTGCATTCTAACATGAAATCATTACCATTATGTATTTACATTGTGTCTGTATTTGTAAGGCAGCAAGATGCGCACACCGTTCATCTCGCTAGTGACCGAAAGTGGGATAGTAAAAACACAAGTGTGCAAATTATAGGCCTCTAATATATAACTGCGGTCATTGGGGTCAGGGTCCGCGGCGTGGCTGGAGGGGGTTGCAGCAGGGTTTGCTCAGACATTCTCATATGAGCACCTTTTTTCAGGGCTCAAGACTTGCCCCTTTCAAAAATGTTTACCTGATTTGCCGTGTGAAGAGGAGATGGGATGAGGTGACAGGTGATGTGGACTGACTGTGGGATTCGCTGGGACAGTGCAAAGTTCTTCAGATGAACCAAATAAATCCGTAGAAATGTCGCCCGCATTGGTCAATGGTAGCAAACAATTCATATGTTTTTCAAAAATATTTGTAATGTCACTGTGGTCTGAAGGGCTATCAGCTCCCATTCTGAGTGAAGGTCAGCACCGTTATTTTTTGACCTTGAAACAAAGGGAGGATTCCGAAAGGAATGCATGAAGGGAGGGATGTAAGACCTTCAAATATGATAAGGTTCACCATTCAAAAATTGGACGCAGGAACATGTAATTTCATTTCATGAAAATTCGTTGAACTGAATGGAGTATCTGCGTTACACCGATAGAATGGAAATGCTGAATCTTATGTAAGTTTTACTTTGGACGATTTTATACACGAACTAGTCAAATTATCATTCGGTGACCATTATTGGTGGGTTACATTGTATTGTTTGTTGTGTGTGGCATACTGCAGTGACACGCAATTACAACTTGTGTGTGTAGTTTTTTTTGTCCTGGGCACATGGGCAGTGCAGCATCGTGATGCGTATAGTCCAGTAGTCGGTTCCCCAAGGTTCCACAAACACGTAATTCAACGCTAATATTTAATTAAAATTCTGTCTATGTGTTCTTCTTGGCTTTATCTTGCTCCCTGATTGCAGCAACAGCCTCTTCATCCCTTTTCGAGCTGACCATATTCCATAGTAGTAACTTTTGAAGCAAATGGAAGAGTACTTTGCACGTTGTTTTGTCAGAGTTCCCATTGTTTCACATCCGTGTTTATCAATAGTTGTAACAGGGGGCCAAATTAATGGTTAAAATGATGGAACTGTAAGAAAGATTGGCTACTGAGACACATTTCTGTTATCTTTTTTTAAACAGCTACACCTTGGCTTTCTGTGATTGTCATGGATTCCAGATATCAACTGACAGTTTTTTTAACCGTCAGCTACAGATACACGTGAATGGGTGGAACACAGTGATGCTTTTTTGGGATGATCGCCACAGGCCCATATGCCCTTATGCCGTACCAGCAATAAAGAGCAACTTGACATCATTTATGGTGCCCTACGTCAAGTTCATGCCAAAGCCTTGCGATTCACAGTGCGTCCAATGAGCTTCTTGTACCCAAAAGGAACACCGCGTGACTCACGATAAACATTTGTGGATCGAGAATGAAGAAAAATATTACCTATTTGCTTGAATATGGAAATCGCCAGATGTTCTCGGAGCTCTTACTGTGAAATACAAATTGTACAGTTTTGCTATTTCCTTTAAAAGTATGGTTTTATATTCAAAATTGGGACACGCTTTGTTGTGAGATGATGTGTGTTGATATTCCGGGTTCTGCATCAAGTAACGTTCTCATGTAGGTGATGATTGGGTGCGTTTTACCACACTGTATAGTAATGTCCTGGAGATAGGTGGAGAATATCACTAGGTTTGGTCATGTCAGCCTCAGGAGCGGGGCATATGAATTAGTGCCACCAGGGCAGTCCACCTTGGGCGATGCAGCAACGGATAAGACTATCACAAGATGGCCGCGCCCTAGTGCCTGATTTCGCATGTGTAAAAAAGAGGAAAATTACAGTAAGGTGCATAGGAAATGTTGTACGATCGATCAACTGCTTCGAATGCACATGCCCGAACACTTGGGAAAATAGCATTTCTGAGTGCACTTTTAATAGATCCATTTTTTGCTGCATTCGCTGCAGATGATTTTCTAAGGTCTGTTTCTGTATTATTTTTAATGTCTGTATGGTGTGTTTAAAAAAAAATTTGGTAAGTACACATAAAGTAATGGGTAATAATTTGTTTATATAGAGAAGTGTAGCGTCTTCTATTAGTATCAATGTTTTCACTTATTTCATCACGAGGAAAATTTTCTTCCAGCCATTCCAAAGAAGTAGACATTTCTGTGTAGAAAGAAATATATGTATTCTTTTTACTGTACCTAATACAGAAAGTTTATAAATATATAAAATAAATCTTGTCTACTCACTAGTTTGTTGCTAGGTTTTGGTGTTACTGCTGCGTACGTGTGCTGCTGATTTTTGCTGTGCAGTTTGTGTGAGGTAATTCTGTTGGAGGCATAATTATTTTGTTTTGGTATATTGCTTTATGTTGCGTATGTTATGTAATTGGAAGGTTGGTGTGTTACATATACAGTTTCCATTTCTTATTATTGAATGTAATGTATTTATGTGGTGCTTTTTGAACATGTTTGGTGTTGTTATTGTATGATACAATAATGTAAGATACCCCCTGATTTTTTTGCAGTCTTGATGGTGACCGCGTCTGTCCACGCACATGCGCACAGTCCGCGGGCATCAAAATTACCAGCGGGGTAGGTGCTTCAGTATTTTCTATGTTATATGTATGTAAGCTAAGGGAGTCTTAGTAAACATTTATAATGTTTACATGATCTATATATTCAGTGAAAAAAACTTTGTTAAAGGGACGTTATGGTTAAGTTGCACCACTAAAAACCTATGAAATTCAGTGAAAAAAACTTTGTTAAAGGGATGTTATGTTTCCAATTAAAACCAAAAAACCCCAGAAATTCGCCAGTTATGGTAAGCTAAGCAACCATAACTCGCACCACCACCGTGCACTGTTAAGACTAACACACAGGACATCAAAGATGACATCACAAATGTCTTAATGTGTTTTCCTGCAAAGAGTTCTTCGTAGTCTGTTTTCAGGACCTCTTGTAATCTGAGGTGTATCAAGGCTAACATTAGGTTGGAAACCATGCCCACCTCATCTATTAGCAGCATTTATTTTCATTTGTTTCAAAACTCTGCGTAGTTCCATTGCAGCTTCTGGAGAAACTTTGTAGTAGTTTAATTTGTTTTGATGTTCGCCCGGAAGTAGTAGTAATCGTTGTAAAGTGACAGTGCCTATGTTGCAGGTGGCTAAACCTGTGGGGGCAGTTACAACAGCTGACAGTTTATTGTTTGTCAGTTGTTGGAGGATCTTGCTGATGATTTTTATTAAGAATGTTTTGCCTGAACCAGGTTGACCACTCACATATAGTAGTATAGGTTTGTAGTCTTGACAGGTACAATTTTTAGTTTTGTGCTGCATACCATGTTCAATTTATTTTGTTATTTCTAGAAAAATGCTACACTGCTCATTGTTTAGTTGTGATGTCAGTAGAGCAAAGTCTTCTGCAGATTGCTCATTCTGACACATGGTGTTTTCGACTTTAGTCATGGCTAATTCTGCTTCATTTGCTATGAGTGGCTGTCCAAGTGGTTCTTGGCTTCCTGTTACAGAAGGTTGACTGTTGTCAGCAGTGTCTACATTTAGTTGCACCTGGAGTTTTTCTTCTTGTTCGTGTTCATTGTGTAACATTGTTCTGTACTGTGTAAAGTTTATGTCTGTTATAGCGCTTTCATTTGCGTTGAAAGCATCTTCATAGGAGTCATGGGTATCTAGTAAATCTTCTTCTTTTCTCCATGGTTTAAAAAGTTGTAGTAGGGACATGTAATATATGTCTTTATGTTGAGGAGTTTTCAATGACAATTTCATATGATTAATGAAGCTTCATTTGGTAAGTTTCACTAGGTTGCCTTCACAATTTTCCACTCGATATCTACCTTTCTTCTCATCTGGTTTAGTATTATTTTTGTATGTGAAAGTTTGGGCTACGTGGTATAGACACATGTGGTACTCCTGTTTGGGTAGTATGTGTCTAGTAAGTTATTTTGCAAAGTGTCTTCGCTGTTGGGATCATTTTTGGCTATTGTTTCTATGTCTTCATATGATTTGAGAACTCTTTTTCTAGATTTAGCTGGACCAAGGTTTAGCCATACTATTTTTTCAGATTTTCTATACAAGGCAGTACCGGTTTAACGGTCTGCAGCTTCATAGCAGCCACATTCTCTATGGGAGAGCATTTTTATGCCTAAGCTGTACAATATCTGTGACAGTGTTTTGTCAGATGATATATCATCCCAGAGGTCTTTGGTTAAGTATGCTGTAACATATCGTGCAACTGCAGTGGAATTGTCTGCAATGTATTGCACATCTATGGTTGTATATGAATTGTTCGAACTACAATTGTTCGAATTACAATTGACCTTTGCACAATTGACCGAATTGTGAAGGTCAATTGTTACAAATATGCGGGGGAAACCTCCGCAATCCCCCATTATATATATAGTCTGCAGCTTTATTCCTCATTTCTAAATCCGATGAGGGTATGTTTCAGTGCTTGTACTATCTGTACTATATCTCTCCATGCATTCTTAACCCTTTCCATCATGGCCGTCCGTATTTCCTTACACAGCCATGGTCTATTGGAGTCACAGACACAGTAAAAGGACTGCTTTCCTCATGTGTATTTGTACTAGCCAATTTTTCCTCCCCTCACGTGATCAAGCGCTCAGTGTAGCGCGAAACGCGTTGTCTGCAGGCTGTGCACCACGGCGTCCTGCCTCTGTCTGTCTCTATGTTGCTGCTTTTGTACTGTATATTGTTTTGTACAATATATTCTTTTAAAGAAAAAACATTAAAGACACCCATATTTTCCACACGGTGTCTTTTTGTGTTTTGTCCGGAATCTTGGAGCCTGTCACGAATGCCTGGCTTCGCCATTTCCTCCTTTTGTTCGATTTTTGTTTAACACGAAGCATTCCGTGTTGGAATCAGCACCAGGACCATCATTGTGTGCGCGCCCTATCTCAGACTATGCTGCCGACAGGATTGGGTTTGATTGCACTCATAGGAGACCGGAGCTGAACTCACCTTACCCACTGATGGCTCTACGTGTGCCGGAGGACGCACAGACGATCGTCATAAGGTAGGTGTGTGTTTCAGCCTGCTCGTGTCTCTTATCTGCTACACGGGTATTAATTGTGCCCTGTATCCCTCTCCGCAACAGCTTTTTGTCCTTTTGTGACCATCTTTATAATTACAAGTTGGTACTCCGCTTTTGGCCTCTCCAGCTGGACTATATATTTTTGTTTAGTTTTTCACTATAGCAACCATAGTATGACAGACATGCAGGACGCCTGGGCAGCAGCCCGGCTACTTCAGGCTAAAGACTTATTCAGTGAACAACAGGAACTTGCAGTCACGTTGCCCATCACTGGGACTTTAATAAAAAGGCTAATATAAATATTAGCAAGGAAGTGACTTTACTAAAGGAACTTGAGAAACTTCAAAGAAGGGAAATATCAAAGTGATGGGAGGAGCATTCCCTCCAAAATTACTTTGACATTGGTAGGATACCACGAGGTCTACGCATCATGACTATTCCCTCTTTTTAGGATCAAGACCCGTTGATGCTTCAGGAATGGGGTGAAGCCAGTAAGGACTGTTCTGCCAAATTTTTAATAATCCTGGTAAAATATGCCAAATTGGACCGTGAACTGGCGCTTAAAGAATTGGTCAAAATTGAGACTGAACTTACAAAAGTTCCCATAACAGAGGAAGGCAAGCAATTGCGTGTCAAAATCGATGAGGGCTTAATCTCTTATGAAGATGAGATAAAACAACGAAGGCAACGGAAATTCCTCAGAGACAAAATAGATTATGAGATGGGTTGTGTCTTCACTTTCGCCAAACGATTTGACTCCCTCCGCAAAACCAATGCCACACAGTCAGCATTTGCGCAGTCAGGTGATCCATGTGCTGCCATATCCGAGTCTGATATTTCCGCATCCGAGACCGGTGAGCCTACACTAAAAATGAATTTTTTAGACGAAAAGCGACTGCTGTGCCAGGATGGGAAAAACCAAAAAAGAGGCAGGGGTTGCGGCAAAACAAGAGGAAAAGGAAGAGGACCGAAATCACAGACAGGAAAGTCATCCGCCGAGGCCGACATGGGAACCGGTTCAAAGGGGCAGCAACAGGGCAGATCAATGCGCACTGGTGTTAAAAATCAATAACAGACAACATGAAGTGCTGCAAAAAAATTATCAATCTTTCGTTCCATGTCCTTGCTAAATCCCAGACCTCACTCCTGTCTCTGGGTCTTAACTTTTGTCCCACCATGAACTATAACTATGTACAAGCACGCATACATTTTTACAAATATTTGCGTAAAATTAAACTCAAGAAATTCTTTGCCACCAACATCATCACTGCCAAACATTCAATACCACGCACTGGTGGCACTGATCTTCTCATCTCTGATATTCCTTCACTCATGGATCTGGCATGCTTCGACGATGACAAATTTGACTCTTCCAATGTTGATTTTTCTGATTTTGACATTAATCCTAATTGGGGTATACACACCAAACTCAAGAATAAATCAAGATTCAACCCGCAATTTCCAGTAGGGGGATGTATCGAGTCATTTCATGACCTTTCTGTTAGTGATTTCAGAAGATTGTGTCAAAAAAAAACAAGTATCACCAAGCAGAACCTCACTGCTGCACAACGTCTGGGCATCACTGAACTTCAGCAGTTATCGAATATCGTCATCAAACCAGCTGATAAAGGCTCAAATATCATCATTCAAGATAGAACAAAATATGTGGCAGAGGCTAATCGGCAATTGCATGATCGTCTATGCTACATCAAGCTTTCTAAAGACCCTTTTGAAGAAATCAGAACAGACCTGACTGCTCTATGTACCAAGTGGGCGAGTGAAGACCTATTGGAGGATGATTTGATCAAATTCCTCATTCCCGCATGCTACACCATACCTACCATCTATTTTCTTCCCAAAACACACAAATCCCTTAACCATCCCACAGGTAGGCCCATTGTCACTTTGTGTGGCTCATTATTGGAACATCTGGCCCAATTCATTGATGAAACACTTTTTCCATTCGTATCAGTGTTGCCATCCTACCTGAGAGATACTAAGGATTTTTTACAACATGTTACTAATACACCCTGGGAAGGGAGGTCTTCTTTTGGCCACACTAGATGTTGTCTCTTTATACACTTCTATCAATCACACTGTTGGTGTCAATGCATGCAAATACTATCTGGACACTCGCTCTCTTAATTATCTTGGACATAGTTCTATGATTTTGGATATGCTTTTGTTCTATCTACACAACAATGTTTTTCTTTTTGAGGGGTCCTTCTTTCGGCAATTCAGGGGGACTGCGATGGAAAGTACCTTTGCACCATTTTATACTAATCTCACAATGGGGTGTGGCAGGCCACCTTTCTATCTGACTTACTATTATCCTGCTTTCCAACACAGATTGTTTCTTGGTGGCGGTATATTGATGACGTTTTTGATATTTGGAAGGGTACGGAAAGTGATTGGTTATCTTTCGTCAAACACATTAATGGCAATCAGGCCAATCTCAGCTTTACCGAATGCCACAGTCGGTCTGAGATTATTTATCTGGATGTCATTGTTATGTCGGACAGTTCAGGTATTCACATGGCACGCCATAAGAAACCCACGAATACTGGTCTGCCTCTTCACGCTAACAGCTGTCATGCATGCTGGACATAGTACCCCTGGACCTGGAACAACATCTTCATGCAGAATGAGTTATGCTCATAGAACTGCTAGACCATTCTATTCTAAATGGAGATTGTTCGATGCACTGCCGGGAAAACGACGTCTGCATTATTCACGTAGTTAAATTCACGTGATTTAGGTTAGTCACGTGTGTTTTGGCAGTACGTTCATAAGCAGCGTGAATACGTCGCTCGCTGCTTCTGATTGTACCATTATGGCGTTTGGTAGCTGAAACCCTTGATCTGCGGTCTCGCATTTTCTTCAGTTACTTCCTTAGCTTCTTCGGCGTGTTTTCCTTCCACACGTGAATTCCTGGAGCTGCTGTCTGGAAGTCACAGGTTGGCCGCACTGTCTGCGTGCTCTTCAGTCAGAATACACGCGGGTTCCTGATTTCTTGACTATGTGAAGTTGGTCGCGTGGAAATCCCACGCGGACGCTGTTTCCAAGCGCGGCTGTTCTGGGCTGCGTGTACTTTGTTTGCGGGTAATAACACACGTGGATTTTGGAACTCTTCAGGTACGGCTGCTCTGACTGCGTGCTCTTTTGTTTGCTTATCGCACGCAAGCTACTCTACTCTTTACACGCTGTGGTCCTAGTTGCGTGTCCTTGTGTTGCGTTTGAATCCTCACACTGGCAAGAGCGGCTGTCCAGGCTGCGTGAACTTTGTCGCGTGTAAACCTACACTCAACCTTTTTCCTCACGCTTGCAAGAGCAGCTGTCCCGGCTGCGTGAATTCTGTTGCGTGTAATCCTGCACGCAGACTTTTGAACTCTGTTTGAACGTGTAATTTCACACGCATACTATTCTTTGCTTTGGAGTGAATCCCTGGCACCTGTGAGGAGATAACAGGTGGACTCAGTTCATCATATTTCTGTTTCTACGTGGGAAAGGAAGTTTTTCTTTTGAAGGTGATTGTGCACAGTACTTTGGACGCTATCCTGTGGTGCACCAACCCGGTATCTAGCGTGAGCCTCGTGCCGTTCGGGATAAGTCTCCCTTACGAACCTTCCCTTCCTTTTTGTTGTTTCAACTGCTGGATTTCTTCAGAGACTTGGTGAAGACTTCAGTTCTAAGCCCACAGGTCAGTGTTGTTAACTAGTGATACTGCTGTTCTATAGTCAGTTGATTTGGCACAATTTCTTATGATACTTTATTTATCCTGGGCTGACTTCCTATAAAGCTCCCACACCCTTTCCAGTGATCCCTCTCTCTGCCTGTTTCATTGGTCAGAGAGTGGTATCATTTGGAAGGTCTAATTTGGCTTCACTACTATCAAGTCGTGTGAATAAGGATCCGGAAGAGCCCTACCAATTGTATCCTTTTTGGTTACCGTATCCTTTTCAAAAGATACCTTGGTGATTTATGACAACAGCTGGCACCCTGTATCATGCAAAAAATCCATTCCATACGGTGAATTAATCCGGTATCGCTGCAACTGTACTAATATTGACTGGTTTGATCATCACTGTGCATTGACAGCTAGGGACTTTTTGAAACAAGGGTATGACAAGAAAACTATTGAAATGGCCTATATCCGAGCAAGTGGAATGTCCAGAGACAAACTATTGTATGACACCAATTCCAAAACTGTCACTAATGATGAACCCAGACTCATTATCTCGTTCGACACTGCCTCCAATAACATTCGGAAAATTGTTGAAAAACAATGGCGTGTTCTTACTTTAGACAATGATCTCAGGCCAATTCTGGCCAACCGTCCTACCATGACGTATAAACGTGTGCCCCCCTTGAGAGACAAACTTGTTTCCAGCTTCTTATCTCCAGGTGGCAAAAATCTGTCCTCTACTACCTGGCTCTCAGCTTCTCCCATGGGATTCACCAAATGCATGAAGTGCAAAGCCTGTGCACATGCCACTGCACAGAAATCATTTGTACATCCTGTCACGAAAAGTCAGCAGAAAATTAAATTCTCTATCAACTGTGACACCACTTTTGCCGTGTATGTTCTCTCATGCCCTTGCTTCAAATGGTATGTCGGGAGTACGATGTGTAAACTGAAACTCAGAATTTTACAACATCTCAGAGCCATCAAGAATTCTGATCCTGCGTACCCTATGGCCAAACACTTTAAACTAGAACATGACAATGATTTGAAACTGTTAACTTTCATCGCAGTGGCTCATGTGCCTGCTCACCGCAGGGGAGGAGACCGTGTCTTGAAATTGAGACAACTCGAAACCAGATTTATTCTGGATTTCGACACTAAGTTTCCGAAGGGTCACAATGTAGATGAGGAGCTGTACACTTTCTTGGGCACTTAATTTTTTGTTTTCTGTATATACATTATTTTGGCCACATTGATCGTGTTTTCTTTCTCTGTGGTTTCTCGTTCCTTGATTTGTATGTCCATTTGGACTTCTACCTTGTGTTCCTGCATGGTTTCTTTAGTTCTTGGATGACTATTTTATTTTTCATCCTTTTATCCAATTTTGCTCTATTTTTTGATTTAGCTCTGTACTTTGCAATCTATGGGGAGTGGCGCACATTACATTCTTATCCTACATTGAGGTTTATATGCAGTCCCTTCATGTCTGTGGCTTTTTGCTTATTGTTCTTTTTCACTGTTTTTTGACAATTGGTCCTGCTAGCTCTAGCTTTTGATCCAATTGTGCTATGTCATCTTCGGCCTTGAATGTTATGTGTTTACTGTCATTTCCAACTGTGGCATTTTACCATTAGGAATGTTCCTGCTGCTCGTGCACTTGCACTTTAGTATAGCGTATGAGGCTTGATTGACACATTGTTGTCCTGCTGCTATCTATGCACTTTATCTAGGAACTTTTCCTGCACTTGCACTTTATTTAACACATAACATACGCCCACATTTACTATTATAGCAGTGACCTTTAACTATTGCAGTAGCCTAGGCTGGGTCCCTAATGTTCGATTATGGGTATATTATTATTAGTTCCCGTATATGTTGAGGTGTGCCCAAGCTTTATCATCACTTGTGCGGTTTTACTGTAGCATTTTAGCTCTGTGTCCTTTTTTGTTCTTATTCCACAGCCCAATTGTAACTCTTACATCTAACATTTTGTGTGTATAATTGGGCTGTCTTGTCAGTATCTGCACTCCATTGTGTACATACTTGTTATGGTCTCGGGCATACCTCTCTTATGCTTTGATGATTTTTATATTGTATGATTGTCATTTTCTTACCAACTAATTGTCAATATAGGGTATTGTTTTTTACTATGTGCATGTACATTGCAATCTATGGATTGTTTGCTATATTGGATGATATATTTAAAAGCCCTTTTCAATGACTATGTATATTTATTTTACATTTGGTATTCTGTTGGGGCTGTTGATTTTAACTCCATATAGATATTGCTCTATTATAACATGTTGCTGCACTGTTACACATGTACAGACTATGAATGCACTATGCACTTAGTCTGCAGCTTTATTCCTCATTTCTAAATCCGATGAGGGTATGTTTCAGTGCTTGTACCATCTGTACTATATCTCTCCATGCATTCTTACCCCTTTCCATCATGGCCGTCCGTATTTCCTTAGACAGCCATGGTCTATTGAAGTCACAGACATAGTAAAAGGACTGCTTTCCTCATGTGTATTTGTACTAGCCAATTTTTCCTCCCCTCACATGATCAAGCGCTCAGTGTAGCGCGAAACACGTTGTCTGCAGGCTGTGCACCACGGCGTCCTGCCTCTGTCTGTCTGTCTCTATGTTACTGCTTTTGTAATGTATATTTTTTTGTACAATATATTCTTTTTAAAAAAAATGAAAGGCACCCATATTTTCCACACTGTGTCTTTTTGTGTTTTGTCCGGAATCTTGGAGCCTGTCATGAATGCCTGGCCCGCGGGAGTGCGGTTCGCCATTTCCTCCTTTTGCTCAATATATATATATATATATATATATATATATATATATATATATATATATATATATATATATATATATATATATATATATATATATATAAAACCAAACCAATATATATATTTTGTGGGTTTATCTCAATACCTGTCATGATCACTGCTTCCAAGGAGTCAGGATCAGTCCAACGTCCTTGGAAGCAGGCCCCTAACCCTGATCCTAGGCACCAGCCGGTCCCCACAGGGACCTTTTGGACCTTGTCCTGGCGCCGGTGGCACCAGGCTCATCAGAAGCCTTGGTCCCGGCACTGGAAGCGCCGGGCTCATCATAGGTGTGAAGATGCTTGGGTGGACTTACCTGCGGCAGACCATGCTGCTGACTTGCCAGACTCTTAAAAGTCCTCGGTGAACTGGGACTACTTTTCTTACCTGGGTGGGGCAGCTCCACTCCACTGGAACTCTTCTGGAAGCAGGAACTCTTTTCTTGCCTAGGCGGGGCCGTTGAAGGAGATGCCTCATCACTCCAAAGCTATTTAAACCACACCCGATTGATGAAACGTGCTTCGCGTTATTCTGCATCTGCAGCAGAACGCTCACCGAGTCTGCTCCAGCTTTTCTTCTTTGGATCCTGAACCTGCAAGAATTATACTCACCATTCCGGTACCCGAGCAACATCAGCACCTGCAAAAGATCAGAAACAACAGGTTAGCAGAACGAACTTTCACACGCAGTGTTTGCTTACCTGATCCCTCGGCAGCGGCCGTGTCTCACGCTGCACCTTCGCCTGCAAAGACAAACAGCATTATTTTACTTACCGGCACACCGTGCATTCCGGATTCTTCACCCTGCATCTGCACAAAGACAAACAGCATTATTTTACTTACCGGCACGCCGTGCATTCCGGATTCTTCACGCTGCATCTGCACAAAGATAAACAGCATTATTCTACTTACCGGCACGCTGTGCATTTCGGATTCTTCACGCTGCATCTTCACCTGCATAGACAGCAGCAGTGTTACACTCACCGGCACGTGGCGATTTCCGGATTTCTTCTTTCTGCATCGTCGCCTGCAAAGACAAAGAAAGAGACAGTAAGAGCGCTTGCCATACTTACAGACTAAAGGTGTCCAGAAACTTACCGGTCGTGCAGACAACGACGGTACTCATCCTCTGAAGTCAAGAGGCTAACGTTTCACCAGTGAAGGAACTGGCAACGGCACCCTGCACTAGACGCAGATGGAGAGCCCAGCATTCACCTATCTAAGGTGAGCAAGTTGACCTGGGAGGGGGGTTCAACAGACAAGCTGGGAGGAGAGAGATAGGGACATTTGACCACCCAGACCTTTAATCCCCATATTATTTCACCTGCAGAAACCTCACCCTTCGAGTTCGACACACAGTGCAGAGAGATTCGACCCCAGAAGCCAACCGAATCCTGCACATCACGTTTCGTGTTACGGACACCTTCCTGCCAAGACCCGCGCCTCCGTGGGAATCAGGTGAGCGTTACAGAACGCGAAGCCCACCACTAAACTCCTACCCAGGCGCAATGGAAACTTCAGATACCGATCAACTAGCCCAGTTGCTTGGGGAATTAAGAGCAGAAGTACATGCAGCTCGCCAGGAAACAAGCTCCCTAAGAAGAGAACTGATAATTTCTAAGGAGCGAACCGAGGACCTTGCTAGGCAGTTGTTACAAACTCAGGCAGGACAGACACCTTTGCCCGTTCCAGGAGGGAGTTATCCTTCTGCATCAGCTTCAAACCCAGTGCAAATTAATCTGCCCGGTAATGTGCCCTTGGCTCCGCCCGAACGCTTTGCTGGTGATCCAAAGAAATTCGCAGTGTTCATCAACCAGTGCCGCCTGCATTTCTTGTGTCGACCAGCTGCATTCCCAACGGACCAGGCCAAGGTAGCTTTCGTGCTTTCTTATCTCAGTGGCAGTGCTGCAGATTGGTCGATCCCTTTAGTCACCCAGGATGATCCGGTTTTACACGATTTTCAAGCCTTCCAGTCCAGCATGGAGAAACTGTTCGCAAGACATGCACAAGGGCAGGCCTTGGACAATGAACTTCTCTCATTACGACAGGGTAACCAAGACCTCTTGGCTTATATAGCCTCTTTCAACAGACTCATAGTGGAAACACAATGGCCCGAGGACAAGAGAATAACGCTTTTTTACAGAGGCCTGCGTGGAGAGCTCAAGGATGTGCTAGCGCAGGTTGTGAATCCTCCACAAGAATGTTCAGACTATATTGACTTGGTTGTCCAACTAGACCATAGACTACAGAACAGGAAGGCAGATCGTTCCAGATTTGATACCCGAGTGTTTTCCAAACCACAGACCTCGAATAAGGGAGCTGATACTGTGGAACCCATGCAAATAGGGGGCATGAGAGGACCTTTAACCCAGAAAGAGCGGGAAAGAAGAAGGCAGCTGCAATTATGCCTCTATTGCGGTAATTCAGGACACTTTCTTCGGGACTGTCCCGTGAAACCAGCTAAGAAGACTGTAGGAGCCGCTGATACCTGTACCACAAGTTCTGAGCAGGGAAACGACCTCGCCCGACAAGAGTAGAGGTCCTCTTGCCGAGCGTTAAGATCTGTCCCGTGACCTCGCATTTCGTGATACCCATGGTCCTCATTAGTCCTGAACGTCCGGATAGTTTGCATGCAATTGAAGCTTACATTGACAGCGGAGCAATCGGTAACTATGTGGACCGTGAAATTGTATCAAGGATGAATCTACCCCTTGTCCCTAAGGCAGTAAAAGACGTCATCACTACTGTGGATGGCACGGAGATAGCCTCCGGACCAGTAACGCATGCCACCCAAGAAGTGACGCTGTTGAGTCATAACGGACATCGGGAGAGAATAGTGTTCGATGTAATCAAGGCCCCTCAGTTCCAGATCATTCTGGGAATCCCTTGGTTAGAGAAGCACAACCCTCAGATTGATTGGCGAGCAAAAACGGTTCAGTTTCCAGAGTGTTCTACCACTTGTTATCCTCGACCTGATGTTTCACTGGCGACGATCTCTTCTGAGGAGATTCTCAAATTGCCTCCCGAATACCAGGAGTTCCAAGACGTCTTCCAGAAGGATCAAGCTAACACCCTACCTCCTCATAGGTCTTACGACTGTCAAATAGATCTGATACCTGGAACAACCCCTCCTTGCAGCAGGATCTATGCCCTCACCGAGCCAGAGAACGTTCACCTCAGACAGTACCTGGACCAATACCTAGCTAACGGGTTCATCCGTCCTTCAAAATCTCCAGCTTCATCGGCTTTGTTCTTCGTTCCGAAAAAGGAAGGAGACCTTAGGACTTGCATAGATTACCGCTCCCTGAATCAGATCACTGTTAAAAACAGATACCCGTTACCTTTGATCCCTGAACTCCTGGACCAAGTCAAAGATGCCTGTATATACACAAAGCTGGATCTCAGAGGAGCCTACCACTTGGTACGGATCAAAGAGGGCGATGAATGGAAAACGGCCTTCCGCACCAAGTACGGGCTATTCGAATATCAAGTGATGCCCTTTGGACTGTGTAATGCTCCTGCTGCTTTCCAATATTTTATGAACGATGTCCTCAGAGAACTCATTGACGTATGTGTAGTTGTCTACATTGACGACATCCTCGTCTATTCATCATCTGAAGAAGAACATCAGAGACATGTTAAAAAGGTTCTCGAGAGATTGCGTCAACATAGTCTTTTTGCTAAGCTTGAGAAATGCGTCTTCAAGGCAACGGAAGTCGAGTTCCTGGGATTCATACTGTCACCTAACGGAGTCCATATGGATTCAAAGAAAGTTGATGCAATTATCAAGTGGCCATCACCAACCTCTGTAAAAGGAGTTCAAAGCATGTTAGGATTCGCTAACTTTTACCGCAGATTCATTCCTGAATTTTCCCGGATAGTCCAGCCCATCACCGCTCTGTTGAAAAAGAACAAACGTTTTGAGTGGTCTTCTGAAGCGGAACAAGCTTTTCAAGACTTAAAAGCTAAATTCATCTCTGCACCTGTTTTAAAACACCCTCGCCGAGAACTACCTTACATCATGGAAACGGATGCTTCTAGTCTTGCTATGGGTGCAGTGTTATCACAAAGAGATTCGGTCACAAACCAACTACATCCGGTTGCCTTTTGGTCCCGCAAGTTTTCGCCTCCTGAGATCAACTATTCAATTACAGACAAGGAACTTTTGGCCATCAGATCGGCCTTTAAAGCTTGGCGGCATTATCTTCTAGGAGCCAGACACACAGTCACCGTAATGACTGATCACCGCAATTTACAATACCTAAAGACAGCCAAAGCTCAGTCTTCCAGACAACTTCGTTGGGCTCTGTTTCTAGCAGAATTTGACTTTATAATTACTTATCGACCAGGCAGTAAGAACGGAAAAGCGGATGCCCTCTCCCGGATGGGAGTAGATGAACATTTGATCAATCCAGATCCAATACCCTTAATCCCAGAACAAAGGATTTTGGGTTTGGTCAGCACTCAATCTTTTGAAGACATCAAGACCACGGTGAAATCGCTCCTAACTCCGACCGATTTGCAGGACTGGCAATTAAAGGGAAAAGATTTCTCAGTAGATCAAGACCTACCATATTTCCGAGGACGATTGCACTTGCCCTGTGAGAAACTACAAAAACAAGTAATCTCCGGTTATCATGACTCTCTAATGGAGGGGCACCCTGGCATTACCAAAACCATGGAAAAGATTAAAAGACATTTCTGGTGGCCATCGTGGAAAAGGGATATTAGAGACTTTGTAATCTCCTGCGGTGTGTGT
The DNA here is from genome assembly GCF_040938575.1 of Ambystoma mexicanum. Classification (NCBI taxonomy): domain Eukaryota; kingdom Metazoa; phylum Chordata; class Amphibia; order Caudata; family Ambystomatidae; genus Ambystoma; species Ambystoma mexicanum. The sequence continues at coordinate 439,231,780 of NC_090922.1, read as the reverse complement.
GCCCAGAATAAAAGTCAAAAGCAAAGACCAGCCGGCCTATTACAGCCACTTGACATCCCTCCATGTCCATGGCATACCCTGTCCATGGATTTTATCACGGACCTACCTCCATGCTTGGGATATACTACCATCTCAGTAGTCGTGGATCTATTCTCGAAAATGGCTCACTTCATACCCTTGAAGGGTCTGCCTTCAGCCTCAGTATTGGCCCGGGAATTCTTGGCAAACATTGTTTGCTTACACGGTTTTCCTTCGGTTTTAGTCTCCGATAGGGGAAGTCAATTCATCTCCCACTTCTGGCGCAGTTGCTGTCGTCTAGCCCAAGTTGATGTAAGACTTTCGACCAGTCACCATCCCCAAACTGACGGACAAACCGAAAGGACAAACCAGACACTAGAACAATATCTACGCTGCATGCTCCAACAAACAGAAAACCCCTGGAAGGACATTCTTTGGATCGCTGAATACGCGTATAACAATTCGACTCATTCTGGAACCGGGAAGACTCCTTTTTTCTTGTTATATGGACACCATCCTAGAACCTCCAACCTGGACCCTCCCCAAGAAATTGAAGCACCTGCTGTGGATCACTTGCATTCGGAGATCACCTGTGCTTTTAAGGAAGCCACTGCCCATCTGCAAAGAGCTAAAGCTCAATTCAAAAAGGCAGCCGATCGGCAACGTAAAGAGGCCCCTCACTGCGCTGTTGGAGATCAAGTCTGGTTATCCACTAAGCACCTGCCTTTAAAAGGACCCCGCACTTTCATCCCGAGATACCTGGGGCCCTACCTCATATCTGCCATAATTAATCCGGTGGCTGCCAAATTGGAATTGCCTACGCATATGAAAATACATCCAGTATTCCATGTCTCCTTATTAAAACCAGTACAACCAGAAACCCGATTGACTGAACTCCCGGAACCCGTTTTGGTAGACGGAGAACTCGAATTTGAAGTGAAGAACATCCTAGACTCCAAAATTTCCAGGTCTAAATTATACTATCTGGTTGATTGGAAAGGATACGGTCCCCAGGAAAGGTCTTGGGAACCCTCAGAACACGTCCACGCACCTTGTCTGGTCAAGAGATTCCATCTGAATCACCCCGACAAGCCAAAGCCCCCGGAGAAGACACACTTAGGAGGGGCCTTGAGGGGGGATACTGTCATGATCACTGCTTCCAAGGAGTCAGGATCAGTCCAACGTCCTTGGAAGCAGGCCCCTAACCCTGATCCTAGGCACCAGCCGGTCCCCACAGGGACCTTTTGGATCTTGTCCTGGCGCCGGTGGCACCAGGCTCATCAGAAGCCTTGGTCCCGGCACTGGAAGCGCCGGGCTCATCATAGGTGTGAAGATGCTTGGGTGGACTTACCTGCGGCAGACCATGCTGCTGACTTGCCAGACTCTTAAAAGTCCTCGGTGAACTGGGACTACTTTTCTTACCTGGGTCGGGCAGCTCCACTCCACTGGAACTCTTCTGGAAGCAGGAACTCTTTTCTTGCCTAGGCGGGGCCGTGGAAGGAGACGCCTCATCACTCCAAGGCTATTTAAACCATACCCGATTGATGAAACGTGCTTCGCGTTATTCTGCATCTGCAGCAGAACGCTCACCGAGTCTGCTCCAGCTTTTCTTCTTTGGATCCTGAACCTGCAAGAATTATACTCACCATTCCGGTACCCGAGCAACATCAGCACCTGCAAAAGATCAGAAACAACAGGTTAGCAGAACGAACTTTCACACGCAGTGTTTGCTTACCTGATCCCTCGGCAGCGGCCGTGTCTCACGCTGCACCTTCGCCTGCAAAGACAAACAGCATTATTTTACTTACCGGCACGCCGTGCATTCCGGATTCTTCACCCTGCATCTGCACAAAGACAAACAGCATTATTTTACTTACCGGCACGCCGTGCATTCCGGATTCTTCACGCTGCATCTGCACAAAGATAAACAGCATTATTCTACTTACCGGCACGCTGTGCATTTCGGATTCTTCACGCTGCATCTTCACCTGCATAGACAGCAGCAGTGTTACACTCACCGGCACGTGGCGATTTCCGGATTTCTTCTTTCTGCATCGTCGCCTGCAAAGACAAAGAAAGAGACAGTAAGAGCGCTTGCCATACTTACAGACTAAAGGTGTCCAGAAACTTACCGGTCGTGCAGACAACGACGGTACTCATCCTCTGAAGTCAAGAGGCTAATGTTTCACCAGTGAAGGAACTGGCAACGGCACCCTGCACTAGACGCAGATGGAGAGCCCAGCATTCACCTATCTAAGGTGAGCAAGTTGACCCGGGAGGGGGGTTCAACAGACAAGCTGGGAGGAGAGAGATAGGGACATTCGACCACCCAGACCTTTAATCCCCATATTATTTCACCTGCAGAAACCTCATCCTTCGAGTTCGACACACAGTGCGGAGAGGTTCGACCCCAGAAGCCAACCGAATCCTGCACATCACGTTTCGTGTTACGGACACCTTCCTGCCAAGACCCGCGCCTCCGTGGGAATCAGGTGAGCGTTACAATACCATTTGAATTAATTTTCATTCATCTTTTTATGACCCCCTCATACATAGGTAAAATTGTACATACAATTTGAGATGCACTATTATGTTTTTTGCTATATTAGCCAACGTTTATCCAACAGGCTGATTCTATTGTGGCTACATAAGAATTTTCAAGCCTTAGAAGATTGAAACATTGATCTTCCGCATGGTGGTCATGAATATTAATTGGTTTTCATGAATATTCCATCATTAATTTCAACTTCTAATATTAGAAATATACATTGCTAAGATCATAGAGGTATTTTGCCTATAACTAATATGGCAATTTAATTTCTATTACATTATATATCCAGTGCGAGTCCCCGCAATATGAGACCACCACTTAGGTAATGCTGACTAGTGAAAAAGGACATTAAAGGGATAGCTGGGGTGACGACATGCTATGTAGAAACATTGTTTTTATTAAGTATAAGGCACTGGCACTGTAATTGATGACAGAGATATACCACTCTGGTCATCAAACCATGCTGCTCTGAGTGTTTTGCACTATGAACTAGCACTTTATTTTATGAATGGTTTTTATTGACATAGAACTACATAATGCCATATCATTGCCTAGCACCCTTATGTCGTAGTCTTATGGCCTCGCATATGGATTGTTAGAAAATGTAATTCCACTACTTTCATGCGTATATGTGAATTTGATCTCAGCATATATAGCGTTATTATGCTTGTTTCATTTAACTCTTCCATTGCTTGATAAATCTTGTTGGCAGCATTTAAATTGGGGTTTTATAAATTGCCATTATATTTTTTACAGAATTCTTATTGTATATATTTGATATTTTTCTGTGAAATTTACTAATATTGGAACGAATCTCCCTGTTGTTGTTATTGTGATATATTCGCATTTTGCGAACAATCTTTTTGCACTTTCAAAGATGGCTGACAGCATAAAGCTCAATTCGGACCCTTGACTTTCGGTCAATTAGGTAATTCGAACAATTGTGTTCAAACAATGTGGGTAATACCACATCTATATTTGCATTCCATAGGAGGGCAATGATTGCATTGTAATCACTGATGCATTTTGATCCTTCTGTTTTTTAATGCAATATGTGTTCTTAGGTGATTTACCTTTGACACTATGGGTAACTGAAGACATGAAGTTGTTCACTTGACCTGTTGTTGAAACTGGTCTAGGGAAACGAAAGCGGCACTTGGTGTAGTATTTCCGTTTGTTTTTATATTTGTGAAGACAATACTTTCCACACTTGTGTCTTTGAAATTGTAAAATGTGTGCATGTAGGTCACTATGTGTAATTTGTGAAGTGATTTCACAAGGGACATATTTCTGAATTAACTGTAAAACAGTGGCATCACTGTCCTGACCAAATTTAGGAGCATCTTTAATCCACAAAAGAGTGTGGATGTGTGGTGCTCCTCTAGCTTGGTATTCTCTTCTCCAAAAGAAGTGTTGCACTTCTCCGAAGGGAGGCATTGTTTTATTACAAATGAAGTGTAGCATAGAAATGAAGTGAGGATGGAAATATCTTGATACATTTACAGGATCGAGACAGCAGATTTCTCCTGGTGTTTTCACATCTTTATTTGTTTTATTTTTGTTTGCTATGCGTAGGAAATTGTGCAAATCTTCCCATGCATATTCTGCACAACTTAATGTCACAAACAAGTGGGTGGCCCAAGGTTTCTTATCATACACCGTACATCTGCATGACGTCGGAACCAGTATTCTTTTGTACCACGTATGTTTGCTAAAAGATTTGTAATTTTTGATTGTAAAACTTCATATTTTTCTTAAACTGTTTGTAGTAATTGCTTAGCTGACATATTTTGAAAATTGGTAGCTGATTTCTATGTGTGTGAAACTCCGTAACATAGAGTTGCTAGTGCACTTTCAAAGAGAAGGTGGAATATGTATTCCACGTTTTGTCTGAATCTGGGGTCTTCAGAATACATTCGTAAAGAGCGGTAATCTGATGCTGTTATTTGTGTGGGTCTTTCATCGTACCTTCCTCCTTTTCCAGTAGTAAATAGAGGAAAGGCTTGTGCTTCTACACTTTTTTCCCATATGCTGATTGGAGATCCTTTGGCATGTCACATTTGGTAAGTTTCCTGTGCGTCATCTATGGTGTATTTAGCGTGTAATGGGTGAATTGTATAATGGTCTAAATTATTGGATTCTGTAGTGGCTAGAAGTTGAAATTGGCCAGTTCTTGACGAGTCTTGAATTATTTCGGTGGTTTCCCTCAGGGTTTCTCTGATGTTTATTTCTTTGTAGTATTCATTGTTGTCTTTTAGATATTGCAGGGCTTCTCTAACGTTATGTAAGTCCACTAGTTGCTGCTTTTTTTTGTCTTTTGTAGGTACACCATTTACTAGGATAATCAAAGATTGATCTATTGGACGTTGCACTGCCAGAGTGTGTACATTTTCTTTGAGATCTAATGGCAAATAAACTACTTTGCCACAAATAGCCTTTTAGTAATTCAGAGGGAGGTAGTTTTGCTGTTTTTGGTTCAAGGCGTATTATTGCTTGAAATGGGTGCACTGTTTGAATTATAATGCTCTCGTACAAGTTAAGTTGTTGCAGTGTTTTGGTAGTGGGAATAACTCTAAATTATTAGTGATAGCACGTGAAGGTATTTAGTTGTTGTCAAGTTTTGCAGTGCAGTAACAGCATAGTATTAAGGGGTTAGTCATTTTTGTTTTCTGCTGTAAGATAGAGAGCTAATTGGAACCACTTGGAATCTTCATTGTCTTCTATTTTGTACATTATGTCTACAGTTTGTGTGCTATTCTCATAAAAAGTCCTGCGGCAAAACACATATGCATGGTTTGGTACTTCAGCAGATGTTCTTCTAAACTTTAGTATTTCTTTTGTGTATATGTGTAGTAGAAGGTTGTTATCTGTAAAGTTGTTGCTATTTTGTTCTAAAGATATTGAATTTTGTAAGTGGCTTTCAATTTCAAAATATTTTTTCTGGATGTGGTCTATTTCTTCGAGTAGTTCTTTGGTTGTAACATGGTAACATGTAGAGGAATGTTACAAAATATTCATACCTGTAGTTTGTGTTCATGCATGTGGATGTGCATGAATCTGCAAGCAGAAATATCGGAGAGTTTTACAGTAGTTATTGCTGTAGGTGCTTTTCAATCACAGTAGAATTGTACTCAGAGTGATCAACAGTACATCTAAAGTGCTGAACTGTGATGATGGAGTTAGATGTAGTTTTCTTGGCTGTGATTAGTGGATGGCTAGGTGACTGCCTAACAGTAGCCTATGAGGAATTGGTGCAGAGAGTGAAGTGGAAAGGGTGGAAGGGCTGCCCCAGTGTTACACTCTCCGCTGACACCGTGGCTGTTCACAGACAGGGCGTGCCACATCTGGGGTTTCTCAGCAAATCCAGCATCGAAAGAGGACCCTAGGGATTAGCCAATCAGGTGTTGAAGTTGTTCTTTGCAGGAATAGAGGGTGTGTGTGTAGTGAAGATGGCAGAGGTGAAGAATGTGAGGGTGTTGGTTGTTGGAGATCTATTTGTAAATGGTTTGGAGAGGTATGCTATGTTTAAACATAGGGCTGCCAGCTTTGGTTTTGAAGGAGTGGAGGTCTTTTGGTCAACTGTGCCTGGTTCCAATGTGCAGCAAGTGGTTGGAGCTTGTCAGACTTTCGGCATGTGAATGAGTCCAGATGTAGTGGTACTGCATTGGGGTGGTATCCATTTGGGATACATCAATGCTCCTGGTTTGTTGAGTGCTCTTCAAAACTTAGTTCAGGCAGTGATGGAGGTTGTTCCAAATGGCAAGATGTTTTTTTCTGAAATATTGCCTAGGGTAATATGGGAGAATTCTAATGTTTTCTGTCCCCAGCAAAATGGTGCTAGGTGTTTGGTGAATGTCTGCTTTCTTGTTTAGAAGTGGAATGATATCTTGTAACGATGACAATAGTGATTTTGTTAATGGTGACTATTTTAAAGCAGATGCCATTTCTTTATCCATATTGGGAAATGCTATGTTATTTCAAAATATAAAGAGTGCCTTACCGAGGATAATGTGAAGACATCAGGAAGAAAATAAGTGAAAAAATAAAATATAACAAAATGAAAGGTGTTTTTTATAAGCACTTTCCAAAAAACAAAAGAAAGACTCTTTTCAGAGCCAACCTCAAAGGGGAAGCGGGGTACACCATTTAAATTTTCATTCCCCACTTTCCAATTTGTTTGCGGACACTGCTGTTGTCTGTGGACAGCGCGTATTACATACAGGGATTTTGAGGTTGAGAGGCATGTAAATTAGACTGTGCAGGGCAAGGGATTGGTCAGTAAGGTTTACTGGGTGTGATGTGTAAGGAGAGACTTGAGCAGAAAGTCTGTTTCTGAGCGGAGAGTAGATAGCTATGGCTGTGTCTTTCAGAAGGCAGATTGTCTGGATTTTGGGTTACTCGTGGATAAATTGGTTGGAGGTGCATGCAGATCGCTGTGGAGTGGCTGCACTTCTTGGATTCCCTCATGTGGATGTGCACTGGCATGGAGTGCGCGGAATGAAGTGGCTGGATTTGGTTCCTCTTTGTTCTTCTTTGGTGACACAGCGTCATCCAGACATTATTATTATTCATTGTGGCGGGAACCGTTTAGGATATGTCTCTGGAATCTCCTTGCAATTTGCAATGAAAGAAGGAATTGGGAAAGTCATGGACATGTTTCCAAACTCTCAAGTAATTTTTTTCTCATATTGCGCAGAGACAAATGTGGCTGTGTTCTTCTTCATTTGGTCCACAAATGGAGAAAGTGAGATGCAATGTCAACAAGGCTGTTTGCGCCTTTTTGAGAGATGTTGGCATGTCCTCTTTCCTGAATGAAAATATTATGTTTCGTAGCACACACATTTTTCGTAGAGATGGAGTCCATCTTACTGATGACGGAAATCAGATTTTTCTGCAAAATATACAAAATGCATTGTGACCTTTTTTGGAAGTATAGCAATCCTTTTTCCAGTAGTTGTTGACTACTTGAACTTTTTGAAACACAATAAAAACACTACAAAAAGGCTATTTTCAGAGCCACCACTTACTCCCAGAGAAGAGTGCATGGTTTTGATAGCACAGTACCCCAAAAATATCAATGTCCGAGGAATGTCCGCGGACATCCAAAAATACACATGGCCCTACAGCATTTCATTGCTACTTCTAGTTTTAAACTGTGAAAGGTGGCTTTTTTAACAAGACACATAAGGAAAGGAAGGGAAGCGAAGGTAAGGAAGGGGTACCAACCACGATGATAAGAAAGGGCAGGTGGAGAGAGGAAGATGTAGGTTGGGCCTTAATCAGGTAGTGGACAGCCCTTCTCATGCTCCTGGACCGCAGGCTTGAAAGCACTTCGAAGAGTCTCCCCCCTGCAGAGTACTGCGTTGCAGTACATACACAATACTGTGACCCTCAAAAGGTAAGGGTCTACTGCATATGGCCTGCGAAGCAGCTTGAGGGATTTGCTGCCCCACAGGAGTGTCTCTTGTGGTGGCAGGAGCAGAAACGGAGGATGCTGTACCTACTACTTTTATCACAGGGGACAACCCTCCGAATTGCCGCAGTGTGGAACAACCTTAGGTGTCGCTTCATGGACTTAGTACCGTATCTGTACAAACCTGGTTTGACACAACTGAGCAATATCTGACACTCAGTGCAGCGCACCTTGTTTGAACGAGCCTTGGGTACCCCTCCAACAGTGGTAAACAACCGTCACATCCAAGATTCACTGGGGTGTCATGGCCACTTGCCCAGGACCACAGGAGCGGCACCCTCAAGTGAAGGGACCAGTGGGAATCATGATTCATGTATGTCCCTTTGGGACGTTTATACATGGGGGGCCTGGTTGGACGCAGTCCTGGTGCCTTTGGTGCCATGCTCATGGAAGAACTTAAACAAGACATTTTTTATTATGGGCAGAAGTGCTTGGAATGGAACAGGAACTCTTTTATTATGAGCAAGAATACTCTAAAGAACTCTCATTTGTGTGTAACTAGTTCGGGTGTGGTCTTCATCTGCATCTGCACATGCAACTTCTAGAAGTGGCAGGGTATGGCATGCAGGACTATGCTAAGGGGTGTGGCATTAAGAGCTCAGCTATAAAAGCCAGCCCAACCCCAAGGCACACGCTTCACGTTATTCTGCACCTCCGCGCAGTGTAACGCTCACCGTCACCTGGGATTCCTTTTATCTGGAGAGATCCTGCCATCTTCATCCGTACTTAACATCTGGAGGATCCTGATCTTACCTGTATGCTTCTTCCTAACACTGCGGCTCACCTGCAAACATCTCAGAGCACAGACATTTTCTTCCTGGCACCGCGGCTCACGTGCAAACATCTCGGAGTGCAGACATCTTCTTCCTGGCACTGCGGCTCACCTGCAAACATCTCGGAGTGCAGACATCTTCTACCTGACAACGCAGCTCACCGGCAAACATCTCAGAGCGCAGACAGCATCATCTAGGCACCGCAGCACAACGCTTCCCATCCGAACTCGCAGTACATGCAAAAGAAAGGCAAAAGACAAGGTTAGACACTTAACAGACATTACGTTAAGGGCGCGTTGCCGCTAAACCCTCGCACCTTCCCTAAAGCCAACACTCACCTGCTGCTGGACATCGCGGTCGCATCCATCTTCCGCTCAGCCGCATTCCACGCCTCCACAGCCGTTGTTAGTCCGCATTGCCACCTATTTGGGAGAAAACAGAAAGGAACGTTATTCAGGGAAAAACAACAACATTGAGAGCAATAACATCAAGACATTGAGAGGGAGAAGAAAGAGGGAAAAGACAAGAAACATTGAGAGAAAGCAGAAAGAGGGGAAAAGACAAAGGGCAGGTGGAGAGAAAGAGGAATTTAGTCGCTGCTGGACTGGACTATTACTCAGGAATCAGTGAAGGAACTCGATTCCATCAACAAGCGCCCCTGCCGGAAGTGGCAGGATGGAGAGCTCATCATTCACACTTACCAGGTGAGCCTTATGGGCCGGTACGTGCGCACAGAAATCACACCTTGGGTCGACAGGGTTGGGAGATACCACAGTCACCAATCAGGTCATTCACATTTTTCCATATCCACGCAGGAGCAGTGCCACCGATGGCCACCGCCCATAGCTGATCCGCAGGGGATGAACCCAAAAGGGGGTGATCTAACGCCAGGGAGGGCTGCAACCATGCCCCAATGCCTCCGCAGAGACCAGGTGAGCGTAACAGAATGCGAAGCCTCAACAACTCTCTGCCTGGGCATTATGGAAACTTCTGAGACAGATCTGATGGCCCAACTACTAGGGGAATTACGGGCTGAAGTACATGCCTCACGACAAGAGACCAGTGCATTAAGGCGGGATCTTATCGTAACTCAGGAAAGAACTGATGATGTAGCAAGACAGGTGCTACAGGCACAAGCAGAACAGGTTCCCTTGCCTGGGATAAGCCACGCTGCTCCGCCACAACAATCAACACTGGTTCAGGTAGTCCTTCCAGGGGCAGTGCCCTTAGCTCCACCCAGACGCTTCAATGGCGACCCAAACAAGTTTCAAGAAAAAGTAAGGTAAAAATACCGTACTTAAGACTGGTGCTCTCAGTTGACCTTAAATAAGGTTGCTCAATCATATATAGCTCTTGCGTAAAATAATTAAAATGTCAGACAAAATATATTTCCAAATGGTACAAAGTTTTTCCAAGAGAAATGTTTAATTCACATTTCCTGGTTTTATATCTTTCTTGATTAGTTCAGATATTGCGAGGCAACTCAAAATCGATAGGTCAATTATTAACAATAGTACATATGCCAATGCATTTCGGTCTGAGACCATCTTCAGGGCTGTACTGAAGTGAGTGTAGAATCTGCACCGTGTTAACATCAATTATTCATCAGAATACACATAAATATAATAGATAATTCAAAATAAAGCAAGGCACATACCCCAAATAGATCCAAAAGGATGTTGTACATGTAAGAGAAAAATAAATATGAAAAATATGTCAACATACATTATATCGCTAACCATTCATAGTTGTTTTTCCTCTTTGTATTTTGTGTCCTGTACCTGCTAATTGTGAGTTGTCCTCTCCTGTGAATGCGTTCGTAGAACGTCTCCAGTGTTCCTGTTAATTGCCAGAGGGGAATATATATTACTATTATTCTAGCTATATCCAATTGAGAAGCTATTTCAACCTGAAAAGTTAAATGGGCTCTTACCTGCACTCGTATGATTCGCGCGCGGGACCGATCGCGCTCCCTGTGAGAGCGAAAGTGAACTGCGCGCGGCCAAAAAATGCTTTTAAGGGTAGTCATGGGAACCTGGGCGGGGCGTCGAGCAGCAGCAAAGTTGCTGTCGCACGTACGCCTCGGGACCCACCGCCCTACGGGAGCGCAGGGGGGCGGGACTGTTGCCATGACCCCAAGGTGTGTGTATGCTCTGTGTTACTGATGATGGAATTAACTCGAGTGAAAGAGAGGTGTGGATAAAGCCTAGGCAATTAGTGGAAACTATACACGTGACTTCGTTCTATATCTGTGTATATGTTCTATGAATGTCAACCAATGTAGGTGTCAAAATAAGGATAGATACTGGTTGTGTGGAGTGGATCATGCGATCCATACCCATTCATACACTCCTAAATATTTTAAACTGTTGCATGATGTGCAATTAATACATGTAAGTGCAAAAACACCAGAAAACAACACCAAGTTCAATCACACGTTTTCAATGTGTCCCCAGTTGTATCTGGATCTAAGTCCATTGCGCTTCTTCATCCACGAAGAATTCAAAGACTTATTCTTGAACCAACCGTGAATCTGGCTTTTTTAGAGAAAACACATATAATTGATCTCTTCATTGATTCCCTTCGGTGTAAGGGAACTTAGTCTGTCTATCCAAAACGTTTCTCGTTGATCAATTCTTTTTTGTAGATCCTCGTATCTTTCTCTTCTTTGGACTCTTTCCAGGACTACAAATTTAATCTGTGCCAGATTGTGTTGTTTACTCTGCCAGTGTCTTGCTACTGCAGAGCTTGCAGTCTTGTTCCTGATACAAGATCTGTGTTCGTTCCACCTGATCTTTGCTGTGCGCTGTGTTTGTCCGACGTAGTATAAACCACAAGGGCATTTAATTCCATATATGATTCCTGCCGTGTCACATGTGGCATAGCATTTCAATTTGATTTTTTCTCCAGTATATGGATGATTTATGGTTTGTCCTTTCATGATATATCCACAGTTGCTGCAGTTGAGGCATGGAAATGTACCTATGCGGTCCGTGCTTCTCTTCTTTTGTGGGGGTCTCGTGTGGACTAATCTGTCTTTCAAATTAGAACTTCTCTGGTAGGCAAATGTGGGGGTTTCTTTAAATAGGTGTTCTACCCTTTTATCACATGTAACAGTGTTCCAATTTTTCTTTATGATTGACTTAATCCGATTGCTTTGGCGTGAATATTTCGATACAAACACCAGTGGGGGAGAGATATCCTGTTTGTTGATTTTGGGTTTGAGTAATTCTTCTCTATCTTGTGTAGCCGTGCGTATTTCTGCTGATGTAACTTCCTCTGTTGAATAACCGCGGGCTAGAAATTTCTTGCCCATTTCTCTCACAGCTCTTTCGTATTCACTTTGGTTACTCACAATCCTTTTCACTCGAAGCAACTGACTGTAAGGTAAATTCTTGATCAGACTGGGTTGATGAAAACTGAGTCTATGTAGCAGACTGTTCCTATCTGTGCTTTTCCGATAGATAGTGGTTTGATATCCAGTTTCTGTGACATTAATCTCAACGTCCAGAAAATGAATAGATTTACGTGAATATTCGTATGTGAACTGTATACGTGGGTCTATGTTGTTGATGTATCCAAAAAATTCTAGTAGGTGTGACAGCTTGGGGACATCAACACCTATGCATCACTAGACGCAGATCCTACAGAGGAGATTCGGGGTAACCTGGACAAACTTTTGGAAAGAGCAGAAGAATTAGAATGGATAAATCATAATACAAAGAAATTTCTGACGAATACATATCCAAAAGTTCCTCATTTCTATACTCTTCCGAAGATACATAAAGATACACAGAAACCTCCGGGAAGACCTATAGTAGCCGGAATCAACAGCATCCTCGAACCACTCGGAAAATACATTGACTATTTCTTGCAACCTTTGATTCAAAAGACAAGTACCTACATCAAAGATTCTACTCATTTCCTACAACACCTAAGAAGTGTTCCATTCAACAACGACAACATTTGCTTCACAGTAGACGTAAAAAGCTTATATACATCGATTCCCCATGACTTGGGCAGAGAAGCGGTGGAGTGGATGCTCCTGAGGGAAGGAGAAATACCTGCACAAAAAGAGTTCATTATGGGATTGTTGGAATTCATTAGTAACAATTCATACTTCCAATTTAAAGATAAATTTTACTTACAGGTTGCAGGCACGGCCATGGGGGCAACCATGGCCCCTTCATATGCAAACTCCTTCATGCACAAATTCGAAACAGAACATGTTCTGACAAACAACGTATGGAATCAAGAACTTATCACCTGGATCCGGTACATAGATGATATTTTCGGCATCTGGAAGAGCACAGAATCACACCTACTAGAATTTTTTGGATACATCAACAACATAGACCCACGTATACAGTTCACATACGAATATTCACGTAAATCTATTCATTTTCTGGACGTTGAGATTAATGTCACAGAAACTGGATATCAAACCACTATCTATCGGAAAAGCACAGATAGGAACAGTCTGCTACATAGACTCAGTTTTCATCAACCCAGTCTGATCAAGAATTTACCTTACAGTCAGTTGCTTCGAGTGAAAAGGATTGTGAGTAACCAAAGTGAATACGAAAGAGCTGTGAGAGAAATGGGCAAGAAATTTCTAGCCCGCGGTTATTCAACAGAGGAAGTTACATCAGCAGAAATACGCACGGCTACACAAGATAGAGAAGAATTACTCAAACCCAAAATCAACAAACAGGATATCTCTCCCCCACTGGTGTTTGTATCGAAATATTCACGCCAAAGCAATCGGATTAAGTCAATCATAAAGAAAAATTGGAACACTGTTACATGTGATAAAAGGGTAGAACACCTATTTAAAGAAACCCCCACATTTGCCTACCAGAGAAGTTCTAATTTGAAAGACAGATTAGTCCACACGAGACCCCCACAAAAGAAGAGAAGCACGGACCGCATAGGTACATTTCCATGCCTCAACTGCAGCAACTGTGGATATATCATGAAAGGACAAACCATAAATCATCCATATACTGGAGAAAAAATCAAATTGAAATGCTATGCCACATGTGACACGGCAGGAATCATATATGGAATTAAATGCCCTTGTGGTTTATACTACGTCGGACAAACACAGCGCACAGCAAAGATCAGGTGGAACGAACACAGATCTTGTATCAGGAACAAGACTGCAAGCTCTGCAGTAGCAAGACACTGGCAGAGTAAACAACACAATCTGGCACAGATTAAATTTGTAGTCCTGGAAAGAGTCCAAAGAAGAGAAAGATACGAGGATCTACAAAAAAGAATTGATCAACGAGAAACGTTTTGGATAGACAGACTAAGTTCCCTTACACCGAAGGGAATCAATGAAGAGATCAATTATATGTGTTTTCTCTAAAAAAGCCAGATTCACGGTTGGTTCAAGAATAAGTCTTTGAATTCTTCGTGGATGAAGAAGCGCAATGGACTTAGATCCAGATACAACTGGGGACACATTGAAAACGTGTGATTGAACTTGGTGTTGTTTTCTGGTGTTTTTGCACTTACATGTATTAATTGCACATCATGCAACAGTTTAAAATATTTAGGAGTGTATGAATGGGTATGGATCGCATGATCCACTCCACACAACCAGTATCTATCCTTATTTTGACACCTACATTGGTTGACATTCATAGAACATATACACAGATATAGAACGAAGTCACGTGTATAGTTTCCACTAATTGCCTAGGCTTTATCCACACCTCTCTTTCACTCGAGTTAATTCCATCATCAGTAACACAGAGCATACACACACCTTGGGGTCATGGCAACAGTCCCGCCCCCCTGCGCTCCCGTAGGGCGGTGGGTCCCGAGGCGTACGTGCGACAGCAACTTTGCTGCTGCTCGACGCCCCGCCCAGGTTCCCATGACTACCCTTAAAAGCATTTTTTGGCCGCGCGCAGTTCACTTTCGCTCTCACAGGGAGCGCGATCGGTCCCGCGCGCGAATCATACGAGTGCAGGTAAGAGCCCATTTAACTTTTCAGGTTGAAATAGCTTCTCAATTGGATATAGCTAGAATAATAGTAATATATATTCCCCTCTGGCAATTAACAGGAACACTGGAGACGTTCTACGAACGCATTCACAGGAGAGGACAACTCACAATTAGCAGGTACAGGACACAAAATACAAAGAGGAAAAACAACTATGAATGGTTAGCGATATAATGTATGTTGACATATTTTTCATATTTATTTTTCTCTTACATGTACAACATCCTTTTGGATCTATTTGGGGTATGTGCCTTGCTTTATTTTGAATTATCTATTATATTTATGTGTATTCTGATGAATAATTGATGTTAACACGGTGCAGATTCTACACTCACTTCAGTACAGCCCTGAAGATGGTCTCAGACCGAAATGCATTGGCATATGTACTATTGTTAATAATTGACCTATCGATTTTGAGTTGCCTCGCAATATCTGAACTAATCAAGAAAGATATAAAACCAGGAAATGTGAATTAAACATTTCTCTTGGAAAAACTTTGTACCATTTGGAAATATATTTTGTCTGACATTTTAATTATTTTACGCAAGAGCTATATATGATTGAGCAACCTTATTTAAGGTCAACTGAGAGCACCAGTCTTAAGTACGGTATTTTTACCTTACTTTTTCTTGGAATTCGTTTAGTGTGATCCGGATGCCACAGGATCAATCATAGACTGGCAGCTCCAGGTTAAAATATTACACAATTTTCCTAAATGAACTTTATCTATATTAAAGGACCTAACTTCTGTGGTGCCCACCTTCACATTGTATTTCTGACCCAAACAAGTTTGCCATATTCATGAACCAATGTCACTTACATTTTTTATGCAGACTGGGAGCCTTTCCTAATGATCAAGCCAAAGTGGCATTTGTACTTTCATATCTAGGCGGCATTGCTGCGGACTGGTCAATACCATTAGTAACCCAAGATGACCCTTTGCTTCTGAACTTTGGGGGTTTTCAACACGAGATGGAGAAATTGTTTGCCCGACATGCTCAGGGACAAGCGCTGGACAATGAGCTACTGTCACTCACACAGGGAAATCAAGATCTATTAACCTATATTGCAGCTTTCAATCGTCTCGTAGCTCAAACCCACTGGCCAGAAGAGAAAAGGTCTACACTCTTCTATCAAGGGCTACGTGGGGAACTTAAGGATGTGTTGGCAAAAGTTGTGAACCCACCTGAAGGGTGCGCAGACTACATAGACTTCACAGTGGAACTCGACCATAGGTTGGAGAATAGGAAAATGGATCGAGCCAGAACAGAAGGGAGGACCGTTTTTGTGTGACCCCGCAAGACCCACACCAAACCACATGAACACTCGGAATCAATGCAAATCGGTGGGTTACGGATTCCACTGACCAAGGCAGAAAGAGAAAAAAGAAGACAACAACAACTTTGTCTATGTTGTAGGAAAGCAGGCCATTTCCTCCGTGATTGCCCGGTGAAACCTCCCAAGAAAATGGTTGGGGCAACCAATTAAAACAACGACGAAGAAGAAGCTGCGGACTCGGGAAACTCCAATGCCCGGCAAGCGTAGGGGTCCACTTGTCGAGCAAGAAAAAGGAATGCACACAGACCTCACATCTAGTCCTTCCGGTACTTTTAGTAAATCACAAGCAGCCGTCAAAGATACATGCCTTGGAGGCATACATTGACAGTGGGGCAGTACGAAACTACATTGACCAAGATCTGGCAATACAAATGGGCCTTCCTCTTCAACAAAAGCAGAAATCGGAAAATGCCACTGCAGTGGATGGATCTCAGTTATCATCCGGCCCGGTGACACAATGCACAGAGAAAGTCAAGCTTCTGTTGCAGAATGGGCACCAAGAAGACACCATCTTCGATCTCATCGGTACTCCCCAGTTCTAGTTGATATTAGGAATGGCCTGGCTAGAGACTCATAATCCTAAAATCGACTTGCGAAAACAAGTTCTGACCTTTTCTCAAAACTGCGCCGACACCTGCTACAACAAAGACGTCATCAACCCAAAACCCAAGAAGTTTATCGTGCTGGGCCTCACTGACACCTTACCACCCAAATATCACTGTTACCAGGATGTCTTCAAAAAAGAACAAGCTAACATTTTGCCCCCGCATAGACCCTACGATTGCCAAATAGACCTTGTACCCAGAGCCCAAATACCCTGCAGACGGAATTTATGCCTTAACGGAGCAAGAAATCCAACATCTTAAAACTTACCTGGATCAGTATCTGGCAAATGGTTTTGTCCGCCCATCCAAGTCTCCTGCCTCCTCGCCCCTCTTCTTCGTGCCTAAGAAGGAGAGGGACATGAGGACCTGTATTGATTACAGAGCAATCAACCAGATTACCGTGAAAAACCGATACCCTTTGCCACTTATACCCGAGCTCCTGGATCAGGTGAAACACGCTCAAATTTATACCAAGTTGGATTTGTGAGGGGCCTACCACCTTGTGAGAGTGAAAAAAGGAGACAAATGGAATACCGCCTTTCGCACAAAGTATGACCTCTTCGAATACCAAGTCATGCCTTTTGGGTTATGTAACACCCCTGCAGCGTTTCAATTCTTTATGAATGATGTACTCCGTGAGTTGTTGGACATTTGCGCACTTGTCTACATAGATGACATTCTCATCTACTCCAATTCCAAGGAAGAACATGTCGGTCATGTCTGAGCAATTTTGGAAAAACTTCGACAACACCAATTCTATGCCAAACTGGAAAAATGTTTCTTCCATGTGACTGAAGTTGAATTTATCGGTTTCATGCTCACACCGGAGGGCCTAGCGGTACAGGACCGGCACCCTTCATTACAGGAGCGCCTATTATGAGGTTCCCTTTGCGGGACCCGGAACAGACGTCTGGTAAAACCAGACGTTCCTTCCGGGTCCCGCGAGGGGAAGAGGGAGCTAATAAAGGGACGTTTTGTAATGTGCCCGTTATTACCTCCCTCCCCATTCCAATTGAGCCCTATGGGTGCTCAAATGGGAATGGGGAATGGTTCTTCCTAGGAGGAATTACCGGGTCCTCCAATGTTGGAATGACTCAGTAATTCCCCATTGAAGGAACCCGTTATTGGAGCCCGGTATGGAGGCAGCCATGGTGCTAATAGCTCGTAATGAGGCCCATTATCTCCTTGGGGAACGACACGGTCACCGTCATCACAGATCATTGTAACTTACAGAATTTAAAGACCACCAAAGTGCAATCCTCAAGCCAACTTTGTTTGGCGCTCTTTTTCACAGAATACAACTTTATTATTACCTATAGACCTGAAGTGCGGAATGGAAAAGCAGAAGCATTATCACGCATGAGTGAGGAAAAAGAGGCCTTTACAGAATCCGATCCAGTAGCCATCATTCCTGAAGAACTAATTCAAACCATGATCGCTGCTACCATGTGTTTAGATGACTTAAGAACCAGTTTACAGTCCCAGATGACTCAGGTAAAACAACAGGAATGGCTTTTAAAGGGAGACCGGTACACCATTGAAAACAATCTACCATATTTCCAAGCACGGTTATATACCCAGGACAAGAAACTGCAGACTAAAATCATCACAAACTACCATGATTCATTAGTAGAAGGACATCCTGGAATAGCCAAGACAAAGGCTAAGGTAAAACAAAACTATTGGTGGCCCACTTGGAGGAAAGACATTTGCCCGATTTGTTAAAATCTGTGGTGTCTGTGAACAGCAGAAATCAAAGCAGAAGCAAAACCTGCTGGGATACTACGTCCGTTAATGATTCCAAGAGCACTTTGGCATACACTATTGATTGACTTTATCGGGGATCTTCCTCCCTTCAATGGTTACAACACCATCTTAGTCATTGTGGATTTATTCTCCAAAATGGCCCATTTCATCCCTCTGAAAGGACTTCCAACTGCATCAACTTTCACCAAATTGTCCGGTTACATGGATTTCCATCAACATTGGTATCGGATCGTGGGACTCAATTTGTTTCTGCCTTTTGGAGAAGGTGTTGTGCAATTGCCAAAATATACCTCTGGTTGTCCACTAGCTACCACCCTCAAATCGATGGACAAACCAAACAAACCTATCAGATGCTAGAACAATATGAAAGCTGTATGCTTCAGCACTCCGAAGACTCCTGGAAAAACATACTTTGAGTGGCCGAGTATGCCTACAACAATTCGGTTCATACAAGCACTGGACAAACTCCATTCTATACTCTACACGGAAGACACCCACGGACATCAGTGTTTGATCCACCCGATACGTTGGAAATGCCAGCAATAAAAACCTTGCACAAATCCATCAATCAAGTTCTTGAGGAAGCAACAGAACACTTGAACAAGGCCAAAGAAAGACAAAAGCTGTTTGCTGACCGGCACCGAAAAGATGCTCCCAATTTCCAGATTGGAGATAAAGTGCCCGATTCATGGAATTATTTGCGTGAAAAACGCAGATTTGCACGCCTTTCTGCCCGAAAATCCCCATACTTCAAACAGGGATTTTCGGGCAGAAAGACGTGCAAATCTATATTTTTCGCGCAAATAATTCCATGAATCAGGCTGTAAGTCTGGTTAGCGTCTAGACACATACCTTTGAAAGGACCATGGTCCTTCCCCCTCAGATATCTGGGCCCCTACACTATCAAGGCGCTAATCAACCCTGCTGCCATGAAGTTGGAGTTACCATCGCACATGAAAATTCACCCAGTATTTCATGTCTCGCTCATCAAACCCATGAAACCAAATACTCGGATTGATTCTCCGCCAGAGACCGAATTACGAAATGGGGACCCCAAATATGAAGTTAAGTCTATCTTGGATTACAGGATGGTTTGGTCCAAACTGTATTACCTAATAGACTGCAAAGGATACGGACCTCAAGACCAAAGCTGGGAACCCAGTGAATATGTTCATGCCCCTCGATTTGTTAGACAATTCCATTGTAATAACCCCACCAAACCAGGGCCGGGTGGAGGATAACCCTTGAGAGGGGCTTTGAAGGGGAGTGCTGTCATGGCCACTTGCCCAGAATCACAGGAGCGGCATCATCAAGTAGAGGGACCAGGGGGCATCATGATTCATGCACGTCCCTTTGGGATGTTTATACATGGGGGGCCTGGTTGGACGCAGTCCTGGCGCCTTTGGCGCCAGGCTCATGGAAGAACTTAAACAAGACATTTTTTATTATGGGCAGAATTGCTTGGAATGGAACAGGAACTATTTTATTATGGGCAGGAATACTCTAAAGAACTCTCATTTGTGTGTAACTAGTCTGGGTGTGGTCTTCATCTGAATCTGCACGTGCAACTTCTAGGAGTGGCAGGGTATGGCATGCAGGACTATGCTAAGGGGCATGGCCTTAAGAGTTCAGCTATAAAAGCCAGCCCAACACCAAGGCACACGCCTCGTGTTATTCTGCACCTCTGTGCAGTGTAACACTCACCATCACCTGGGATTCATCTTACCTGGAGAGATCCTGCCATCTTCATCCGTACTTACCATCTGGAGGATCCTGCTCTTACCTGAACACTTCTTCCTGACACCGCGGCTCACCTGCAAACATCTCGGAGCGCAGACATCTTCTTCCTGGCACTGCGGCTCACCTGCAAACATCTCGGAGCGCAAACATCTTCTTCCTCACAATGCAGCTCACCGGCAAACATCTCGGAACGCAGAGGGCATCATCTAGGCACTGCAGCACGGCGCACACCATCCGAACTCTCAATCCTCACGCCAAACTCGTAATGAGGCCCATAGTGTCCTTACAACACCCCCATTTTGGTTAATTGCGAACATCCTGGACAGCCACGTCATCCTCGGACACCCTAACAGCGTTTAAAAAAAAACACAGAGAAATATAGGAACAGTATACATAACATTTTATTATTGTACACAAATATTGAAACTATGCATGAAAGGGGGAAGCAGAAATTGAAACATTTACAGGGGAATTAGGGTTTTCTACATGTTGCATGGTAGGGGAGGAAGAGGTTGAGATCTCATCATAACGTTTTTGGTGATGGGAATTTTTTGGGGATGGTTGACTGGGACATGGAGAAGGGGTACAGGTGCACGTGGGACAGTGATATTTTATTTTTTTCCGTGATATGGTTTTCTACAAGTTCTTTAAAATAATGAAATTGGTCATTAATTGATCCATTTTTTATTCTAAATGTTGTAGATGATTTTCCACAGTGTCTGTTTTTTCTTCCATTAGTACATGATGTATTATTTCAGTATTATTCTCATTTTTTGTATGTTCTGTTAAAGAAAAATAAATGTGTTAGGTACACACAAAATAATGTGTATTAATTGGCTTACTTAGAAAAGTGCAGTGTCTACTATTAGTATCACTATTTTTTACTCATTTCGTCCTGGGGAAAATGTTCTTCAAGCCACTGCAAAGTACATGACATTTCTGTGTAAAAAAAAGATATGTTATTTTTTAGTGTATCCTACTACAGAAAGTTCATAAATATAGGAATTAATGTAGTGTACTTACCAGTTTGTGTTTTAGTTTTCCTGTTACTGCTATGTAGGTGTACTGTTGATATTTGTTGTGCAGTTTCTGTATAAAGCATCAGCGAGGTAATTCTGTTGGAGGCATTTGTTATTTTTTTTTGTATGTTCCATTATGTTGTGTATGCTATGTAATTGGACTGTTGGTGTCTTACATATACAGTTTGCACTTCTTATTTAATGTCATTTATTTATATGCTGCTCTTTGAACATGTTCAGTGTGTTTATTGCATGATACAACAATGTAAGATACCCCCTGAGTTTTTGGACACTGCTGATGTTTACCAAGTCCGTCCACGGACATGCGCATGGTTCGCGGACATCCCAAACACTACCGTGGGACAGGGGGTTCAGTATGTTGTATGTTATATCTATATTTCCTAGTAAAAACCAAATTCATAATATCTATATATTCAGTGAAAAAAACTTTGTTAAAGGGATGTTATGGTCAAGTTGCGCTACTAAAAACCTATGAAATTCAGTAAAAAAAAATTACTAAAAGGACATTATGGTTACAAGTAAAAAAAAAGAAAATGAAATTTGCCAGTTATGGTAAGGGGACCATAACTTCAGCCACCAATGTGCCCTGCTAAGACTAACACCCAGGACATCAAAGATGACATCACAAATATCATTGATGACATCACTGATGACATCACATGTCTAGCCACTTTTTTGTTCACTGCCATATTTAGGCTAGGTGGGTTTATTTACTGACAGTCAGAAACTTAAAATTCAAAGGTATTACATTTATAGATGTTGCTATTCTCACATGTTCTTACACTACTTTCCTTAGAATTTAATCGCATCTTATGATGTACATATATATGGGAAGAAGCAGACATATATAGGGGAGGAAGCAGGCCTGAAACACAGCAATCATTTTTGTGCGTGAATACAGTCATGTAGGTTATACACAGTTGCTAATGATACTGCCTCTTGTTTGCTTACTTTACCCTCCTTATATAAGCCCCATATTTGTATGCATTGTAGTCTATGTTTTGTGTGTATTAGTAGAAATATGTAGTAAGTGATGCATTATTAGCTACTTAGTACATGTTTCACAGTACGTAAAAGTCTGATACAGAAGCATTCACCGTTTTATTATATAACTTTGGAAAATTACAAAGATTGCACCTCTATGATGTATGCTGCAGCCAATATCTACATTTCTGTGTGAGTAGGTTCCTGTACTAGAAAGAACACTGCAATGGAATGTTCTTTAGAACACTACATTGTGTAATGAAGTATGTAGTTCATTTCACATCTCCCGATCATCCCTGATACTTTTTTGCCAACATTACATTCACAACCCCTTATATGAAAAGTAAATGCACATGTGATGTCATCAATGATGTCATCAATGATATTTATGATTTCAGCTTTTATTTCCTGGGTGTTAGTCTTAGCAGTGCACAGTGGTGGTGCGAGTTATAGTTGCTTAGTTTACCATAACTGGCGAATTTCAGGGTTTTTTCGATTTTACTTGTAACCATAACGTCCTTTTAACAAAGTTTTTTACTGATTTTTATACGTTTTTAGTAGCGCAACTTAACCATAAAGTCCCTTTTAACAAAGTTTGTTCAATGAATATATATACATAGATACTGAAAAGACATTGTTAATAGGGCGTTATGGTTAAGTTGCACTAATAAAACCTGTGAAATTCACTGACAAATATTTGTTACAGGGATGTTATGGTTAAGTTGCACTAATAAAAACATATGAATTTTATTTAAAAAACATTTCTTAAAGGGGAGTTATGGTTGCAAAGTAAAATAAAAAAAACCAAAGAAATGTGCCACTGCCTGCACCGCTAAGAATAACACCCAGGGCAACAAAGATGACATCACAAATGTGTTCAGTGACAGTAACAATTTTAAGCAGTAGAATTTAAATGATCATACTGCATTGAAAACATACTCTAAAGGTGCTGTATATGTAGAACTTAACCTTGTGCTATGACCTTAAGTTACTTTCCTTAGGGTTTAGCCTGAACTCATGGTGCACATATATGCAACATTAAGCAGGCCGCAGACAAATAATACGATGTTATACATGATGATGGACTCCAACCTTAGTTTCATTTTCTGGTCATTGTATTTGTTTCTCCTTACTCGAGTGTCCTTGTATCTGCCTCAGATTTGTATGCTTTGTTGCTCTACGTATATGCATATTGTTACCTGTTGATTGCAAGTTTAACATAAGTCAAGATTCTGATAGGGTTGGATATATGATTCTACTAGCCAACCATACCAGATTAAGAATATTCAATTTTGAGGGTATGGCCAAGCAGAAACAAGATGGTCGCATAGAGCGACAGCTCTCTCTGACAGAGAGATAATACCCTTAGTATGGACCAACAAGGTGCTTATTTATACTTTTGAAGTACACCGTCTTTAAATATATATGGTAACCTGCAATCATGCTAATTCCTGCTCTGCTTACTTACCTGACTATGTCGAAGGCTCTGTCGCATCAGTGGCAGATGGTGGGTGATCCGCGCTCCTACGCCGTTTCCTCAGATCCACAGTCGTCCCTGTGGTGGAGCTTTGCCTTTGGCGGCTGCCTGCTGGTTTTGTACTTTACGGTAAGAGAGCAGGGTTCTCTGTTCCGTACCTTGTCTATGGTGCCCTAGCTGCAACAAATGATGTGCTCCTTCCCTCTCTTTGTTCCCCACGACTCATGAGATAACCAGAGTCGGTGAAATATTCCTTTCATGGCACCTGGTCTTCATTTGGGTGTTTTTGGTGGCAGCAATACCTTTCTGGATTGCTGCGCACACTGGCAGCTAAAGAGTCTTCATTTTGCAGGCGCAGTTTGGCTTCTTCACCCCTGCCACCGGTGTTCTCAGTTCATGACGGCATGACAGGCTATGTTACACTGTGACTTTCCTTATTTCCAGTTGGGCACTGCTGACACCTGGTGTCCACCAAAGATACTACATTATATTTTCAATTTATCATTTACTTCAGCCTTAATTATTATACTTCTTCAGATAATTATGGCTGATAATATTAAACATACATATTTAATCAATGGCACCTCAATTAACTCTTGCTTGCAAAAAATATTGGATGAACTTGCTAGTATCCGCTCCTCAATTACTACACTTGACACTCGTTCTTCAAGTATCCAGGAATATTTTAAATGCTTTAAGAATGAAATGACTTGATGAAGCTGAGAAAAGAATATCCTTTGTGGAAGACAGGGTTGAGGGCTTAAAAAATATGCAGTGAATAGTATGCCAATTAGAATCAGATATTGCTAAATTGGATGACAGAAACCACAGAGATAACCTGCGCTTCTTTGGGATCCCGGAAAAAGTTGAGATTGATGATCCTATAAACTTCCTCACAAATTGGACTCCCAAAGCTTCAAATATACCTTGTTTTTCATCTAATATCTGAGCTCCCAAATCTTTTATTGCATGGTTTTTAAGGCACCAGCAAGCTTGTCAAATACTTCTGGCAGCCAGAAAAATCTCTTCCATTATGTTTCAGAGCCATAAAGTCTTTATTTCACCCGACTTCTTGAAATGCACGCAGGCTAAAAGAAGGATATTTCTTGACATAAACAGGGTAAATCATGGAATCAAGTGCAGAAGTGGCGCACACGGCTGGAGCACAGAGGGAGCGTGCGCCAGCTTGCGCCAGCCGCGTGCACCAAATCCATTTTGACGCACCGCGTATTCATGGATTTAAACATCCATAACCAGCCGCGGTGCAGCGACCCTGCAGCAGCACCAGTTACATCCCCCAACCCTGCCTTGTGCGCCAAAAACATCTGCACAAATCCCCTACATGACGCAAAGGCCAGTGGACCAGCATAAGCCCCCCCAACAATGAAATCGCTCTAAAAACGGCACTCAGCCCTCACACGACAACCCAATCGCGTGTTAAACTCCTCACGCACACCTACGAATACGCGTACCCCGCTCGCACCAGCCCAATCATGTGTAAAACTCCCTGCGCACCACTCAGAATACACATACCACGCTCTCGCCAGCCCAATCACGTGTAAACTCCTGTACCCCGCTTGCGCCAGGCCAATCGCATGTAAAAACCCCTGCGCACCCCTCGGAATATGCGTACCCTGCTTGCGCTAGCCCAATCACGTGTAAAAGTCCCCGCTAACCCCTCGGAATACGCGTACCCCACTCGCACCAGCCCAATCCCTTGTAAACTCCTGTACCCCGCTCGTGCCAGCCCAATCGCGTGTAAACTCCTGTACCCCGCTTGCACCAGTCTGCCTGCGGGGCATGGGGAGGGTGGATGGGCTGCCTGCTAGACATGTCCAGGGGTGATGGGCTGGCTGCGGGGCATGGTCAAGGTGGATAGGCTGCCTGCAGGGCATAGTCAGGGTGGATGGGCTGCCTGCGGGGCATGGGGAGGGCGGATGGTCTGCCTGCGAGGCATGGTCAGGGTGGATGGGCTGCCTGCAGGGCATCGTCAGGGTGGATGGGCTGCCTGCGGGGCATGGGGAGGGTGGATGGGCTGCCTGCGGGGCATGGTGAGGGTGGATGGGCTGCCTGAAGGGCATGGGGAGGGTGAATGGGCTGCCTGCGGGGCATCATCAGGGTGGATGGGCTGCCTGCAGGGCATGGGGAGGGTGGATGGGCTGCCTGCTGGGCATGTCCAGGGTTGGTGGGCTGGCTGCGGGGCATGGTCAGGGTGGATAGGCTGCCTGCAGGGCATGGGGAGGGTGGATGTGCTGGCTGCGGGGCATGGTCAGGGTGGATGGACTGCCTGCAGGGCATCGTCAGGGTGGATAGGCTGCCTGCAGGGCATGGGGAGGGCGGATGGTCTGCCTGCGGGGCATGGGGAGGGTTGATGGGCTGCCTGCGGGGCATGGGGAGGGTGGATGGGCTGCCTGCGGGGCAAGGGGAGGGTTGATGGTCTGCCTGCGGGTCCCCCGACACATGTCCCTCCACCCCACCTCCATTGATGGCAACCTGCCAGCAGGGCCCGACACATGTCCCTCCAACCCACCCCAACTGACGGCAACCTGCCAGCAGGCCACCAGCTCATGTCCCTCCACCCCGGCTCATGTCCCCCCACCAGTGACAGGCACCTGCCAGCAGGCTCCGACACATGTCCCTCTACCCCACCCCCATTGATGACAACCTGCCAGCAGGCCCCGACACATGTCCCTCCACCCCATCCCCATTGAGAGCAACCTGCCAGCAGGCCCCAACACATGTCCCTCCAAACACCACGTCATAACAATACAGACCCATGGCCCTAATGCCAACCCAAATCCCACCCCACCACCCCCAGTACAAACACACAACCATCCACTGCACCCACTACCTAGTAAATTACCCATGCTATGAGAGTCTGAAAAGAACCAGCATGCCCATGAATAAATGTCCTACAGAGCCACACAGTGTCAACACATGACTGAGCCAATGCTTATAGAGACATACACGAAACCAATGAGAGTAGACCACACCAACAATGAAGATTCATGAAATGTATTAAAAAGAAAACAAAATGACAAAATGAAAACCACACATGCAAATGAAGAAATAATGAATGCAATATGAAAAAGAAAGTAAAATCCAAGAAAAAATTAAAATCCAAGACATGAAAAATGAAAAGTGGTCCATCGCCAAAGTCCATAGAAATAAATCCAAAATTGAAAAGCATAAAAAAAACATTACTCCATGGGATGACGTAAAAAAGAACGTATGTACATGTCCGGAACTATTTACAATGAAAGTCTGAAGGGTCCATGATCCCAAAACAATATGAAACCTACAAAAAAAACCCTATGTAAAACAACTATATACAAAAAGTGGAGCAAAGTCTGTGTACTCCAAATCATAAAAAAGAAAATGAAACCTAAACGTAAATAACTATATACAAAGGTGGCGGGCTAGTCCAACAGCACACTTTTTAATGTACCGGGCCAGGGCATCATCGAACTCCATGTCGATGTTCCGGAGGCGGGCCTGTTCCCTGGCTTCGAGGTGTCGCAGGGATGGAGCCTGCAGCCATGGCATCCACCAACTCCCTGCGAGTTGCCTTGAGACACTCAGCTCGCCTCAAAGCCCGGTGCATGGAGTTCTCCGCCCTGACCATTGTGAGCCGTGCCCGCTCCGCCCACTGCTGTTCTGCATCTATTTGCTGGCCCAACTGCTGCCACACGGAAGACACTACCAATCCTGGGTCCTCCTGCCCACCGGCCGATGCCTGCCCGCGGGATGTTGATGGCCCGAGCTATGATGGCTCCCACGCTGAGCCTGCTGCTGTCTCTAATGCAACTGCCTCTGGCACCACGACGGCATCCAGGCTGATGGAATCCTCTGGTGCGCTGTGCACGTGCCCTGCTTGTTGATGCCTGCACGTCCTCCATTTGCTGGGGTCCAGTTGGTGGGGTGGCCACCCCTGCTGGACCTCCAACTCACGACTGTGTTAGGGATGTGTCCTCTACCATCCTGGCCGATGGCTCAGAGGCTGCTCAATAGGGAGCCCATGTGATACTTGGGCAGGAAGATGGCACGGAGGACAACTGGTGCATAAGGGGTTCAGGTGAGGAGGGGGTTGCAAGAAGATCCAGCACACAGAGGAACCCAGTGCCGACGACCTGTCCTAGTAGTTCGACGCGCCCGAACAGGTATTCAAAATGACATGCATTGTCCTGACGAGAACCATGCACGTCATCCCAAATACCACGTGCGTAATGCCAAACCAGCTAGGACAGGCTCAATCCGGTCATGGATTGCCATGTCCGCAGGGAAAGGAAGGCCAGTTGTTGTTCACGCATCCCCTCCTTGAAAACGGGTCTGGACGAAGGCATCCCTGCTGGTGCCAGATGATGAAGTCACAGGATCAGGGACAGGATTACACAGTCACCTCCACGGCGGGTTGTGCTGCTTCCTGTCCCTGCCCCTGGACTGCACCACTAGCACCAGTGGAATCTCCCCTTCCAGGCCCTGTGTGTGGAGCTGTCACGGCCTCCTCCTCAACCAAACCCCCCACCAACCTGGATGACTCTGTGCCGTCTTCCTCCATAGGCTCCTGTGGAGGCCAAGCTGCCCCTTCTGCTGCCAAGGAGTCCACCTCCAACCTCCGCCTCTCGGACCTTCCCTCGGCAGCTGCAGCCATGGACGCGTTACCAGACTTCTCACTCCCGGAAAATATCAGTACCTGGGAGGGGAGGTGGGCCTTGCGTCTCCGGCTGGCAGTGGCTTCCCTGCCACTGTGCTCCACAGCACCGTCTCCGCCCTCTTCATCAGTCGATGCTGCAGACACAGAGAGATAGAACACAGGCATCAGGGCACTGTACAATGGTCTGATACACACATGACAGTTGCACATGAGTGGCAGTGTCAAACTTCACAGATTTTTTGAAACAAAATGGTGGCGTCCTGCCACATACATTTACATCAGTTTGCATTATAATTTCCTGCAAATGTTATCTCATTTGTCATGCTGAATATCAGAGACACTGTATACTCGTGATTATATGAGATGTAAATACAAAAGGAACCCCAAGTTTGATTTTTAGCTTATTTATTTGGCTAAGGTCAAAACAAAGAGGTAGAGTAAGGGTACAGTTACCCTTAATATTTGGTGCTTTTTACAAACCAACACTTGCCTCTAGGTTGGCAAACATGTTCGAAATGGAGTGAAACAGAAAGCAAATTATAGACATAGTTCACAAACTTATTGTGCATAGTCATAACATTGTTAGTGCATGAGCATAAGAACAAGACAGTTATTTCAGCAATTATGCTCAAGACAATACATAGGTGTGAGCCATGAACTGAAGTTAGGTTTTCACATAAAAAACATCCTGGTAGTTATTTCTAAGCTGTATTGGATTATTTTGAGGGAGGTAACCAAGTCTTTGGCCTACGTCTAGATGTTGATCAGGTGGTGTGAGGGGACCGGCATGTCTGAGCCAGAGGAGGTGTGGTCCCGTGACGTTTCGGCGGGAAGCGCCTTCTTCAAGGGAAAAAACCCAGTCTCCCTGCATGGGGGAATCAGATGGAAAAGGATTTAATGTAAATCCGGCATTATTGTGTTGTTGTAAAAACACAACAGGATATTTAGCATGGCATATAAACAAAAACAAATAGATTTAATTGAGGTTAAAATGCCCCCGACAGGTTTAAAATAAATACCCAGGCTTGTGGCTTGTGCTAGCCAGTGACTGACCTGAATGTGTTAAAAATGGGATTCAACTTCCATTGGCGTGGATTTGAGAAGAGTGGCCTGGGACAGAGTTTTAAGGAAAACACTGTTCTGTGCCTGAAAAATAGAGGGAGAGTGATTTATATGTCAGAGTACGAACAACAGTTCATTTTTCACGCCAACAATCCATTCAGGGACAAAATCTCACGGTGGTTCCGATACATCGATGATATTATTTTCATCTGGCGGGAGAGTGAGACCTCTCTGGATAACTTTTTGAAATGGGTAAATGAACAAACTAGTGAAATTCAGTTCACTTTGGAGAAAAGCAATCAAAGCATCAATTTCTTGGATCTAACCATCTCGGTAAAAGAGAACAAACTAATCTGCTCCCTGTTCAGAAAGGAAACTGATCGTAACACTCTCTTGCATTCTAGGAGCTTTCATCCCAATAACCTCAGAAACAACCTACCATTTGGCCAATTTTTAAGATTGAGGCGCAATTGCACAGAGCTAGAACAGTACAAGGCGAATACATCCATACTTCAGACCAAACTACGGAACCGAGGGTACCCCAAAAAACTGGTCAACAATACAAGGAAACGAGTCCAGTATATACCGCGAGAAACCCTCCTCTCTCCCAGAGCACAGAACCCGGACACATCAGAACAGATGACCTGTGTGACCACCTTCGGCCCTGATACCACCCATGTAAAGGCCATTATTAAAAAATGTTGGCCTCTTATACAAATCAGCCTACCGGATGAGCCACTACCACGGATGGCACTGAAACGTGGAAAAAATTTGAAAGACATACTTATTCACTCCAGACTTAACAAAAAATCACAAAGATCAGAAATGTGGAGTATGCGAGAAATTGTAGGACACCATCCTTGTGGCACTTGTAACGTATGCAAACTAACCAAAAAAACTACATCCTTCAAGATTGGGGATCAAGACTGGCAGATAAAACACTTTTCCAATTGCAAAACTTCAAATGTTATTTATGTGATTGAATGTCCATGCGAAAAGAGATATGTTGGCCAGACCAAACGACAAGTGAACAAACGGATAGGGGAACATAGGTCACGTATCCGATGCAGGGTACACACAGCGCCCCTGGTCTCACACCACATTGAGTATCAACATGGAGTAGATGACATGAAGTGGTGGGTTGTTGACACTATCCTTAATAACACCAACACCACCAATGCACTTAACCACAAAGAAGCATGGTGGATTTTTAAATTAAAAGCCACCACTAGAGGTCTTAATGAGGCGGTACCCACAAACTATAACTAAAGTATACTTTCTCCGAAACTATATTGGAAATATACGCCAAAAGGGGTACATGTTGTCTTTCCAGGCAGGCCTAACCTGCTACATTGCCCAGAATGCCACTCCGACTCTTGCCTTGTCTGATCCATCTTTCTAAAAAGGCTATATGATGGGATGCCTCACTTGATATGCCCCGAGCTGTCCAAATGCCTCCTGTCCCCTGGCCTCTGCCTTTGAGTGAAGTGATGCATATGTATTTGTGCATCTCCATGTGATCCTTAGTTGCATTGATTCAAATTTATCTACACATAGGATGCACTTTACAGTATATGCACATAAGACAACGTATTGATTCAAATGTATCTGTATATAGGATGCACTTTACAGTATATGTACATTAAACAACGCAATGTGATGCTTAACATGTCGGACCCCGAACTACATGAGTATCTTGGGCCCTTTAGCTATTGCTGTAAGGACAGCCATATGCACTTGACTGTGCATCTTCATGTGGACTCTTGATGTATGGATCCTAGCATATCTAAATACAATATGCATTTTCACAATAATTGTTAGAGGCACACGAAAGGTTAAAACGTTGTAGTTTGGTATACACCTCACACATCTTTTCATGCATCTGTTCATTGTTAATTGATATGAGACGCTCCCCAAGAACAGGGCACGTCTTCATTGACCTACAGCCACTTCCGATGACAAATTCGATGCGCCTACAGCCCGCTGTAGATGCACTGTCCAGTTCCCCATAGACAGAAGCCACGGACGCAAGAGAATAAGCATTCCCTGTCTTCTCTTTGACAACTACCTTGCTGTCATCTCTGCGCATGCGCGATACGAGGAACACTCCGCACTCGCACATGCGCCGGAGCCCGGCTCCACGCTGTGCACATGCGCAGTACCTACCGACACACAGCTCCATCTTTTTAAACGCTAGCTACAGTGTAGCGTTCCATCGCTGACACAGCGCGCTCCAGGTGACTCATCCTGCCGCCGCACAATGATCCTACTTACTGCCAGGACCCTGTTTGTTTCAGGTAATGCCAATACCCTCCACCTCCGCCACCCAAGTTAATGGGGTCGTCACTGCCTTACGGCAGGGACGCAACGGTGACAGGGATTACTACACGTCTCTTAGGACGGCCAGCCACCTAACCGGGCCTTCGTTTCTTCCTCTCTCTTTCTATACAGTGGGTGACTCTGCATCCACAACGTGGAACGTGCAGCTGCCTTATTTTTTCGCTGCAAGCGGGTGACGAAAATAGCCTCCTGTCCCTGCAAGCGTCCTGGCTCTGACCCACAGCACTTCTGCACGCCCGAAGGACGCCTAAAAATTACCAAACTACAGATATAGGTAAATCTAAGTTTGCCACCTGTGATGCGGATTTCTTTACCAGTTGATCCACACACAGTTTTGTTTTTCGGACAGCACTGGCACATTTGAACGACGCTTATTACATGTATGTCCACTCTTTCTGTCTCCCTCTATTTTTCAGGCACAGAACAGTGTTTTCCTTAAAACTCTGTCCCAGGCCACTCTTCTCAAATCCACGCCAATGGAAGTTGAATCCCATTTTTAACACATTCAGGTCAGTCACTGGATAGCACAAGCCACAAGCCTGGGTATTTATTTTAAACCTGCCGGGGGGCATTTTAACCTCAATTAAATCTATTTGTTTTTGTTTATATGCCATGCTAAATATCCTGTTGTGTTTTTACAACAACACAATAATGCCGGATTTACATTAAATCCTTTTCCATCTGTTTCCCCCATGCAGGGAGACTGGGTTTTTTTTCCCTTGAAGAAGGCGCTTCCCGCCGAAACGTCACAGGACCACACCTCCTCTGGCTCAGACATGCCGGTCCCCTCACACCACCTGATCAACATCTAGACGTAGGCCAAAGACTTGGTTACCTCCCTCAAAATAATCCAATACAGCTTAGAAATAACTACCAGGATGTTTTTTATGTGAAAACCTAACTTCAGTTCATGGCTCACACCTATGTATTGTCTTGAGCATAATTGCTGAAATAACTGTCTTGTTCTTATGCTCATGCACTAACAATGTTATGACTATGCACAATAAGTTTGTGAACTATGTCTATAATTTGCTTTCTGTTTCACTCCATTTCGAACATGTTTGCCAACCTAGAGGCAAGTGTTGGTTTGTAAAAAGCACCAAATATTAAGGGAAACTGTACCCTTACTCTACCTCTTTGTTTTGACCTTAGCCAAATAAATAAGCTAAAAATCAAACTTGGGGTTCCTTTTGTATTTACATCTCATATAATCACGAGTATACAGTGTCTCTGATATTCAGCATGACAAATGAGATAACATTTGCAGGAAATTATAATGCAAACTGATGTAAATGTATGTGGCAGGACGCCACCATTTTGTTTCAAATACTTGTAGCTCTGAAGTCCTACCACTTGCTCTGAGCAGTCCCTTCTGTTACCCAAACTTCACAGATGGCATCACACTCCCCAACACTTATATCATTTTAACCCACACACATGCACAAATAAACTGGTATTGTGCAACAGACATCAGCATCCATACACACGTAACTGGATGAACAACCAAAGGTTGGCATGACGTCACATGCAACATGGGGAGTGCCGATCACATGCACACACGCCACCAGACATACATGCATCTGTGCACCTCCACCACCTGTCACAGTGCAATCATCAGCAACTAAGTCACATCTGCCAATCAGGTACCCACATGTCTGGGTCACATGCATCCATGGCGTATCACAGTCGCACACATGTCAAACACACACACGCACATGTACACCGTGCACGTACATGAAGGTGGAACCAGCATCCATGTGTCACACCCCAACCATGGCATAGTACATACACAGAAATGCAAACATGTGTGCATCTCCACATGCAGATGGGCATCATGCATTGGAACACATACACCATTGATGTGCATCAACATTACTGCCCTCGCATGCAGCACAGGTATGTCCCTGCACACACACACACACACACATCCATACACGGGCCATGTCAGACATATGTCCAAGCTGCACACTCCTGCCACACCTCAACTGCACTGTGTGGAATGGGATAGCCCAGACACTCACCGCTCAACTCCTGACGGGTCTGCCACTCCAGGACCTGGTGGTGAAGCACTGGTCGATGCATTCCAGGACTCTCATGTAGTGAATGGAAAGCTGGACCTGGCGCCCCCCTGCATCTGCTGCACGCAAGAGGTGCCGGGCCTTCGTGAGGTACCTGGATCTGAAATCCTCCCAGCGCTTCTGGAAGCATTTGAAGTCGCGGGTTGCCACCCTCTCTGTGTTGATGGCGACCATGATGTCCAGCCAGGTCCCCTTCCGTCTATCCTTGTTGGGGCACAGTCGTCTGAAGAGGGCATCATAATGCCAGAGGACTTGCTCCACCAGGATGACAACTTCTGTGGCTGAGAAGCTGACAGCCCTCTGCCTCTCTGGCTGGGGGTTGCCAGTGGTCTAAGATGCTGTTTGGCCCGATATGGAAACCCCTGAGGCAGGTGTGGGTGGGCAACTGGGTCCTGGGGCTGGGCTGTGGAGTGATGGAACAGCAGTCAGGAGTCTTCTGTTCCAGCAGGGGTGGTTGCAGCAACTGGACCCCTGCAGATGGCTGATGTGGAGGCACCAAATAGCAGGCCATGTGGCCATGTGGCCAGCAGGCAGGCAGCAGCAGATGGCTCGTGGGAGGCTGCTCGGGGATCTGAGGTGCAGGAAAATGGCCTTCTGGGCAGGAGCGTGGTCTTCCATGTGCTGTCGAGTGAATCCACACGTGAAAAAACAGCACATCAGCGTGTCATTCGAGGAATGAGCCTTAGCGCGTAAACATGTAAGTGACGTGATGCGCGCGGCTGTTTCCCTCGGCATGGGTTAAAGGTGAGCACGGCCCAGCAGTTCGCTGTGCGTATTTTTCGCGGAGACCGACGCGTGTGTTGCTACTTCTTGTTGTTTCACGCGCCATCCCTTAACAGCAGATCAAGGACGTACCTCTTCTTTTGGCGGGCGTCTTGCCTACGTGTGTTTTTCTTTCCCACGTTAGTCAGACGGTAAGTTGCGCATGCTATTTTTCCCACTGTGGGTGACCCTGTGTATTGCATACCCATTTTCGAGGTCATAGTAGCCTGTGTGTCCCACGCATACGTGTTTTTTGTGTCCCTGGGTGCCACCGTGTACTCCGGGAGGTTAATTCCACACATGTGGGTTACCGGGGGTTGCGTGCACGGTTTTATTGCAGATTTGGGGTGCCTGAGCGTTGTGTGTCCCATCATTTTCTCACCATGGTCACATACAGCCTTGCAGGCACATAGGGGTGCTTTTTACATCTAGTTCCCCATCCCCTTCACCTCAATTGCCCAGGACAATTGTCATGTACACCTCCCATTGGCACTAGTGCATCCATGCCATGGTTGGGAGGCCATGAAAGGTGAGGGACGGTTCAGTTGTGTGTCCTCCACGTGGAGGGCGTGGTCAGGGGTATAGCCGGGGTGATCAGGGAGTAGGGGGGAGTACAAGGTGGCCAGGGTGGCTGCAGAGGGGGAAGAGGCAAGGATGCGCCACTTCGACAGGATGTTCTGCCACGTGTTGGTGCAATCATTCCACCACCCCCTGTGGCTCCGGGAGATGCAGTTCTTTCATCTGACACTGGCCACCATATGACCCGGCAGTCAGTTTCATCTACTGCCATGGGCCCAACGGTAGTGGTAGCTGCAGGGGCAGCTGTGGCGACCACCACCCAGGCTCAGGGTCGGCCAGCGCATGATGCATTGGCACCTGAGGACTCCCAGGCTGAATTCCAGGTGGTCAGGAGGCACAAGCAATGTGTGTGCAGGGATGCTCTGACCAATGCACATGTCCCTGGGGCAGTGTTGTCATCTGCTGCCCCGAGCAGCCGGGTGTTGGCAACACC